>NW_027526422.1:44282571-44882571 GCF_048455015.1 Haemaphysalis longicornis | reverse complement strand
GACATCCAGAGTTTGCATCGATGACAACACCAACTACGTGCTGCTCTTCTAGCCGGGTGCAATGGGCCCATAATGTGGTTGGAGTAAGATGCGTATAACGTTCACAGTGCAAGCGCTATGTATTCTCCACACTACGCATAATGTTCAAAAACAGGAGCCACGTGAAGCTTACCTTTTGTCTTCAACTTGGAAGAGGTGGACCAGCAGAAAGAGGGAAAAAACCCAGCTGGCTACCGTGAAGCACAGCACCAGGGCCTGCAAAAGCAACCACAACATTTGCTTTTTCCGGGCCTTTAGTATATACACTCCTCTTTGGAAGGTACACATCTAGCAGTGGCTTTTGTTGGGCATGACTTCGTGTTGCGGCCTGCGTGTTCCTTTTGTTGTGCACCGGTACCACTCATTTTTCTCCCTGCTGCATAGTGTTTCCAAACTTTCGAATGCAGCCATTGTTTAAAAAACTAAATTCTGCCATACGTGACCCGTGTTAAAAATGTGGTGAGCAGAAAAAAGTCAAACTCAGTGAAAGTTGTCAACTCAGCTCCATGAAGAGAACCAAAACCACCAGTGTGCGGCAACTTTCCCCAAGTTCATCACTGTGTGCCCAAAGATAACGCAGTATATTCGATATGCATAATTTCCTTACCAATACTTCCTACATAAAATGATTTGTTCAGGCTGTTTTACTGTTTACGCTTTGGAGGCGTTGAGGTCAGTGTTGTGTTTTTGCTACCAGCCGAAAAAAAAAACAATCAACGTTAAACTGTACCATCCAAGACATCATTGGGTAACTGCATTTCCATTTGGTTCAATGGTGCTTTGGACAGGTCCAGTTGGACTTCCAAAGGTTTTTTTCGGCTGGGATATAGGTAGTTCCTACGATCTGAATGCAGCTTTCTAAAAAGTGGCACCAAAAAACCTTGCGGGTATCAAGACATTGCTTTGCATGTAAAGAGAGTGTATTCATTACGATAACGTTTCACTGCGTTTAATGAGTGCCAGTGATAACAAAACTTCGAAAGAAATTACATTTGTTATGCTGCTCTATGTTTTATACATTTAGACAGAGATGGCTTAGCTGTACTTTTGGTGGAAACCCCACGGAGGTTTTATCCACAGAAGGAATACAATACCTAGGTTGCATCCTGGCTAACAACAAATATGATTTCCATGCTTTCTGGCTTCAAACTCATTTGATACCCCGGTTTGCTCTCCGGAACTTCACTTCATAATGGGAGCCTAGAGATTTCAGAATACTTCACTTCATAAAGGCAGCCTAGAGATTTCAGTTGTGGGCCTTACTTTTCGCATCAGCCAGTGGTCTGCACCAGCTGGGGCTCATTTGCCCTGCCCACCTCTCATGGCTGCCGGGTACTGCAACCAGCGCCTGGACGTCATGGCAACTATAACCATAAAAAGATCAAACCGTTGCTTTCGTTTTACCTTGTTCTTTGTGTTCTCATTAGAATTGGACATAGTAGTATTTTTCCTTGGCGCAGGCTTAGCGGGGTTTATGCCTTTAATGTGATGGTATGGATGCACCATGAGGAGAGTTGTTCATTGTTCCTGACTTTAGTACAACCTTTTGCGTCAATTCTGAGAAGTTTTCGCTTGTGTTCCGCCCCTGTCAAAACCACGACCAGTTTTATAGATAGAAACCTGCCCATGCGTGCCGATTCAGCGTGCCGAATTTGTTATTGCTTGTTTGTTTGTTTGCTTTTTTAAGTTCTTTCCGACACCACTGCACCGGCTGGCACTGTATTTAATCCTCATTTCTCCGCTTTACACACGTTTGCTCGGCCTTGCGTCATTTTTATTTCGTTTTTTTCTGGGTCCAATGTGCTCGTGTTTGCCGATTCACACTGGGGGAAATGCACATCATCTGTGGGCTCAACGACGGACTCAAATAAGAGTTTTAACGTGAAATTGTTACTTGTCTAGGGTGACGAAAGCGTGCACGTGGCCGGCGTGAACTGACCGTGCACCCACCCGGATATCGTCCGCAAAAAACTGTCCACAGCTGCTAACTCTTTGGTAATATGTTCCATGGTGTTCCACGCGTTTGACAGCGCCCATACATTCGAAACGATAAAACCCCCCAGAAATATTCAGCACGTTTTGTTCTATAGTATGGAACAGAAAAAAATGAGCAGGAAGAAGGACTTTGCGCGCAGTTTTATATGGTGCATCAAAAGAAAAAGGAAAAATAGAAAACAGTCAGCGCTCGGTCAAATCTTATTGGCTTACGACACATTGCACGAGTATAACAACAACAAAAAAAGAAACAGCGTGCGCCTCAAATTTCTCGCGCAGTCTTAGTTGGCCTTCAGAGGAAGTGGAGGCAGTATTGCAGCAACATGAATAGTGATTCTTGAAAAAGTAGCAGAAGTGAGTCTGATACCGTGCTTGTAGGTTATAAACGACTTAGGCAGCAGGCTCGGCAACAAACCTAACCAAAAGAAACGCGTTCGCGAAAGAATATGCGGAAAGATCCTGCAATATTTTTCACTGTACTTTCAAACATATCCTAGGCGATTGTATTTGTTGCGTACAGCTGAGCAAGCCCGGAAAGCGCACAGTAAAGGCATTTTGTTTTCACCAGGCACGGCCACTCAGTCTCCCCGGGGGGAGGGGGGTGTGTGAATTGAGCGGCCGTGCACCAGATTCCCATCGCTTCGGTGCCGGGACATTGGCTCAAAAAGATAACCCGAGCTAACTGGTTCTCACCGCAAGATTTGACGGGGGACGGCTGCCATACTAAGGTTTGCATTTGTTGGGCTTGTAAGCCACCCTGACGAAGCTCCTGAAAATGTGGCGCCCAAGTTATAATAAAAACGCCACAGTCGCTGAAAAGGTTGCCATTGTTTAGTGCTCCTTTCGCTGTAACAACATTATGTTTTCCCGCAAGAATTATGGCGCTTCCACGTACACAATGGCACTATTGAGGTGTTTGTACAACTTTGAGCCTTCCCTGTAAATAAATAAAAAAAAAAGCTCCTTGACGCAAAGTGAAAGTCTACAAAGTTTACGCATGTCTAAATAAACGAAAAGGCTCGAAAAAAAAGAACGCCAGTCAAGCAGGCGCTTATGGTGGCAGTGTGGTTTACTTGAGCACATTGACGTTTGCATTGCTAAGAAACGGTTCTAGACTTAACCATGAATTCTCTTTTCTGGCCGGTATGATAGATAGCGATTGGTACAATCGGTATTTATTGGTACGACCACTACTCTTTATGTGAGAAGTCGCTGGGCCCACTGCGAGCGAAGCGTAGGTGGTGAGTTTGGGGATTAAAGCGCACCGTCCCTACACGGCAATCTTTTTGCCCGCTGCCTCCCATTGTTGCTGGCTGCGATGGGCAGGTCGCTATCTATAAAGCCGGTCGCGGTCATAACCCAGCTGCCAAGACCAGGCACAATATGTGCAATCGCACAAACAGCGGCTCAACGCCTTAGCTCCTGTGCCACTTCAAACTACGAGCAATGGTACGCTTGAAGAAAAGAGGCACTCACTTTCCACATCAGAGGAAGTGCATCGATGCCGACTTGTGCCTTGGCATTGCACCAGCGGACTATGCTGAGCATTTGAAACACCTCCAAAACAAGGAACAAGGGGTCCAGGAACGCCTGGAGCGTGAGATTCACTTCCGAGACCCACCGAGGGATGTACACGAGGGGAAAGATCAACGCTGACAATGTGACGGCCAGCTCCAGGAAGGGGATGCATTTTTTCTGAAACATACACATTGAAGTAGGTGGCATGAGCGTAATGCAAAATACAATGTAATTGTTACGATTACGTTTGACACGCTTCGTTTATGGGGACTTGAAGAGGTCTGGCAGTGAGTGGACGTCTGTAATTCATTCAAGAGGTCTGATCGTAAGCACGTCGCAAGTCTTATAAGCGCAGCTTTTCACTACACCACTATCGTTCAATTCGTGCCGCGTTTGGCATGCGTTTTTCATGCGGTCTTACACGCACGTGAACTGCCACACAGCTGTGGACCAAACTTGTTCGCGGCACAGCGAGAAGGTGGATTTTTATTACTTCACAGAGCGATTACTTTGACTGTCATAGAAGACGGCGTCTTCATCAGTTTCAAATGTGAGATTACAGCCAAAGCGGATGCTCGCAACTCAAATTTCTGTTCTTTGCGCTAGTCACTGCGGTTATTATGGTTACCCGCATGACACGTTGTCACTTGCTTAAATATCTGTCGATGAAAACATCTCATTTCCTTACAAAAAAGTCGGGCAGCAGTTGTCCTGTGACCATGGATATCGATATGGCGATAGAAAGTGATGAAAACGCTGGTGCTCCGAAAATAATGGCGCATGCCGGCAGCATCACCAGCCATACAAACGAACACAAAGTTGACAAGGCTCCGATTACTTCGAATATTAGAAATGGAAGGCACATCGTGATTCAGAAGTACTCGTAAGTGCTTGTCACCGGTCAGTTGGCCCCGCCATGTATCCAAAAACTGCACCCTACATTGGATTGACTTCTAACTAGGCTTGGATTGATTGTTTAAGGTGGCCAGACAACGTTAATTTGAAGGAGCTAGAGATCAGAGGTACTGGATATACGCCTCGAGATTCGCGATCGCTGCGCCTCCTGCCGCCGCTTCTCCGCGGCGTTTGCGGGATTAGCGCTGCGTAACTGATAGGTGGTCATGCAGTGTTTTGGTTCTCTTTCGCTTCTCTTTGCCTTTCCGCGCACTAAACAACTTGTTATGGTGACGTCTGTAAGCAAACTGCACATTTAGGGCACTTAAAAAAAAAAAAAACAGCTGCGTCTTGATAGAGCGCTCGAGCGCCAACGAGAGCTACCCGGGGAGGCGGTTCTGCGCGCTTCTTGGCCGCTCTTGCGGGCGTCGGCGACGACAGCAGCATATCACCACTGTCACCTTCGAACACGTCAGCACAAGCGAATTCTATTTATTGTCGCCTCGTTTAGACCTGATATTGGCACTGTAAGAGGTTGGTGCGTTTTGCAGAGCAGACAACAAATGCGGCTTTGCTTCGAATATGTACGTCGTAGAAAAATATGTTTCGGGGATGTGATAACCCAATAGCTGACAACTTGTGCCTTTATGGGAATATAAGCCACGCGAAAATGTTAAGTACACTCAAAGGCTGTGCGTTGTCAGATATGTGCCCAATCAAGCTTTATAGCAAGCACCAAGGTATAAGTTAATGAAACCACGGGAAAATGAATCGTCTGCAAGTCAGGAATAAATAGAATAGTCGTACGGGAATGAAAAAAAAAAACAAAGTGCAGCTTCTGAAAAGACGTTCGTTTAAGCAAGGTACACTATTCAGACCAACAAGATGCGAAATGCACTGATATTTCGCAAGACATTGGGGGGGGGGGGGGGAGGGGAGGGGGCTAGGGAGGAGGGGCCGCTCAACTATCGTTTACAAATGCGGAGCGAAATCAAGGAACAAACGTTTTAGTAATCACACACACACACACAAGCTGCGTGTTCACTTTTTGTTTGTTTTTCGCCTTCGACGAACGGCTGATCACTCTGCAGACGCATTTTTTGAATACAGGGTAGGCAGTTCACAAGCTATACGAGGTGTCGTTGGAAGATTTGATTGATTGATTGTAGGTTTTAACGCGCCGACGCAACGAAGGCGATGAGGCGCGCCGTAGTGCAGGGCTCCGGATTAATTTTGACCACCTGGAGATCCTTAACGTGCGCCGAAATCTTGTACACACGGGCTCGTTGAAAAGTGTGGTATCTGATAAGGCTCTCTGATTTCGGTTTATGCTAGATTCTGCAGTCTCCCCGTGTCATATAACGATGTTTCGAAGAAGAGTTTAGTCGTGGAAGCGGATTACTCTATAAGCCCGTCTCCGCGCTTCTCGTGGAGGATAAGTGTTATCTTTGCGAGCGCTCACCTCGGGACAAGAGGACCCAGCATTAAAATTTGTCTTCGTGTGCTGACTCCCGAGTATAATTTTGCATTATCCATCGTACTTCTTTCGTAAAATGTTTGTGAAATATATGCCGCATTGGCTTGTTCAGGGTAGTGATCAATATAAGCGTAACTTGCGTGCTGTCAGGTATAAGTGCTCCGTTAGATTATACAAGCGCACAAAGTCGATTTACATCACAGTGTATATGGCCGCAACTAGGCCATCGGGGGAAACACGGCTTACGGAGACACTGCCACTAAATTTCAGGGCAGCGGAATCGCAATCAGCTGCATGCATATGCCGGCTTCGGGACGCCGGCCTGTGACACACAACTGGCGCTCATACCGATCGAATTTACCACACTAAGATCGCGTCATAAACGTTTTTACTTTCGTAAACACACCACGCTTGCAAACAGAGTGCCTGCTCCACATTATTCCGTATTTCGAACGCGTAAAAACGGTAAATCGCAGTATTTAACGAGCCGCGAAAGCAACGGAGACAAGGGGGAGCGGGCCGGAGACTCCCGCGGCTGCTTTCGAAACGGGCCGGTAGGGGGATTTCAGTGGCGCCCCTACAGGCCGCGCTCGAGGCGTATAGACAGTTGCGAAACTCCCCATAGGCCCCATGTATCGAAAGCCGGTCTTCGGTTGCCCCCCTGCGCCACCTGACGTTCAGGAACGGTGGACGAGCACTACTGCGCATGCGCCAACTAGACATCAAAAAACAAAAAAAGCGACTTTTTTTTTTTGCCGGATGTGACGTCATAATTTAAGAAAAATGGCGCGGTCATTTGGCTGCGCTTTTCTCGTCGTGATTATCGTGATTTTGCCTGCCGTTGCAGCGGTGCATAGGTGTTTGGCTTACGATTGTAATGAAGGCGCTCTCAAAGAACTTCTGGAGAGCACTTACGGTGGTGTGCAGCGTGTGATCGGGACGCTGAGTGTGTGCGACTGCCTAATTTTCGCGTAGAACTTTGCGACGGTGACCACGGGCGCTCTGCATCAGTTCTGCCGCCTCCATTTACGACAGTGATGAGTGCGTTCCCGTCGAACTTCTGCACTGTGTTTTATTAGAGCGCCGTGTTGAGGCCGCTGGACGTTTCACCGCCTACGTGCCGTGGCGAGAGGCAGCAACGCCGGTCAGACGAGGGCACTGGGATGGCGCATGACCACTCCCATCGTAACCAAGCTAGCCACTGCAAACGTAGACCACTTCTACGTAGACCACAGGGTTGTGTTTTTGTTCCAGTACAACGGAGTTAACCTGTGCGAAGTTATAATTGTGTGTTCGGAGTCGTGAGGCAGGCAGGTAATGTTCGCCTTTGCGAAGGTGTAATAACTACCATAATCTGTCTGCTAATCATTTTATTGGTCTGAAACCTTAAGCCAGCTGATAATAGGACATGCAGCCCGGTGGGAGGTAGGGCTGCGCACAGGACAAAGGTTTTTTTTGTTGTTGTTACCAGCTGTAGGAACCAAGCCTTAATAATACACATCCAGGCTTCAAGTAGTGAATGAGAAAATATTAACTAGTTGCACTTAGCCCTGGTGCCAAGCATTTTTTTTCCGTGGGCCCTCTCAAGTTACCGTTTTTAAAATTACCCCTTCTAAGGCACGTTCAAGCTGGTATAATGCCATGCATTCACCAGATGCTGGACAGTTCACTCATTATGTCCTTGATGTGTGCTGTCACATGCCGAGGAACAATATTGTACTTCAGTTGGTACTTTTAGGAACAGATCTTATGATGTGCAATGCTTTCAAGTTCATTTCTTCTGTGTTTAGCGTGACTGAGGACTTGTCTGCAGCAATCTTACCGCAAATAAGTTATTGCTTGTCGAACAGTACCACTACAACTTAAAGCTGAAATTAGTCAGGGATGAGGTTTTGCTTGTCAGTTTTCTCTCTCCAGAAGTGTGGCAATGGCAGCTGAGCAGTGGCGTTGCTCGGTAAACTTGCACCCGGGGCCCAGAAAATTTGTCTCCCCCTCACATATACAAAACAATTATTAATAATAAAACTAGTGTTATTGTTATTATTGATAATATTAATGTCTTCTATTGTTAGCATATTAAGGCTAGTTCACACTTGGGACTGGAGTTACCAAAAGCGATTTCTGTCACTCTTGTCACTTGGCATTGCCCTCATTGTGCGACAAGAGCGATTGGTCTCGACAAATTTTGTGTCTTTCATTTGGATACCAATGTAAAAAAAACTTTTTACAGCTACTGAATGCATGGGCTTCGAAACGTCAATGCAAGCATGCATAATATGCGACATGCGATGCGAAATGAAGCCGCAGGATACTTGATCTGTAGTTATTTATAATGAACTGGCAATATATTAGAAAAGTAAGCAGCAAGATAAGAAGCCGTGTGTTATTTAGGCAATAATAGCTACACGAGCTTGGTTTAGAGAACCCCAGACGACGACTCTGGTGCAGATCTTGATACACAACACCGACCTTTTCAGTGAATTAGACATCGATAAAAATCCTAACAGTAAGGAGCATCATGGTGTGTCACTCGTGAGCATGAAAACACCATTAGCAGCCGAGAAAGGAGTGGCCAAGAGCTACTTGCGGCAGCACAGGGTGTAATGCGCCAAACCAAAGTAGGGTAGGGGAAAAGTGAAGGCTGATATGCGGCAGTGTGAGAGTACCACATCTTACAGCCGATACCAAGCGAATGGATGCCTGCAAGAGCAATAGAGGTGTGAGAGAGTCTCGGGCCTTGTCAGAAAACGACACTATAAGGTGGTCGCCACAGGCGTTCGGAAAGCTTTGCAGCCCGCTGTGACGACTAAATCATGCAGACGTCCCGCGGGCCTGGAGGAGGGTGGCCAGCAATGATAGGGCTGTTTAAAGGCAACACATGCAAGACAAATAGTCGCTTCATTCGCATCAATTTTCCTGTGTCTAGGAACACACCTTGAGTTGTTATATGCTTGAAGGACCACAGGCGGAGCCTGGTGAAAGAAGGCTGGGGAAGAAATAGAAGTTGTCCCAGCAAATAAACAGCCGGACTTAAAAAAAAGCTATTTTCAAGTATTGTGCAGGAAAAGTGGTATAAAATGTGAAAGAAACGGCCGCCCCATAAATTCGGAAAAACCGCCTGCGCCTGCCCGTTTGTCACTTAAAGGCAGCCTCTGTGGCAGCATGCAACTGCTGGAAATTTCTCTGAGTGAGAATTTCAGTACGTTTGAAATAGATACATTGTCGGGTCTCTTTATTTCTATGGTTATGTGATTACTGAGAATGGAAGCAGATAGAAAGGGAACATTTAGCGTTGAAAGAGACGACTGGCCGTACACGAGTCGTCTAAGTGGCTAGTGCACGGCTAGTCGTGTGAATGTTTGTCTGCGACAATGTTGTCGTTTCCTTTCGTACGTTGTAAAAAGATTCCACCACACATTTGCAAATACGTTAATTGACATTGGCGTCTTGGGAAAACGAACACAGTATAAAGTATAAAATGTGAGGTTCGGGCTTACCAGTGAAGCAGCCACCAGCAAATGGAGGAAATCTGAATCGAAGGAGGTTACGAAGCGATAAAGAAAGAACTCTTGAGTAAAATATCAGATTCATACGGGCCCAAGTGTATCAGCGCCACACTCCGGCTCACAACCGTTTGGTCGCGTCTATCCCGATGTGTTGGTGACAACGATTTCATTGACGTCGTACAGTCAACTAGTCCAAGACAGATCCTAGATGAAACAACCTTTTCCCAGTAGCTGAGGAAATAATATCGCCCTCTCCAACCAAAAGTAATAACCAAGAACAAGACGTTTGGGACCCATCTCGATTCCCTCTTCCTTCAGGGGTGACTGGGGTCGCGTTGTAGCGCCGGTCACTCACAAAGCGCCTCGCTGTGGAGCACGGTGCCCGCATGTACACAAGTGGGAGGGTTCGGAGGGAAGGATTTATGTTCTTTGCATCTTTTCCTCCAGTTGGTCACGCTTCTGGAGCGTTTCACCGAAGTCTCTTTTGTGGTCTGATGTTTTGCAGCCGGACGTCGTCGTTGTGCTGTCTGAGTCGTTCCAGTAGATTTTTCCTCCCCAATGCATGGGGAGGGGCACTCAGCTCAAAAATCTTGCATACGACACCGGGCGTCCTGTCCTTTGCCGCACAGTCTTCAACATTTTTTTTCTAGTAATGTACACAAAGCACTCAGCAGAATGCTTTCACTAACACAGAAACTGCCCCTCACTCCCACCTCAATTATCGTGGGGTCTTCCGACCATATTCCGGGATGGGAGCACTCAGCGGATCGAGTGCCTAATGATAGAAAGTGGGTGACGTACCTGGTGTTTATCGTGTTTATCTTTTTGTTATGCACTTAATTTCGTTGTCCTGTCCTTTTTTTTCTCACCCTCCACCTTGAAAGATGAACCTACCAGAGCAAAATATTTAGGTCATCCGCTTCAAATATTTCTTCACTTAAAACTCCTTGGGACGGCCACACGAAAGCCATGATAATATGGAAAGAAGATGAACACACGGCTGTCCACTTTATTTATGTTCGCAACGCAGATGCTCATTTACATTGCTCTTACCTTACAGGGGAATGAAATAAAAAAACGTAGATTGACCTGATTAAAAGTTAGGTAAATAAAATAAATGCCTACATAACTGTTCTATTTCTTGCATAATTTGTTCGACAAGCTACTTGTCCGTTGTTCTATTAGTTTAATTACACAAGGCTGCATGGGATACGCCCCTTCCATATAATGCCATCTTCGTACAATTGCCATGTGCTGGCTGTGTCGCTTGGCACGATGAAGGAAAGTCAACGACAAAAAATATGAGCTATCAACACCCGATATCAGATCCTTCGCAATTGCTTAAATCGCGAATTGGTTGGTTAGTGCAAGCACTGAAGGAATCGGGTGCAACCAAGGGGAAATCGCGACAACCCATTTGTCTCACCTAATGTTGGACACCTGAGCTCCCACCTCTCCTCTTCCACTGGCGCCCCTCCTCCCAACACAGGCTTAATTTGTACAGTTAGCTCCCCCGCACCAACCTTCATTGCATGTTTCACACTTACTTTCATTTCGTTTTAATTATCAGTCCCCGCTTCCTCAAGATTCAGTCTTCCCCATATTTATTTTTTCAGGTCATTTTCACCTTGGTTTCCTTCTGAAAATATGACAACCGGACCAGGGTACACGGTCTTCGACGCGTCACTGCGAAGACTACAGAAAATGCTAAACATTCACCATGACCCGTACACAACATCTCATGTGCGTAAAAAAAGCCACATAAATAACCGCCGAGGACACATGACCAAAGTCTCGTAGGCTTGGATGCCTCCCCCTTCACTCCTCCCCCCTACTGATCTCGTCCGCCGCCCCAACAGTGGTCCTGGACGTGGCTTTGTTAGGCCCCTGTTGTCCCATTGAAAAGCAAGCTCGCTCGCTACACCCCTCCGAGCGTCACAGTCATATACCGACGCATCCCCTCTCTAGGAATCGTTCCTTGTTCGCCTCCGCTCACCCTGCAGCCAATTAACTCCTCAAGCCGCACCCATCCTCGACTACCGTGACATTCCTGGATGCCAAAATTCTCCTCGCTTTCTTCCATTGTACCAGGAAACAAATTTGAATAGACCAGTGGGGACGTAAATTGAACAGGCCAAAGCTGTGGTCTCGTTACAGTTGTCTTCCAGTTTTCGACGTCAGCATTACACATTGTAGGGGCCCAAGTGGAACTCCCCCACCCCTTTATCGAGGGGCTGGTACCCGGGGCCCAGGGACCCCCGGCCCCCCCTTAGCGACGCCACTGCAGCTGAGTGTTTTTTGTCACTACAAATGACAACTTACCTTTTGTATATATATTTAAAGGTGTGTGATTACCAACTTGGCATTTGTGAATTGAATACAAGTTAAACTTGGCTGTGAATTCAATAAAACATTTTTGAATAGGAATAGTAACAGCTGGCTGCGAATTGAATATTTTCAAACCACACTATCTTTGTTTTGGTGTTTCTAGAGTGTATAAAACATAACTACACCAAAAAAGACAGCTTAGGCAGTCAGAACTAGACACATCTCTGTTCAGGCACTTGCGCTTGACATAAAAAAAATTTAATGTAGCAGACAAAATAAAACATAGACATGCAAACCAGTGCAACAAGAATTTTGCATACATTGCCATAAAGAAATATGGGTTCCTCAAAATACTGTGAACACAGTAAGCATATTAGGTATATTTAATATGATAGGCAGCAGCCCCCCACTCTCCTCAATGATTGAAAGGAGGCTGGGCATGCTAGTTGCCGGTGGGACCCCACCAACAAACCAGCAATAACGTTTTATTTCTCACTTCTGCTATTATATTTATAGGAAACCTATTCTAGATTATAAGTTTTGCTTTCGTAGTGTTGCACTTGACCTAACATACACCACAGTTAGCGAACACTTGCTTGGTGCAAGGCTTCTGCATTAGGCTTTTGGCACGGCTTCGGTGTCATGCAGAAAAACCAACCCGCAAGGTCTTATCATGTAGTGAAGCTTGAAAGTTTGCACGTCTTCAGATAGAGCAAACATTCGTTCCTCTACTATTTGTAAATTTCAAATATTTGAAACAGAGCTGCAAATCGAATATCAAAAAGTACTCGCACAGTATTCTAAGTTGCAAATGTTCACACACCTTCAAATATACTGCCTGGTCACTTCAGTGTAAGTGTACAATAAGTTTATACAAATAATTTCATGAATGAAATTTAAAAATGCCATAAGGTGTTCATTATGCAAGTTTGATGCATTTATTTGAAATCACTGATAAGCATTGGGTGCAGTTGATTGGATGGTTAACCTCTCTGTCTTCCCTGTACTACCTCCTACATCCCCTCAAACTCAACGGGTATGGCTTCATTTCTCCTACTCCCTTCTTTAGACACTGCTATGCTTTCCTTTCTTTCTCCACCGGATTCGACCTCCCTCAAAGAATACGCCATTGCCCTTGCAATAGAGCACGCTACTCATACTGTTCCTACCACCACGCCAGTATATATCTTCTCCGACTGTCAGTCAGCCCTTCGTAATTTCGCTAACCATGAGACCCACCCACACACCACTGATTTCGTCACTCCGGGACTTGAATCGAATCCTGGGCCACGCTTCACACTGGTTTGGGTTCCTGGCATGTGCGGAAACGCCTTAGCAGACGCGCTCACCCGAGTACCTTTCCCGGGTTCTTGTACCACCCGCCGACGGTTCGTACTCAACACCGCGCTTCCCGCCGTTACCAATTACACGCCCAACGTCTATCACGCACCCTGTACCCACCCCCCAGTTCCCGTCTAACTCGTGAGGCTGTGTGCCTCATTCGACAGGCTCAAACCTCTTCACTCCCCTCCTATCACATTCTTCACCACATCTATCGGTGCCCTGGCCATCCTTCCTACCCCAGGTGTTCTTCCTACCCATCCATCCCTCATTCTAATCGGGACTTCACCCCACCATCTCTTACCCAATCCCTCACTTTCATCACTTCCTGGGAGCTCTGGCTGTCTTCCCCGCCGACAGTGAACATCCAGGCTGCCCAGGAAGCTCTCTACAAACACGTGACCGGATCCGCACAGGCATTCAGGAGTACTACGTGGATCCGGTGAATTGAACTTTCAAATTAGGACCAGGCATTCAGGAGTACTACGTGGATCCGGTAAATTGAACTTTCAAATTAGGACCTGGACTTAGAAATAAGTGTTTGTTCTCTCTCCTTCCTTCCTTTACAGGGTGGGCATTCATAGGGGCCTGTGTTGGGTAATATGTTGTGTTGTAGTATGTGTGGGTTTGTAGACATCTGTACAACGGCTTTGGACTTAGAGGTTGGTGAGGGAATCTGGCAGGTCTTTTCTGCTTTCTACGAATCCGTGGCTAGTAAATTTGAGGGCAGCAGTGCGTGCCGCCTCATTCCCTTGTAGAAAGGCGTGATGTCCTGATGAGGTAGATGATCACTAGCTTTTGTATGCGTCATAGTGTATTTGAGGTGTGATGCATCCTCCTTGATAAAGGGACATGCTTACTCGGAAGCACGGTGGAATCTGTCATGGCTGTGCTTGCATCTGTTTTTTGCAAAGTTGTGGAAGTGGTAGTGGTGAGTGTGGCGGGCATCAAGGGTTTCTTATGAGTGATTAACGGCAGACGTCCCAGGGTTTTGTGCTTAAATATGCATCAAAACAGTGAACTGAATGAAGGTGGCTACGCAGGCTAGTTGAGACTTCATCGTGGAAATTTTGGTCAAATGTCAGGCATGACTCAAGGAAAGGATAGGGACAGGAATGAGCTTCGTCAACGAAGCTTCATTTCCCTCTGAGAGTGATTACAAAGTAAACAAAACCCTCATATGACACTGGTTTAACACCACATGTAAAAAGCAATCACAGCTGCTGCACACTTCACACTAATTATTCAGTATTGTATAGTGCATCTGTCTCCCACATTTATCACATAGGCCTCAAAGATGTCTCGTTCCTGTTTTGTGCCATATAACTTCAGCACTCTCGTCGTATCAAATTCTGGCATGCAGCCACCTGGCGTGCATTGAGTCTTGGAATGGAGCACCAAATCGGTTTCTGTTCCAGTCGTCAGCAATGCGGCATGCTCCCACCACCGCCTGTTGGGGGCTTGTCTGCCCTATCTACCATTAACATACATTGAAATAGGAACAACAAAGCATGTGACTTTTAGTACATGCTGTGCATCATGGTGACGGGCTGTGTAGCCACAGGAGGAACAAAGTTACAAGAATTCGTGTCCAACAGTGTTATGGAAATTGCATTTGAGAATGTTAATTTGGCCCACTGCCGCATGTCGTGCGGGGTCCCACTACGGTTATCAAACTTTGTCACTGTGTAGGAACAAGCAGAACACGACGAAGGCTGATAGCAGAAGCACAAACGGGCACCAAATATGGTGGTGGGCGAAATAAATATTTTCACAGACCGAACAGTGCCCTCTCGACACCCACATGCAAGTTGGTCGAACTGGAAGTACATAATACCTTAGATAAACTGCACGACGCTCACCATCACTCCCAAACCTCCCGCCTCAACCACCTACCAGACGAGACACCCTTGAACTCCTCGTATATCCAGCGCCCCAAGAACAGCTACAAAGTGTGCCCCTCCACATCCGTCAACACATTTGTACAGCTCCCATACCGCGATATACGCATCAATACGCTAGTCAGGAAAGCAACCCTCTGGAGATCAACGAAGCTAACGTGGATAATTACAAACTTTTCATTTCTGCGCGCCAAGAGTCCTCTGCAATGATTTAACAAGAATATGCAGCCCCGGAGAGATTACAAGACACGGGATTCGACGAACCAAAGCGACGCGCAGGAATCACCTTTGTAGGTCGCAATAGTCTTGTCTTGTTATTTCTTAGTCAACGACCATGTGGTGAGCGACAAGAGTTTCGTGCGAACGATCGTTCGTGGCTGGCCGGTCGCAATAGTCTTGTCTTGATATTTCTTAGTCAATAACCGTGTGGTGAGCGACAAGAGTTTCGTGCGAACGATCGTTCGCGGCTGGCCATGATAGCACCGCCGTTTGAAGTTGAAGGCATACGCGCACTCGCACGTCGGAGACGAAACGCCCAGCGGCCTCAACACGGTGCTCTAATGAAATGCAGCGCAGAAGCTTGTCGCGAGCGCACTCATCTCTCGCAAATCGAGGCGGCACACTGATGCAGAACGCCCGTGTTCACCGTCGTAACGCACTACGCGCAAATAAGGCGGCCGCACACACTCAGTGTTTCAATCACACGCTGCACGCCACCGTGAGTGCTCTCCAGAAGTTCTTCGAGAGCGCCCTTATCACAATCGCAAGCCGAACACCTATGCACCGCAGCAACAGCAAATTACGGCGAGAAGATCGCAGCGAAGTAACCGTACAACAGCCGCCATTTTTTTAAAACCATCACGTCACGTCCGGCAAAAAAAAAAAAGTTGCTTTCTTTGTTTTTTTATGTCTAGTTGGCGCATGCGCAGTAGGGCTCGTCCACCGTTCCTGAACGTCAGGTCCCTGCGCCGGGGCAAGCACGGGGCAAGTTGACTAGCCTGTCGTCTGTCGGCAGGACGTTGAAGCAGTACTCAAGTGCTTGCGGCTGCTGCCGTAAGTCATAAAAAGAAAAGCCGCAAAACCACAAGTAAATTTTACGTAATTATTGCGTTTTAATTTAAAAACCAATCTTATTTTACAGAAGAATTTTGAATAATAATAGTTTAGCAAAGTTCCGTTTTTATCTCCTAGGTGCCGCGCGCGTCGACTTGCCCCTCAGCTTCCACGGAGTGGGGGGGCTAGCGCCGCCCGGATTCTGAAGCGGAGTTTCGCAACTGTCTATATTGAGTAACTCTGCTAGAGATCAACAACTCGGGGGGAAAGACGGCTTTTGAAAGCCACATTTACGACGATAAGGCTATCACTCTTTTTTTTTTTGGCACCAGAGTTTTTTTTACCGCTTTACCAATTCTAACAGTTCGGAACGTAAGCCGAGCGCGAGTGAACACCGTTATTTGGTCTTTCCGGACGAAAGCTCAGCGATCGCTTCAGGAACAGAAGAATGAAGACCTATCTTACCTTGGAAGCCTGCTTATAATTGGGATTTAAATATTCTCTTTCTGTCTCACTGTCCCTCTTCCCACCTCTCTTTTTCACTTTGGTCTTAGGCCCCTACTATGCCTAATCCCGAGTTTATTGCAAGCAATGCATCAGGGAAAAAACAATTGCTCTCAGTATTTGGCTTCAAGCTCCCTCCTCCCACGTACCAGCTTGATCACAGTTGGGGTGAACACGGGAGCGCGTGTCATTCCGCGCGTGGGAGCCGCCTGTCGACGTTCCGGGTAACTTCGCAAGCGCATCACACAGCCTCGTTGCAAACGAACTGCGCATGCGTGCGAAGTTACCCGGAACGCCGACAGGCGGCTCTCGCGCACGGAATGACACGCGCTCCCGTGTTCACCCTAACTGCATAGTACCAACACCCGTCCATCATAAAAACCGGCATCAATGCAAAGAGCAGTCCTAACTAAAGTCCTGACCGCTCCTTTCCTGCGCTGCCTGAGTCCATACTTTGCCTCCAGATTCATCCTTCCATTGAGTCAACGAACGTCCTTCCAGAAACGGGAATGACGGAGACACAAGAACGAATACTGACACAGGACGGGGGCGCTAGGCATCAACAGGTTTGGAAGTTTATTCATCATGGTTTCAAACATACATCACTTATCCAGTGGTTGAATGGCAAGGGGTGGTGAAAAGGCAACTGAATGCCCGTTTTGTGGCAGTGCTCGTTTTTATGTCCCCGTCTTCTCACGCTTTTTACCTCGCAAAGGTTCTATCAACAACTGGCCCAACTTTTTGCGATGAATAGTCGGCATACCACCGATTGTCATTTTGTCCAGCCCAGATCCATTTCTTTTTCTTAATTTGAGCGATGACAATTCAAGTTTGTTCCCTGATCCGGCCTAAGCAAAAAACAAAAAAAGCAATAAAATACCACCAAAGCAAAAGCAAAAATTTATGCAATTTCATAAATCTCTAACACTGAAGAGCAAATCAGAAAGCAACCTAAATTTCGGCAGTCCCCATCATTCGCACCTTCACTGAATTGCAGCACCCAGACTGAACTTTTAAACGAACCCTGCAAACCCTTCACCGCCTACCCTCCATGCCCTCATGCAGCTTGCCCTGCCACACCAATATCGCTCAGCTTGTCATGATGGTACTGCCTCCCATAGAAAATATGGCAAAACCTAGTTACAAGAGACACTTAGTTATAAGGGACATTCGAATGAAGATGGCCTGGTTGGTTTTCCTATCTTTGCCTTGTTAGCAACATCGCTTACAAAAAACCTTGGTTACAAGAGTCTTGTATCGCGAGTCCCTTGAGTGTCTCTTGTAACAATTAAGGCTCAATTGTATAGAGGAGCAGATCAACCAAACCAACTTCAAGAGATCCCTAATGCACCAAAGTGTTTCCCTCACTGCTCAGCATGAACGACAATAATGCCATGCATCCACTCCCCAACTTCCCTAATCCAAACCCCTCGCACCAAAAACCCTCGTTACTGAGACTACAGCATTTCACCCGATACCTCATGCTGCTAGGCACACCCAGAAAAAAAGCCTCAACTTCATTCGCTCAAGTAAACAACCCAGTAAGATTTATGTTGGTGCTGCACAGATGTTAGTCTCACGCCTACCTCCATTAGCACTACGTGGCCTTTTCAGGATTATATTTTTGTACTGGGTGCCCAAAATTTATCCCTCCTTATTGCTTGAAGCATGACTTCCAGCCATCATTTGTTGCAGTTGACTGTATGATGCACGATCTCTCATTTCAGAACCCACTCTTTCGAAGCGATCCAAAAAGCACAAAGACCTCACACAAATATTACATACATTTATCAAATCATTAGCTATACAAACGCTCTACTTACTTACGGAGCACAGGTTCATGTTGACTGGACTTCAGAGCTTGAGTGGTCTCACCAAGGAATAAAACTGCCCACACGGTTGCACAGGACGTTCACAATTTACCGACCTTTGCAGCTTCCCGTCTGTTGCTTCAATCCACCCTAAAGGGCAACCCCACTGAAAGTTTTGACCTCGTAAAAATTTTAGTTTCGTATAGTCTGCCTAAAAAGACCACAAAATACAACATATTGCAGCTGAAATATGCGCGTCTACGGCACAAATGACCAGCGAAAATCGGTATTTTCGAAACTGAAATAGAGAAGTGCGCGGCCGAGGTGACTGCTGCCAGCGAGCAAGCGGCCAGGCAGCTGAAGCAAATCTGTATGCAGCCACGTCAAGAAGCTCACCCAGTGGAGCTCAACCAGTTCTCCTGGCCGGACGGCGGACCAAGCACCCAGCCAACCGGAATGTCACTTCCGTTTCATGGCTGTTTGCATGATCCATTGGCAGGTACAGCGTCACCTGCTACAGAGCTATTTTGAACATTTCTAACTGATTAATAACAAGGCATTTATTTCACAGGGCTACCAGTCGGTTTGATAATATGTGCTGTATGTTAAAAAAATTTGGCCGAGTTAAAATTTCAGTGCAGCTGGCCTTTAAAGCTTTTACGAAGGTCGCTGTGACTAGGCTCCCCTCAGCCGTCCGCATCTCCAAATATGAAAAGGGGAAAAAAAAAAAAAAAAAAGACTTCAACCACTAGCATCCACCGGCCACATTTCATCTCTTTCAGCTTGATCAATCCACTGAAACTTTCATGAATTATTCACCAATGTCTCAGGCGCATTGATGAATAATTCAAGCAAGCAGTGCAACCCCACCATGGCAACCAAATGCCCCTATTGCCAAGTATTCACCCAAGCAGATCTCCAACGCACCACATGGCTGGCTTAAGTTCACAAAATACAGAACCTTCCTGCAAACCACCTTAGATTTCAACATTACTATCGTTTCGTACTCTACTTACTATATCCAAATCCACATTAAAAAAGCTGGTCTCACACATGCAACACAGCACACTATAGGCTACGTTTCAAGCCCTGCCCTCAACCTATGTATCGCTGAAGGACAGCGATGAATCCTCCTCAAGACCAAAAATTCAACCCCTAAAAACTTGAACTCAACCTGCCCAGAGCCTTCCTGTTCATGACTGAAGGTCTTACAATACATATGCGAAGGCGAGCTGTTTTCATTTTTTGCTTACTAATGTTAAGTGTAGGGCTTGCCATTGATACAAGCACTGAACACAATCACTGAGTACAATCCCACACAGCACTATGTATGCAGAGGGATGGCACTGCCTGTTAAGAAGCAGTCTTCTCACAAAAACAGCAGCTAGCTATCTAGTCAAATGACATATTCCCCTAGCATTATTTCCACTGACGTGTTTAGCTTGAAGCACCTTGGAGGCACCGCACTTGCAAAAGCACCCACTCTATGTGCCACTCACTGGTGTTTGCGCAATGATGCGTCCTTCGCAAAACAACGCTGAAGAATAACGGTCCCATGGTGCAATTGCAAAATCCATATCATCCAGGCACCCAGAATTAGCAGGGAGTTTGACGAAAGCTATGTTGTGTGCTTAAGCAAACCCATATCACCCAGGCCCTACCGACTTTCGCCATTACATCAACATCAGGTAGTAACACAGGCAGCAGTGATTAACTTGTGGCTGAAGTACAAAATTTCCTGCTTGCTTTTGAATGTTGGATGTATTCAGCGCTAAAACAAATTACTTGGAGCACTCAAGCCTACCTATGCACTTTGAAGGCAAAGGCCGGGTGGCCTGGCGACCCTTAACTTTTAACAGCGCAGAGCTGTTTACGCCTAGATTTGTTCATTCATCGCACCAAGAAAACTCGAAGCCTAAAAAAAAAAAAATGCAGTTAGGGAGGTCCCAGGAATTTACTCCAGGACCTTTGCACCGTGAAACCAGCAACCTAACCACTGGGCCTTCCCGAAGGCTCGGGAGGTACGGGGTTAGCAGCGGTGGTGAACAATAACATATGCAGCTAATTGGACATAAACATTTATTGGCTGAAAAGACTATCTAGGACTTGGTCCTTGCCGTTCCGAGGCAGTAGATCTCCTCAGTCCAGAAAACCTCTGGTGGTGGCTGCCGTCTTCGCCCGGTTCACCAGATTCTTCTGGTTCTTCGGATCCTCGTTGATGAGCAGTGCCTTCCATTTTTCAGCAATGTCGTGTTGACCAGTTGTATGGGTGCTTGCACTATCTTGTGGTGCGGCAGTCAGTGTTGTTACGGAGGCTTGACTGTTCACAGGTGGGTCTGGGTGGCGGTCTTCTCAACGGCACTCCAGGATCATGTGTGCCAAGGTGTCGGGTATGTCGCAGTAAGGGCAGAGATACGGAAATTGTGTGGGGTAGATCGGGCTCATAATTTTTGTTTTTTTTTTAATTTCGAGTTTTTGCCGCGCGGCATATGAGAGCTGGTTTAAAGATAAGAGGAGGGAAGAAAGTAGGAAGGAAAGAGAAAGACAAGAAAATAGGGAGAGAGGGGCTGCCAAGAGCACAGAAGGTCACGAAACTGACAGGTTTTCAAGTCTACAGGTATGCATGCAGTCCAGTGGCGTGCAGAAAGTCCATCAGTGACTTGCAGTATTTATCGTCCTGCACCCAGCGGTTGTAGTCATCCGGTTTATCCCACCGGAGACCAACCTTTCTGAGTGCATGGTCTCGAGCTGTCCTCGTTCCCGCGCACGTCCACAAAAGATGCTTGGCGTCAGCTTCAACCGCCAGAGACGGACACTTGGGACACGTTCCTGGGTCGTCTTGTGAGTGCCCCCAAGTCCAAGTGACTGAAGGTGTGAGGGCCACCCCAGCCGGAAGCCTCCTGAGGGAAACTTCCTCCACCCGGGAAAGATTAGGGGGCAGGGAGCAGACACACGGGGGAATTAGGGCGCGTGTGCCCCTTCTCAGAAGGCATTTCCGGGCTAAAAGACGGGAGCGCGGATCACAAGGAAGGGGGCTAGGGGAGGATTCAGGGGGGGAAGAAGAGTGAGAAAAGTGGTCCGCTAATTGATTCAGTAGATTCTGACCATGCCCCTGTACCCAATGTACACTGATCATTAGCTCTGATGTTCTGTGGAGGCTGTGAATCTGCTGGCAGATAAGAGGTGTCTTCTTTACTTGCTTCAGGTGCTTCACAGCACTGAGCGAGTCTGTGTATATATGCACCTCCGTGATGTTATGGAGTGCACTTACAGCATTGACTGCGTCATGAACAGCCTGGAGCTCCAGTAGCATATTCCCTGTGTGCATGCATTTGTTTGGAGTCGACGAAAGATTATGCTTTCTTCCTTGTTGAGGTCGGGATGTGGCGGGGGATTTCTCCTCCACTCGTCGGTAGCGCTGCACTAAGGCCCTATAGGAGATAGGTACAGTCTGTCAAAATTTTCTAGGCCAAGCTGGAAATGTGCAAGCTGCAAAAAATTCAATGTACAAGCTTACTTCCCACGTGAGGCTGAAACTTTTTATGCCGGAAAGCTAGAAAAAACAGATTTCTTTCTTACTGTCATAAAATAGTTTTGTTATATTTAAAGGTAAAGCTTAGTCTTTGGAGTCTTTGTGGTCAAGAAAGCTTAGGACTGGCCTCGAAAATTTTGACAAAGGGTGTACATCTGCTGCGCCCATTGCAGCACGGATGTTGTGTGGCAGGAAGGCCCGGCTGGTGTGCTCTCGGGCTGCAGCGTACGCTGCTTCGTTTCCAGCCATCCCTTCGTGCCCCGACATCCAGGTGACGTAGGTGTCAGGAAGTTGGGGGCGTGTCTTTAAGATTTGAGGTGCCTTCACGGACACGCGTCCTTTTTGATAGAAGTGCTGACATGCTGCTCGAGAGTCAGTGAATAGGAGTACTCCGCCGCAGCAGGTGGTCGTTGCCAAGGCGATGACTACTGCTTGCGCTGTTTTGGGGTTACGAGCCCGTATTGTTGCCGACGTCAGTTTCCTGTTGGTTCGCGATGCTTATTCCGAAAGCAGGGTTGTCGGAGTATCGAACAGCGTTTGTGTATCATGTGTTTTCGGAGGAGTGCCTTCGATCTCAACTGTCATTTCTTTGTGGTAAGTTGAGTGCATGTTATGTGGTATGCATACTATAGAGATTGTTTATCGAAGTTCCGATGTCACTCTCACTTTCTGGTTGGTGTCCGTGATGTAGGTTTCACTGCAACTGAGATAGCATGGTACTGCTCTGCCCGTAGGAGTGAGATTCAGGCGTTCGAGTTGTCTGGCTTTGCGGGCTTCAACCAACTCCTCCCATGTATTATGCATGCCTAATTTAAGGAACTTGTGGGCCGATGCCATGAAAGGAAGGGCCAGAGCAGTCTTGGCTGCTTTCCTGATCATTATGTTCAATTTTTGTATTTTGGCATTTTTTAAGGCTAGTTACGGGGTGCCATACATCATACTACTGGTTATTAATGCTTGAATTATCTGTAAGGTGTCTTGTTATTTGAGCCCCCTTCGTTGATTTGCAATTCGCTTGACAAGGTGGGTGACTTGTGTCACTGTTTGCTGCAGCTTGGCAAGATCAGCTGCACCCGATCCATCCTTGCGTCTGGTAAGACGAAGTACTAGAAGGGAGCTGACCCTGGGAATTTCTACTCTGTAAAGAGTGACGCTGGAATCCGGATCAAGAAGTTTGGGTGGTCGTCCTCAAGTTCGAGCCTATAGCACAATAACTTCGGACTACTCCGGAGCGCACTGGACAAGAGTTCAAGTATTACCGTCATGTTGATAGCCTCCTACAGACTGTCCCGTCATAGGTGCTCTCGCCCACAGTGTGATGTCAGAATAGAACGTAGTTCCGTCGCGTTATGAAACCGGCATCAATCCGGTTTAGCTATCATCACATTCCAGGCACATGTCCTTTGGGTTTGTAGCGTGGGCGTTCACTTTGGAGTTGGCTGCTGGGGCTCTAGTGCATGCTAACGCGGTCCACCTTGGGAAATGTGAAAACCTCCGGATGAAATGATCCAGGCCTGCCAGTCATGGAGAACTTTCAGCGGCAAATTCGGAAATAGATGTGAGGTGCAACAGTCAGGTCTCCGATGAAGGGAGAGGGGCCGCCAGCTCTGTCATTTTTTCAGCCTGGCACTAGTGAAAGCTGCACCAATTTTCCACTGTCACATCTTATTTGTGCTTATGTCTTGGCGTTAATTTCTTTGCTTCTGGCTGAAATTACTTCTTCCGCTACACTGCGTTTTTTCATCACTTCCGGTATGTATTCCATCAGCAAGTGCACCGACGCAAGCTCCCCTAGAATCACAGTTCTGCACACCTGGTATGCACCTGTTTCTCAAGTCGTCACGTTCAGGTTAAAGGTGGCGCGCACTGTTCTGCTTCTAACGGGGTGGGACAGGGTACATGGGTTTGGGAGCAGTCCTGGAAGCAGGCAAAATTGCCTTCCATAGCAGGGTTGGAGCAGCCAGGAAGAACTTTTGGAGCAGGTTTGGAGCCGCCAGGGAGTCTATTTGTCTGGTGGCTTGGCAGGCTGCTGTGTCAGCCCTGTGCCAATAAGTTTTAATCTATGTATCTACTATATCAGACGCTACCGTACACTAAAACCTACTCCGAAACAGGAACGCAGTTCTTGTACTATATCTCGAAATTTACAATATGCATAGTTTTCTACCATCGGCTTCAGTAAAGGTAAGCCTCACGCACAGAGTCAAAGGAGATCAGACAACAGGTCTCACTCATGTTCAGTAGAGGGCAGTGTTAAGTGAACACGGCGAAATTCCATAAAACAAGGCGTTTGCATTTTTTCTATCTAACAGCGGTTTCAGTGCGTGCAAAGCACAACACAGCTTTATCTTCTACCGTCACGGCATTACGAGTCGACAAAAGCATGCCGTAGACTACGCAACGACAGCGCGTTGGAAGGCCTAATTGATGATGGTCCATCCTCCACATAAGCAAATGTAACCCCCAAGCCCACAGGCAAAAATGAGTAATTACCTCACAACAAAGGCAAACCGAATTAACAAGCAAGGACAAAGCGTCCAAGACCCTGTTTGTTTGATACACTAAATTGAAGTTCACCTCCAAATAACTGCAACCTTTTATGCCAACATTATTATTTTTTCTATATGCTTGTGATGTGACACAAAAAGATTTAACTCATTTGCTTACTGACTACAAGTGCAGTGAGCACATAGTTAACAGAAAGCATGTTCAGGACTACTGGAGGACTTGTGCGCAGCCTACATCCCCACTTTAGCATTCTGCAATCCAATCAGTAATGACAGTACAAGAACTTTTTCTAAACATTTATTGTTCAGGCACAATGCAGACATTATCCTCATTTCTTCCCTAAGAATATGAAAACGGCCACATGAACGTAACTAGGCAAGGAGGTTAGTAACAAATTAAACTAGACTCCTGCTGTTTACATGCAGGCCTCAATGTATCTACATCAATACCGGGGTGGTACGAGCCGGTGCCCTCACAGCATCAAGCTGGTACAATGCTTCACTTCTTCGAAACGAAGTCCTTGAGCTTCTCCAGAAGTCCGATGTAAAGGCTGTGCTCGTACACGGTGCAGAAGTTGACGAGGCTTAAACCAAACTCGCTGGAAATGCCGCGCTCCTCCAGCATGTTCATCAGAAGGTCATAAAGATACTGAAAGCGTTGAGGGATAAAAAACAGGAGAAAGAACAGATACATTAGCTTTACTACAACAAAAACACAAACCCACAAAGCTCGGAGTAGGACAAAGAAAAATCGCAAGTGTTTCATAGTAAGGTATTTCAGAATATCACTCTCACATACACTTAACTCTTTCGCTACCGCCGGAAAATTGACCAATTTTTAGGTGTCCAAGAAAACATTTTTTTCCGGCTAAAAAAATTGTTTAGACACTAATTACAGGAACACAGAATGCAGATTATTTAATGGCTTTTCCAATAACACCGGTTTTTAAAATGTTTTTATATATCATAGTTGTAAAAAAAAAAAATCAAAATCAAAATTTTTGTCAGGTTGTCGAAAAAAATGATAAAACAGCAGTTGTGTATATCAAACCACAGGTAGTAGAAAAAAATTAGAATACATTTTGTAGGGAAACATTTCAAAAACACGCCCTAGAAAAAATGTCTACTTGTGCGGAACAGTTTCTCAGATATATAAAAAAACGTTAGCACACACGGTGCTCATGCCATGCAGTGAAGCCCAACCTCCAATTCAAAATGTGAAATTTCGGGTGGTTTCCTGGAATAAATCTGGCGGTTTGACATTATCAGAGGCACCAATTTGCCCCCACATAACGTAAAAACATCTTTTCAATGGCTGACTTTGCATTTACAGCGAGCACAATATTTGGGACAAGCACGCGATGCGGAAAAAAACATGCATGAAGTTGAAAACGGAACGCCATGGTTGATGCTTGTCGGCGTTCACAGTCAGTTATCTCTCAAAACATAAAGCTGAGCTTTATTATCATCATCTTACTTGCAATTGTAGCCTTGCTCGCAAAAATGAGGTACGGTGCGCTAGGATTGTGCCCTGCGATCTTAGGCTGAGTAGCAGTTACGCGATGAAAAAGATCGGCAGAACGAGCCTCCTCTATTGCAGCGCCACCTAACAGTTTTCAAATGAAACAGTACAAAAACTTATCGGAGACTCCGTCCGAATAGACAGTTCAACTAAGCAGCAACATTAGATACCCGGATATACCCTCGCATGGAAACGAAACTGGAAGGTGAACAGCTGGCAGCGCAAGGCTGGTTTGAAGCGCTGTCCTCAGCGGAACAGATATCTGGCGACTGGGTGTGACCTTGTGACTTGCATCAGAAGCACTTATCGCAGAAATCGGGTTAGGGTGGGGGGAAATCAGGAGCGGCGTGCTTTGTTCGAGGATCAGTCGCGGACGCTCCAGGAGCCATGGCAGGTAGCCTTGAAGTTGGGTAACTGTGTAGTAGCACTAAATATGAATTTTGCGATGCAGAAACGAAACCGAAACTGTTGTAAACTGTTCGCGAATGGTCCTGGGGTAAGTAGAACTACCACAGAACTTAGAACAACGTGCGCAAAGGCAATAAAACTGCCTAAAATCATAAAGTAGCTTTGCAACCAGGCCCTGCTTGACATTTTCAGCCGATTTCTCGGATTATTACTGTCAGAGCGCGAACCTGACGATTGAAAATCGTTTGCTGGTTCACCATTCACGCCCTGATAGCAAAAAACAAACGCTTGTGCAGAGTAATTACGAGTGGCACGCATTTTTCGTTGGTAGCAGTGACGCGTGATGACCACGCCCCTTTTCCGCACCCAGGTGACTCAAAAGCATGTCAAAAATCATGTTTCCGTTGCAAAAATGAAAACAAAACTGATTTTGAAAAGCCATTTTCTGATCTAACTCCGAACAGCTTTACTTGTTCGAGCAACGCCTGAAACGCTATGAAAAGGCGCCCCCAAAGTATCAATCAAATTGATCGATTTTGACAGGCGCGGTAGCAAAAGAGTTAATCTATGTCCAGGGGAACAAAGCTAGCTGTAGTATTTCAGCACCAGCCTCATACCAAAAGAAGTAAGGTCCCCATACTGCCATTACCACTGACTCATGAGTAAAACGTAACTAGTTAACCCCATTGCCGAAAGGTGAATTTCCAGGCGCCAACTACAAGAGCACAAGAACCTCTGTCACCACCTCGAGTTCCTGAGGCAACAATGGTGCGTTGCACCCAGCTTTTTAAGTGGCTCCTACAACAGATCAGACTGTTGAAGGTTGATGTACCTCCCGGAATAAGCACAGGCTGACACAAGACAGCCAGCCCATGAGAACAAAAGGAGGCAAGGCCAAGCTATACTGCCGGGCAATCCTAAAAAAGTTGTTGCGACCGGGAAGGGGGCACCCGATCCGAGCTCCGTGGCCTCCGACATACGAGTGGTAGCGTGTATGATGCGAGAGGCCACCCGCTTTTGCAGCTGGGAAGATGTCCGGAGCTGATAGGCCAACGTAACTGTTTACTTCATAGCGAGGGGTGAGCCGAAGCCAAAGAACAATGCCCCGACGGGCGAGGTTACAATACAGGACTCTAGCAGAGCGACAGCATGGATTCGCTGCTCAAACAGGAATGAGTTACAGCGGTTGGGCGGCTTCTAATTATAACCAAAAGCCGTAACGGTCAAAACGCCAACAAGCGGCAACACGCCACGAACGTCACAGACACACACAACGCTCTTTCCAGAGTTCGTGACAGTCGGTAGCCTCGGCGCACGTTGAGTCCGAGAGAGGGGAGAGAGGAGGACTCCGTTGCGATCGACGGGGCCTCTGTGCCCTTGAAGAGCGTTGAGACGAGCCTCGCCGGCAGCCGCCGAAGTTTTGAAATGCGTTGAAAGCGAAGCGTCTGAACCGGCTTGTCGAAACTCGAATGAACATGGTGGCGCCTGACGGCTGAAAGGCGGACGCAGTGGCTTTGCCGCACAGCCGAGGAGTGATGCAGGAAAGTACAACGGCGCTGGCCGATTTGTAACAGCGCCAACTACAAGAGCACAAGAACCTCTGTCACCACCTCGAGTTCCTGAGGCAACAATGGTGCGTTGCACCCAGCTTTTTAAGTGGCTCCTACAACAGATCAGACTGTCGAAGGTTGATGTACCTCCTGGAATAAGCACAGGCTGACACAAGACAGCCAGCCCATGAGAACAAAAGGAGGCAAGGCCAAGCTATACTGCCGGGCAATCCTAAAAAAGTTGTTGCGACCGGGAAGGGGGCACCCGATCCGAGCTCCGTGGCCTCCGACATACGAGTGGTAGCGTGTTTGATGCAAGAGGCCACCCGCTGTTGCAGCTGGGAAGATGTACGGAGCTGATAGGCCAACGTAACTGTTTACTTCATAGCGAGGGGTGAGCCGAAGCCAAAGAACAATGCCCCGACGGGCGAGGTTACAATACAGGACTCGAGCAGAGCGACAGCATGGATTCGCTGCTCAAACAGGAATGAGTTGCAGCGCTTGGGCGGCTTCTAATTATACCCAAAAGCCGTAACGGTCAAAACGCCAACAAGCGGCAACATGCCACGAACGTCACAGACACACACAACGCTCTTTCCAGAGTTCGTGACAGTCGGTAGCCTCGGCGCACGTTGAGTCCGAGAGAGGGGAGAGAGGAGGACTCCGTTGCGATCGACGGGGCCTCTGTGTCCTTGAAGAGCGTTGAGACGAGCCTCACCGGCAGTCGCCGAAGTTTTGAAATGCGTTGAAAGCGAAGCGTCTGACCCGGCTTGTCGAAACTCGAATGAACATGGTGGCGCCTGACGGCTGAAAGGCGGACGCAGTGGCTTTGCCGCACAGCCGAGGAGTGATGCGGGAAAGTACGGCGGCGCTGGCCGATTCGTAACAGCGCCAACTACAAGAGCACAAGAACCTCTGTCACCACCTCGAGTTCCTGAGGCAACAATGGTGCGTTGCACCCAGCTTTTTAAGTGGCTCCTACAACAGATCAGACTGTCGAAGGTTGATGTACCTCCTGGAATAAGCACAGGCTGACACAAGACAGCCAGCCCATGAGAACAAAAGGAGGCAAGGCCAAGCTATACTTCCAGGCAATCCTAAGTTCCCGTTTCAGCAAAGCGATCAGCTCCTTGCGGGAGCAATCTATCACAAGGCAAATGCGTTAATGGCAGCTGTGGAAACTTTACACAGCCTTTGCACATCAAACAAAAACGTCACCACAATTTTACAATGATAGCCTTATTAGCAATGATTTACAACATCCAGGACGTTAGTAGTGGAAGCTGAGGGCAATGCGACAGCACATCCTCTGCTCATAGCACTACACAGTGGCTGCAATACGGCCTAGGCAGGGTCTGGAGCCCTACAACTATGCACGGTGAAAAGTACTCACGATGGAAGGAAACAGTAGGAAGGAGCATCATGTGAAGATTATGAAGCTTAGACATAACATGGGCAATACACCCCAGTCACATGACAGGCATGCAGTAGTTTTTCGCGCCTCGTACAGCCGTCCACCCTCCTGCGTACGTGTGCGCATCTGTTCAATGCCAGGTGCCAAAGGCACTGTTTGCAATCACAGCCCGACAAGCGCAGCTAGCTGATCATGAGGACAAAGTGGTCAGATGGAGCAGTTGAAGTTTATCGCATCACGCCCGTGCCAAAGTGTTGTGTACAGCAGCATTAAAGGGGAGGCGACAAAGGACGACGTCCACACCTGTCAGTTTATTTCTGACAACACATCACTCTTGTCCCGACTGCACAATATTTCCTTGTCACAGTAACAATCTTTTTAGCGGCATTGTTCATGCCCTCTCTCAAGTAAGTAGACGTTTACTCCTCTTTTCACTTCCATCAGAAAATCGGCCACAACAACCGTAGAACCAAGTACGCAGAAGGCTGAAGGAGTCTTAGGAGAAGAAAATCCGCATGTGTTCGCCATAAGCAGTGGCAATATATGGGCACAAAATCGGTCATTGTTTCTGCAGAGTGGTGAACCGTGCTGTTGGCTAAAACCCCCCCCCCCCCCCGATTGATGCACCCCTGCCGGTTCACCAAGTAGCGCTATTCTGTTATGCAACATTTTGTCCTTTTGACTCGTCGCCCACAATTTTGGAATTGTGCAGTACTTCCAGCTTTTGAGCTCTGTAAACCTGCCTTTGAGCATTGCTTATGGACAGTGCACAGTGCAGTATAAGCACTATGCTTATACTGCACTTTTTTTGTTGTTGTTGCTTCCAGCTTGGCACGTACTCTCACAACCCTCAAAATTGTGCATCTGTGGTAGCGTTACAAAGAATGCAACTCTCCCGGTCCATGGAGACAACGAATTCTCCCCAGACTACTGAAAGCTCGGTTAAAGTGAGTGAAAGGTACAAAGGAGAAGGGTAAGCTGATGCTACTTGACCTGGCACATACCTGAGCAGTATAGACCAGCTTTTTCTGTGCGAGAGGGCCAAACCAACATGAAGCTACGCGACACGGGTTCAAAGTGACAAAGTGCAAACTCAAAAAGAAACAACAGGCACATGACACGAGGTTAATGCAACTCTGACGTGGCCTCAAGCTATCATGGTGCTTCTCCTGCACAATTTAGTAGGAGTAATCAGCTTTTATATCCAACTTTCCGACCACTCAATGAAGACACCCATAATTTCTGGCAAAAAAAAAAAAAAGTGCTACAAAAAAAGAGTGGACTACAGGAATGTTGCTGATTACTTGAGCACAGCAGCTATGTTTGTTAACAGCTTCCTCCAACTTACACCAGGCAACTATAATGCACAGTGCCTGTTATCACCTACAAATGCATTAACGCACATGTTCACATTTTCAAGCAAGAACAAGCAATTGTTCTTAGTTTGATCATTCGAGTTCCCCGAGAACACAAAGAAAAGCACTCACGCCATCCATGATATCGCCAGACACACTGTAGACCTCGTCCGACCATTCTCCTTCGTAGATGGCAAACTCGGCAACACCAAAGCTGTCTGCTGAAAACCACCCAGACGGGAGTCGTGTAAGGAAACCGGGGGAAAAACTGTTGGGCAGCAATTGCTAGCATGGGCTTCGTACAGTTTCCAGTGCCGCTGCACTCCGACACGCACTCTGGTGGCAAGCAATTGGATAATGCTGTCAGAACAGACAACCCCTTTCATGCCCTTCCACCACGCATGTTTTTGACACCACCACGGGCCTCATGGCAGTTGAGTCCACACCAACAACCCTCAACTTAGGGTTGTTCGTTTTCGAGTTTGATATTAAATAATAATAATAATAATAATAATAATAATAATAATAATAATAATAATAAGGGGTAAAATCAGGTGCTATTTTTCAAACTCATGATTGGGAGAAATCTTTTATTTTTGTAAAATCATTTCGAAATTTGGGTTTTTCCGGGTTAAGCCTACAGATGTGCCTGTAATACAATCGGTTTGTTTTAGCTCAAGGTACCCTGAGCTTCTTAACTCTAACGCGTTAAAATTGGTGTTTGGTTCACGCTGGTAATTGGGGGAGGAGGGGGAGGAGGGACTTCAGGGTTTCCTAGAAAATATTTCTGGAAACTTGGTCTTTCTTCGGAATAGAACCAGTAATGAGGACAGCATAGGGCATCCATAGCTTCTATGAAATGCAAGTCTTTCTTTGCAATAGAATCAATAATGACGACAGTAAAGGGCATCGATAGCTTCTAAAAAATGCAACACGTCATTCACAAGAAGCTGGGGAACGATTCTTTACACATCCATGTTCACGTACATTATCATCTGTATGCGCAACATGTCGATCCCCATTGCAGACCTGCCCAATCGTCGAACGTACCTCAGCTGGGAGAAAGTTCTCTCGACATCACAGCTTCCATTAGCTAGGCAAAACAATGTCCGTGCACAATTTTCCAGCCTGGTGCAGCAAGCAGTAGAGTCGTGCCAATACTCAACAAGTTCGACAGCCATGTTTGTGGGGCTCGCTTCAACGAAGTACTGGTTGGGAATGGCGGACCATCGGCTCACAATTGTGAAAATAACTAATTTGAAAAGGCCCACTCGGGGAGAAATCGGGCTTTGCCCGAAAACGAACAACCCTACCTATGCACCATTACAGCCTGACCTCTGTGCTGGGGGGGGTCACAGGCATGTTCTGAGTGCCTGCCCCTTTCCCCACAAGCATTTTCCTCTCACCTTGAGTGGAAAGGAAATGCATTGAGAGGTCTCGTGACGAGGAGTTTGGGGCACATGCCACCCAATATGGACACCTGTAGGGACTTTTATTACTCATTTATGGATAAAGTGATCATATAACTAGCTCAACGAATCTTTGTGAAAAATGGTTGGCAACAGAGTCCACCATCAACAGGAATAAAAAGAAAGTGGCCACGAAGTGATCAGAGTGGGGATTTATCATAATTAGGAAAAGTGCCTCCAAAAATGGCTCGTTACAGCAGCAAAAGCACATTAGAAGTTGAGAGACTTAGAAGCAGCCGCTCTCGGGCATGCACGAATGTGCCGAAATTCACCTGCTGCTATGATGTTGACACACTGCAATCTTTTCATTCCATCGGGCCATCTTACAGCCTGCTGAAACTGCCTTTAGCATTTTCCTTTCTACTAAAAGAAAAAGTGCGGCTTCCAGTTGAGCCGAAGTCTACAAGCCAGGAATACCGTAATTACCCGATTCTAATGCGCACCCAATTTTCCTGGCAAAAAAAAACGAAAAAACTTGCACTTCCGATTGTAACGCACACGGAACTTTGTGAGCAAGAAAAACGAATGCGAGAGAAACGGGCGATTTATTTCTCGATGTAATCTCACTCATCTCACTCCTCGTCGCTCTCCGCTGGCCACAACATCTCGTCCTTGGTGCCGTCAAGCGCGTTCGCGATGCCACAATTCATAACGAACGTTCAACCATGATCGATGGGATCGTGGCCCACGCCTTGCAAGCCCATCCTGCGAACTTCTCCAGGGGCGCACGCTTCAGCCGACCACTCGTTTTGAACGCGTGAGAACCGCTGCTGCCATTGCTGTTATCAAGTGCGCAAGTGGAACGATTTGACGATTTGTGTGAACGCCGATGAAAAGCCTTGGCGCCTATGCTTCCTGCGTCCGAAAAATGGTTGCTAAAAGTTTTGGCGCCATCTTGAGATGGGGCTGGCGATGGGCGGGACGAAATTTCTGTTGTTTCGGCAGTTTCGGTTTCGTATCCAATTCTAACGCGCATGCGATTTTTCGACCTATTTTTCTGGAAAAAAGGTGCGCGTTAGAATCGGGTAATTACGGTAATTGGCCACTACCAGAATTTAGCAGCAGACAAAACCAAGCTTCCGGACATAACACTGAATATAATGCGGATATAATACAAAGCTTACGGATATAACACTGTAGTGACACCACCACTAAGAATAAAAAACACTGTGGTATGGTAACTATGATCCCCCCCTTCAAAACTAGAAAACTTGTGCCACCTCCAACACTAGTGCCTGCACATGATGGCATGTTTTTGCCGTTTGTTTTTCACAAAGCCTGAAGGAGTGCTCAGGGCAATGGCAGAGGCAAGCGACACCTGGGCCCGAATGCCGTTCCCAGCAAAACCCAACGCGCGAAATCTGCCTGTTCCTTTGACAGCGCACACTCATCTCGAGGCCATAGGATACTGCAGATGGCTAGTGTCAGGTGCACAGTGAAGAGCTCACCGCTTGCTTGCCTCCTCTAGACGAGTCTACTAAAGTTATTGCACAAAGCAATCGGTTGCCTTCTCGCCACAGCCAGGTGAGTGCAGCTTTCTGTGCCTTTACTTAACAAGTTACAACAAAGCAAAAGGACTATCCCTCAGTTGGTTTCACACCTATAGTACAAAAAACGTTAATCTGGCATCTGGGACACTATCTGGGCCGAGCACTAAACCGCAACGTGGACTTGGAAATTTTTACTCACTAGCTTCTTCCATTTTGTCATAGCCAGAACAATGTAGTCTTTATTCACACAAGCCACACGTAGCAAAACGCGCCGAACTGCAGCGGCGAGACCACATCGCTAGGTTCAGAAAGGAGAAACGGGAGGTTGTCAGGTGAGCCTTTGCACATACCTGAGGCAACCATCAAGCCAGCCTTGGAAGCACTTTGACAATGGTGCACTTCACGCGTCTATTTATTGCCTAAGCATTGGCCGTGTTTTCTCACTGCTGTTGCATTAAATGAGAAATATAAAGGTAGAAGCACATTTGGTTTAAAAAAAAAAAAAAAGAGGGCTTCCTGCGTTGCTAGGACCCACGATCTGTGGCCTCAGGATGGGCAAAACATTTACCGTAGCTTTCAGATTGGCCCTCTGCATCAGCTGTCTCGTTGAATGTGCAGCTGAAGTAAAGCTTCTTTCCACCCCGCTCAATCTCAACAGTAAAGTTTGGTTTGGACTTCATCTGCAAAAGAGAAACAGGTGCCGAGTTCAGAAATTTTCTTCCGATCAATGCAGTGATTGGCACAGACAAATAGTGCAGTACTGGAGTGAAGCATAGGCCCACCAAAATTTAGTGGTAGTGCAGGCCATGCACGTTTTAAAGGCGATAGTCTTTCTTGGGCTACTTAAACCCAGAAATTTTGGTCTGTCTGTATGTCTGTCCGTCTGTCTGTCTGTGACTCGATTCAGCCACCCGGCCAAAGCAAAAGAATGCCTGCGCAATAGTCTTATATAGTCACAGCTAAATCTACCCTTCTTGGTCCGGTGTAATGTTCATACTTGTCAACATTGTTGAAGAAGAACAAGACATTACGGAAATATGAGACAACAAATCAATACAGAAGTGATATTTGCAGTGTTCCTTTACAAAAATTCAAACATGCTTGACTTTTGCGAAATTAAATACTTCATCACAGCAATTGCACGAGTAGCTCACTCTGCTTCTGGAATGTCAATTCTCAAGCGCCAACTACAAGAGCACAAGAACCTCTGTCACCACCTCGAGTTCCTGAGGCAACAATGGTGCGTTGCACCCAGCTTTTTAAGTGGCTCCTACAACAGATCAGACTGTCGAAGGTTGATGTACCTCCTGGAATAAGCACAGGCTGACACAAGACAGCCAGCCCATGCGAACAAAAGGAGGCAAGGCCAAGGCTATCCATACTGAAAACCTTGTCACCGTCTCAACAAGAGTCAACAAAGTAATCAGCAACTTGGGAAACTGTGGAGACTTGCTTTCACGGTATTTACACATGGAACAAAAAAAAAATGGAGATCAAGAAGCTGTGTTCAGTGGCTTAACTCGTGAAAAAAATGGTTGTAAGCTGGTTCAAATAAATTAGCCTGTTCTCAATGGAACTGAACATAACGCAAGGCAACAACAACAAAAGGTGTGAACAAATGACCCTTGTACCATCTGATATACGTCTACCCAATAAGAAAATGTCTTGCGCAACCATCAGAAAATTATTTCTCTCGGTCTGATGCTATACCTTCTGTTCTAGTTTTGCAAGACAACACGGGCTTTGACAAAGCCAGCATTCAGTCAGCAGGGCATATCTGCGAGCTACCTGAAAATTTTAACTCAATCCCACTGCCTTGTATCCTTTCCTCTGAAAAAATTGCAGTCCCTCCCCATACCTGTAAGCATGCTACTGAACTTGACTTGGCTTGGTGTTGCCAAACTAAGACCGTTCTAACATGGCGAAACCCCCATGTGCTGCTATAATGCAGTTTCAAGTCAACAGAGCTGCGAAGTCCGGCTTAGCCAGCGTACTCTCAATAAAGACAGATGTAATGCTGCACAGTGGGGAAGCATTGAGGAGAAACCAACCTCTCCAGGTTCAGGGGCCTTGTCCTGGTTGCCGGAGAATTCATCCGCATCTTCGGCATCGACCGAGTGGTTCACATTGAGGCGAACTGTGACCCTACAGCGTAGAGCGCATCAAAGTTTGCACAACACAAGACAATCAATACACACATCAACTTCTTGTAAAGCACTATGTCTCACTGTAACCGCTGAAATAAAGAAGTGCCTGCAATGTTGGTGAAAACACGGCAGCAGCAAAACTTCCTCTGCTTGCCCTGGGCATTGAACCGAAGATACCTTGCACTGATAAGCAGACATAACAAGCTTTAGATAGAACGCTGCTTTAAACACTGGCTCCATGCTGATGCTGCACTCATTTCAAAACTGAGCTTTAGAAAAGCCCGTGACAGACAGGAGCTGATGATGGTAGCCATTTTTTCACATCAAGGTATAGCTCTAGTCTATAGCTGATTATTCTACATGTTTTCCAGGGGATACTGAGAACACCCTGTGCACTCCGGAACTTGTGTCTTCATATCTTCAACACTTACAATGTTCATGAAGAAAACTATCCAAATCTGGCTTGGCTTTTGTCACATTTATGATTGTTATTAATCCATTTCTTAGTGAACGTAAGCTGCAGTGGCTTCTCTGGTGTTTCATATAGACAAGCAATTAAATTTACACAGCCTGTGATACTAAAAACACTTGACTGTGAACATCTTCGACAGAACTGTCTCACTGGATGAAAAGTCAGATGAAAACCATGCTCCGACCAAGGGCTTAATTCACAGCGTTCCCAACGTTTCGTCGCCTCCCCAGCTCCTTCACCAGGGTGCCGACTACACTTGACCGAGAGCTGCATTTATATGTAAAAAAAGATTTTTTTTACTCGTTTCTCGCTGTGGTGTGTCGGAGGCCACGGGCGTAAATGGGGAAAAGGCCCCAACAACAGAACTCTCCAGCTTTCCCGTTGGGAATGCTTCGAATAAAGCCCGTTTGCAGTATTTGTTTTCATCAAAAAAATAATTGGCATTCCTACAGTGCCTACAAAAACAAGACACATTTTTATGCTAGAAGCATTTCTGGGGCCCAATTCTCTAGAACGAGAGGCCGTCGTTTTGAAACGATGCGATAGCTCGATGCAAATGCGACAGACACTGCCCCCTGTCGTTCTGCTTGTCGCTTTGCGCCCCTTCCACAATGCTTTTCTTGGCTGAACTCGTCCCTCTTCCACAATCAAAGCGGCGCACCCAGCCAAGAACACATGCATTTGCATCGAGCTATCGCGTCATTTCAAAACGACGGCCTCTCATTCTAGAGAACTGGGCCCCTGGTGCAGCACTTATCCTCGGTATTCATTTCTTGGAATGCATGCAGGCAACCATGCGAGTGCGCCGCCATATCTGTGTCCAAGCGTCTCTTGCTAGGCGACGTTGTGCGCACGGCCCCCAGATCAGGCACCCCTCTTCTCCTCCATGCAACCGTGTGAGTGCGCCCGTGGCCTCCGCACCGCCGGCAGCCGATCGCAGAGGCCACGGAGCGCCGTCACTCGTTACGTCGGGCTCCGCGGGATGGCGGCACTTGTCCAGCCAAGCACGACTGTGAAACGCATGACTGTGTTTCACATTATGAACTCTTTGCCGAACACAAAGTATTGCGTAGAGTTCACTGTGAGTGCGATTAATAACATCTCTGTTGGCGCCACAGTTTAGAATCGGATTGGAACGGAGCAGATGACGCACGCCGGTGTCTGTTTTTCTTCGGCGTGCGGCCGCAGTGGCCCAGGCTGCGCCGTGTTCGTGGCGCATCGGCCATATCTGTGGCCGTTTCCAGTGTTGCCAGGCGAAGAAATTGACCGCTCAACTTTCCAACGAATACGGTCTATAAGCTCATTTGCATACCGAGTGAACAATAGGATTGTGGTCTTACTCGTGTCCTGTTGGTGGGAAAGGAAACCCCTCCGACACGAGGACCAGGATAAAATGACTAACTAGAAGAAGCTCTTTTGAACGAGGAGCGGTCAGGTTGTGGATAGAAGAGCAGACTGCACATCAATGCAACGGAGGATAAAATATCCGGGGGCTTCACTGAGTGCAAGAACTTGAGCGGAGAGGAGAATGAAATGCCACTGCCACTCACGCAGAACAAGACCATAGCCTTCCTCATTCCACTAAGGTAGAAAACACCACTGGCGCTGCACAGGACTTCATTACCTGTTATCAAGCGCCTGTATGATGAATACACACAGCACAGGGGGATGCAGCTGGCTGCCAATTTCTCCCCTACACGTATCGACACAGCTAGAGAGAGGGAGGGCACGACAAGATTTTGGCACCCCGAAATCAAGACAACCACGAGGCTGCGAGTGTAACTTTTAAAACGGCTCCTTCGGTCGGGTAGTATCAAAGACATGCCTCGTAGAATAAGCACGATTTGCAGACTGAGTAGTTTCAGCAGATCTTTTAGAAACGAGCGCGTCAACTCACGTTTCCTGGTTGAACGTCCTGGTAAGTGTGACTTCGGACCCCTCCAGCTTGGTGTCGAACCCTTCAATCTTGGGAAGTTGAGCCGATTTTCTAGCTTTCTTCTCGGCTTCGATTTCTTCCACAAGAAAATCGGCAAGTTCCTGGTCCCCTGAAAACAAAAATATTTTATTCACGCGCACACCGCAGTGCTGTACAGCATTTTTCCCGAGCTTTTCAAGCAACTGAAAAAGCAGGTCTACTTTCTGAATCAAAGACGCGCACTTATAATCCTTACGTTACACAAACTCCTAGACAGAAAGATGTTTTCAACTAGTTGGTGGGCACCAGTCGAAGGCAAAGCGCACTATCTGCACCGGAACATGTGAACCCCCCAGATACCAAGTTTCATATATGCTCTACAACATATCCCCTTTTTTTAAACACGCTGTTTACACAGTAGTCACAGGCCCCACTGAAGTTACCCTTGGTGCTAGCTTGGCTGTAGGAGCAGGCTGCCGTTCGAAGGAAGCTGGAAGATTTCGCCGTGTGTCTGCAGGCCGGCGTGCGTGAGAGGACGGAGCTGCACATGGACTTGCAGCCGTGTCCGGAAGGCTTGAGTGCTCGTAACATAGCACTAGACCTAGCTGAATTCGAAAACGCTCGCGAAACACTCCCAATTACGTTTGTCGCCATTGTGATCCGAATTATTTAACCTTTCCACACGTTTAACACCACCTCTCGCACGCCTGAGTGCGCCTAAGCCTACGCAACACGCCAACCATGCCAGCGAGCACGCACCGAAAACGTGTTTTTTGCGCTTCGAGAGTACGGTCGTAGTGATGATGATGATCATCATTAAAGGCCTCCCCTTTGAATCGGGGTGACGGCGTGCGCCATCTAGCCTATCTTAGTAGTTCGAATTTAAATTTAGTCCCTCAACTCGGATTTCTTTTTAATTCTGCCCTGCCGCTACCCCTGGCTGGGATGTTATTTTATCGACTTCCCTGCTTTTTTTCCACCAATACTCTAGCCGCTGCCTTAGTAATACCTACTGCTGACTAGTTAATGCTTCCATTGGCTCATATGATCTGGCTTTATACAACAATAAACTTTTCAATAGTTCGAACTGTAGCGTTAGTACACATTTAGTGTATTTTATGTAGTTTTTATCTTAGCGGGAGGAATTTATACTCAACTTTGGGCACTGCGCGAAATGACGGTGAGATATTTGAGTGGCGCCCCCTGGATGTGACGTCTGAGGGACCCGCTCCTCTGTCGTCTGCTACATGCGCGCCGCGATCGTCCGGTTGTGACTGGCAGCAGTGCCTTTGCTAGAAATCGCCCGCTTTGATGCTCTGGGGCCTTAAAAAGCATGTTTTTATTCAGATTCCGACAGCTCTGAATAATTTCAAGCTTTATTCCGCACAAGTTTACAACACACGAGGAGAGCGATAACGTCTTTCAGAGAGCACCGCTCTGACGATCGTGCGTAACGCGTGCTACCTAGCGTATCTGCGAGTTTCAGTGCTCAGAGCTCCTTGGTAAGTATTGAAAATGCGTAAGCTTCCCCGAAATATTTCTGAGATGCTCTTATGAAGACTCAACAGTGTAATGCTACGTATGAAGCAGCGGGGCGCACGGCAGGAAATAAAACGGGTGTTTTCCATTTCTTTCGTTTTTGTTGACTTGTGTTCGATGAAAGTTTTTTTTTTTTTTTCTGTGCCCAACGCATTCATTTTTCTGCACCGTCCCAGGAGGTTTGGAGGTGTTTTTAAGGCTCACAAAGTTCATGTGGATATGCAATGCAATGAGATTTGTGCTACGCCGCAGATAATGTTGTTCACAGTACTCGAAGAAAGCTTTTGCGCACCTAATTTCTATCGAACCATCGTTATCGTAACGAACTCAATCTCAACCCGAACAGTTATGCCATGATTACGGTGTTAAAAACTTGATATACTCGCTAACGAGCGCAATAAATAGTGTACATGCCGATTTTCAGTATAACACAATTCGAAACCAATGAATATGTTCAGGCAGCTTTTTATTGTTTTCCAACCACTTCAGGCGCAAAGAACAAATCCTGGGCAACTCGGGGTGACGTTCGGTGAATTGAAGAATGAATCTTTCTCTCTCGTCTGGGACTGAGGAGCCTGCCCACTAACCAGCTCGATTTTACTGTTAAAGTTTTCTCCTCCGGCTGGTCCTCCTCCTCTTGAGTGCAGTTCTACTATAACGCCTATCTGAATATTGGGATAATATGGCTGTGGCAAATGTACCAAAATATCCCTCCAAATTTGAACAAAAATGCATTACTGTATGTTTGCAATACCGGTTACTCGTCTTGCTCAATAAGCCTGCATACTGCATACTCAATAAGCCTGCATACTCCCTGGTATAAAACCAGCACGCGCCTATACACACAGAAGGTTGTTTGGAAACCAACCTACATTATTTGTGCCCCATAGTGCATGTCGGCACACTCTCATGCCGTGACAAAGTAAAGTGACTTTATACAATAGTTTCGAGCGTTAGGCAAGGTTGCCAAATCTGTTTTACCTTACATATGCGATTAGCTGGAATCGTAATGCCTTCTGCCAAAGCCGACAGCCCTGAAGGATTGGAATTTGTTTTGGTCCTCCATTTTCGCTGTTGTCGGTTGTCAGCCTCCGGCTTTTACGTTTGTTCGAAAGACTGCTGCATACAGAGGCTGACGCCTAGCTCAGACTCTTCGCGCTCCTCACGGTGCCAGCTTCACAGCAATGCTTGGGCGACGCCGGCAATGTTTTTTTCCGGAGCGGTATCACAAACTATACTTAAAATCACGCCTTGAGCTAGTTTACGCTATTTTAAGTCTTTTGTTACGAAAAAAGTTGCGCATACGCGAGATCTAGTGCTGACAAGCACAAAATCTCAACCGCGCGCAAAGAAACACCGGAGAGAGCGAGCACAAGGACCAAGTAAAATGGTGGTTTCAGTAAATGAAAACTCCTTTAGGCATCAAATTTTGTTCAGGCATATGTTGAAGATAATTTATTTATTATGTCCTCCGCATTTATATTTCTGTAAAAGCAATATTTGTAGATAACAAAACTTGCACAAAACCCCTCGGTACAAAACCCATACAAAACACATACAAAACCCTCGGTAACATGAAAAGGTTACGGCTGCGGAGGGTTTGAAAATAAGGTATAGCAGATATAGCTAAAAATATGTAACTGTGATAGACATGTACGAAGTAACAAGCAGACATACCAGCAACATCCGAACAACGTCAGAAAAATATGTCTACCGTCCACAAATGAAGCAGCAGCAACATCTAGAGTACGTCTTCAGCATAGTTGAAATAACGTCCCACATTAAGGTACCAGCAACGTTATCTCAACATCCAAAAATTTTCAGAAAAATATCACACGTTGTACGGATGTCTAATAGAGATACTGCTGGGACATAGACGTTCGGATCTTTTTGGGACGTCGCAGAGATGTTAGTGGTTTGCTGGGTAGTGTTATGAGCAAAAGTTGAGCTGACAAATGCTGAACTAGGCTGTTGCACAACTTTCTTATAAATCATAACTCTAGCACATTTTATTGCAGACGTCACTTTCTGTGCTCTAAACAATTCCCTTCAAAAAATAATTACCCCTGATTTAGCCACCTATCAAAATCCAATGCAAGCATTACTCATGCTACACCTGTATTTGGGAGTATTATTGGTACTACGGCCGTATTAAAAGAGGGAAATTTAAATCTTCAGTTGCCACCGTATTGTTGTAGCAGCAACCACGTTGGGCGTGTCCGTGGTGCTGGAAAATCGCCGCAACAACTCTCAAGGTGTAAAAGCTAAATATTTACAAAACTAAATACAATATAGTGGACTTTTTGGCCACTGTTGGAGAATCCGTAATAGGCGGAATGTGAATTGGCGTTCACGATAACTTCTTAACAGTAAGACTTTATTAGGATGAACAGTCCCAGAAATTGAGTCCCGCAAAAACAAAATGCCAGTTTACCCAACCAAAATTAAGATCCGGGTGTTTCTGCCAGGCCCGCCTCAATGTGCACTTCCAGAAACATTTCAGATTCCAGTGCAATTCCAGAAATCAAATTCACTTTACCTTCTGTAGCAGACGGCGGCTGTCGCTGAATCAGAGAAAGGAGGATGCGCTGAGCTTGCGAATCCATCGTGCATTTACAACTTTGCGGAATGGGAAGCCAGCCCTTCGAGCATGCGAGTGCTTCCTACCGCCGCACGTGCTTTGTCCGGCTTTGCGCACACGTGCTTTTCCGCAGAGAATGCTGGGATACCAAACATTTCTCCTCGCTCGTCGTTTCCCCCCCCCCCCCCCCCTCCCGCCTGCTCTCCGGGTGCGTGCCGTATTCCAATGGTGAGTGGAGTGGCCCTGCTCCTGAGTGCTCTGCCCCCCCACCTCACTGCACGACCGCGCTGCTCCTGTTCTCCCAATGGAATTCGCCATTAGCTGCGTCGACATTCATGTTTTCTGACGTGCTAAGTGACCGCGCCGCACGTTCCTTTTGGGCGTCCTCGTGCAAGCGAGCCTGATATAGCTGCTCTTCTGCTGTCAGCTTCGTGCTGCGGCAAAGGTGGTCTGAAAGTTGTTCGTCTTACAGTGCAACAACAAATCTGTCTCGAACCAAGCGGCTTTCCACCTCGGAGTTGCTGTAGTTGCACCGCTTGACCAGGTTCTGAAGCTCCGCGTAGAAAGCATCTACTGACTTACCAGGCTGCTGCGTTCGGCGGTGGAAGCGTCTACTCTCGTAGATCTCGTTGACGGGATGAACGAAATGACGGGTCAATGTCTGCTTGACTGTGGCGAAGGGTTGCGACTCCGGTGCCGATAGACCCAGCGAAGTAAGCAAGGTCCGCGTCTGCGGTCCCATGACGTAGAGTAACGTTCGAACCTTTCGTTCGTCGCTTGCAGAGTCGAGGCGAGACGTGAAGACAATCTTCGAATGTGGCGATCCACGTAGGCCATTCTCCCGGATTTGTGAACACAAATGGGGCCGGCGCTTGTAGTCCGGAGGCGCCGACACGGACGACGGGAACATCTGGGTCGCTAGGCATGGCTGAACACTTCTGACACCATGTTCGGAGCCCACGAAAGAGACGACCGACCCGTTCAGCAGCAATACTGGAACTCTTTATTCCAGACAGCCCCGGAGCACGCGCTCCACGTCAGGCGCTCTCGCGCTCTCGCTCACACGTGTCAGAGTGGGCAGCAGCCCCTACAGCACCCTCCCAGCCCTCCTCATCCCCAGACGCTGTTCCGTTCACCGCTAATCCAAACCACGTGAACGCCGTTATCATACATTATGCGGTTTTCAAGGCTGGAGGTGTTGGGCTCATGCATTTGTTTGTGCACCAACTTGTGTCTCGTTTTTTCTTCTACAAATTGGTTGATCACCCACTTTTTCTAACTGTGCTTCAGCAGCGGATAAGTTTTCATTTGCCTTTTTAGATGCGAAGCATCTCATTCATGGGGCTGTGTCCCTCCCTCCCTTGTCGTTGTCCGCCGTCCGCACTCCCACTGCGCATGCCTGGCCAGGCACCGCTGATGAAAATTGTGGCAGCATGCCCCTAGGGATTGGCCAACCAAAGAATCCATAACGAGATAGCTTCGCGTTCAACCCCCGTCGTCATCTTCCCGTAGGGGAACCCTGAGTACCACACCCCCACTACCACACCCCCACTGGCCAGGCACCGCTGATGATGATTGTGGCAGGATGCCCCTAGGGATTGGCCAACCAAAGAATCCATAACGAGATAGCTTCGCGTTCAACCCCCGTCGTCATCTTCCCGTAGGGGAACCGAGATTACCGCACCCCACTGTGCATGCCTGACCAGGCACCACTGATGATAATTGTGGCAGCATGCCCCTAGGGGTTGGCCAACCAAATAATCCATCAGGAGATAGCTTCGCGTTCAGCCACCGTCGTCATCTTCCCGTAGGCGAACCCCGAGTACCACACCCCACTGCGCATGCCTGACCAGGCACCGCTGATGATGATTGTGGCAGCATGCCCCTAGGGATTGGCAGACCAAAGAATCCATAACGAGATAGCTTCGCGTTCAACCCCCGTCGTCATCTTCCCGTAGGGTAACCCTGAGTAGTATGCGAGGCATCCCTCCTTTCCTCTCCGACACTCCTCTCCGCTCCGGAATTCCTCCTCTCCTCTCCGAAGCTCCTCTCCGGGATTGCGCAACGAATGGCAACACCTGCGGCTCCGCGCACGATAATGCGAAGCAGCTTTAGGTTAGAGACGCGACGGTAGCCGCTGCATACCCCGCTGGGGGCGCCACTGTTGCTCCGCGGTATAAACGACGCGCGCGCGCGCTCCGCTCCCCTCATTTTCCTCCCGCAATGCCGTGATCGAACTGAAAACTTATGGGAACTTGAGTCAACCCCATGGCTGCTTCGCATACAGTCAAACCCGGCTATAACGAACCCGGATAGAGCGAATTATGCTATATATCGAACAAAAATATTTCAGTCACGAAAATACATAGGAAACATATTCCTTATTACGAAGTTCACGTCCGATATATCGAACTCTGCGCGCCTGGAATGGCCGCTGAAATGCATGGTCTCGGAGCGGCAATTGAGATGTGGATTGGCCGCGACCACGGAGCAAGAGTTGCAACTTAGACAAGGGGCACTGACACAAAATTTTGAAGGCGAGATAACTTCGGAGATAGATTGGTGGGAACACATATACATCATCTGCAAAATATCAGCGGCGAATACAGACTAGAGCATATTTAAAATCAATTTTAAAGTGTGCGAAACGCAACCGAGCAGCCAGCAGAGGATCACGCGCAATCGACATCCCGATGTAATTGTGTAAATAAACAACATCCAAACACGTCACGAGTTTGTGTTTGCCGCTTCCGCACTGCCGGCGTTTTTCGCCGGCTCGCCCGGCTCGCCGCTCCAATCGGAGGGCCGGAGGGCGGAGCTTCTGCTCTCGAGAACGAACGACCCGATCGTTGGCGGCGGAGGCGCCGTGATTTCGTCAGCTCATCGGGCAGCTGGCCGCGACCAAAGTTCTACAGCGATTCCAGGCACTCTGTTTCTATTACTGTTTATTACCATTGGATGCGAAAACGCGCCGGAGGCACGAAAAGCCCACTGAGCTAGCCGCACGGTCGCTGTGCAGGCGGCGCCCACGGCCGCGAAGTGGCCCAGGCCGGCGCAGGTAGCTCGAGTGATAGCTTGCTACCGCTGCACGAAATTCTCCCCAAGTCCCGACCATGGTGGCTTACATGAGAAAGGAGTTAATGATGCGATGGCGGGTTGCATTAAAAATTGTCATCTGCACCGCTTACGAGAGCGGCACTCGAATATCCGCCGCAGTGCTAAGCCGAACACACCTGTAGGCGGACCTGTAGGCAGACCGGCCGGCTACTCCCAGCGCGCGTCTTGCCACCCACCGTCTCGAGCGTAGCGCGTCGTTCTTTAGCCGCGGTAGCATTTGCACTCGCAGCGCTTGCGTCACATCCACGGTCGCCTTTTGATTAAGCGCCTCACGAGATCAGTACGTGGGGGCATTCGCAGAAACTGCCGTCGATGCGGATTCGACAGTGCTACGGCGGCTCTGCTCCGTGATATGGGATATCCCTCCGACGGTCACGTGGTCAGCTTTGTTCACACAAAATCCACAAAATCCATCGTTTCGCGGCACTCGCTGAAACCGAAACTGCGACTGGCCGCATTGAAAATGCCTCTGATTAAACAACCGTCGCACGCTGAAGCAAATGAGGTTCCTACAGGTTATAAGTAAGTCACTATAGCTACTTATCGCAACAAAAAAAACAAGATGCAAAATTTTTGTGTCAGTGCCCCTTTAGACATTGCGCCTCGCACTGAGCGACATGACGCCCGACACTTTCCGTAACTGTTTCCGGCGCGGGATTCACGACGGAACCCGCGCAGTCAGCGAGTCCGGACCAAGACAGCAGCATCGATGAACTGTGGGAAGAGCTCCCCCACATTCCCGATGATGTCGCGAGTGAAAGCCGTCCGACGCTTATATTGAAGCGCTTTCGGCAGTCAATGTGCTCCGCCAATACTTCTTAGATTTTGGAGGGCGCGGACTCGAACTGGTGCAAATAATGTTTCGTGTAGAGAATGCTATGCTAGTTGAAGCCGCCAAAACGAAAGTTAAAACAAAAATCACCGCTTTTTTCTTTGCAAAGTAGGCAGTTAAGGCGGAAAGTAGCTTTATTACTTGCAACAAATGGATTATTTTGGGTATAGTAACGGCTACTTTACTGTGTTCGTTTCTGCATGCGGCGGTGGTGGAGTTCCGGTGGGGGAGGGGGCTCCCGCGGATGGCGAACTTGTAACGATCAGTTCGTTATAGGCGGGTTCGGCTATATTGAACTATTGGATATATCGAACTAACCGCGGTGCATATTGCAATTCGCTATAAATGGGTTTGACTGTACTACTCAGGGTTCCCCTACGGGAAGATGGTGAAATTTTTTGCTTATATGTACGGGCGAAGTTAACACGAAGCCTCCATGGGGATTTCTCAAGCAGGTTGTGGAATCCTTTAACTTTGTTACCGCGCGGTTTTCCTTGGAATATCTGTTCAGTGAGTCAAGGAAAACTGTGACGAGCACTCTATTGAAAGTCTATCTATCGCCACCCTTACTTAGGCCATCAGAAGCAATGTTTTAAACCGTGTAACGAGTATGTGCGTTCATCCTAATGCAAAAATTCCCCGCATTTCCCCGAGGGGAAGAATGTGAAAGTGCGAATGCACGAGTTGAATTTGCGCGGTTCGGTAATGTTCGCGAAAGAGATATCACACACACACACACACAACTGCAAAGAAAGAAAGATGCATTTATTCACAGACACCTATTTGTGTTGTCGTTGTACTTGATTGCTAGAACGGATCTCAGCTTTGAAATTTCGTGTCAGTACTCCTTTAAGCGGGTGCATTAGCCCTTCTCACGCCCGATTCCTGGCCAATCCCCCACGTGGGTATGTGTCATGTCAGCGGCCAGGCAGCGTGCGCCCATCTCCCTCCGTTGCCAAGGAAGACGAGGAGATTCCTGGCCAATCCCCCACGTGGGTATGTGCCTTGTCAGCGGCCAGGCAGCGCGCGCCCATCTCCCCCCGTTGCCAAGGAAGACGAGGAGCGCGCGCACCCGCAGCTGTTGCTATGCGGACGGCGGCGGACGCTTCAGGCTCGCTTAAGAAGTGCATTCGCACTTAAAACGTTTTTCTTCAAGCTTCATTCTTCCACACTCCCAGTTAAGACATAGCTGCGAGAAAAGTGAATGTCGATTGCTTGGTCGGACAATTCTCGCCTATGCAATCAACCAGAGACAATTGATACTTGTTTTGTGTTGTGCCATGACGCCGTGTTCTTCTGGGATGTTTTGCAGCGGACTCTCAAGAAGGACATTGAAATTACTCTGTAGTGGCGGCAACGCCATCTGCATTTAGCGCCACTATCATCGTCATCCGCATCCTCCAACAATCATCATCAGCGGTGCCTGGCCAGGCCAGCGGTTCCACGCGACACAGAGATTGAAAACGACTGCGCTCCAGGGGCGGTCGCCTGTCTACGCGGCTCTATAGGTTCCGGCCGGTCCTTACGCACCTGAATAAATCTAGGAGAGCCACAGCATCACCGAATCCACAGCTCCCTTCCCTACAACTCCTTACACCATTCGGTTCCTGCCTTTTCATGATGTTAATCTTGTACCGTATGATGTTTTTGTAGTGCTGGGTTTGTACAGCTTGTGGCAGTGCCGCATTACCGATAGGCATACGGAATTCCCCAGGCCAACTAAGTCCGTTTTTCGTAAGCTGGCTGCGTTGGTGAGCAGTGTTCATGCGGCGCAGAGTGATCCAATGGTCTGGTTGAATCTTTTGGATTGCTTTATCTGCTTGCCTGACTTTTGAAGGACGCAAAACGCAGTTGGACTTTGTGATTATCCATTGATGCTTCCTAGCTTTTGCATTGTCTTTTAGTCTTTATGTGTGATTTGGAGTGTGCCTAAGTTTTTCAGGCATTACAGAAAAAAATGGGGGGGGGGGGGGGGGGGGGCGTAAGCGAACCACAGGAATGGTTACCAATGCTTCAAATGACCTTGTTCGGCTGTTGAGATTTTAAAATTGTGTCATTGAAAGGTGGCGAATGTTTTTATCCTTATGAAGTGATTATAACCTGCTTTTTTCGTTTGAGACAAACGGTAATGAAGAAAGAAATATCTCATGCCCGAGTGGTCTGGAGCACTAGTTGCATGGTTTGGAGTTCGCAAGTTCGAGTCCCCGATAGCGCATAGTTTTTTTTTTTTTTTGAATTTGATTTATTTGTTTTTAGGCACTGTTTCTTATACTGAATTCACCATTGTTGCGTTCAAATTTCTCCACGAGCGAGTTCGCAGAACGCGTGCAGACTGACACTGACGCGCTGGCGAGTTCTCGTTGGCGTGATGTTGCCATAAGCACCGACTGCTTGTGGGGGCCCCTGTCCCTAATCAGCCGACCCTTGGCCCGATGCGAACACGCCTGTTACGATACAAGCACGATCGAGCCCGGCACGCTCCAAAGGCGGGGGAAAGCGCATTGCATTCGAGCGGCTCCGGTGGCGCGGAGTGAGTTCATCCCCCGCGTACGCCTCGGCGGGTAATTGTTACGATTCCAAGCCGTGCTGGTAGGCTTATCTGACGCATTTTGCAGCCGACAACATGGCACAGGCGCGGTATGTCGCTTACTGAGAGATCCGGAATTTCCAGCCAACGATAACGTCGGATGCCAAGCACGTTGTTTCACAGAGCCGAAACCGAAACGGGTTTGAATTCTAATCGTGGACATCGTCCAATCACGTAGCACCTTTTATTCACGTCACTAGTTTAGTTAGTGCGGCCGCCGCAGACCGCACATGGTAGTTTTTTTTTCTTTCGGCCGTTATAAAATAGATACCGGCTCATGAAGCGGATAAACGATGAAAAGTGCGTTTATTTGAGCCAGTCTCCGCAGTGCAAGCAAAAACAGAAGCTTAATTGACAAATTCACTTCAGTGTCCCTTTAGAGGTTTGTACCGGAACACTCCAGATCGAACATTGCTACAACGTAAGGGATTCGAAGTGATGTGGTGTACGATAAGCAGCTGCAGAAACGATAGAACGTATATTCATACACGGTTGGATTGGAGTGCATTTTTGGGACGTTCTACGGCGAACCCTCCATAAAGATTTTCTGTTGGACCCTTATGGCACTGCGTTTCTCCCAACCGAGAATGAACGGCCTTCCATACGACCTCATAATGCTCGTGGACCTCCATAGTATTTGGCGGGCGCATAGATGTGGATGAGTGACCAGCACGGCAGTTATTTCGCGAGGGTGTGTCGTTTTATGTTGGAGGGCTCAAAATACAAGAGGAAGTGCCTGATTGGTTGGAGCGTGTACAACCACTCACTACTATGAAGTAATTTTGTAGCGTAAGCTACACTGGCCGAGGTTGAGCAGTTTCGCTTGGACCTTGAAGGGCCGTGCTGCGCAAGCGCGAGGAGCATTGGATTGGATTGGATTGAATTGGAAATTGGATTGGAAATCCAATCCGATTGGAGTACGGGTGTGTGGAGAATTGGGTCTGCACATTCGCCGGTCTGGCAAATCCAGAGGAGTGACGTCATAGCCGCGGCAGACGCACTGGTGCCGGCGCGTGCCCAGCTGTGCGCCTCCGTTGCGCAGTAGCCAAGTCTGACGCTGCGCTGGAGCCGCTTGATAGCCGTTTCGCGTATCTCCTGGAGAGCCGTGCTGCGCATGCGCGAGGAACAGGGACTGGACTGGACTGAACTGGATTGGACCTAAGGATAACCAGCTAAACCTTAGCTCACGCTACGTATATCCTGGCATAGCCGAGCTAAGCCACTGATACTTTTTATTACGGCATCAGCCGAAAGAGCCGGATTGCGGCACTGTGTGCAATGTTTTCTTGTGCTGCTATGTGTTTGCTTCGCGTGACTGAGTCGAAGCCTGTCAAAGAGCAACATCATCATCATCATCATCATCGATGACTATAACACAGCCTGAATTAAAGTAATGCTTTCACAATCCCACACGTGAGCAGTTTTAAGCATCTTCCAGGAGTTTCTTTAGAGACTACAAAAACAAATATCTGAAAGCGCATTTCGGGCTTTATTTCCGAGGTGAAATTAGTAACACAACTGGTATTGCAATCCCGTAACCCAAATCATTACTACCATTATACAGCCCAAACCATTGCATTAAGTGTCGTAAGGGGCAGCTTGAATAACTAAGATAGCGTAATTGTTGGGTGGCTTGTTGCTTCCATTTTCCTATTTGTTTACAAACCTGATATTTCGTGTGCTCTGCCGGCACATACGCGCTCCCGTCAGCTGATGAAGACGACGTAGAAACGCCATTCCTGCCGTCTCGTGACGCCCAGCCTCGCGCAGTCTGGCTACTATCGGCGTCGCGCTTCTGTGCCCATCGCTATCCGGTCGCCGTGATGAGCCACATTTCCGAAAACCCCTACATCGGTAACCGTAGGCACCCCGTCTCTGCGCCTCGTCGTGCAGGACGAGCTCATGAGCGAGGCTCCACTGCCGGCCCATTGCTGCGATGGCCACCCCACCGCTGCGACTCGCCCAGGTCAGAACTGTGTGAGTTACTGCACACACCCGCCACGCATCGGGGCAGAACGGAGGCCAACCCGACGACAATGGAACCAGAAGCCGACTCGTACCCGGGCCAGTCCCGGAGCGGCGTTCGGGCGCATCAGGCTGCCGCTACCAGGATACGAGGCGCCGTGCCGACCAAGACAAGGGATCTGTTGCCTTCCAGGCCGGCATCTGGGTACGAGATGGGCGATACCACGTGCTTAGTAGCCAAGGCAGCCGATGGTGGAGCGGAGTCGCCGCAGAACTCGACGAGTACCTCGGGCAACGTGAGCGCCGTTCCGGCAACCAGACGTCGCCCATCTGCAGCGGCTCCTGAACACTACACTGGATCCGCTTCGGGCAGCAGGCACGCCGAGGGCGCATCGAGCTTGACATCTGTCTCCGTCGAAGTGCATCGGCCTTCCGTGCAGCGGCGGCACCACGGTAAAAGAGCGCCGACCACTGCCAAGCACGGCAGGCCATCGCCACAAGAAGACCCTGCTTCCTCTGTGGAAGTGTCTTCGGCCGTAGCACTCTCTCCTGGTGCCTCGGGGAAATGCTCCGTCAACATCGACATCGAGTTCGGCAAGCCTATCGTTGCTGCAAGTAGCCGACGTAAGTTGTTGCGGTCCATATCATTGAATGTGGAGAGGATCGTGGGGCGGCTGCTGGCGCCGCCACGTTCCAACGTCCGCAGGCAGCGCAGGCGCTCCGTCGGGTCGGATGAGGCTCCTGTGGAGCGGGAACGCGAAAGTGCCCTTTCGGAGCTGGAAGCGGAGTCACCACCGAGGGAGACCGAAGCTACATCGGCTTCTCAAGCCAGAAGGACTTCAAGCACCGGTTCTGTCAAGCATAAGGCGCTGGGGGGCGTGCCATACGTACTGGAGGAGATTGATGAGTCTTTGGCGACGCAAATGGATACAATTAGTGGCCTTGTTGAAGAGCCCACCCAACCCAAGAAGCTTAAGAAACCCAAGGAAGAGAAAAAAGAGAAAAAGCGAAGGAAGTCGTCCACGAAAGAAGACGAGTCCGGAGCGGGAATGGCCTCTAAAGCCAGAAGGAGTTCCAGCACCGTGTCTATCAGAGGTAAAGCGCTGGGTGGCGTCTCAGACGTCCTGGAAAAGATAGAAGAGTCGCTCGGGACACAAGGAGAGACAGTAAGTGGCCTTGCTGAAAAAAAGAAGCGGAGACGATCCAAGGTGAAGGAACCTAAAGAAGAGAAAAAAGAAAAAAGGCGAAGGAAGTCATCGAAAGAAAAAGAACCCGACTCCGAAGAGAGAGTGGCTTCTAAAGAGAGACGGCGTTCCAGCACCGGGTCTTTTATGCGTAACGCGCTGCGTGGCGCGCCAGATGTTCTGGAGAAAATCGAAGAGTCGCTCGCGAGCCAAGTGGAAACAGCAAGTGGCTTTGCTGAAGAAAAGAAGCCCAGCCGGTCTAAGAAGAAGAAATTTGAGGAGGAAGGGAAGAAAGAAAAAACGCGAAGGAAGTCGAAGGAAAGCGAAGAGATAATGGCATCTAAACTCAGGAGGAGTTCCAGCACCGGGTCTCTCAAAGGTAAGGCGCTGCATGGTGTACCTGATGTCCTGGAGAAGATAGAAGAGTCGCTCGTGACAGAAGGAGAGACAGTGAGTGTCCTTGCTGAAGGAAAAAAGAAGTCTAGCCGATCCAAGGGGAGAAGGCCAGAGGAAGAGAAGACAGAAAAAAGGCGAAGGAAACCATCGAAGGAAAAAGAAGACGAGTCCACCGAGGGAATGGCTTATAAAGTCAGAAGGACATCAAGTACAGGATCTGTTAAGGGTAAGACGCTTGGTGGAGTCTTCGATGTCCTGGAGAAGTTCGAAGGGTCGCTTGAGGCAGAAGTAGAGGCAGCAAGTGGCCTTGCTGAAGAAGAAAAGCCCAGCCGGTACAAGGTTAAGAAACCTAAGGAAGAGAAAAGGGAAAAAAGGCGGAGGAAGTCATCGAAGGAAAAAGAAACCGAGTCCGGAGAGAGAATGGCTTCTAAAGAGAGACGGCGTTCTAGCACCGCGTCTGTTATGCGTAACGGGCTGCGTGGCGTACCAGATATCTCGGAGAAAATAGAGGGGTCGTCGGAAACGCAAGTGGATGCAGTTAGTGGCCTGGCTGGGGACGTGCCCACCCGATCGAAAAAGGTGAGGACACATAAGGAAGAGACGAAAGAAAAAAGGCGAAGGAAACCATCGAAGGAAAAAGAAGACGAGTCCGCCGAGGGAATGGCTTCTAAAGTCAGGACATCAAGCACAGGATTTGTCAAGGGTCAGGCGCTGGGTGGAGTGTCAGATTTCCAGAAGTTTGAAGGGCCACTTGAGACAGAAGTAGAGACAGCAAGTGGCCTTGCTGAAGAAAAGCCCAGCCGGTCCAAGGTTAAGAAACCTAAGGAAGAGAAGAGGGAAAAAAGGCGGAGGAAGTCATCGAAGGAAAAAGAAACCGAGTCCGACGAGAGACGGCGTTCCAGCACCGGGTCTCTTATGCGTCACACGCTGCGTGGCGCGCCAGATATTCTGGAGAAGATCGAAGAGTCGCTCGCGAGCCAAGTGGAAACAGCAAGTGGCCTTGCTGAAGAAGAAAAGCCCAGCCGGTCCAAGGTTAAGAAACGCAAGGAAGAGAAGAGGGGTAAAAGGCGGAGGAAGTCATCGAAGGAAAAAGAAACCGAGTCCGACGAGAGACGGCGTTCCAGCACCGGGTCTCTTATGCGTCACACGCTGCGTGGCGCGCCAGATATTCTGGAGAAGATCGAAGAGTCGCTCGCGAGCCAAGTGGAAACAGCAAGTGGCCTTGCTGAAGAAGAAAAGCCCAGCCGGTCCAAGGTTAAGAAACGCAAGGAAGAGAAGAGGGGTAAAAGGCGGAGGAAGTCATCGAAGGAAAAAGAAACCGAGTCCGAAGAGAGACGGCGTTCCAGCACCGGGACTCTTATGCGTAACACGCTGCGTGGCGCTCCAGATGATCTGGAGAAGATCGAAGAGTCGCTCGCGAGCCAAGTGGAAACAGCAAGTGGCCTTGCTGAAGAAAAGATACCCAGCCGGTCTAAGAAGAAGGAATTTGAGGAAGAAGAGAAGAAAGAAAAAAAGCGAAGGAAGTCGAAGGAAAGCGAAGAGAGAATGGCATCTAAACTCAGAAGGAGATCCAGCACCGGTTCTGTCATAGGTAAGGCGCAGCGTGGCGTACCAGATGTCCTGGAGAAGATAGAAGAGTCGCTCGCGACACAAGGAGAGACAGTGAGTGTCCTTGGTGAAGGAAAAAAGCCTAGCCGATCCAAGGGGAGAAGGCCTAAGGAAGAGAAGACAGAAAAAAGGCGAAGGAAACCATCGAAGGAAAAAGAAGGCGAGTCCGCCGAGGGAATGACTTCAGAAGTTAGAAGGATTTCAAGCACAGAATCTGTCAAGAGTAAGGCGCTGGGTGAAGTGCCAGATGTCCTGGAGAAGTCAGAAGGGTCGCTTGCGACAGAAGTAGAGACAGCAAGTGACAAACAAAGACCAGCGGCTGGGGAAAAAATGCACGCACTGCCTCCGGGTCCACCGAAGCACGGTATCATCAGGAGGAGGTCGACGGACTTGGACTTTCTAAAATTAGTGCATGAGAAAGCCAAGAGGAGGAAGTCGTCCATCGATAGCGCTGCACTTACCGTCCCGTCAACCATCGACACCTCTGAAACGCCGTTCGGTCCCCGCGTAAAGCAGGCTTACGCACAGCCAGGGAAACCGACCGAGCCAGACTTACCTAAGGAAGTTGACATAGAGACGGCAACTTCCAGGCAGTCAAGGAAGCTTAACAAAGGCCAGAAAAAGAAAAGGCGCCACAAGGAGCATGCCGAAGCGGCTAGCCCCTCTGGCACATTCAAGTGGTCCACGTCTACTTTGCCCGGCTATATTCGGGACGCGTTGTTTGCAGCAGACCGGGTGCCAGTTCGCCCATTGGTATGGTCCACCCAAGCGTTCGCTTCACCTCATGGTCCACCATTGTCCCACACGCTGGCACCAGACCCGGGGCGCACGGCCAGCTTTGTTCGCATCCACCCTTTGAACATCGAGCTCAAAGATAGCAAACCAGCGATGCCGCCTGACTCCATGAAAAAAAGGAAAAAGAAGAAAAAGAAGAAGAAGAAGAGGAAGGAGGAGCGCCAGAAAAAACAGGGCAAGCCACTGCTTTTTTCGGGAAGCTTCACATCCGAAACTGGTGGACCGGAAACGTCTTCATTCATTGGGGAGCTGCCTGTAGCCTTCTCCGGCGATGGGCGCGCAAGCGCACCGGCTGAGCAACGACACTCGCTGGTGGGACCACCAGGCGCACCGACTGAGCGACGTCACTCACTCGTGGGACCGGCCGAGCAGCGGCACTCGCTGGTGGGACCACCTGGCGCACCAGCTGAGCAATGGCACTCGCCAGTGGGACCACCTGGCGCACCGGCGCAGCAACGTCATTCACTGGTGGGACCACCTGGCGCTCCTGCCACGCGTCCCGGGACTGGAGGAATCGCATGGGAGTCGTCCAAAGTGTTGGGCTTTCCTGACGTACTCGCTGATGAACGGCACTCACTGCTGGCACCACCTGGAGAGCTTCCCGGATCTCAGTCCGAACAAGCAACAGCTCTCACGTCGACTGCAGGTGCGCCCACGGAGTCGACGGGGGAAGCGCTGCTCGATGAGAAAATTGGCAAGGAAGAGAAAAAAGGCTCCAGGAAGGGGGGCGAAAGAAAAAAATCGAAGAAGCGTGGCTCGAAAAAAAAGTCGGGTTCCAAGAGAAAGAGAAAGGGCAAGGAGGCGGAAGGCGAGCTGGCGCCCTTTGCCCAGGCCCCCGCGCCGGCTGTGGAGGGCGCCCCTGGTCCACAGGCGGCACTGGAAGCGGAAATGGGACCGGGCGTCGAAATCCCGAAGCTGACGCTCGACCGCAACTCACTCGGCGACCACCCGAAAAAGAGCAAGAAGGGGAAGAAAGGTGGCTCCAAGAAGGAGAAAAAAAAGGAAGGCAAAACGGGGGAAACGGCTGAGAGCGCCAAGAGCTCCAAGACTAAGAAAGGGGGCCGCAAGAAGCGACGGGGAAAAAAGGGCGCCCGGGAAGTGGTGGTTCGGCAGGGAAACCAGGGCGCCGTCGTGTGCTGTGTCCTCCTTTCCACCATCTGCCTCATCATACTCCTCACGCTCGCCTTCTACGTCCTCTGTGTAAAGGGAGCTCCGCCTGAAACTACCACGTTGTCCACGTACACCTCGACGGCCACGAACACCGGGTAAGCGATCGCTTGTCCACTCCGTGCTTCGTTCTATTGAATAGACGTCAGAGCAAGTTCTACGGCTGTTTGACCAACCTGCTGAAACGGGTGAAACGTTTGTTCTAATCTGATTCTTAACTAATTGTAATAAATTAACTTATTTAAGTAAGTTACTCCCTTTAAATGAGCCATCTGTTCATTCACTTTATAAGTACTAGCGTTTGGCAAGTCACTCAGCTTTTATTTATTTATTATTTAAATAAATAAAATTTATTTATTTATTTAGGAGAATTTATTTATTTATTTAGAAAATACTGCAGGCCAAGAAAGGCCCAGGCAGGAGTGGGGGTGGTACAATACAAGAAACATGACAAAAAAAAAGCAAACAATACAGAGGAGGCACAAACTAACAGACACATATGCAACGTACTATGGTACAAGATCTAAGTCACACTTCACAAAAACTTTCAATACACCGTAACATGTTTCCAGATTCAAAAATGTGATGTGGTAGTTCGTTCCATTCTGTTATTGTGCGAGGGAAGAAAGAGTATTTGAAATTGTTAGTTCGAGCAAAGATAGGAGTGAAGTTTTCGGAATGATAGCGTCTTGTTGGACGCGAAGATAACGGAGCAAGAATTTTTGATAGGTCTACACGTTTTTTGCTGGATAGATAGAAAAGAAGTTTTAGTCTTGTTGTTTTCCGGCGATATTCTAAGGTTTGAATTTTGTTATCATTCATTAGTTCAGTTGGGGAATCCGACTGGCGAAAGCGGTTGAAAATGAAACGAATGGCTAATCTTTGGATTTTCTCTAGATGTTAATATCTTTTTTATTATGCGGATCCCACACCTCACATGCATATTCCAAACCAGACCTGATTATTGTATTGTACGCGAGCAGTTTAGTACTGAGGGGATAACTTTTGAGTTTATGCCTTAGCATGCCTAATTTCCTACGTGCGGATGAACAAATCTTTTCAATGTGGGAAGACCAAGTTAGTTTGCTAGTGATTGTTACGCCAAGATATTTGTAACTTTGTTAGTAAAATGGGGGTTCCTTTTATATTGTGCGGGTAAATAAATGGCTGTTTCCTGTTAGTGATGCACATGAACATAGTTTTATCATGGTTTATATTCATTCCCCAGCGGTCACACCACGCAGTTATGGCTTCGACAGATTGGGCAAGCATTATCTGATCATTTAAGGAGTTAATTGAACGGAATGAAAGACAATCATCAGCAAATAAACGGATTTCGACACCTTGTTTGGTACCTTGTTTAGCGCAAGCACCTCACGCTTGCGCAGCACGGCCCTTCCAGGACCACGCGAAACTGCTCAACCTCGGCCAGTGTAGCTTACGCTACAAAAAAAGGTCGTGACACTTACTAACAGAACACTAACCAGTTATGACTAACCAGTTATGACCAGTTATGGCCATGTATAACTAGTAAAAAGCTAAGCCCGCCAATGTGTATCGGCTGATCAATGTGTGTCTACATAGAGACATTCAACACGCACGTATTACCCACAAATTAATTGAACAAGAATACCAAATCAATGCACGAATAGAGAGAGAGAGCAAACATCTTTATTGAGTCCGGCAGCTGGGACGCAGCCTAGTCGTCGTGTTGGGCCGCCACTCGTCGTCGGCTCCCTACTCATGCATTGCCTCCAGTGGAGGCAGCAGTTTCGGGACGCTGGCGTTCGAGGGCCCCCAACACCTGCTGGACGGCCGTATGTTGTATTTCGTAGTCCTTGTCTCTGGTCGCACTTGCGAGGAGCGGCGGGAGCGTTTTGGCTGTATTGGCTTCACTGGGGTGTAGTCTACAGTCCCACAGAATGTGAGATGCTGTGGCTCTGTCCTTCTTACACAACACACACACGTCGCTTGGGAACACTTCTGGACAAATGTGTTTGGCTATCACCGGAGTCATTAGCGCATTAGTTTGTAGTTGTCTGTACACGACCGCTTCTCACGAATAGAGCGAGTACAACTAACGGCGTATTCGGTTGGGCGTTTACGAGCGCTCTGAAAAGCGGCCGCTCCTTCGGTTGGTAGAATTCGAGCGCTCGAACTACCTTTGGTTGGTTCTTTCGGAGCGTCAACCTCCGACTCGGAGCGCTCCAGACCGCTCTGACTTCGAAGTGAGAGCGTGGCGCGATCTGGCCGGGAGGACGGGTCAAGTGACACAAAACGCCGCGGTTTACACGGCGTTCCCGCGCTGGCTGCACGGTGGCGCTACAGGCGCGCTGCTCCTAAGGCTCTTGTATTTTAGGGACCTTAGCTGCTCCTAGGGTTCCTCTATATAGCTCCAGCAGCTGCTCATAAGGTCCCTAAAATCTGCTCCCTTCTTCTCCGTTGCCCTCCTCTTTTTTCTTTCCCCTCACCCGCGGTGCCGCGGTCCCTTTAAGTCCGCGGCGGTGCCGCCATTTTTGTTGGCTGCGTCAGAGCAGACGCCCTCGCAACGATTCGGGCCGCTCGCCGCAGTTTTTCGTGCAGTTTGCTCTTGTTTTCTCGCCGAAATCGCTCTTTGGTATCATTTATAGGATTTCTAGAGCCCCGTTTTACCAACACACACTGAGTGAGGGTGTTTTGTTTTATAATTTTTGTCTACAAGGGGATATTTGCGGGGTGGATGCCGCTGGCGCATACGCGCAGCGCTATTTTTGTTTACATATGCAGCATGCTGTAACATCTCAGGATGGCTCGTGAACGCGAAAGGATCGAGTGTGGACATTTCAAACTGATCTGTTACGGTAGTTCCGTTCTTGCATTCGCGTGACTGTGGTCGTGCAATCACTGCACAGAGGGCTTGCGCACGGTTCACGGTAGTATACAGAGCGCTTCATTCGCAAATGCCGTCGTTCGAGCGCTGCGCTGGCGTCCTTGCATTCGACTTCTTGCGATGGTTGTGAATCTTTAGCGGCGTTCACTCTGCGCCCGCTTTTACTAACGACCTCCATCCTACCTTCATTCCGCGCAGTTTAAAGTGTTTTGCCGTTTTTGTAGAAATGTTTCTTTCACCTTCATGTCGTTATGGCAGCTGTGAATAGATTAAAAATATGTTGTGCGTGTGTGCACGTACAGCGACGTGAAAAGTCCCTGCTTCCCCGACTTCGCTGCCGGATACACTAAATTGCACTTGCGGCTGTACGTTCATGTGCGAAGTGGGCGAAAAACGCAGGCTTGTACATAATCCTGGGAATAATGCGCTCAATCGATCGGATAAACTGAAATTACAGATTGGTGGCCTCTTATTTCTCATACGAACCAGAGGTCGAGTCCCTCTAGGTACAAATTATGTGACTAATTACTACAGTTAATTAATCATGCACTACGTTTTTTTACCGGGCGCGGTCGTTTACAGCAGTTATTAATGGAGGCACCTGGACATAATTGTTTTGTGCTGGGATATATTCTGGCATATTTGTACATTGCACTAACACAGGAATACACCCGAAAGAAATTCGAAGGAGAACCAATGTCACGATGATTATCAAGATAAAACAATAAGGTAAATAAAAAAAATGGATTGGTGCCACCAAATAGATATTTTATTTGAACAAACGTCCGTAATGACGTCGTGCAGGTGGCTTGTGCTGCTGACGTGGCTTCCTGTGAGAAAAAATGCTGGGAGTGGCATTTGGGTTTAGTTTTTTAACGCCAAGCTTCTCCAATATACGTTGCTCAAATTGATCCGTGAAATAATCCTATTGAGAAGGGGGAAAAAATGTCACCACCGAGTTTGAGATGCGCCATAAACACTCTGCAAATATAGGCAATAATGAGCTAGTAACCGTTCTACCGTAGCATGGTCAAATTCGTGTTCGCGCATCTGCTCAGTGCCGCATCCACGCTCAACTCGCTTACACTAAACCCGTTTAACAAGCTCTTTGCTGGACAAAAAAAGGTCTGCTGAAAATAATATAGTCGCCCAGTGTGTTTTGGTTCAAATAGCAATGACTGGATACGCTGCGCCGTTGACTACTAAGATGAAGTAAGCGCGCACACTGCACTGCAAATGTACGGCATCGCGTGTAATGCAAACGCAAGATGTAAATAACGGTCCCCTGTGCATACACGGAGGAAAGGGCTTACAGCCGTTGCGGTGCCAATATGCATTTCAAACGTGCGCGAATTTAACAAAGCGATAACAGAAATTCTGAATCTTAGAAACACATCCATGATACATCTGCTTTTGCATTTATAGCCAGCAGCGGAAATTCATTTGAAAGAGTTGGTGGGCTTGTCGCAAAAATCAAATATTTTAGCGATAATTTTAGAACTATGCATTTTAAAGTGGGCATATACAAGTCGCCATGCGGATTTGCAAAAACTTTTTAATCGTGATTTGGAGTGGGGAAAACTCTGTAGTTATTACGTTCAATAACTCATAGAATTGTATTACTGTCAGTGAGTCTTAGTAACAAACAGCAGTTACTAAGTGGACTGTCTAGACTAGTTACGGTTCCACACGAAGTGGCACGACCTTCGTACCGTTCTGGGGGGCAGTAAACTTCGTAAGGAGTTGGTAACTACAACCCTCACTACCCTTTTGAGCTTTTTGGTTAAGAATGTGGGGCGTGCCGGTGACAATGTAAGCCTGACTAAAGCCATCGAAAGGAGGGCAGCGCGTGCATATAGGTGTTACCTGAGTACAATTGGTCACGGCAGCGATGCGTCTCTTTGCTAATGGCCACTTTTGGGTCGCCTCACAGCACTACGGGGACGTCTTCGAAGCCAGTCCGACCGCCGACGCACCCACCTGTCTCCGGAGCGTACCTCTGCAAGACGGACTACTGCACCAGGGAGGCTGACTATCTCAGGTTGCTGCCCTTGACACCTGATCATTGCGCGAGAGGAGTTCACTTGCCATAAAAACGCCCCTGGGCCATTGGCGCACTCGAAATGTTTGTCTTTCGATGGGGCGGAGGTGGCGGAAATTTCGACGAAAGAATATGGCGAGCGATGAATCCAGTCCCGTTGGCTTTATGAACTACAGCGCAAAAAATGTAAACACAGTTTGTAATTTGTGGTTTAATTGCCTTGGAAGGACAGCAAGGAAGCAACGTATCGAGTTTATTTATTTATTTATTTATTTATTTATTTATTTATTTATTTATTTATTTATTTATTTATTTATTTATTTATTTATTTGCAATACCCTCAGGCCCAAAAGGCATTACAGAAGGGAGTGGTTGCAAAAGAAAACGCAAAAGTTTTACAAAATGCAGCTGTGAATCTTACATTGAGCAGAAGTTCCTAATTATACGGTTTTAGCTAACAGGCTTTATAGCAAACAAAGGCGCGGGAATTGTGAAAATTAGACCAAGAAAGGAAAAACGACAAGAAAATAAATACTGTACAGGAACAACACAACTTCAGGTAATACAATACTTTGATGACCTAAATTACACATAATTAGCTAACGCACTTTTGAAATGAAGGTGATTTTCAATGGTTGCCGCTGATGCGGGAAGGCGCTTCCAGTCCTCAGAGGTGCGCGGCATGAGAGACGGAGAGAAAGCGCGAGTCTTGCGAAGGGGCACCCCGACTTTTTGGGAATGATCCAGGCGAGGTGAAATATAACTAGGAGCCAAGATAAGAGCATCCCGTAGCGATGGCTGATGAAACAGCTTGTGAAACAAGTGGGGACGGAACATTTTACGACGGGATGAAAGTGAAGGCAAGTTAAGGCTGGATTTCATGGCTGTTATGCTTGCTGTCCGGTTGTAATTACAAAGTATAAAACGAGTTGAGTTGTTCTGTACCATTTCAAGAGAGTGTATTAGGTTAGCGTGACTAGGATCCCATATTTCAGCGGAATTTTCAAGTTTAGATCGTACTAGTGTAGTGTAAAGAAGAAGTTTTAAAGGGACACTGAAGTGATATGTAAACATTGCGGGATTACTAGCGCAAATTGTAGTCCGGAGTCCCCAGGCCATGTTTCGACCACTCTAGGCGCGTTTACGCGATTTTATTTAGTAGAAAAACTAATTCGAAAACGCCGTCCTCCTCTCTTTACGCTCGCCCATTTTCTGTGGCGTTTTCGTGTGACGTCAGGAGGGGATGAGCTGGCAATTGGCTGCGCCACGGCTGCGCTACTGCACGGCTCCCCGGCCGACAGAGTCAGTCGGCCCAGCGTTTCGTCCGCCGGCCGCCGGCGGGTCGTCGCAATCAAGAAGGTTAAAAAAAAATTGCTTGGTCGCAATTCGTTCGCTTAGTTGAAACGAAGCCAGGACACGTTTGTGAATGAAAGAATGTGCCTTTCTTTACTTGGTTTGTTTGTACACTGTATCTAGCTCCAAGTCAAGGTCGCTTCACACAAGTGCTGCACAAGCGCACATGCGACGCTTCGCTGACTGGTACGCCAGTAGGAAAATATAAGGCCTCTTGAAGGCGGGAGAAGAGTCAGCGAAGTCAATATAGGTACTAAGCAAATAAAATCAACTGATATTTTTACCGTACAGCGTAAAACTAGGGCGCGGGAAGCACTTTTTTGCGCTGGGCGAACAAGCACAGCGGTCAGCAGCACGACTACGCATCTGCGAACGCTTTTCCGTCTACGAAATGCAATTGCTAGACGTGAGCTACTGTGGAAACTCGGGCGACGCTTACTGCACGATCGCAGTACAACAAATAGTCACCTAAGCGGCTTGAAATGCCAAAACTAAATAAAAATGTAAACCGGTTGTGCAATATATACCCTATATTAGCAAGGCATGCGCGTCCTGCTCCGTGGCCTAGCAGTCTGGGGCGCTAGGAACTCACTGCAAATGTTTTGCGAGTCATGAGTTCGAATCCCCGCGGGTACGTGCTTTTCTTTTTTGTAAGTTAACTTTTTTGTTTTCCGCCGAACTTTTTTGTTTTCCGCCGATGTTTTCTATATTGAGTTCACCTTTTTTGGGGCCGCAACGTTCATGGCTACACGAACTAGTTTACAAAACGCGCGCAGGCTGGCACTGGCGCGCTAGCGAGTTCTCGTTGGCGTGCTGTTGCCATAAGCACCGACTGCTTGCAGGCAGCGGGCACAGGCCAGAATGAACAGACCCTTGGCCTGGTGCGAACACGCTTTTTACGATACAGGCATGAGGGAGGCAAGCTCCAAATATGGGGGAAAAGCGCATGACATTTGGGCGTCTGCGGGTACGCGGAGGGCGTTCATGCACTGCGTAGATCTCGGCTAGTGAATGCTACGACTACAAGCCGTCCTGGGAGGCTTATCTTGTGCATTTTACAGCCGACAACATGGCAGAAGCGCGGTACGATGATTACTGAGATATTGAGAATGCCCATCCAACAAAGCCATTGGTTATGTTTTACAGAACCGAAACCGAAACCGAAACTTGTGTGATTGCTAACCTTGGGCATCGTCCAATCACGGCGCCCCTCCTCTCAACGTCACAGCCTTAGTTGGTGCGGCCGCCGCAAACCGCGCATGGTAGTTTTTCTTCTTTCGCGCTTTATACACCATTTTCCTTGCTAGAGGTGGGCGCCGCCATTTGCTTTTTCTGACCGGACCGCTAGCGCCGTCTATGAAGCGACCGCCGAAACCTCCGCGCTGGGCTGTTAAGTGCTCCGTTCTTTCCGTGCGTCTGCTCGGTACCCGTGCATTACCAAGTGAACCGTAGTGGTTTGGCGTTAAGTTAGCGGTTGCAGTGCTTGTATGTGTGTGTGTTCTGTTTTGTTTTCATCATCTGCAGACGGATTTTAGGTCTTAATTTACTGCCAGAGCGGAAAATGCCGATCCCGGCTGTTGCGAGCAGCAGTAGCAGTGTGGTGGTGGTGCCGGTGGTGCTCCGCAGTTCCGCGATGCAAACGAATCGGTATGGCACCGACTGACATAGAAATCGATGTCGGGGAGTAAATACATGTTTTCAATGTCACCGTGCTTGTTATGTTCGCCGATTAGTCATGTTTACGGAAGCGCGGACGTCGAATGCAAAGCGCGCACAGCATATGTGGGTCACGGTGATCCGGGCTCGCGATGGACTTACGACGAGGCGATTGCGACGCTGTTGACATTGTAATGTAATATAATTTTTCTTAACTAGACTTATGACGGTTACTGACGAAACGAAATTACCTGGGCGGAAAAATAACACGACCGCACAACCAGTCAAATTACTATTCGAAGGTTGAGCCAAAGGGTCGACGTTCGGGCGAGTTAATATTGGTTGATCATGATCGGGATTATTATTGACCTAACTCTGCGCAGCGCATGTGGCCTGTCGCTCGGAGCCCACCTTTGTGAAACCGCTGCTTGCAGCAGTAACTGTTTTGTAATTGTAATACTTTAGATGTCGTGTCAACGCAAAAGGAGTAGAAGCTTTTCCTTTAACCGCGTTGTGAACAGGTTGAGCTATTTTCCAAATGCATCGTTCACGCGTATCTCCAGCTGCGTTTCCACATTGGGCTGCCTGCTTATCCTGCTATCGACCAGCAGTGTGCGATGGAGAAAGTTATCTTTTCATATCGTTTGGCAGTGTAATGCGTTGGCCTGAAAAAAAAGTAAACAAAACGCCGTGATTTTAAAGGTTACATTAAATGAAAAGGGGATTGTTTAATGCCAATCGGCTTTAATGACAAACAATATATGGTATTTTAAATTGACTACAAGAACCAGAAGTTATTGTAATGTTGTATTGTATCGGCGCTCGTCAAAGATCCCCAGGTAGTCAAAATTAACCCGGAGCCCTCCACTGCGGCGCGCCTCATATGACCCATGAAGCGTTGGGGCGTTAAACACCATAATGAATCAATTAATCAATCAACCAATCAATCAATGCTGTATTGTAAAAGATAAAGTTGCTTCTAACATTTCAGGGGGTTCGCTTCCCTGTCGCAGCATTGCGTGTAATGAATGGATTTTGCTCCGTCTGCTTGCCGTCCAAGTGCACCCAACAAACCCTGGAGTTGGTCGTTGGTACAAAGTCGTTGCGGTTTATCAACGGCATCCACCGATATCTCAACTCGGTGTGCGTTGGGAAGTGATGCAGCAAAAACACGCCGCGACCGCAGTGCATTTTCTCCAGGCGGTGTCGTGCACATGCGTGCTGTCAGCGACTGTTTCTCGCTTTCTCTGGTTGTTCAATAACCCACCACCGCGCAGTGCTGGCCAAGCGACGTTTGCGCCTTGAACGGCATCGCAGCATTGGCTAAAACAGTTGAAAGTTCCGCAAAAACTAAGCACAAGGTGCAAAATACTGCTGAACTACGCTGCGGAGCCCACCGCGCCGGGCGATTTTAACAGCCCAGCGCGCACAGGCAACGCTGGTCGGCCGCCGAGAGAACTGGTTTGAGAGTATTTTCCCCCTTTCCCGGCTGCTTATGGAAAATGGTTTTCCATAAGCAGCCGGGAAAGGGGGAAAATACTCTCAAACCAGTTCTCTCGGCGGCCGACCAGCGTTGCCTGTGCGCGCTGGGCTGTTAAAATCGCCCGGCGCGGTGTGCTCCGCTGCGTAGTTCAGGTGTATTTCGCACCGTGTGCTTAGTTTTTGCGGAACTTTCAACTGTTTTAGCCAATGCTGCGATGCCGTTCAAGGCGCAAACGTCGCTTGGCCACCACTGCGCGGTGGTGGGTTATTGAACAACCAGAGAAAGCGAGAAACAGTCGCTGACAGCACGCATGTACCAGACACTGCCTGGAGAAAATGCACTGCGGTCGCGGCGTGTTTTTGTTGCATCGATTCCCAACGCACACCGAGTTGAGATATCGGTGGATGCCGTTGATAAATCGCAACGACTTTGTACCAACGACCAACTCCAGGGTTTGTTGGGTGCACTTGGACGGCAAGCAGACGGAGCAAAATCCATTTATTACACGCAATGCTGCGACAGGGAACGGAACCCCCTGAAATGTTAGAAGCAACTTTATCTTTTACAATACAGCATTGATTGATTGGTTGATTGATTAATTGATTCATTATGGTGTTTAACGCCCCAACGCTTCATGGGTGATGAGGCGCGCCGCAGTGGAGGGCTCCGGGTTAATTTTGACTACCTGGGGATCTTTCACGAGCGCCGATACAATAAAACATTACAATAACTTTTGGTTCATTGTAGTCAATTTAAAATACCATATATTGTTTGTCATTACAGCCGATTGGCATTAAACAATCCCCTTTTCATTTAATCTAACCTTTAAAATCACGGCGTTTTGTTTACTTTTTTTCAGGCCAACGCATTACACTGCCAAACGATACGAAAAGATAACGTTCTCCATCGCACACTGCTGGTCGATAGCAGGATAAGCAGGCAGCCCAATTTGGAAACGCAGCTGGAGGTACGCGTGAACGCGTGAAAATAGCTCAACCTGTTCACAACGCGGTCGAAGGAAAAGCTTCTACTCCTTTTGCGTTGGCACGGCATCTAAAGTATTACAATTACAAAACAGTTACTACTGCTCGTGTAAAGCATTTGTGGTGCACGCAGCGGTTTTACAAAGGTGGGCTCCGAGCGAAAACCCACATGCGCTGCGCAGAGTTAGGTCAATCAAGATCAACCAATATTAACTCGCCCGAACTTTGACCCTTCTGCTCAACCTTCGAATAGTAAGTTGACTGGTTGTGCGGTCGTGTTATTTTTCCGCCCAGGTAATTTCGTTTTGTCAGTAACCTTCATAAGTCTAGTTAAGAAAGATTATATTGCATTGCAATGTCAACAGCGTAGCAATCGCCTCGTCGAAAGTCCATCGCGAGCACGGATCACCGTGACCCACATATGCTGTGCGCGCTTTGCATTCGACGTCCGCGCTTCCGTAAACATGACTAATCGGTGAACATAACGCACGGTGGCATTGAAAACACGTATTTACTCCCCGATATCGATTTCAATGTCAGTCGGTGCCATACCGGAACGTTTGCATCGCGGAACTGCGGAGCACCAGCGGCACCACCACCACACTGCTACTACTGCTTGCAACAGCCGGAGTCGGCATTTTACACTCTGGCAGCACATTAGGACCTAAAATCCGTACGCAGATGATGAAAACAAAACAGAACACACACACACACAAGCGCTGCAACCGCTAACTTAACGCCAAACCACTACGGTTCACTCGGTAATGCACGGGTACCGAGCAGACGCACGGAAAGAACGGAGCACTTAACAGCCCAGCGCGGAGGTTTCGGCGGTCGCTTCATAGACGGCGCTAGCGGTCCGGTCAGAAAAAGCAAATGGCGGCGCCCACCTCTAGCAAGGAAAATGGTGTATAAAATAATTACCGATTTGTCAACCGGATAAACGATGAAAAGTGTGCTAATTTGAGCCAGGCTACGCAGTGCAAGCAAAAACGGGAGCTTGACAAATTCACTTCAGTGTCCCTTTAAGGAAGAAGGGGCCGTTGAAAAGTGTCGGTGGAGATAACCTAACATTCGGTTAGCATTTTTAATTACGTAATTACAGTGAACAGTCCAGGTCAGATCGGTTGTTATATGCACCCCAAGGTATTTATAGTTTGTCACGGATTGAAGAGGCGTGTTATCAAGGTAATAGGTTGGATGGAAATTGATGGTTTGCTCTCGAAACACGTAAAAATTTACATTTCTTACTATTTAATTCCATGAGCCATGTTTTACACCAAAGAGAAATGGAGTTAAGATCATGTTGGAGAGAGGTTATATCGCCATCACAAGTTATCTCTCGGAAGATTACGCAGTCATCCGCGAACAAATGAATAATAGTGGTAATGGTGGAAGGTAAAGCAATCTATAATGTATATAAGGAAAAGCAGTGGAACGAAGAACTATATTATAAAGTTGACGGGCAAACAAGGATGGTAACCGTGCTAGGGACAAGGAACGTTGTAGCGAATCGTGGTTGTTCGTATCGCTGGTATATATATGCACCTGATGCCTGGTTAGTGGAAGGGGGTGGACTTGAGCGCCTAAAGCACTCCCCCTTCTGTTGGTGACCCAGTGTCACTGGCTTTCGGAATGCACTCGAGCTGAGAAGGACCAGCACGGCGCAAATTTTGGTGTAATCGCCGAAGCTCATGGCAACAGACTTAGCAACTTTGCGTTCAGGAAATGAGTCTATCCTATACGGGGAAAGTGTTGCACGCAAGGAAAGCAAGTTGGGGCATCTACCGCTTTTAACAACTGCATGGGGGTATTCCGCGACATGAACGCGACATGAAATGGGAAGGAACACAGTGCCTTGAGAGAATTTCTTTGTAACCGTACAGAGCGCAAACAGCAGTAAAGTATAAGGAAAAGAGGAGTCAGCAAGATATCGGTGTTCTTATGAAGTGGCTTTCTTTGTTCGCTGCCCTCAAGTTGGCATTATTTTTAGGTAAGAAGTGTTTTGCGCGCATCGTGGGGGTCCTCACGTTACATTTCGTCGCTTCGTGTAGCAGGATTCTGCATGCGGGACTTAACTAAGGTATATGAGCGGGCTTGTTGGTATTCATTGTGGCAATTTCGGTTAAGCGCCAAGCATGCGTAACTAGAAGAAAGAACCAGTACCTATTTCCCGTTCTTCTACTTCCCTCAAGTTGTGCTCGGCACTTGACCGAAATTCCCATGTTGCTGCAGAACCTTCCTCGACTGGGTTGGGAACGGTAGAATACCTGCAATCGCCCGCTTTAGATGTGACTTAACACCTTTCCGCATCCGTACACTCTTAGGCAAAAAGGACAAACTTCCTCTTCTGGGGAACTAACGGCCTTTGCCACAATCATTACTTCCTTTGGGGACTAATTGTGAGCGGACGTACGGTAAGTCCGCCATCTGGTTGGTCCGTTCCAATACTCCACGAGGTCGATCTGCTGGAAGGGAGTCGCATAAAAAAAAAAAGAAACTAGCACCAGCAGGGATCGAACCACTGACTTCCGCAACAGTAGCCAAAGGTTCCAATATGCTACCACTACAGGCTACGCCGCAGTTTTTGTTTATTACCGGCTTCGTACACTGAACAAAAGAGAAACAAAACAATGGCTTTCTGTAGAAAGTGTGTATTGACGTGTACAGCGTGCGGCACTGCGCACAACGCGACAGATTCATTGCAACTGGTGTCCGAATTTCTATCCATGCAAGCGAACGTAACCGCGATTTTCGATTTGCGCTTTGCTAACGGTATAGGGACTATTGCTCAGCTTGATTCTAAGTAGAACATAACAACCATAATTTTTCTCGTAAAGAGCCATCAACTCGTCGCCTAGTTGAGACAGGTGGCTTCGTGATCGGACGACTCATTTGTTTCCACACTAATTAGCGCAAACTAAGTGTATTCTTAGTGTTCGCTACATATTTTAAGTTCTCTAGGTATCGTATGCGAAAGCGGTCGTCTGTGCGAGTGTCCGAATATATAGGGAAACAGACTTCCTGCATAGGCGAAACCAAATTCGGTGCTGCTTAGCCTGAATTCAAGATAACGTTGCTGGGCGACCGGGTCTGGGAAAGGCAGCCGGGTTTTACAGCAGTTGGAGCATTGTCATAGCTTTGTTGCGGAAGGCAATTATGTACCGAATGTAAAAGATAACTTCAAGACGTTTAGCAGGAGCAAGCATTTTTATTTTGCAGTTGTTGTCATCAGCAACTATTGCGTTTTTTTTTCTCGTCTGTTAAACATATACATATTCATTACGCTTGGGGATCAACGTTTGCTATTGTCACTAATATTTGTGTTACTGTTGACGTGCTTGAAATCTTTCATTGGCCGTTATTACCTCGCCGGAATCGTATGCAACACAGCGTATCAACATAACCTCACCGAGAAGCCTTGGTCCATCGCGCTTCGCCGCTCCTTGCCATTACCCGCCGCTCGATTAACCCCATTGGCGCTTTTCTTATAATTAGCTTCAATGTTTCCTCCCGTGGAGCTATGTAAAGGACCAACTGACTTAGTCCATATTTAGTCCATATTTTGCTATATTTTGCCCTAAGGGTGTTAGCCCTTTCGACAAGCTACACAGCTTGCTTGAGAAGCTTTATACTGGCGTCATGAAGGCACTGTGCCGCGTACGGGTCAAATTCAGAGAATTAAGGCCTTGGGACGCCTAATCCTTTTTTTATGGTGTGATTATGCGTGACGATCTCTGCTCGCTGAGTTATGGAGCCGATTTCCTAATTTTTCATTCTGTTCTCGCCGTAACTGACTCGGGGCAATCGGCGTTGTGGCGTTGTTAGGCCTATATGTTTCAGGCAACGAGTCAACCATTGTTCGTCAATAGGCATGTAGCGGTTGACGACATTAAACTTCAAAGCGTGCCGTTGGAACTAACGTAGGGCCGTCGCTGCGTACCCTGTGTTGAGCCAGCAGTTCGGATTCCGGCGCATACCCCGTTCACAGACGGCGTATTCCGTTTCAAGTTGGGTGACCCGCCCGGCAGTTCCGGTGCGATGCAAGATGTTAATGTTAATTAAACGTGGTGATATGCCACGCCCCACTCGTAAACCGACCGAAAGTATACCAAACCGCTTTTATTTACAAAAAAATGCACAGAATGGAGCTAAGAGAAAATTTTACAATTATAAAATCACGGGTGTTGGAAGGAAAGAAATATTTGCGTATATCTGGGGCTCGAACAAGAGAGGGCGTTCGTTCCAAATCCCTAGCTACTGAAGCAGTTGCATAAAAAGAACAGATGGAGTGTTCCAAGCAGTAAATGGAGCTATATGCGTGGGCACAGAAGATAATTGGCCGCGTATCTGCTCCTTTCGTTGCAAATGTCGACGAAAGACGATAGTCGACGGGCGCCCTTGGCGAGTAAATGCCTCCCTTCTCTTTCACGCTCACCGCTCATGCTGGTCCTCTCCTATCTCGTTCCTCCCAAGATAACACGCTAGAGTTTTGCTCAAGTCAATTTAAATTTACCGCGTTCCCACTGCTCCAAGTCGGGTGCCTCGATGCCAGGGCTGCCGTACGGCGGAGACGCGCGTGAATCGAGGCACCGTACTACGTTGCCCTACTCCACAAACGTTCCAAGCAGAACGTGAAACCTATCTAGTGGAACCTTTCGTTGCTGTTGCCGTTTGATTTTTTTAAATGTCTCCAGGTAGCGTGGGCAACAGCAGGCGGCAGTTTTCTGCAGTTGATATAGTAGTATTTCATTTGATTTCCCAAAAACCAAGCATTCGTGAATTTTCTAATAAAGGAACACTGCAAATATCACTCATGTATTGATTTTCTGGCTTATCATTTGCGTAATGTCTTGTTATTGTTTGACAATGTTGGCAAGTATGAACATTGACACCGGACTTAGACGTTTAGATTTGGCTCTGGGTATAGGTATATGACTATTGAGCAGTTTCTGTTTCGCTTGTGCTGGATGGCAGAATCGAGTCGCAGACGGACAGGCAGACATACAGACAGAACAAAATTTCTGTGTGTAAGTAGCCCAAGAAAGACTTGTCTTTAAAAGCACCTGGCTTGTACCCACAATGGAACGCAATTTCGTTTCGCAGACACATGAAGCGTCAGGCTGGCGCACCCACGTTTGCAGACGCTGGGAATTTCGCGCCTGCAGGTTTTGGCTGCACGGGACTGCTTTTTACGTTAACTGAGTCAAGCACTGCTTCGACGATGCTGGCGCATTGAAAAACAAACAGGAAGGAGCTGCTCGAAAAAAAAATGTGGAGGACGACCACTCAGCAGCACCGCGAATTTCGGCGTCATCCGAATTAATGACACGGTTGAGTGAAATTGATCGATTGAGACCGAGTAAAATTAAAATACTTTTGTGGACCACTGCGGCCACCCGTGCACTGCTTTCACGCGACGCTTACAATATAGTGAATACCAATGTCACATTCATTATAGATAGTTTCTGGGATAATCCTTTGGGGCCGTCGGCATGCTGGCGTCGATGACAGTGATCATTTAGCTCTTTGGCTAGTTTAGCTATTGTGTTTTTGTAGTCATGCACAACTCACCTCAAGAACTTCAAGAGCAGTGGTATAGGCGGGATTCATGAGAAGATGACGCAGCAGAATCCGCGAAAGCCTCAGGAGCGCGTCCAGTGTCGCTGTACACGGTTTCCGTTCCGATATTTATTCGATAAAGGGAGAAAATAAGGACTTTCGGAGGCAAACAATGGACTGGAGCGGCGCAGGACAGGAGCGGTTGGAGGTCTATGGGACAGGCCTTTGTCCTACAGTGGACCTAGTGGCCTGTTGTTATTGATGGTGATGCTGCCGTCCTTGGCTGTGGGTTGTAATACCCTGCAGGCATCCTCGCAGCAGCATGCCGCTGCTTAAAGCTTCAACTTACCGCCAAGGGATGCACGGTCGGATATCATTGCGCAATTCCGTTTCCGCACTTACCTTACTGCTGGCAGATGTTCGTATTTTGCATGTCCAGCATACGACACGACGGAACCTCCGTGGTCACTGCAGGTCGCTACTGCAGTCATCGCAGACGACGGCTTGTTCCAACCTCTACGAACATGTTTGCGACGGCTGGCGGGCGCAGCACCCGCTATTGCCGAAAGCGGCCAACGTTCACGTTTCCGTGGACAGCCTTCTCCAGGACGAACTGGCTGGCCGACTCATCACCACTGCGAAAGAAATGGGCCACGGAGACCTTAAGCTTGCCGCTGATGTTTACGACGCCTGCGTCGACCGAACCAAGGTATACGCGAGTGTCTTTTTTCCGCCGTGAAGTTAACCACAGAATTTGGAAACGAAAACAAGCGTTTCACGGAATGGATTTGAGATTCTCGAGAGGGGAGCGCTGCCTTTTGGGGATGCTTTGTTATTCTTTGTCTAGTGTTAGAGGCGATAATGCATATACTAATTAGCAAAGACATTCACACAGCACACAGAGGTGGCAGAGTGGTAGTGCGACAGGTGTGCGTAGATGTACGTGACCGTGGTAGCTACCGGTATAGCATGGTTGAGTAGTTCTTTGAAAGGCTAATTAATACCCCGACTACACTAAATAAGTCATTTAAACTAAATGTCATTTGACTCAAATGAGGTGCTTCGAATGCCATTCAGAATCCGCCGTGTTCCACATACAGTTTCGACGCCATTTGAAAGCTTCAACAATCGCTCGCCGTGCAGCATGGCGCTGCTGCTGTCGAGTTCTGTTTTTGCACAGTAATGCAACAATCAAATTTAGCGGCAGTCTTTGGCATTAAAATGATATAAAATTATCAATAACGTAAGCTTTAACATGGTTTTTGCTTAGTACTGAATCGCAATCGAGGTTTTTTGCGCTGTCTGGCCACACTGGTTTGTCGCTTGCTCGCACTGGTGCTGAGAGTGCGGAATTATTACATCTTGATATCACGATTTAAGTGAACGAGGAGTAAACAAAGTCCCACATTTAAGAAACGCGAAAAAATTTAGTTATAAGCGGTATTTCGATATAAGCGACCACTCTAGAAAAGCTAAAGCATTCGAGATTCAATTGCGCCAGAAGTTCGAAGAACAAAAAAGTAAATGTATTCACTGAAGCAAAACTTTATTTCGGTGCAAAAAAGGTAGTGAGCTCTGGCTGTTTTATGCTTTTGCCGGGCGCAAGCAACCCCTGCTCCAATTGGACCAAGCAGTGACTGGCATCCGAACGCCTCCCAGACTGCTGAGCACATGAGGAGGGTAAGGCAGTGGCCACTTTTTTAGGGGGCAGGTGCGGGCGTCACGGAACGCTACGAGAGTTTCGCGCTGGAAAGCACTGCAAATGCCGTGGCTGGAGTTTGAGGTTGTGTTTGTTCAGCTCAAAAAACGATTCACCGCTCATTGTGGGCACACAACGCAATCATGAAAACTGACCGGTTTTGCACTAGGGGCATTGCATGATCACTGGGCAATTTTTTCCTGAAGTGTGCAGCTTAGAAGACTGCAAAAGAAGAGTTTTTTTCCTCGCCCTGCGGTCAACGACACTGCTAATCCTGCGCTTCGAGTTAAAGTGTCCGCGCACCGTCGCGTCCACGCTATTTCCCAGTCTAGGAACAAAATTCAATCACCTTACCACGCTTTTGGACCGATCACGGGTGACGCCAATTAAAAATAAACAAACTGGACCGAAGTCAAAAAGAGTTTTTACGAGACAGGAAAAGAAGAAAGAAAGAAGAGAGATCTATCACGCTAAACCAAGCCAAGGGAGGGGAGGCAATCAGCGGTATTTTTTTCAAAGAATCTGTGAAAGCTCAGTTATGAATCAACATGTCGTTCTTCATACATGTGAACTTGATATGCAAACATATATGCAGTTTAAGTGTTTCCTCGATGTTGAAATCTCGTGCTTAATGTTGACTCCTCTTGATCAGTTGATCCTTTTTCCGTCTTCGTTCTCTTCCGTGATCGCGATCTGCCATCTTCCCCTGTCCTGCTGTCCCTTGTGCCCTGGTAGACCTTCTGTAAAACTCAGAAGCTGATTACTTCCCCCAACCCCCCTTCCCCGTGTTTTTCCTCCCCTTTACTTCATGTTAGTTCTTGCTGTTCCTGATTCTCCAACCTGAACTATCTTGATTGTGCTTTCATTTTGTTTCTTTTACTGATATCCCTACCTGAGCTATCTTGATTGTGGTTGCAACTCGTTTTTACGGAAATTTGTTGGACTTCCGCTACTTCCCACTCCTCCAACTTGTACTCCCTTTATAATTTGTACTTCCTACTTTAACGTACTTTTACACTATTGCTCTTATGTCGTGTTTATCGCTCGTTATCAGTAATATATGATCTCGTGCACCCCGTTACGCGATTATATAACTAACCTCAGATATTTTCAAGCGGGTGCGGCCACTCTAACCTCTTCCTCTCTTCCTTAAACCTTACTGTACATATATAGTTTACCCTTTTACAATAGTTTTTTCCCATCCCATCTTTAACCAGTCCTAATTTCCTGTGTACACCTTTTTACTTGGTCTTCTCTTTTTGCTAAAAGAGCACTAAAACACACCAATGGGTCCAGAATTGGTGCCCTCCTGAGTGACCAGCACTGGTTGATATTCCCGTTTTAAGTGCGATGCACTTCTTAAGCGACCCTGAACCTGCGTCCACCGGCGATGTCCGCATAGCATACCCACGTGGGGGATTGGCCAGGAATCTCCTCGTCTTCCTTGGCAACGGGGGGAGGTGGGCGCGCACTGCCTGGCCGCTGACATGGCACATACCCACGTGTGGGATTGGCCAGGAATCGGGCGTGAGAAGGGCTAATGCACCCGCTTAAAGGAGTACTGACACGAAATTTCAAAGCTGAGATCCGCTCTAGCAATCAAGTACAACAACAACACAAATAGGTGTCTGTGAATAAATGCATCTTTCTTTCTTTGTAGTTGTGTGTGTGTGTGTGTGTGTGTGTGTGTGTGTGTGTGTGTGTGTGTGTGTGTGTGTGTGTGTGTGATCTCTCTTTCGCGAACATTACCGAACCGCGCAAATTCAACTCGTGCATTCGCACTTTCACATTCTTCCCCTCGGGGAAATGCGAGGAATTTTTTAATCCCTGCCCACCCTGTTTATAATATTCCCCACTACTCTAATAGAATTCCGCGCTCTTCTTGAACATATCTCCTACGGGGGAGGGTGTTTGTCCACCTCTTGCCACGAAATGCACCTTCCCGCCTCGGTATGCCGCAGGGGGGGGGGGAGTCACCAACTCAGACCGACTCTGTGCTTTTGCAGTTACTCCATTCTTTTTTTTTTTTCGAGTTATCCCCCAAGGTCTCCGGGAATTGTTGCGCACGCTCGAATTGGAGCATTTGTTGCACCCTGTGCAGTACTGACAGCCTAAAGCTGTGCTACTGCGAAAGTCCACCTCCACATCGAGAAGGAATAATAAAAAATCGACCACCCCACCTCTATCGTGTTGGTGGCCAAGTACTTGGCCGAAGTCCTGAGGGCGATGACCCTGCGATAGAGGCTTATACCCATTTGCTCTTTGTCTTTTTTCTTCCACTTCGTGACCCCCTCTGAGAACGCCACTGGTAAAATGTTTGCCAGCCGCCTTGGGAGTCTGTGGTTTCAATATTTTGATGTTATCTTTTTTTCCGAGTGTGGATTGGCCTTCTGTTGGTGATCCTTCCATTTTTATACGCACCTTGGTTGATGGATATGTTTGCCATGTTGAGCCCCTGGGTGGTCCGGTGATCTTCTGCGGCAGTGAACCGTTCCTCCCCCTAAGGAGGGGAAATCAATAGTGAGCACGGCGGAATACCCATTAACCCATTCCCTTTTGTTATATTATTTTATTAATCTCTTCTACCATTTGTGCTAGGAACTCCGTTAGCTTTTCGTCTTTTATTATTTCTTGCTTTTGTTTGGATGACTGGTGCATTAGTTTCTTCTTGAATTTACGTCTGAGGGTTTGCGTCCTTGGACAGTCGTCTAAGTAATGGTCAACACTGTTAGCTTGTTTTTTTACGACTGCATATTTTATCATCATCTTTAAGCCCAAACTTATACAAATAGCGGGGAGACCTGCCATGGCCCGTCACTGCTTGTTATACAAAATGATTTGTTGGGAAGTGACTTGGGATATTTTTAACGTTGGGGACCCATTGGTACGCCTGAGTGCTTGAACCCTCCTTGACCCATTCTTTTTTCCACCTGTCTAAAGCCTCTGCAATGTCTTTTAATGAAATGCTTTGTCATCGGGATCGTAAGTTTTTCTCCTTGCTCTGCTGCTGTTTTTGCGAAATCGTCAGCTAATTCGTTTCCCGGATTGCCTGGATGACCCTTTATGTGTGCCAGTTGGATTATTCCTTACCCTTGTTGCTTTCTATTAGTTTTTTTAACTTCCAAAATCATGGGATTTTCATTATAAGGATTGTTAATGGCCTGTACTGCTGAAAGACTGTCTGTTATTATTTGTAGCTTTTTACATTCCTCGGAACTGATATACTCTATTGCCTTGGTTAGTGCTACCACTTCAGCCTGAAAGTTGTCGCTGATTTTCGGTTAACTATACTGACAAAAATCTACCATACTCAAATTTTCATTCATAACCGCAAAAGCCGCGCCTACTTTGTCATTTGATTCCGACCCATCCGTGAAAATATGAAATTGATAGTCTGACAGATACATGTCGTAGATATAGGTAGGGTGTCTAATGTGGGTGCAGCGTTCACGACCAGCGAGCGGCGACGTCAGGCGGGACATCCGCCGACGCGGGCCACTATGCCCTACCCACGGCCTCCGCGATCGGCGCCGCCGGTAGCCGTTCGTGGAGGCCGTGGGTAGGGCATAGTGGCCCGCGGCGGCGGATGTCCCGCCTGACGTAGCCGTTCGTGGAGGCCACGCCCTACGCTCCCATTGGAAAGCACACGCCGCGTTAGGCAATGTTTATTCAGGCGGCGTTGCCTACAATGACCAAACCGCTCGGAACGTGGTAGCATTGCATTTGGTTGCGTCATTCCGCCTCACTTGCTTCCAGCTGTTTGCGTCACGTTTGATCGGCGTTTTATAGCGATACCGGTATCTCAGCAATTAAGGCCTTTCGGAACCGAATCAACGTTAAAGTGGCTACGGGAAAGTCAGACTTTCGTTCGAAACCGACTTGCTGGTTGCCTTCAGTGTCCCTTTGAGCCTAATTCTGGCAATACCGGGAGAGAGAGAGAGAGAGAGAGAGAGAGAGAGAGAGAGAGAGAGAGAGAGAGAGAGAGACAGAGAGAGAGACAGAGAGAGAGAGAGAGAGAGAGAGAGAGAGAGAGAGAGAGAGAGAGAGAGAGAGAGGGGGGGGGGGGAGAGAGAGAGAGATTCAGCAGAGCCTTCTGGGAGTGGAGCCTTCTTACAAGTACTGTCATGGATGCTACTGCTCTCTCAACCAGCAGGAGCTGATCGCGAAGGCAGGAGCTGGACAGCAGCGTCTCCCACTGCTCAGGGGAATGAGGAGGAGGTGGAAGTGGAAAATGTGGGCTCTGGGTGCATTCGAGGATAATGTGCTTGAGCGTGTTCCCGACCGCGCACAAAATGTGCACTGGGCTTCACGTTGATATGGGAATTAAGAGCAACCCCGACCTATGGATGGTCAAGCAACAGTACACTGTTGTGTTAGGCTTTCAGAATTCTGTCCAATAAAAAAACCGCTTGTTAAATTCGTTCAACACTTCTTCTGCGAAATGCGTCCTTTATTTGGCCATCTTCCGATCGGACCATCACGTTGCCATTGGTCGGGCTAAGAGGAATCGTTCGATGCCCTTGTGCGGAAATGTCACGTGCGCGTCTTGGCCTTGTCGCAGATAGAGTCGTCGGTGCAAGCCATCCACCGCATGTTCAACAAGTGGAGTATTGGCGAGTGGCCAGTGGAAGACGAGTCCTCCACGGCCAGCTCGGAGGAGAAAGCGTGGAAGTTCGCTGCGGAGCTGTACCGTGACCTGACCCTGGTCACTTTCACATCCGTCGACTTCATTGTGGACCCGGACTCGCCGAAAGACCTCAAACTCAAGCTTGGGCATCCTGGACCCGCGAAAAAGGCTCTGGGCAGACCCGAATTGAAAGACGTGGTTAGCCGGGCATTCATCGAGGTCGCAGAGGCGATACGTCCCGTGCGGCAGGAGCCCGAACTTGTGAGTGTTCCCATTCCTTCACGTGCCGTTCTGAAACAACAGACAGCAGAATGTTCTGAGGAGGACCTAAAAACACAACCGGTGGACTCCGGTCAGCGGAGATTCCCAGTTGGAGACAGGCCATTTTAAGCCATGTAAGCGTCATCAGGACGCAGATTAGTTCGCCTCAAAGCATCTCTTCAACATTCCACCGGCGGAGGACTATAGCGGTCAGCCCGCTGCTGGCCTAGGCCTTCTCTAGGCGTCCACACCCGCAAAGGCCGATTCGAGCGTGTATCGCGTAAGCTACACTATCCTACAGTAGGAAAATTGAGCCACTGGAACCGCAGGTGGCGAATGTGGCTGCGCGAGGCGACACCATTACTTACGACACCCGGTGCTCGAGCCGGGGTTCGAGAGGCCCAGTCGCCGTGGCCCGTGGCAGAGCTTACTGGGCCTATGCAAGAAAAAGTACTCACAAAAGGCCCTGACACCACTGTTTGTGAAGCCGCTCTTGTGAAGCCTCGCCTTCTCCGCCGCTACTTCCGTTAAAAGATCAGAATACCGCGGGCACGCTGAGGCACGCCAACGCGCAATAAACCTGCGGACACCGCGAGATCTGGTCGAAATCGGCCGTACTCGCCTTCTCCGCCGCTAATTTCCTTCACACCCATGGCTCTGTCGGGGCGCCATAAAACTGTCCGTGACATTTCGACACGTTTAGCCACCGTAACCGCAGAAGTTCAAAGAGCGCTGTACATGGACCTCTTTAAAATCTATAGGGGCTCTGTTGAGTTTCCTTTGCTCCGTGATCGTACCCGAGAAGAACTGCCATTTGTAGAGTTCGAAACCGAGTTCAGGCGCAGAGTCCAGGACCGTTGCAGAGTTATATCGGTTATATGCGCAAGAGAGGCCAGCTGCAGAGCTCAGGGGACCATTTCTCGCTGACCCGGAAGCTGGTCAAGTCTAGTTTCAGAGTTCGTTGCGTGCCCAAGAAGGACGGCTCTCGAAGGAAGTGCAAGAATGTTGCGGACAAAATGCGACTATACAGGGTGTCCCAGCTATCGTGCACCAAGATTTAAAAAAAGAGCAATGGTGTTACTCGAAGAAAATCTAGTGTAGAATGTTTGCAGTACTGTGGACAAGCGGACAGTAATTTTTTTCGTTAATGAGACTAACTAATTCATTGTAATTAATTATCCAACCTCCAGCCTTACTGTCCTAATCACTAGTGTCAGTGAGGCACTTGTAGGTACCCACGAGGGGCATCTAACTGCGGTATTTTCAGCGACGAACTAACTGAGTACTCATTTATTCAGGCTGACAAAAAAAAAATACCACGTGACGGCGCTCCCGCGCGCATCATAAACCAGCGCCCTCAAATAAGCTGACTGAAAGCAACTGCTTTGCCCTTCACACGTCCTGAAAGACAGCGTATCACCTTGATAAGGGTATGCATGGAAGGAGCAGCAACAGCTCCTTTCACGGTGCGCGTGTGGAAGATAAGGCCCAAACTCGGTCGCAATTTCTTGTTTGTTTCTTTTGTTTATTTCATACCGGGTAACTCAGAGGCATCCTGTTTGAGGGCATTGCGTTTCGATCCACGCGGACGCTCCGTCTAGTGGTATTTTTCGTATGTCGCGGCTTTTCTTTATCAGTCAGAATAAATGAGTACGCGATGAGTTCGTCGCTGAAAATACCGCTGTTTGATGCCCCTCGTGGGTACCTACAAGTGCCTCATTGACACTTCAGTGATTGGGACAGTGCTTCTCGAGTTAAAAAAATTAATTACGAATAATTAACTAAGCCTCATTAAAGAAAAAAATACTGTACGCTTCTCCACAGTACGCCAAACATCATGCACTATACTTTCTTCGAGTAACACCATTACTCTTTTTTAAAATCTTGGTGCATGATAGCTGGGACACCCTGTATACAGCGGATTTCTGCAGAGCCCAGGCGCCCGGGAGTAGTTTGTACGACGTGAAGAGACGTCGGGGGCACTCCTTGGCACAGCTTACGGCACAGAAGCGGCTGTGTTTATCTTAAAGCGGAATTCTGAGTTTTGTTTGTTTCGAAAAGGTCTATTTCGCGTTGATTCCAATTATGGCGTAGCTGTACTTGCAAGGCCAATGACGTGCACAGAATCGGATGCTCCGTCTTGCTTGTGTTGAGTCCCATCTGGGTATTTCGCATTCAGCCCTTCAGGGCTCGCTCGAAATGGACGCTTTGAAACTGATATGAAATTGATAGAAGTAAGAATACCGCCCTGGTTTGTATAGCGGCGTGAGCAGCACTCCCCCTTCCCCCGCATCACCCCCCGAACTGCGTTCCCATGACACGCCAGCACCACACATCAAGAACTCGGATACTGGAAATGGCGCGGCGTGAAAGTGACCAATGTACAATGTGAGGCGGGTGCAACGCCTAGCAACGCGGGTGATTGGTGCAGGCCAGGGTCACTAGATAATATACTAGGGTACCGTCACTGAGGCACGCAAGGGAGCAACGGCGGCCATTTTGGTGTTTATCAGTATTGCCAGATTGCCGCTTCTGCGGCCTCACCCAACCTTGACGAGGTCATTCATAAACAACACTGCCGAAGACTCAGAAACACACCCTCCTCGCATAGAGTTTCTTACAGTATACACTAGAGAGGAATCTGGCGCTAGCGTCTATGCGGCTCACATCAAGGTCGTCTGCGTCGTCATGGGCCGCCATTATACTACAGTGAACTAGAATATTCTAGTTCACTATAATTATACATCGCGCTCGCCTTAGTTTCATCATTGGCTTGGATTGAAACGTTTTAGTGACCGCAAATTTAAACAAAGTGCCACAAAAACGAGAAGAATAGTGTTCAATTATGTAAGTGGAATAATAAAGACATGCTGTTTTAAAACTAAGAAAAAAAGAAGTAAAGCGTATTTTTGCCGGAACAGTTGTGCCTGCTATTCCGCAGGCCAATTAGTTACGAAAAACGTTACTATTTGGGGGGGGGGGGGGTAACTCATTAGAGAATGTGATTTTATTAATTTTACCATTATTTCAAAAAATAAGTTGTTTGAAGAGTTTCGAAAGTTTTTTGAGCGTGCCTATGACAACGTTGCCTTCGTGGTGAACCGGTGCACCGCGACCGCCAGCTATAGTTTAACAAGAAAAATGAAAACGTGGCGTTAAACAGTCGTGGACGATGATAAGATAGGACGCATACAAGCGCCCGTATCTGCCGTATCTTGTCTTCGTCGAAGTACGTTTTGTTTCTTCTTTTCTTCGGCTGCAAATTTCGCGGCGGCATATTACCCGCTCAGTCATACGTCCTTCGACTGCGGCACGAGCAACGTCAGGTGCTCATGCACGCATTGCCTGCTGTTTCTCTGAACACGGCTACCATAGAAACGGGAGGATTTCGGCTTCCTTGTAGCTCGTAAACGTGTGAATTCATAGTGAAGAAATCAAATCCCAAAAAACCGCTTAAGAATCCAGTTGTCATGCCAAGCCCAAGCCAAAAAGGATGTATTCCCATGAACCCCCATGACGACATGGCTTACGAGGCGCAGTTTCCACTCTAGTATACTTACTAAGAAACTCTATGCCTCCTCGGACACACTTCCGCAGCCGAAACGCTGAATTCGCGTTCGGGACGACGCTTGTCGCGCGCAGCCGCAGAGCAGGGAGTTCAAGCTGACAGATAAAAAACGCATGAACAACAAAATGGCGGTGTCCACGAACCGTCCCAGTGTAAACAAATATCACGTGATGCTAACTTACCAATGGTCACGGCGGCCGCACGAAACAATAGGAGAAAGGAGTGCCGATACTCTGTAACGTTATCTAGTGACACTAGTGCGGACAAACCTGTGGTGGGACATTTGGAAGGACACCAATCGCACTTTCGATAGAGTAAGATTTTGTCTTCGGGATTGGACCACCGTGCAAACCTTGCACAAGTAAAGGTGTTTAAATCCGCGCGTGCAAAATGAGATGCAAATGAAGGGGACGCACCAAGGCGCCAGCAGAAATGAATTTGTCTTGGCTCGTAGTGTTGCCAGCAGCCAACTAACTCCAGTGAAACCTATTTATCAAATGTACACAGTTTGGTTTGCGAGGTATATGCTCCGAACTGGGCAGTGGGCAGGCAGTTTGTCTTGAAGGAAGGAACTGACTCGCTTAGAGGTGTCTTGGCTGAATAGCCACAAGGTAATGCACTTCGTATACCCCATCCGCGGAACTAGGCGCTTTTGGTTATGTCAGTTAGTTTTATGAACTAAGTATCACATCGTGATGAAGCGATGTGAAGGTGACGCAAAGAAGAGTGTTAAGGAAAAGGTTCTCAGCACTGCAGGTTGCGGGGGCGCCGAAGTTGCAACACATGATTGATGGCACTGTGTTCGTTATTCGTTAGCGGTTCACTGTGCTGTGCTAAGGGTTGGTTTGACTTTTATGCGCTATGGTTACTTTAGCAGCCATAAGCTGTGTGAAGATTGTCAAATACTCTGAATCGATGAAAACGCAGTCGATCAAGGGTTAACCATGTGCAGGCAAAAATGTGTTGCACGTGTTCTAAGGCCATCTCGTTCCCTTTTCAGGGTAGTCAGGTAGCCGAAGTCTTTGACAAGCTGTTCGGACCATATTCGACGGGCGCGTTTTCGAGCTACCCTTCGGTTCCTGTAAGCGAGCTAACCTCTGGCCTGCGCATGTTCCTCGACACGCTGTTTGAGAGTGGCACCGTCACCAACGTGGCGGTAGACTCGGAGGAGTACTTAACGGGAACCCTCTTGTCCATCAAGGTATCGTGAACTCGGTTCTTGTCGCCTTCTTATTTATTCTTTCGTTGTCGCGGGAAGATTAAGGATTTTTTCGCTGAGCTGAACTCGTAGCGCTGATGTACAAGCATGCAACTCCGATTGCCGGTACCGATGAGTCCCAGACAGACTGAATGTCAGACAGACTAGGTACACATGGGACGGACGGATGGATGGACGGATGAATAAACGGATGGGCGGAAGGGCGGCCGGATGTCGGAAATTTAACGCATGACATAAAACGTACATACCCGATGGGGACAGGTTCTGGGGCGCATCACGGTGGAGTTCGGGGTGGGTAGAGAGAGGAGTCAGCGTCCTTCTCGTATCGATAACGCCAAAAAGCCCTCGGGGAACTTCAGTCTGCCGGCATTCATTGAATGCGAAAACACTGCGGTGGCTTCTGGCGAAACTACGACTTTCAGGCCGAAAAGCACCTTAGGGGCTCGGGCTTCGGTGTCGCCTGTCGTCAGGGTATATCAAGTTGACAAACGATGGTCAAAAAACAAGTGCACAATAGATAAAACCGGTTCAAAATAAGCTAACGTGATTTCAACTAATTTGAAATACAGGAATAATCAGAATGCATTGCATTAATAACACAAAGTTGTTAAATTCCGTCTCAAAATTGGTTTCCAAACGCCAGGTTGTCTCCTGTAAAGCATACTTCCTAGCATGCGGCGGTGTGTGGCACGAAGACAACTTACGGCCAGTCTGTCTCATTGCATTGCTAAATCCGGTTCAACGCAAGACTTTACCCTAGCAAGCACGCGATTGCTACTCCCACGGGCGCTTCTCCGGCGCCCAATCAGCGCGCGCCGCGTCGCAAGAGAGAGTCAACGGCACGCGTTGGCTCCAAAAACGCTCGTTTCTGCGATGGACGCTTGCCCCTTAGCAGCGATTTTGCTGTGGGAAACACCGGCGCACACTGCGTGCTTCGCCCCTTCCCAGATGTCACGTTTTACTGCAAAGCAGTGTACCTTCACCCTCCCAGTATTCTTTCGCGACCGTTGCCGTCAACAGAAAACTCCCGCAAACAAATAAAAGAAATTACTGACACGGCCAGGGATCGAACCTAGACCCGAACAGAGTAACGGCGCAATAGCCCGTCGTCTTACCGAATAAGATATTACGCCCACACGAGGAGCCAAGGAGACAGACTGTGCACGTACTCAACGAGCACAGCGGCGGGTCTACAACCTGTGCTCACACAGAGCTCTCGTGTGAACTTCACGATAAAGATCGACAAATGATTGGCAGAAATAATGTAAGACCGTCTCCAGCAGGCCGACAACGTAGTTCAGGCCTATGCGAAAGGTTGCAAACAAGCCTGCGCCTCCCCCCCCCCCAAAAAAAAAAAAAAAAAAAATCGAGCTCTTTCTTGTGTAAAAGAGGCGACGCGACAAAGCCATGGACACAAAGATATTACTGGACAGACATAGTATCCTTCCTTCTTCAGCAATTAAGGCATGACCTATTATGAAAATTGCAAAAAACAACCAGCTAATCCAAAAAACTAGAAGCAACCACAGCGCAAATAATTAGGATGCTCCGAAGAATTGCGAATCAGAACCACGGAATGAAAGAGCAAGACATGCTACGATTGATCGAAGCGCTCATTGTTTCTCGAATAACCTATGTCGCCCCCTACACCATCTTTGCGGTGCGAGAAAAGCAGAAGATAAACATGGTTATCCGCAAAGCGTACTAACAAGCCCTAGCTTTGCCCACAAGTACATCAACAACTCGACTACAAGCACTTGGACTACATAACAGTCTGGAAGAACTGACTGAAGCCAACCTCGCCTCGCAAAGAATAAGGCTAGTCACTACCCCCCCCCCCCCCCCCCCCCCCTGTACGCCACGTACTCCACCGCCTAGGCTATAGTCACTTCTACAAACCGTCAAAACGACGTCGGACATCCCACTGGACATTCGGTCAATGTGGCGAGTACCCCACGGAACATGAACCCTGAGCACCAAGAAGGGAGAAGACGAGCCTAAGCCCTCAAAAAACTATACGGAGAATCTACCACAACGGTGTACACGGATGCAGCGGACTACGCGCGCGCGAACACTAAAACTGCAGTTATCGCAGCCCCCACTTCCCTCATCACGAGCACAAGACTAAAGCAGTACATAACCTCCAAGCGGAAGAGAGAGCGATCGCAATAGCCATTGCGCAGACTCAAGCCAGTACCATCATCACTTACTCCCAAGCAGCTTGTCGTACGCACATGGTGGGAAGAATTTCCAAAAAAGCAATGCAGGTTCTAGCCCAGAATCCCCCACAAAAGAAACCTATCAATAATTTAGGCGCATTCCATTTGTTACACCCTGCAATTAAGCAGCCCATGCGTTCGCGCGAGGTTTCTAATTCTCAAACGCATGTAATAAGTGCGGTGAAATATCCACCCTATTCCATGCATCCTGGGGTTGTCGTACTGTATGGCCCTCAGTAAACACCAATACCAATTAAGTTATATGAGCTATGGGAGGCAGCTCTGGCCAGCTCTGACCCTGGGGTTCAGAAGTATCTGATCTTTAGGGCCAAGAGTGGGGCAGAGGAAACAGGGGCCCTGGAAGGAGGGAACCTATATCCTAGTTCAATCAAGACCTTTCAGTTCAAATAAACGTTTCATCTCTCTCTCTCTCTCTCTCTCAAAACCGGGCATTCTTGGAGGATGACGACCGGGCAGATCACCCTCTCACTACTTTCAGCGATACAACGCAACACTACAAGCTATTTCGATGCACTTACTTGCAATGATCTGACTCACTGTCCAAAGAACAAGAAGTGATGACCTTCCGCCGTCCACAAACAAACACATGTTCCCACACCCCACGAGAATACCTGACATTCACCCCACACCCTACACCATCTGTGCAATTACTGCGGCCAACGCGTTACTCTATATCATATGGTCTGGGAATTCCAGAACAACCCAGACTTGGAAGCAATTCCGATTCCCTACGAACAGTGGGCGAGTGAACTTGCCAGCTCTGGCCCGAATAGGTTATGGCTGACCCAAAGGGCGAAGGCGGCGGGTAGAACCAATGGAGTCCTGGACTAAGGACCTTGCCGACCTACCAGCTCTTCAGTCTAATAAAGTTGTTCCTCCCCCTCCGCCTCATCGCGTGAATTGCAAACCGCATAATGTATGATAACGGCGTTAAGGTAGTTTGGATCAGCAAACTTAACAGCGTATGGAAGGGGGAGGGCGGATGAGGGCGCTCCTTGGCTGTGACGCATGCAACAAGAGTGAGGGGGAGGCAGTGAGAGAGTTGACGCCAAAACCACGTGTGCCACCCTCCTCCTCACACTTCCCCAGACCCTCCTTTCCACTTTCCTTATGCCGTCATTGCTGCGTTCGGTACGTCGCATGAGTAATAGTTGTGGGTGCCGTTTACAGCTTAGCAGTCAACCACCTTGACGGCGTGGAGTGGAACCATTTTTTTTTTAGATGGCCCGACATTTTACCTACTACGTCGCATCCGTGTACTGCTATGTATATAAAGCTACCAGATTAGATTAGAGCTTCTTAGTACGGAGTTTCGAATGTGGTCTGGTAGCAATGAAGACGAAGGAATGAATTCGAATAAAGAGACGCAAACACGATGTTCCCTAAATCACGTGGTACGAACCCACTAGGGGCGTGCGTTCGTTTTTTGTTCCGACCGCGGTTTTTTTAGTGTGTGTGGCGCCGTGCGCCATTTGAATTTTTGCAGCCATTTGTGGTGGACAACGCCAGGTTTCTTTTTTTTTTTTCAGAAAAAAAAACAAATGCTTTCACCTTTGGTCTTGGTGGAGCAACGTGCTCAGGCAGTTTTGGGGTGAGGTTCTGGTTGTGTCCAAGTATTTAAAGAAGCGAGCCCAAGGTCGCCACCTTTGCAGGACCAGCCATGCATCTGGATTACCGATGGCAGGAGCCTGAAGGAACGTTTGTCGGGCAAGCTTATAAGCGCGTGTGTTGCCTGTCATGTTTGTCTAGGCATTCAGTGCACCTTGCCAAAAGATAGCCAACAGTTTTGTAGTCTGCAAATACTATTGCCATTGGTGGAGGACGTGGTAGAGCAGCACAGCTAGCACGAGGAAAAGCTGTGTCGTATGAGCAAGTGATCAGTGAGTACGTTGCCGTTATAAGCTATTGTACAGAGGTCAAAACTGGTAACAACGCGCAAACGCGTGGCTTTCGATACGTGCAGAGCAGCCTGCTGATAGCCACCGGCGTGACCAGCGAGATTAGCTGACGGCGCTGCGGCGGCTTGGCATGCGAAAGCTACTGCCGATGCCCACCGTGTTTTGGTGGGCAAGGTTCGACGCCGAAAGGCCCTCACCACGACCGCCGCCAAAGCCTATATTAAACGTTATCTTACGCTGATAACCAGTGCAGTCTTGTCATAGCCTTTGGTATGGTTTCAATATAAAAAAAAGGGGAATGTAGGAAACATACCAAAGGCGAAAACGAGACTGCGCTGCTTATCAGCGTCAGATAATGTTTAATGTAGGCGTTGGCGGCGGTCGGGGTGAGGACCTTTTGGTGCCGAATCTCTCCCCCCAAAAGAAGGTAGCATCGGCAATAGCTTTCGCATGCCAAGCCGCCGCAGCGCCGTCACCTAATCTCGCTGGCCACGCCGGTGGCTATCAGCAGGCTACGCTGCACGTATCGAAAGCCACGCGTTTGCGCGTTGTTGTTACCAGTTTTGACCTCTGTAGATGTATAGACTTGAAGAGCAGCAGGCTGTTACAGGGCTTCGTGGGCTATCTTTTTGGTGTAATAGATTGCCTAGATACGGTGGCTGGTGCAGTAGCGTTCTTTGCCCTTGTGACGCGAGGGTCTGTTTAGCGCGCCATCTGGACAACCACACACATATACGATATATTGCCTTAGAATTCAAGAATGTGTGCGATTTTGTCTCTTCGGGGTGGAAGACCCCATAGCAAACAAACAAACAAAAAAAAATTCGAACTCGAGATGTAATTTTGGCACCCACCAATTAAACGATCAATAAATTTATTAATGTCCGCAGATTAATCGAATTATTTTTAATCGATGCCCAGCCCTAAAATGCTCATGCTAGCGCCGCTTAGCTACCCACAGCCAGCGCATATTAAAATTTGGCACGAATCGTCAGATCAGCTGTTCGTTGCTAGGCTGAGCTAAATGCACCGAGTGCCTCACGCTTTACGTTCGCATTTATTGATCGAGATCGTATATGCGGCGACGATGCTTTTCGCTGCCGACGGCGCGCTTCGACGTGCGGCGCGCGACACCACCGCGCCATCCTGTTTGAATTTGGCGCCGCGCCGTCCTGGAAGCAGGCGACGCACCTCTGTTGCTATAGCAACCGGGCGCATGCGCATAGAGCATCGGGGGTGAGATCAAGTGCAAGAAACCGCTCCGGTCGAGACACCGCTACGTGAACCCTTTTCCTAACGAGCGGGTGCTTCAACAGCACGATGCCTCCATGCAGGTTACTCGAGTAAGTGCCTTCCACGTCGTGTGTCCGCTGGTGTCGTACGTCCTGTGGTGTCATTTCTCGGGTCGTGGCGTGCCGAATTCTAATGCACGACGCACCTTCGCCTCAGTTCTGGTAAACAAGTGGAGAGTGGACGCGCGCGCTGTGGCCACGCATGAAAAGCTTTCCTCATCTGCTTTTGTGAGCGCGCGCCAACCTACTTTCTGGCGGAAAAAAAAAACGGGAATAGCGGACTCAAGAGCCACGGTTCGATCATATTTAGTGTGCAGCACTTTGGCGCCCGGTACAGGGGTTTGACGGCGGCGTCGATGGCCGCGTAACCGAGTGAGCGAACGAGGCAGTGAAGGCAGAAAGAAAACGAAGAGAATCACTGGCGAAATTGTGAGGGGGAGGGTGGCACGCGCGGCGATGTGGCCATGTGGCGTTGGACCTGGCGTAGTCTCTCTCACTGCCCGCCCCTCACCTTTTCGCCATCCGTCGCCGTCGAGGAGTGCCCTCCCCCTCACGCTCTACCCAGTCGCTCCCCCATTCGCCGTTCATCCGAACTACGTGACACTTGCGCGGGAGGTTCAAACAGTTTCTACAACATACGCGGCGGCGGCGACGTGGTTCCAGATAACGGCAGAGTTGCGCGCGCCTCCTTGCGTTCGCTGGTCACGCTATCACTTCCTGAGAAGCAGCAGATATGTGCCGTGACCAAGAAGACTGCAGTTTGCTCTGCCCCCAAATTTCGGAGTGTAGTGATCGTCAGATATTGTTTTTTCCTAATGATCGACGCTCGCAGGATATGAAGCCTCCCGACGTGCTCAACGCCTTGGGTCTCATGGCGCTTATCCGGCTGGCACCGTACCTTCCCGAGTCGCTGGAAAACCTGCGAAACTTGTTCGCCCAGAGCGTGCTGGGCCGCGCGCTGGGCGACGTTCGCAACTCGAGCGTGCTGTGCCTGCGCTCCACGGAGCTGCTGCTGCCGGCCATCTTCTCCAGGACGGCGCGCGCCATGCTCCGTCAGAAGACCGAGGACGTGACGGTGCGCGAGTGGCTTTCGCAGATGGTCTCCGTGTTCGCGCGCCGCGTGCGCTTCCTGAGCTGGATGAGTGAACTGTCGGCGCTGTTCGTGCGCTATCGGCTCAAGAGGGCGCCTCTGCCCTGGTTAACCGACGGTCCGGACGGCCCCACGGGCTCGCCCGTCATCAACACGACCATCTACAGCGTGCCGGTCAGACTGTTCCAGATCTTGGCATCCGCCATGCAGCAGGACCTTATCGAAGGCTACAAGGGGCGCACTTTGCGGGCAGAGCGGTAAGATTCATGCGCAGCCGCTACGCACCGTTCCGAGATAGGTACAAGCCCGACACTTCTGGTGTGATGCAGAAGGTCAAACGTGTTGGTATGCCACGCTTCCTCCCTACAGCAACCGAACATACAAAAAAAAAAACACCGTTATTTGCGAACGTATACTGAGGCCGAACAGCGGAGTTCATTTAGCAGTTGTTGAAAATAATAGGAGCGCTCCAGGAGAACCAGCACGTGGCGCAGGGTGCGCACGGGTAGTGCCTGACTTGTACCTATCTGGGTATGTTATATCAGTTATATCGCTACGCGGTCTTACATTGAGTACGTGTGCCGCTCCATGCAAGGGCCCTGAAAGTCCACGATACCGTCATATGCGGTCATAAAGCGCGCTTTAAAGGGACCCTGCTGCACTTACCATCGACTACTCGGAATGTATTTTGGGGTGAAGTCATAGGCGTGCGCAGAGTTCTCGATTAGGGGGGGGAGTCTTGCCGCTACGCCTCCCCCCCCCCTTACAGCAACTCCCGACCTCTTCCCACTGAAAGCCTAGCGGTCCGAATGCAGTGCAAAGAGGGATGGTTATAAAATTTTTATTTCAATGCGATGGAATTGCAACAGACAAAATATTTCTGAGGAGAAATTTTTACTTTCATGTGTTACATCGGCAAGGTATGGGGCAAATTTGGCGCCCCCCTTCAGATGATTAGGGGGGCGGCCCCCCCCCTCTGCCCCCCCCTGTGCGCACGTTTATGGGTGAAGTCTACTGTCCCAGCAACCTCCTACCGCAAGAATTATGAAAATCCGCTCATTATCACCGAAACTACGCGCGATGAGAAATCGCGCATAATTGTTCCCTCATAACTCGACCGCATACAACGCGACGAAAGCTGCGCGCTCTCTCCCAGAGGTAGAGGCGGCTCGCGGCGTTCTTTTCGGTGGCCCTACAAGGGTACGCCTTGCCGCCGGTGCCAGAGCGCCGCTCGCCGGGACCGCACCAAGGAGGTTTATACAACCTCCTTGGACCGCACCAAGGAGGTTGGACCGCACCCGCGTTTCCCCCAAAGCCGTGAACGCTGATTGGCTGCAGCATTTAAAGGGCCATTCTAGCCACCCTAGCCATGACAATTAGTACGCCTCCAAGCTCAAGATGGCGGCGACGTTGCTATGGAAATTACAACTCACTTTTGCCCGCCCAGGCTCGCCAGGGGAGGATTTGGCGCTATGACCACAATTAGCCGGGACTGCTGGGTTGAAGGCTAAGATGCCGCCGACTGCCGTGAGATTGGTTCAGTGCTTCACGCGTCATAGAGGCTGGGTCAGAGCCAGAGCTGTGTCCGCACGAGACGCTCGTCTGCGCGGCGCTGGCGAAAACTTCAGGGGGGCATGCACGTGACGGTGTGTTCCCTGCCTAAGACGCGGGTCGCGGTCCCTTTCTGAGACGCACTTCGCGCCGCCAACTCATCCTCGCTAACATCGGGAGAAGCCACGAGTGAGTGCTGCCTCAGCGCACTGCTGCTGCGCCCGATATCGCATTAGGGAGTGTCGTAATCGCCAGCCAATTATTTTCAAGGAGGTGAATGACCGTTCGTTTCTGATTTTGCGGCGTGCGATAGTCTTACCTGCGCTTAAATTTTGTTTTCGGACAGGCCTTGCGTTTGCGACGGAGGCCTTCCCAGCCGCGTCTTTCTCACCGGCTGCAACGCAGGTTTCCGACGTCGTCCGAGCTGCACCCGTTCGCCACGTTCGACGCGTCGCACCGCCACGTGCGCGTGCCGACGGTGCTGGTGAACCTGTCGGTGCCGCTGACCAGCTCGGTGTTCGCATTCCAACTGGCGCGACTCGGCGTGCGCCTGTACCGGCCGCTGGCGCGCGTGCTCTTCGACGACCCGTACGAGACCGAGGCGCCCGTGGACGACATGGCGGGCGCGCAGCAGGCGGTCCGCGAACTGCGCGAGTGCCTGACCAAGGACGCCACCCAACTCTACCGGTCCGAGGCCAATGCCTTGGGAAGCGACGAGGTCGCCGGGGAGCTGCTCGAACGCGTCACGGCGCTCCAGATCGCCTTCTGGTGAGCAGGTTCCGCGCAACGTCGAATGTGCTGCGAACAACCCCGGAGACGAACCAGTCACTGCTACCACGCAGGCGCTTGGTATACGAACTCCTTGACCTCACGCAAACCCCGTTCGACTGTGGAAGCCCCCTTACGGGCACTTGCTTCAATTAACGGTCGACTGAGCGCCGCGTGCACCGTCCTGCTAACCATACAGTCGACCACCTCTTTCCCGAATTTTCCCTCACCCGCGGGTCACTAGATGTGGACCCGACACTGCTGTGCGTGCGCTGGGTCCTCTTCGCCATGTCTGTCCTTCCGTCTGAAATGTTTTGGGAAAGGTCTAGGCCGTATTGCTCTACAGCCGTTCACGGGGTAAAAAATGATCTTTAATCAGGGGCCTTGAGCCCAGGTGTTTCAGAGCTCATTGAGCAGCACTTTCCGTACAGCAGGCCTGGAGAGCAACGACGACTGAGGGGTTTTGAAAAAGGTCGATCGCGGGAATTCTTTGTGGTGACGCGAGAACCACACTGCAGGGCGTTCCAGGAGCTGCTGAACGTTCGGCGCATCTGGAACATGGACTTCCGCTACGCGAAGCTGGACTTGTCGGCCGAGCAGCTCTTCTTCCTCTACTTTGCCCTGGACAACTGCGAGAGCTCCGACAATGTGCACCACGAGCTGCAGGGACGCGCCCTGTCCGCCGACCAGGCGGTGCTCTTGGCCGTCAGGCACGTGCCCGACTTCGGAAGGGCCTTCAACTGCACCGGCCAGACCAAGTCGCACTTGCCCGACGGAGCGCAGTGCGAGTGCGTACTTACAAATGCGTGCAAGCCCCTATACCGGCGTTATGCAAGCTGTGCAAGGCGGACCGCCAGTTCCTAGGAAAGGAAGAGCGCCCTCGCCCCTCCTTTTGTGGACGGTGGTGTGCGCGCGCAGGGGAATGGGGGAGGGGTACAGCCACCTCCACTTACGGCTGAAAATGGCTTCCCTAGGCTTAATGTCATCGATAATTACCTCAGTATTCTTGTTGCTGTTGTCTTTGTTGTTGGTTCATTTCTAACTCTGCTGTCCCTGTCTACGTTTGCACTCAGCAGCACTCATAAATTCTTTTCTGACTCAGGATTTCGATGAACTTTTGCTAATACCTTAATGAGATTTGTATCCACAGGTTAAAGGAGCCATGAAGAGAAAATGCAAGTTGGTTTTATTCGAAAGATTTCGTGTTTTATAGTGCCCCCAGCGCTTGTCCGGATACAAACGGTGCTTTATTCACTGAGAAATTAAACAATTTCGGTTAAAATTTTGATTTTCCCGCTTAATCGTGCGTTTTCGTGGTCCCAAGTGACATCACTGGAACCGACCGCTCTGCAGCCTTTCACGCATCCGCCGTACAGGGTAGAGACACGTATACGCTGGCGCCGCCATTTTCGGTTGCTCGCTCGCCGCCGAAGCAAGTCATTGTGTCAAAACCGCGCTAAAATTATCGCCGCAACGCGGTTTACTGAAGAAGTTTGAATCATATTGTCTGTTTCGCGTTGCTAGGTCTCGTGGGAAACGAAAAGAATAACGCGTTGAGCCCGTTGGCCCAATTGCGGCGGCACGGGACCGTTCAAAGGTTGTCTCCACCCTGTACAGCGGTGGTGGTTTGTTCCCGCGTTTCTTTACGTTCCGTAACCTAGATGGCACCACCATACCGTGGCAAGCGTTTGGTTTGTTTTTGCCCGCATTTAAACCTGGCTTGTTTTTGTTCTGGGAGAAAATATTCGTTCCCTGAAACAGTGCTCGCTCGACAAATGGGGTCACGTAAGACACCGTTGCTTGCGTCAATCGGCCAGTGTCGTCTGAGACAACCCCAAGCCCCGTAGTGCTGTGCAGCTAAACCAAGCATGCTGTGCGCAGTACGAACAGCAGAACGCATCAGTACTTCTATGTTTACATGTGCTTTCGTAACTTCCACTGTTTGTCCCATCATTCTTATTGCTTTGTAAAGAATGTGCCCTAAATTTAAGCGCAAATCGCTCGTTTGTCTAGTTTGTAAGTTCTACCTAATTTGCGTCTGCTTCTGCCAGCCTCCGCCAATCGCAGAGCTTAGCTCATGTGACGACATAGGTTCTGTTGCGGGAAATGAGCTGGTGGGTCGCATGACCATTCCCGTTTTTCCTAATTATGTAGCTTATTTGAGCGAAGTTTACGTTAAAAGTGGTGTCAGTATGATTCTAACGAGACAATCTTTTGAATGAACCAAACTTGTGTTTTCTCTTCATGGCTCCTTTAAGCCATATCGCCATTCCTAGACAGTTGCACTCAGGACAAGGGTTTCATGGGCGGCAGTTGTTCTTATTCGATCTTAAAGGGACCCTGCAACACTTGCCATCGACTACTAGTAATGTGTTTTGGGATAAAGTCTATTCTCCCAGAAATCTCCTCCCGCAAGAATTATGAAAATCCGTTCACAATTAACGAAACTACGCGCGATGAGAAATCGCGCATAATCGTTCCCTCTCAACTCGACTGCGGAACGCGACGAAAGCTGCGCGCTCTCTCCCGGAGAGGGGGGCGGCTCGCGGCGTTCTCTTCGGCGGCCTTCGATATATCACATGCCGGGTAGTTTTCTCATTTTCTCCGCAACGCGGAGGGGCCTATTTCGGTCTGGTGCCACAAAAAAGCAGGCATCGGTGCCTGCTCGCAAGTGTGCGCTCGGGCTGGTAGGGCGTTTTTGAAGCAATAAACGTTTGTAGTCGAGTGGTCCCGTTGAAAAGGAAGTATTGAGCTCATCACTCAAACTCCGCGCGCACTCAAAACACAAAAGAAACGGCAAAACTGCCTACAGGTTCAGGCATAGAAGAGGTTCGTACACAGCGATGACGACGACGGAAATGGGAGAATCTAGCCGCGAAGTTGACCAGTGACAGCCGATCGGGCAGCCATGGCCTATGTGACGTCCCTTAGGCCATGCATAATGAGGACAACTGAAGAGAGAGCGGTTGGTTTTTCCGCGTCTTTAACATCGATTTGCGCGCTCACCGCTTCACGTGCACGTGTAATATTTGGCTCAGGTATTCCTGGCAGTGTAATCTAAACGTCGCGCAGGTTTACTTGCACTGCTCAAAGAGTTTTGCAGGGTCCCTTTAAAGACCCTCGCTAGTCTTAGTGCGAAACAAATTGAACCATAAATCGTCACCATCCGACAAAATGTGAGCGCAAACGAGCAAGCTGTGTAAAAAAAGAGTGTAATCATGGTGTTGTAGCGTCGTGTATGCTGGCTCTATCATTTAGCCTTTGTGTCAGAGTAATTCTCCACTGCGGCTACTAAATGTTTGCCGGGCTAAAGACGCGATTGCACCGATCGTGCCGCTGTAGTACAGGATGCTGTGCATAAGGAAGATTCATTGGTGGACCTTTAGGAATGTTGCAGCAGCCCGTCCCTCTCCCTGGCGAACTTGAAGTTCGGCCCGATACGCCCGCCTTGCTCCGGCTTTAGAAATCCGCAACACGGCATTTCTCGCAAACTCCTCGCACACCGTGCAAACCGTGCTTTGCGCTGCAGCCGTCTCGGAGCTCCTTTCGTTGTCCGCCAATACCGGCACTTCATTGCTGTCGTCCCATTCCTGCCTCTCTTGCCGCCTTGAACTGACGGCAAACTTAAATTTGCGGCGCGTTCAAATGGTGGCGGGAGTCGCGGGACCCATCGAGGCGGCATAGGCACGTGGCGAGCCGCGCTTCGACTTAACTTCCCCCTAGCAGCGTAGCCAGCAGAGCGAGGGCAGCGCTACTGCTGCCAATTGCTCTACAGAACCCGAGGATCGGGTTCTGTAACTTCCCCCGACCTTTCCAAATACGCATCATCAAGCTTATCGTATATTTCTGTTGTTCGCAGGATCGTTCCTCGGCACAAGAGGGCACGCATGGGCCTGCTGTCGACGCGTCGCACCTCCAAGAAGCCCTTCCAGGGCCTGGCTTCCATTTTCGGGCTCCAGCTCGGGCTCGTTTAGGGCTCGCCTTTACGACCCCCAGCCGACGCCATTGCGTGCGGCACGCTCAAGAAATATTATATTTCCCTACTATGTTTCGCCCAGGGCGCTGCACTGGACATGTGGAACAGTTCCTTTCCAAATTGATTTTTTTTCTATGGATGTGCGCGTTAGCGAGCTCGTGCATGGAGTCTCTGTCGCCAGCAGGGATGACATACTTTTTGCGCTGTATAGCATCAGTAATTCTACGTCATATCTTACGGATCTTATGTATAACGCGCGTGAAATAAACGTCGCCAGATCAAGTTTTTTGCAGCGAGTGCGACACTGCGCAAAAAAACAACAGCGGATGGTGCCCCAATTCAAGCGCGTCCCCCGTACACGAAGGCGCTTGCATCGAGGCGCCAACTGTCGGCACTCATTAGCGTCATGATGCGCTGCTTCGCTTCGCCTTTCCTAGACGCCAGCACCATCTTAACGAGTCTCTAGCAGCGTAGTGGGCAGAGCGCCACGTACCTCCCGTACTGGCGAGAGAGTCGCGGGCTCGGGACCGCGTGCCGCAGCATCAATGGCACTTTTTCTGGCGCCGTCACTTCCGTGACAGATATGACGTCGCTGAGATCTTCGTGTACCCGGGCATAAAACACTTTCGTGTTAAAAGAAGAACGCCTACTCGTGAACCATGCTTTCATTAACGGAGAGTGAAAAAACTCCGATGACACATCGTCACTTGTGAATACGCAAGCATCGCGCATTTGAACGGCGCATGCAGAGTAGTGGGCATGCATGTCGACCTCGCAAGCCAAATGGGAATAATAAAACGGCCGAAATTCCTACCAGTTTACTATCTCTTCACTTCGCACCAACAGCCATTTTAGGAGCTGTTTCGCTGCCACATGTAGACTCTGACGCCAAACGGCGTCTGTTCAGTTGGGCCTTTCAGTGCTGATTTATTACCCCGCGGCGCAGGAGGAGCAATTTTCCCGTAGCTGCTGCATGTATTCAAGCCGATGGGTCCCTAGCTATCCAAATCTTCAGTATTAGGTTTAAAAAGGAATATCTGTGGTTTACCTGCTCACGCTTCCAGTGCGGCAAGAGAATTGTGGGACCTTTATCAAGCACCCTTCTTTGGAAGCATGCGGCCAAGGCTTCTTGCGCTGGACGTCAGAAAGGAGCTCTGCGCTCGGGTCATCCAGCCTCGCCTACCAAGATCACACAGTTGGGTTGGAGATGCGGGTCAACGTGGGTGCCGATCACACGCCCACAATGTGTAGAAGAGGTTGGCATATGACCTCCGTGTAGCAGTGGAGCAAATGCTTGTGTGCTAGCTGCGGCGGACCCCTGCACGTATAGCATAAAAATGAAATAGACTTCATATTATGAGATAACCCTGGCGTCGTGCAGGATGTGGAAGTGCTCGGAAGGGTAAGGTGTAGTGACCACCGTATGGTAAGATCTCAAATTAGGCTAGATTTGAGGAGGGTCTGTACCAAGCTAGTATGAAAGAAGCCGATTAATGAGCTAACAGTAAGACGTAAAGTAGAAGAATTCAGGATCACGCTGCAGAACCGATATTCAGCTCTTACCGAGGAAGCAGAGTTTACGACACAGGAAGCCAGCGACAATCTTACACGTATTATCGCGGAGTTTGCAGTAGAAGTCGGGTGCACGATGGCTAGATAGGATACTGGTAAACTTTCCCAGGAGACGAACGATCTAATTAGGAAAAGGCAAACTATGACAATCTCCACCCCAGCTGACAGCATAGAACTAGCGGAGCTTTCGAAGTTAATAAGCGTGCGACAGCTGACATACGGAAGTATAATATGGAGGGGATCGAATATGTTGTAAAGAACGAAGGCAGCCTGAAAGCAGTAAGAGGCGTCTTGGCGTGGGGAAAAAGCGGATGTATGCACTTGGACGAGCAAGGCAATGTCATCACAAACAAGGATAAAATAGCCGAGGAGTTCTATAGAGATCTGTACAGTAGCTGGGACATCCAGGATAATGCCGAACGAGAAAGTAGTTCAGAGGAGATAGACATCCCACCAGCCACGACAGAAGTAGTAAGGAAGGCTTTGAAAGAAATGAAAGGGGGCAAAGCACCTGTTGAGGATCAGATAACAGCAGACCTCTTGGAGGACGGCGGGGAAATTGTACTTGAAAAACTGGCAAACCTGTATACGCAATGCCTAATGACCATGAGTGTACCGGAATTATGGAAGAACGGGAACATCATCATAATCCATAAGAAAGGGGATATGAAGGATTTGAAAAATTACAGGCCGATCAGCTTACTGTCAGTCAAGGTAATCGCTAACAGAACTTATACCACCTTAGATTTCAGTCAAACTAAAGAACAAGCAGGGTTCCGTAAAGGCTATTCAACAATGGACCATATTCACATGATCAATCAGCTGATAGAGAAGTGCGCTGAGTATTCTGAACCCCTATATATAGCCTTCATAGAAATTATGAGAAAGCATTTGACTCGGTCGAAATCTCAGCAGTCATTCAGGCATTACGGAACCAGGGTGTAGATGAACATTATGTAAGAATACTAGAGAATATTTACAATGGGTCCACAGCTACCATCCATCATCCTCCATTTGGAGAGCAGTAAAATACCTATAAGGAAGGGCGTAAGACAAGGAGATACAATCTCTTCAATGTTATTCACAGCATGTCTACAAGAAGTATTCGGAACATTGGATTGGGAACAGGTGGGAGTAAGGGTTAATGGAGAATACCTCAGTAACCTCAGATTTGCTGATGACGTTGCCTGCTAAGTAACTCGGGGGACGAATTGCAAAGCATACTTTCCGCACTGGACAAACAGAGTAGAACCGTGGGCATGAAAATTAATATGCAGAAAACCAAAGTAATGATCAATAACCTCGGGACAGCACAGCGCTTTGATATAGATGGCGAGGCAGTGGAAGTGGTAAGCGAAGGTATCTACTTAGGCCATGACCCCGGATCCCAACCATTAGGCAGAGGTAATCAGAAGGGTAAAAATTGGGTGGAATTCATACGGCAGGCATTCTCAGATTATGAATGGCAGCCTACCATTGTCCCTGAAGAAGAAAGTGTATGACAGCTGCATCTTACCGGTACTCACCTACGGGACAGAAACTTGGGGGCTCACTTAGAGGGTTCAACTTAAATTGAGGACGACTCAGCGAGCAATGGAACGGAAGATGATAGGTGTAACATTAAGGGACAAGAAGAGAGCGGAGTGGGTCAGGTAACAAACCCGTGTTAAGGACATATTAGTAGAAATTAAGAAGAAGAAAAAAGGGGTGTGGGCAGGGCATGTAATGCGAAGGCAAGGTAGCCGTTGGTCATTAAGGGTAACAGAATGGATCCCCAGAGAAGGCAAGTGTTGCAGGGGGCGGCAGATAGTTAAATGGGTAGGTGAGTTCCAGAACTTTGCGGGGATAAACTGGTCGCAGTTAGCGCAGCACCGGGATAATTGTAGATTAATTGGAGAGGCCTTTGCCCTGCAGTGGGCGTAGATAGGCTGAAGATGATGATGAGTATACATGAATGACACATGCGCACATATGTGCGCTTGTATGTATACGTAATGCGCTTAGCGCAAAAGATCGCTGGGCATGCAACCCCTGCTATAATTCGCGGTGCCGTTTCAGTGCAGCTGTTTTCATTGCAAGCGCGCACACTCATTTGAGGGAACCCCATAGCCGCCCCAACTCAACGCCTTGGCCTTACTTTTTGACTGCCTACACCCAGATTTAATTAGGGCCAGGTAAATGGGATTAGGTCGCTAGGTGTGGTTGCCGCCATCCACGCGTGCATTTGAGATACTATGGCTGGTAATGTCCTGTTAACTGTTCTGCTGTATATATCGCCCATAACAAAAATCAGGTTTTTACCTACTCGTCTCATCAATGACATCTCTTTGTTATTATTTTCCAATTCTATGGTGTAATTCGGCGGCCTTTTCTCTAATTTCTGCAGGTTCATTTTATATAGTTAACAACGGGCGCGTCTAAAAGGCTATACCGAGTCTCAGCCGCAAATTAAGGAACAACAATTTACGTATGTGCAGAGTTCTCCAAATGCCTCGGGAATGAAATTGTTCTCGTCCTCTTGTGACCGTGTCATTGGCGCTGTGCACATCTACCATATCTTACGAACTCGCTTAAGCTAACAGATTAGCAAGCTCCTCGTAATATCAGAAATAAGGATTCTGGAGGTCGTGGGTTCGGATCCCACCCGGCGGGAATTTTTTCTCCACTTTCTTTCTGTCTTTCCAAATTCTTTATCTGTTTCATTGACCTACCACATTCTCCCCTTTGCTTTCCGAGGTTTTTATGACTGCCAATCCTTATATTGTAAAGGAGCAGCGCATTGCCAGAGGAATGCTTCAAGAGCGCTCAGTGGTCAATCCCCTGCTAAACCAAAGAGGACGGCCGCCGACTGGAAGCGAAGGAAGAAGAAGCGCGGGGCTCGTTCAAGGGGAGAACTATTTTACACCTTGAGGCTAAATTTCCTCCACTACGCCGCTACGTGTATTGACCGTAGTAACCTTTATCAAATTGTTTGACTCCCCGCTGCATGGCGCTCACTTCATTTTCCGCCTCAGGCCTGATCTTTTTCAAGCCATTCAGTGGCCGCGGTTCCAGAGCCCCCAGATGGATCTAGGGCAGTCACGGCTTCAGCCACTTAACGCAGACCTTTTTCGGCTCCCACCTCCTTGTATTAGTGTGTCATCTATGGAAATAAACATTGATAATATCATCCCCCAGAATGCAAAGATGTTGCCGGCCCGAATCCTCAATGGATTGCTGGAGGATCATTTGTCAACCCTTCATTCCCACCAGACTTGGCAGCAATGAAATTACAGTAGTTAACTCTTTCGTTACCGCGGGAAATTGACCAATTTTGAAGGGTCTAACAAAACATTTTTTTGTGCTATACATATTGGTTAGGCACACATTGCAGTGACATACAATGCAGATAATTCCATGCGCTTTCCAACGACACCAGTTTTATTAATGTTTTCCTAAATAATGATTCCGAAAAAAATTATCGAATTCGAAATTTTTGTCCGCGCGTCGAAGAAAAAAGAAAAAAGTAAGTTGTGTATAATAAACCACGTGTAGTAGAAAAAATTTAGAATATACATTTTGTAGGTAGACATTTCAAAAACCCGTCCTAGAAAAAAAATTGAGTTGCGCAGTACAATTTGTCAGATATAAAAGAAAATGTTAGCCCACGTGGTGCCCATGCCATGTGGTGAAGCCCAACCTCTATTTCAAGTTTTGCTATTTTGGATAGTTCTCTAGAAGAAATCTGGTGGTTTGACATTATTAAAGGCCCAAATTAGCCTCCACGTGATGTAAAAACACCTTGTCGATGATTATGACCGGCACAATATTGAAGGCAAGCAAGCGATGTGAGAAAATCCGCTTGGAGTTGAGAACCAAACTCTTTGGTGGATGCTTGTTGACGTTCTGATGATCGCTCATCAGTCAGAACTTTCATTTGCGTTTTATTATCATGTTCTGACTCACTATGGTAGCCCTGCTTGCAGGAATAAGGTACGATGCGCTAGAATCACGCCCAGCAAGCTTTCACCAAGCCGCCGTCGGGCTGTGAAGCGAGTTCAGCACTACGAGCCTACTACATTGCAGCGCCACCTAACAATTTCGAAAAGAAACAAATACAAGGCTGTTGGAGACTTTGTCAGAATAAACAGTACTACTAAGAAGCGACACTAGACTTCCGGAAGTACCCTCGTATGAAACCGAAACTGGCCGGTGAACAGCTGGCGGTGTTCAAGGCCAATTGGAAGCGTTCTCCTCGTCTGAATTGATACCCGACGACTTGGTGTTATCGTTTGACTTTCAGCGGAAGCTCTTATCGCAGAAGCAAGGCGTAGATAAAGTGGAAGCGCAAGCGGCATGCTTGTTTTGAGGAGCAGTAGCGGGCAACGGAGGCGCCATGGCAAATGAGCTTGTAGTTGGGTAACTGCGTAGTAGCGCCAAATATGAATTTCGCAATGCGAAAACGAAACCGAAACTGCTGGAAACTGGTTGAAAATGTCAGGCACACTTGCTAGACATGCGGGGGACCATCAGAAATAAGCTTTGGGAGAATAAAGCTGCCCTTTGTCCGAACCAAAGATGATTAGTGAATAGCTGGGGCCATTTTCAAGTAAATATCACCTCTCAACGCTGTCGGATTACAAAGCTGACCCCATTATTTGGTATTTGACTTGCCAGGAGCCTTTTGACAAAAAAAAATATTACGGTAATGCAGCCTAACCACGACCTGCATCCTTTTTTCTCAAGTGCAGCAGCCACGCCCCCTTCGTCAAAAACACGCGCACCTCAGCTCGCAAAAAACGCCGCCAAAAATCTCAATGTCGCCGGAGCGGGAAAATTTAAACTGATTCTAAAAGGGCAATGCCTAGACTAATCACTGGCTGCATTAGGTGTACGAGAAACGACTACAACATGTCGAAATAGGCAATATAAATCATCGATCACCGGTGATCGATTTGAATAGGCGTGGTAACGAAAGAGTTAAATTATTTTTTGCTGTAATGAGTAATGTAATGAATTACTTTTGAGTGCTGGTAATTTAGTAATGTAATAAATTACTTCAGGCCAGTAATTTCATGGAAATTACTAAATACTTTCCCAATTAATTTTGACTACAATATAGCCAATCCGCCTCTCTTATGGCAGAAGAAATGGACTTCTTCAAGATCAGGAGGACCGGGCCCATTCAGTCGTCAAGCAATGAAATCGAGTGTTGGAGGAGCAGCGGCATCGCTGATTTTACTGTTTTCGAAGGGTACCCGAAAATGAAAAAGTTCTTCATCATGTTCAACACAACCCGGCACTCATCCGCACCAACGGAGCATCTTTTTAACATGGCAAACAACGCTATGTCGCACAAACGGGGACACCTTTCCAATGCCCACTTTGAATCGCAACTTCTTCTGAGATGTAATAAAGATATCTAACATATCAATGTATAGCGCTGTAAATAAACTGTACGTAAGTTGGCGCATAAGCAATTTTTTTTTTTAGATTGCAGTGTATATGTATATGAGAATAAATAAAGTGTATATGAGTTGGTAGTGTATGAGTGAAGAATTTTTTGTAGTAATTTCAAAGTAATCTTGAAAAGTAATAGTAATGTAATGCCATTATTTTCGGCCACCTGTAATTTGTAATGTAATTTAATTACATTTTAGAAAATTCTAGAAAAGTAATGAGTAAGGTAATTTAATTACTTTTGAGAGGTAATTTTGCCATCTCTGATTCCCATATCGTCATTGCTACCGATGCCTCGCAAAGTGGTGAGAAGGCTGGAGTTGGGATATTCTCCCAGTCCCTCGATTGCACGGTCCTTTTCAATTAGATTGCCTGATTACACACCTATTTTCCAGGCGGAATTATTGGCAATAATTCTGGCTCTTCAAAAACTTCAGCATAGATGTTCGCATGTTGTTATTCTTTCTGACTACCTCTCTGTGTGTTCCGCATTAACATGCGAAAAAGATTCTTCAATTATCCGCACATTCCGGTCATTTTTTCCTCATCAGCTTTGTAAGGTTAGGCTAGTGTGGGTTCCAGGAAATGCAGGAATCTCATACAATGAAGGGGCTGATCAATTAGCCAGTATGTCTCTTGGTGGCCTTTTGGTCGTTCAATGTCCAAGTGTTAGCTTTTTATTGGGGGCACGATTTAGACGTTTACAACTACTCCAGACTTATCGCCAAGACGCCCTTCTCTCTTCTAGAGATTATAGCCACCTTCGTCATGCATGGAAGCCCATGTTTTGTGAATCAAGGATATGCGAGGCAGCAATCACTAAACTTCGGTGCAAAATTCCCTCGTTAAATTTTTATCTTTATAAATCTGGTCTGACTCCATCCCCGCAATGTCCTTTTTGCGACAAACTAAAAAATACAGAGCATTTCCTGTTTAACTGCCGCAGCTTCTCCCCAATGCGACGCACGCATCTGGATTCAACCTTTGGACGCCTCCACCTTCCGCTATTTACTTCCGAGGTGCTGTAATTAGGCGCTTCCGCCCTAGGAGCCTGCCACAGGGATGTTGTGTCCGCCCTTCACTTTTATGTTGCGGTGACAGGCCGGTTTTGCTGCTAGCCAGCTATAAGCATTTCACATTTATTTAGTTTTTCTTCCTGACTCTACTTCTATATTATACATATTAAACAAATTCTGTTCTGTATATTATTTTCTCAATTTTGTGACCTAAAAAATTATAGGTCACATCCTGATTAGGTACAAAGCTTCTTGGCCAATCCCCCAAGTCGGTATGTGCCATGGTATGAGGCAACCAACCAACCTACCAACCGAATAAACATGGCGTCCTATGAATCGGTCGCAACTCTCCTTTTGTGTGCCAGGTTTCAAATGAGGGTTTCACTCCAGTGACAAGGGCGGAATTAGCTGATATTGTTTTGGAGCTGTTTGAGTGTGCTCCAGGATCAGACGGCATTACGGTGGCAACGTTAAAATTTCTACTTGAGGTCTCTCCTGATGATTTACTAAACATTGTCAACATGTCGTTAAAAAACAGCTGGATACCTTCAGAATGGAAAATCGCTAAGGTAGCACCATTGTTGAAAAACGGAAGTTTGGGTTTCGTCAAAGACAATACTATTAGGCCGATTTCGTTGACTAGCAACGTGGTAAAGTTGGTTGAAAGGGTATTGCATGGCCGGCTTATGCGGTTTCTGAACAGTAATCGTATTCTAAGCCCCGCCCAGATTGGCTTCAGACCTGGAAATTCTATTTGGAAGGCCCACATCGACATCGAGAGCCGCATTAAATTAGCTCGCCGACTAAAACATGTAAGTGCGCTCGTAACCCTAGATATAGCAAAAGCTTACGACAGCGTAGAGTACAGCACGTTGATGTCACGCCTTGCATCTAGCGAGATTCCAGGGTACATCCGCTCCTGGATTGGTGAGTTTTTAAAGGGAAGGAAATTCTTTTGTTCCAAGGGCGGTTTATCGACATCCCAGTACCACCAATTTCGTGGAGTTCCTCAGGGATCAGTTCTTTCTCCAGTTATTTTTAACTTACTCCTAAGTTCTATCCCAATACAGAACGGCATATCTACCTATGTGTATGCCGATGATATTGCTTTTTTCTCGGCTGATAGGGACATCCAAGCGTTATATCAGCGACTGCAGGACTATGTGGTTGTCCTGGATAATTGGCTTAGCACGTTACACCTCTCGCTAAATGTCAGTAAATGTGCCGTTATAGCATTTCCCAGCAATAACCCTATATCATTACGTCTAACATACCGGTTGCAATCCATCCCTCTGGTCACGGAAATTAAATATTTGGGTATAATTTATGACGACCACCTCACATGGCGTCCTCATATTTCGCACATTGCTGCCAAAGGCGAAAAAGCTGCGGGAGTGCTGCGTAGGCTAGGCAATCATAAATTCGGTATGCGTAGAGACGCCCTGCTAATGATTTATCGTTGCTATGTTCGCCCAGTATTGGAATTTGGTTGCGTGTTATTTTCTGGCTGCGCGACGTACAAACTCCATCCCCTATTTCTCATTGAGAGATTGGCGTTGCGTTTATGTTTAGGGTTGCCAAAGTATGTAGCTAACTCTGTATTGTACCTTGAGGCACGGTTGCCTTCACTTCTGGATCGATTTAAATTGTTAACTGTTGTAACATTTCTAAAACTGTTTGAATCTCCATTATACGAGGCTCAACCCATTTTCCTCTTGAGGCCTGACCTTTTTCGAGGATTTACGTGGCCCCGATTTCAGCGTCCTCAATTGGATTGCGTTCAGGCATGGCTGCAGCCTCTTCGTGCAGATCTTTTTCTACTCCAGCCCTATTCTGATAATTTGTCGCCTGTCGACATAAGCTTGGACAACATTTTTCCTTCGCATGCGAAATTATTGCCGGCCCGATTACTCAATCATTTACTTGAAGATCACTTGGCTACTCTTCATACTGATGTCGTCATTTCCACAGATGCCTCGCAAAGTGATGAGAAGGCTGGGGTAGGAATATATTCTTAGTCTCTAGATTGGCCCTTCTCAATCAGGCTGCCAGACTATACCCCGATCTTTCAGGCATAATTATTGGCGATAATCTTAGCTCTTAATAAACTACAGCACAGATTTTCGGGGGTGGTTATCCTTTCGGATTCTCTCTCCGTGTGCACTGCTCTAACAAATGATAAAGATTCTTCCATTCTCAGGTCATTCCGTTCATTCATTCCTTACCAGCTTCGTGAGATTCGGTTAGTGTGGGTCCCTGGTCACGCAGGGATAATCTTCAATGAACTGGCAGACCAATTAGCCAATTTGGCTCTTGGGGGTCCTGCCGTCGTGAATTGCCCAATTGACAGTTTTCTTTTGGGGGCGAGGTTCAGGCGCCTTCAAGTTTTACAAATTAATCGGCAAGATACCCTTCGTTCATGCTCCGACTATATTCACCTCTCTCACTTATGGAAGCCTAAATTCTGCGAATCTCGTAAATGTGAGGTCGCAATCACAAAATTTCGTTGCAGAATTCCCCCTTTAAATTTTTATCTACACAAAGCTGGTCAGGCGTTATCTCCTCAATGCCCTTTCTGCAAGGCCCCTGAAACAATAGAACACTTTCTTTTAAATTGCCGCAGCTTTTCCTCGATGCGACGCACGCACCTTGAATACACGTTTAATCGGCTGAATCTCCCTTTATCTTTAACCGTTATTCTTTCCCTGGGTGCTTCCGTCATAGGATATTGCCACAGAGATGTCGTGATCGCCTTTCATTCCTTTGTTGCGGCGACAGGCCGGATGCCCTGCTAGATAGCTATGCCTTCATTCGCAAGTTTTTTTCCTGACAATCCTGTTCTATCCAAAGATTTCTTTTTCTGCTCTCAATGTTTTTTCTAGTACTTTTTTAAGCGGTAACCACATGCACGCGCCTGCGCGCTAGATTTCACGCGCTCGCGCGTTCACGCGCTACTTCGCACCGGCCGGAGACGGCGCGCCTAGCGAAGCGCGTTGCGTTCTCGAAGATCTGGCTGTGCCAGATATTTCGCGCGCTCTCCTGCGCGCCTACCGGCCGGGACCAATCAGAGCCGCCGCTCGGCGCGCTTGCGTTTCCCGGGCCGGGCGGGCGGACGGGCTGCGGCGGCCGCGAGTGAATCCGCCGGTGGCCGCCGATAACGTCGCTGCTTCAAAGTTCCCGTCTCCTCGTTGTGATAAATCGGCGTAGTTGCTTCGTTAGCCGCAAAGGTTTATTGGGTGTATGCGCTTCCTCCGTGTCGCACCAGCAAAATACACCATCGGCGAATAACAACGCACGCGAACAAACTTCGTCGCCCATCAGCCGGAGGCAAACATGGCTTTCCGCCGTCGTGTGTGCCTAGCGACGCGGCGATGCTGTTGTGTTTTAGTCCGAAGCTGGCGTTATAGGTAATGTTGCTCTGCTGTAAGACGAAAAGCCGACGTTTGTGTGTGTTACGATGACAGTGTAACAGAGTTGGGAGCTGTAAAGTTGGGCCATATCGACAAGGCGGCCCCGTCAAGCGCGGGGCGGAGCATGCTCACGCGCCTCCGTCGCCTCCGTGTGGCTGCGTGCCCTCGCCCTCGTCAAGCGCTTGGGCGCGTAGACACGAGAACGCGTGTGGAATCGAGCGCGCGGGCGCGTGCGTGTGGTTACCGCTTTATTCTTTCTCTCTAAAATAAGCCGGGTCACAGCCTAATTATTACAGGCAGCTTCTTGGCCAATCCCCCGCGTGGGTACGCGCCATGACATAAGGAACCAACCAACCAACCAACCAATTCATTACAAGTGGCGCAGCCGACAAGTTTCCAAGCTCCGAGGCGACCCAGCCTCCGGACCTGCTCTCCCTCGCGGCGATCCAGCCGCAGGGACGGACCTGAGCAGCGGCCAAGGCCTGGCACGCCTTCTAGCCCTGCTGCCCGAGCTCATCGGTGGGGCCGCGGTCTCGGCACGAGCGCGAACGTGAGCAACGCCCAGCCCCCAGGCGAGCCAGCCGTGGGCGCGACCTTCCCCAGCGGCCGACGTCTTCTTGACTCGCCGCTGCGTGCGCCGTTCGCGCTGTGATTTCTGCACTTTGGATTCTCCTTCGTAAGTGACCAACCTTTCCCGATGACGACCAGTGCTGCGCGTGGCGGCCACCCTTCTTGGGCTGTCCAGGCCCTCCCAGAGGTGTGCCGGCGGCTCGCCGACGTCGTGCCCGCCCCGAAATACGCGGTACATGGCAGCGCGTTCTCATCGCCTGCCCCCGCAGACGTCCCGGTATTTCGTGGATTCCAGGACGACTCTGTTCGGTGGGTGCAATTCATTGACACCCTTGCCGCTTGCCACGCGTGTCCCGAGCACATGAAGAGGCACCGGGAGCCCCGCTGTCTAGATGACTGAGCGAACAGCGCAGTGGTGCAATCACCACAACTTTTGGGCAAAATATAGTTACTACTACTACTAGGCCAGTCGCTGAAGAACGCCTACGCGACGCTGCCCGGGCATGGCATCTGCACGAGGGACAGACGCATTCGACCTGGACAAGCTGGAGCGGGGCGCTGCTTGCTGCGTTCGGCAACTTCACAGGTACCTATGACGCCCGCTACATGGAGATGCGGCGCCGGTACCAAGGCCGCGGTGAGGACATCAAGGACTACGTGTATGACAAGCTCCGCCTGCTGAGACTGCGGCCTCCCTTGGTTGTCTCCTGCAGCGAGGCAATGTCATAGATGGCCTGGCTGACCCCGTCCAAGCGACAATCTTGACTCTGCAGCCCACAGATTTGAGCCTGCAAGATTTTATCAACCTGGCGGTAGAACTACAGCAGAGTGCAACCCGGCAGGCACAGGATTCCATGAATCGGTATAGACCCTAGCGGAGCAGCAGCCACATGTGCTAGCGCTCGCACCTACCCCGCCGATCAAACGAAGTGAGGACGGATCCTACCACTTCTCGGAACATCACGACGCCCCGAACCTCAACCGAGGATATATAGACTGATGCTTGGGAGTCCAAAAGAGCACTTGAACTACTCCAAGGTGCCGGCGGAGGGCCACGTTCCATTTACCGTGACGTGCGACGCCGACAACCACACGCAGCGCTTCTTGCCGCTACAAAAACACGAGGAGACTCTGAGCAACTCATCTGCCAGTATCTCTGAAGCCTCCGGTCAGGAACGAGGAACGAGTCATCGTTTCTGCTCTCTCCGGTGAGACTGAGCGCGAGGATATGCCAGCTGAAGAAAGAAACGAAGCACCGTCGAGAGACCAGATGGATGACGATAATCATGCACAAACCAAAAATGCACTTGTCACGGACAAGGATGTTTCAGCGGCTGTTACCGAAAACGGAAACCACGATAACCAGAGCGACAGTACCGACCTACTGCAATATGAATGCAAGGACATCATGACGCACAGGCTGGGGGTAGAGGAAATCATCATTCCGGAAGCCATCCTGATTTCCTGCTGAATGGAAGAAAACGAAGTTCTGACACGAACCAGAAAGAAGGACTGGAACCGATCCGTGAGAAACAATCACCGAGAGGAGGCGTACAACGGTCTTTTCAGCTCTTCGTGAGTAGACCGTCAAGCCAGAGTCAGAGGCCCGCTGAAACAGTTTCTGTGTGTGTGGAAGGGGGGGGGGGGGGGGGGAGGGAGGGGGGCACGCTTGCAGTGTGACCGAGTTTAAAGGAGCAGCGCATCGCCAGATAAAAGCTGCAAGAGCGCTCAGGGGTCAATCCCCTGCTAAACCAAAGAGGGCGGCCGCCGACTGGAAGCGAAGGAAGAAGCAGCGCAGGGCTCGTTCAAGGGGGGAATAAACATGGCGTCCTAGGAATCGGTCGCATTTCATTACAATATATATATATATATATATATATATATATATATATATATATATATATATTGTAAAGAAGATAGTCACCGAGTTAATCCAACGGACAATCTTCCGTCTGTGGGCATGCACCAGGGTCAGGACAATATCGTGGTATAGCTCACCTCCTTCCCCACCCTGGCCCGAACACAAGAGATCTCCTTGAACAAGTTCCTGACCAACACCTGTACGGCACCAGAGACCTATCGACAATGGTATTATCCCCAGCACGCCCCCCGATGTCCCTACTGCCACCACTCCTTCGCAGCCGATCTCCACCAACTCATCTGGCACTGCCCCAAGTTTTCTCGATTTCGTACATACACTCCCCTTCACCACGACACCTCAACCTACATCGACCCAACATCCCTCTCACGCGAAACACTCTTCGAAATCGCCATTTATGCCACGAAAAGCGGCCTAGTATACGGGCAATTTAGCAGTGGTCTGCACGACTTCTGAAGAGAACCCTTGAAGCCTGCATCATAAGAACAGTGCTCCGTCCTCCCCTTTCCCTCCCCCCCCCCCCACCTGGCCTTTGGCTTTCCTTTCTAATAAAGTTTACAACAACAATATCATGGTCCAGTTTTGGTAACGTCCTATCGCACCCGCTTGTCTCGTGCTCGCCCTGTTCCGACCGGCTGAAACGACCGCTTGGTTTAGCCCAGCTCATCGTCGTACCCCTATCTATCGTCCCAATAAATACCATTTAATTTGGTGGAGTGTGCGGGTTCACGCCATCCTGACCCCAGCTTGGCACCTTCGCGGTAAACGCCATTCGATCCGCCAGCCTGGAACTGCGCAACCGGACACTACCAGCCCTCTCTGCTACCGCCATGCCTTATGACAGCAGAACCGCACCACCGCCTTCTTCGCCACCGGCGATCGTCTGTTCCGGGGCGATTCGACAGAGTGATCCTGCAATCTTCAAAGGCACCGGCGACCACGATGCCGAAGACTGGCTTACCTCTTACGAAAGGGTAAGCGCGTATAATCGGTGGGATGACGCGATGAAGAGATATAACGTCGGTTTCTGCTTTCGTGAAGTCGCCGAACGGTGGTTTAATAACAACGAAGCCAATATTACCACGTGCGACGCATTCAAGATCGATTTTATGGATGTCTTTAGCCGGCCAGCCCTGCGCAAACTTCTCGCACAGCAGCGTTTAGGTGAACGGGCACAACAGGCTGGCGAAACCTTCACCAGCTACATCGAGGATATTGTCTATTTGTGCAGGCGCGTCAATGCCGCAATGCCCGAAAGTGAGAAGATCAGACACATTATGAAGGGCATCGAAGAAGACGCTTTCCAGATGTTGCTGAGCAAAAACCCACAAAACATCGGTGTAGTCGTCAGTTTATGTCAAAGCTACGACGAGCTGCGCAAGCAGCGCGTCTACGCTCGCCACCGACTAGCTGCAACCGACGCATCCCTTTCAGCGCTGCCCTTCGGTGACCCTTCAGTACAAGAGAGGATTAAGGACCTCGTGCGCGAAGAGGTAGCCCGGCAACTTTCTCTCCTCTCGTGTACACTACCGACTTCGTGTGCTCAAGTGCCTGGCGTGGCTTCACCGCCTCATCAGATTATTCGGGAATTATTCGACCTATCAGCAGACAACTCTGACGGCGCCCCTTTCTTATGCCGACATTGCAAGTGCACCACGCCACCCAGGTTCCTCTGTGCCATACCCTTTGTCCACGCCTATTGCTTATGATGAAGTCATAGCCAGACTTCGTTACACCGGCCCCCCTTTGGTGCGCTCAAACCCGACCCCACCACGTCCTCCCCTTCGAGTCGCAACGTCCGCCAACCCTAACCCCTGGCGCACTGCGGATAATCGCCCAATATGTTTTGCTTGCCGCATCCCGGGTCACGTTGCTCGTTTCTGCCGTCGTCGTGTCCAGCCACCCGATTACGCCTACCGTGGTCCCGCCTATGACAGCAACCCCTATGTGACGCGCCAACGTACCGACGTCTCCCGGGCAGCCGCGTAGTTCTTTTGCTTCTTACGAACACAGTCGCCACCGGTCGCCTTCGCCCCGTCGCTGTTCCTTGTCGCCGATGCACCGTCGTCCCAGCGCACCGCCCGAGGAAAACTGATGAGCGCAGTTCCGGAGGCAAGAACTGCGGCATCGTCGAACTACCGAAGTCCTCCTGTTTCTCCTACGAATGCGATCGAAGTCAATGCTGAAGGTGTCGTCACGTTTGCGCTTGTCGATATAGGAGCTGCCGTGTCCGTCATGCATGCGAAGCTCTGCCGCAAAATTCGAAAAGTAACAACTCCGGTACTTGGCCTTCGTCTGCGCACTGCCAGCGCTCAACACGTGGCTCCTTTGGCTGCGTGCACGGCCAGAGTGGTAATTCAAGACGTTCTTTACTTTGTAGAATTTTTGGTGTTGCCGTCATGTTCACATGATATCATATTGGGCTGGGACTTTTTGTCGCGTCACGAAGCCGTCATCGATTGTGCCCGCGCGGAAGTTGAACTGTTTCCCCTGTGTACAGCGCCATTGGCCTATATGCCACCTGTTCTTTTTTCTAAGCTTGTCGCCGCTACATATACAGATATTCCTCCTTTGTCTGCCGTTCTGGTTCCCGTGTCGTGTGCATCTGTCCCCGACTCAACGATCCTCTTCACGCCTTCCGAACTTTTCTCACGACGCAAGAACCTTACACTTCCTACTGCTGTTCTTTGCCTCAAGAATGGTTTTTCCACCTTTCTCGTCTGCAATACTTCCGTATCGCCACTGACTTTGACTGCTGGAGAGTGCCTTGGATGCGTCGAAGTTATAGACCCCACTTTCATCGTGGACGTGTCTGATGATACCCCTCCGCCTGCTGTCAGCGCTCTCACTCCAACCTGTGCATCGACATCAAGCGTTTTTCTACCTTCTATCGACCCTGGTCTCTCCTCCTCGCAGCGCGATCGCCTCATCACGCTTTTGAACCCGTTCCTTGGATCATTCGACCATGAGCAAACTTCTTTGGGCCGCTCTTCGAATGTTCGTCACCACATTGACACCAGAACCCATGCTCCTTTACGTCAGCGACCATACCGCGTCTGAGCTACTGAGCGCAATGTCATTGAAGCGCAAGTGACCGATATGCTGCAACGAAATGTTATTCAACCATCCAGCAGCTCTTGGGCATCCCCGGTTGTCCTGGTCAAAAAGAGAGAGAGAGAGAGAGAGAGAGAGAGAGAGAGAGAGAGAGAGAGAGAGAGAGAGAGAGAGAGAGAGAGAGAGAGAGAGAGAGAGAGAGAGCACTTTATTCTGAAGCTGTTGGTTCAACGACGAGTGGTGACCAGCGCTTGGAGGGCGCCGGTGACCTGGGCTGCTCGTTCAGCGAGTCCTTGTTGGACCCGCGGATCCGAGCTGCCTAACGCCGCCTCCCAGTGCTCCACACAGAGATGAAAGGGAATGAGTTTTGAGGGCATTACCAAATTATATGAGCAACTGTTTCGTGGGCTCCACAGTCGGGACATTGGGGAGAGGGAAATACAGATGGATAAATTGCATGTAGTCTGGCGCGACAGGGGAGGGTGTTGGTTTGGAGAAGGCGCCAGTACCGTTCCTCGGTAATAGAGAGTGACCAATGGGGTGGAGGGTAGCGCCGGCGAGAGAGGCGGTAGTCGCAGGTAATTTCCTGGAAAGTCAGGAGGCTGTCGCGGGTTGATTGGGCTCCATGGGAAGGGGTGCGACCTGGCGCAGCTCGCTGGGTTAGCTCTCGAGCTGCAAAGTTAGCCGCTTCGTTTCCTTCCAACCCCGCATGGGCAGGAGTCCAAATCAACTCCGCATGGGAAGTGGGAGGATTTTGAAGGAGAATTTTGAGAACCTGCGGGGGAATAATCCCCCGGGCGAAATTTCGAATGGCCGTTTTCGAATCGGAGATAACAATTGTTGGGGTAGGCCGATGAGTGAGCGCTAGTGCAATGCAATAGCCGCCTCTTCCGCATTGGCAGGGGAGCGCGTTCGGATAGTGCGTGAATGATAAGAGGTTGCTTTTGGATCAAAGATGGCGGTGACTGCGTAGGCGTTGTGATGGGTATAACTCGCGGCATCCACATAGGCGGTGGACTGGCCCATGGGGTATTTGCGGGCTAGGACGCGTGCGCGATGTTCCCGGCGTTTGATATTGTGCTCCGGGTGCATATTGCGGGGAATCGGCCGCGCACAAGCAGGAGGTTGTGCAAGTAGGGTGGGATGTAGACTTTGGAGTCAGTAACAATCGGTGCATGAAGCCCGAGCGACTCTAGGATGTATCTGCCAGTAGAAGTGGTAGAAAGGCGGGAAAGTTGACTGACAGAATGGGCTTCTACGAGCTCTTCAGCTGTGTTGTAAATGCCGAGGCGTTCCAGTTTGGCAGTGGAAGTACTTTGAGGGAGTAAAAGCGCCGCTTTGTATATTTTTCGTATGAGGCAGTTGATTTTAGACAGCTCCGTTTTACTTGGGTTAAGGTACGGGAGGGCGTATGTCAGGCGACTGAGCACGAATGCTTGAACCAGCCGGAGGCGCTCAAATTCCGTCATTCCTTTGTTTCGAGCTGTTATGCGACGGATGAGGCCAATAGTTTGGTTGACATGTGAGGTGAGTTGAGAGATATATCGCGTATTGGCTCTGTTGCGCTGTATGGTCAAACCGAGGACTTTAAGAATAGGGACACATGGTATGGGATTATTTTGTATTCGATTAGTTACGTCTGCAGAGTGAAGCGTGACCGGCGGGGGGCAGGGAGGGTCAAGAGCTCCGACTTACTTGGGGAGCATTCAAGACCGGCCAGTGCCGCTTCTGCTACGACGATGTCTGTGCCTGACTGAAGCGCCTCCTCAATTTGTGCATCACTACCTCCGGCGCACCACAGAGTAATGTCATCAGCATATAGACTATGTCTAAGATGTTGAATTTGAGCTGAACGCTTAGGGAGATTAAGGAGGGCCAGATTAAAGAGGAGAGGAGAAAGGACTGCACCTTGAGGGGTAACAAAGGAGGGCATGTGAATGGTGTCCGATACTAAATCACCGATGTGAATAACGGCAGTACGATTAGTAAGGAATTCTTTAATGTAAGTATAAACCCGTTGTCCGGGGTTACACATTGCCAGATTTTGGAGTATAGCTCGGTGTGAAACTCTGTCGAAGGCTTTGGTGAGATCTAGTGCTAGAATAGCAGCTGTATCTGGGGTAGAGGACAACCAAATCATGTGGAATATCAATGCTGTCAAATTGTGAGCGTTCACCAGGAATATTACGTTGAACCAATACTGCAGTGTATGGGTTATCCGGAGATTGGAAGGCCTAATAGCCCATCAACTTGACGTTAGGTCCAGGTTCTTGTAGTGCTATTGCAACAGGGGCTTTTTGTTCGGTGGAGAGAAGTAACTGCAGGTTGGGGCGTTTGCGGGTAAAGCCTCTGCAATTCCACTGCCAAACAGAACACTCGGCGTCCCGCTTATTCATCGTAAAACTCATTAGGTGGAAGGGGGGTATTTTGGGGCAAAGTGTGGTCGCTGGTAGTGGCGACGATTCCCCGCATGCAGTTGTGTATTTCAGCACGAAGAGATTCAATGGTGGCCTGCATGGCTGCCTGGTTGGCTAAGATAATTTGGTGAAGCTGTAAGTATTCTTCTTTCTGCTGCGCGAGAGCTGTCTTGCATGCCGCCTCGATCGCTGCGAAACGATCGTCTGTTAGGGTGGGTGTAGTGTCGGAGGTAGTAGGGTTAGCCGTGGCTTTCCGCTTAATTGGTGGGGGAGTTGAAACCTCCTGGGAGGCCGGAGTTGATTGCTGCTCTGATTGCACAGAGGGGATAGCGGGACTAGTGTGCAGTTGTTGTTTTAGGAGGCTGTTTTCGCGTCTCAATGCTGCATTTTCTTGCTTCAAGGTTAGTATTTCTGCCCTGATAGCCTGTAATTCTTTAAGGATTTCAGCTCGCGTATTAGAGGAGGTAACGTACGAGGGCAATGATGATGGCGATGGAGCACTGAGAGGCGAGCGCTGGCAGCTCACCTTTGTCTTGTCGATGCCCGATGGAGAAAGCTGTGCAGAGCCGGCGCGACACGGAAGGTCTGGTCGTCCACAGGAAAGAGTCCTTGAGGCCTTGGCAGGTTGTAGCGGTGGAAAGTCCGTGGCACAAAGAGTCCCTGAAGAAGTTGCAGCCTCAGCGTATGACACGGCAGGTCGGCGCGGTTGGTAGCGCTTGGGACACACCGCCGTTCCAGTAGCATGAGGGCCCTCACAAACGATGCATTTCGGAACACATGGATGATTTTCAGGGGCATTGACGATTCCGCAGGCTGAGCACCGAGAGAGGGCTTGTCCAGTTGGGCAGACGTCGCGTCGATGTCCTGGTCGCCAGCATAAGGTGCAGGCTTCTGATTTCTTGCGAAATGGCTTGCAGCGGTATGTTGCGGCGCGATACCGAACCCAATAAGGGACGATAGTTCCATCGAAGAGAATTTGGACTATGTTAGAGTCACTCAGCCTCCTGGCGTCGAGGACTCCGAGTCCAGGGTTGAAGTGGCAGATACTATGGAGTATTTGTTCTGCGGTTTCGTTGGCTGGGATATTGAAAATGACGCCCGTCGCTGTATTAGATAGGGCGGGTACGTGCGTGGACAGCGGGTATTCTTTGCCATTCAAAGTTAACGCCTCGAGCTTCGCATGCTTCTGCGCTCGGCTTTCGTCCGGGGTGCTAGCGATGATGAAATTCGCCCTCGCGTGAATGCGGATTTGATCTTCTTCATGAGGAGGTAGTCCCGCTTGCTTCTGCACGTTGTCAGCCAGAGTAGCCAGAGGTACTTGGGTGAGGGCTAGACCACCTCTCGGTCGAAGGATCACTTTAATGTCGTCCTCCGGCAAGGGGAGCACCGGCGGAATCGATCGCGCCGGTCGACGGCGGCGTCGGCTGGAAGAGGCATTTTGAGAAGAAGATGCGATGGCAGAGTTGGCCTGCAGCGATTGTCCACGAAGGGATTGTTGGCGGCGACGAATCATTACCCAAGAGGGGTGGTAGAGGTCCTCCGGGGTGATGTCATCTCCTTCGACAGTAACCTCCATCATGCTACTGCCGAGACGCTGACCACGGCCGGCGCGCTCGTGCACCGGAGTGAAGGCTGACGGCACGTGCTGTGGAATGCAGCCGGCGGCCGCGCACAGCTTCGGCGCGAGGCGTGGTCGATGCTGTTCTACGCTGTGGCGTTAGGGTTAGATTTTTGAGTGGACAGTTTGACTCGCCTGTTGGGTCGAACTTGACGAAAGCGGTGTCAGGAGAGTCCTTACATCATGCCGGAACCATTGGTGTGGAAAACTGGTAGCAGGCACTGCTGGTTCGCTAGTGGCGATGCAAGATGCCAGAGCCAAGCCGGGGCGTGTGAGGTCGTGTCGGCCCCCTAGCGGCAAGCTCTCGGTCAAAAAGAAAGACGGCTCCATTCGATTCTGCGTCGATTACCGACGCCTCAACAAAATTATCCGCAAAGACTTATATCCCTTAACGCGTATAGACGACGCTCTCGACTGCTTGCAAGGCGCCGAGTTTTTCACATCCTTAGACCTGCGATCTGGCTACTGGCAGGTTCCTATGGCGGACGCCGATCGCCCCAAAACGGCTTTTACTGCACCTGACGGTTTATACGAGTTTAACGTCATGCCGTTCGGCCTCTGCAACGCTCCATCTGCATTTGAGCGCATGATGGACAGCACTTTGCGTGGGTTGAAGTGGAAAATATGTTTATGTTACTTAGACAATGTTGCCGTGTTCTCTCCCGACTTCGACCCTCCAACGTCTGGAACAAGTTTTGAAATGCCTCACTTCAGCTGGGCTTCAACTTAATCTAAAGAAATGCCACTTCGCTACCCGCAAGCTTACCATCCTTGGCCATGTGGTTTCCAGAGAAGGCATTCTACCGGATCCTGCTAAACTTCGAGCCGTCGCAGAGTTTTCAAAGCCGAGAACTATGAAGGAGCTGCGCAGTTTTATTGGGCTCTGTTCTTATTTCCGCCGTTTCGTTCGTGACTTTGCCTGTATTATTTCCCCCTTGACGCGCCTTCTCGGGAGAGGCACTGACATCACTGCTTGGTCGCCAGCCTGCGACAATGCATTTGCCTGGCTGCGCGAACTGCTTACAACGCCACCTATACTTCGACACTTCGACCCCTCAGCACCTACCGGACTTCACACCGACGCCAGCGGTATCGGCCTGGGTGCTGTTCTCGCGCAGCGTAAACCGGGAATCGATGAATACGTTGTTGCATATGCCAGACGCACTCTTACGAAAGCAGAATCTAATTGTACGGTAACCGAAAAAGAGTGCTTGGCCATCATATGGGCCATCAACAAATTTCGCCCGTACCTTTACGGCCGCCGTTTCGATGTGGTTACGGACCATCATGCCCTTTGTTGGTTGGCGTCGTTGAAGGATCCTTCTGGCCGGCTCGGCCGCTGGGCTCTTCGCTACCGCTCCGGCCGCAAGTATCACGACGCCGACGCCCTATCACGTTCTCATCTATCCGTTGATACTGCTTCGCTCGATGAGTCGGATGGCATCCTCAACGCCTCCTCGTTCGACGACATGGTCAACGAGCAGCGCAAGTACCCCTGGATAGCTTCCATCCTGGCATACCTTTCCAACCAAGCTACTGCTCCCGTGTCCAGGGCACTTCTACTAGTCATACCTCGCCACTTGCGTTCCACTTTTTGCGCCTTCTTCCATAACGACGCCCAATGCGCTCATATGCCGGTGTGCTGAAAACGTACCAGCGCCTCCATCTACGGTACCACTGGCGCGGGATGTACAGCTTCGTCTGCAAGTTCGTCCGCTCATGCCCTGACTGTCAGCGCCGCAAGTCGCCGCCTCATCATCAGGCCGGCCCATTACAGCCCTTGCCTTGCCCAGAGCGCCCCTTCGATCGTGTGGGCATTGACTTGTACGGCCCACTGCCTTGTACCACTGCCGGTAACCATTGGGTCATTGTCGCCATTGACCATCTCACACGCTACGCCGAGACGGCCGCATTACCGGCTGCCACAGCACAGGACGTGGCTTCTTTTATTTTACATCGCTTCATCCTTCGCCATGGTGCCCCTAGGGAATTACTCAGCGATAGAGGCCGTGTTTTCCTGTCCGAAGTTGTTGAAGCTCTCCTTACTGAATGCCGCATTGTTCATTGGACCTGTACGGCATATCACCCGCAGACCAACGGTCTCACTGAGAGATTTAATCGCACTCTTGGTGATATGCTCGCCATGTACGTTTCTTAAGACCATACTAACTGGGACTCAGTCCTCCCATTTGTCACGTATGCCTATAATACCGCGACGCAGTCTACTACCGGCTTCTCGCCGTTTTTTCTTCTGTACGGCCGTGAACCGACTCGCCCCCTTGACACCATTCTCCCGTACAGAGCTGACGCCGCTGAGTATTCGACTGGGTCTCAAGTATCCTCTTATGCCGAAGAATGCCGTCAACTTGCCCGCTCATTCACATCCGATGATCAATTCACGCAAAAGAATCGCCATGACAAGGACCTCCCAGACGTGTCTTTCTCCCCCGGATCACTGGTGTGGCTGTGGGTAACATCCCTTCTGGACAATGCAGGAAGTTTCTCTCTAACTATCATGGCCCATACCGGGTCCTGGAGCGTACCTCGCCCGTTAATTACCTTGTCGAGCCAGTACAGCCTTCACCCGACCTACGCCGACGTGGAAAAGAGACAGTTCATGTGCAACGCCTGAAGCCGTACTACGACCTCCTCGTTTTATCGTGCCCCTAGGCAGCCAGGTTGGCTGCTCTTCAGCGGGCGAGTGATTGTAAAAAAGATAATCACCGAGTTAATGCAACGGACAATCTCCTGTTTGGGGGTATGCGCCAGTGCAAAGACAGTGCAACGGACAATCTTCCGCCTGTGGGCATGCACCAGGGTCAGGGAAATATCATGGTCTAGTTTTGGTCACGCCCTATCGCACCCGCTTGTCTCGTGCTCGCCCTGTTTCTACCGGCTGAAACGACCGCTTGGTTTGACCCAGCTCATCGTCGTACCCCTATCTATCGTCCCAATAAATACCATTTTATTATATATGTATATATATATATATATATATATATATATATATATATATATATATATATATATATATATATATATGACAGAAATAAGGGTTGGCAGTCACGAAAACCTCGGAAAGCAAAGGGGAAGATGTGGTAGGTTATTGAAACAGATAAAGAATTTGGAAAGAAAGAAAGAAAGTGGAGAAAAAATGCCCGCCAGGCGGGATCCGAACCCACGACCTCCAGAATACCGGTCTGGTGCGATTGATTGATGATTGATTTTAGGGTTTAACGCGCAGACGCAATGCAGGCGATGAGGCGCGCCGTAGTGGAGGGCTCCGGATTAATTTGGACCACCTGGGGATCTTTAACGTGCGCCGAAATCTCGTACACACGGGCGTTTTTGCTTTTCGCCTCCATCATAAAAGCGGCCGCCGCGGCCGGGAATCGAACCCGCGACCTCGTGCTCAGCAGCGCAACGCCTTAGCCACTGAGCCACCACGGCGGGTGGTCTGGTGCGATTGGCGACTGGCCAGAGTGGCGCTGGCTACCACCCTCAAGCACAGGAAACAAAAATACCTTAACATAAATACCCCAGAAAGTGGAGGGGAAAATCGCCCCGCCGGCAGCGTAGTGGTTATCGCACCAGACCGGTATTCTGTAGGTCGTGGGTTCGGATCCCACCTGGCGGGCATTTTTTCTCCACTTTCTTTCTTTCCAAATTCCTTATCTGTTTCAATAACCTACCACATCCTCCCCTTTGCTTTCCGAGGTTTTCTTGACTGCCAAACCTTATTTCTGTCTTATTTGCGACGAGCCGCTCATTTTCCTTACCCTATATATATATATATATATATATATATATATATATATATATATATATATATATATATATATATATATATATATATATATATATATATATATATAAATAAGGGTTGGCAGTCGAGAAAACCTCGGAAAGTTTTCTCGACTGCCGAGAAAACCTCCGAGGTTTTCTCGACTGCCAACCCTTATTTCTGTGTTATTTTCAACGAGCCCCTCATTTCCTATATATATATATATATATATATATATATATATATATATATATATATATATATATATATATATACAGTCAAACCCGGCTAGGATAGAGCGAATTATGCTATATATAAAACAATAATATTTCAGTTACGGAAATACATGGGAAACATATTCCTTATAACGAAGTTCACATCCGATATATCGAACTCTGGGCGCCTAGAATGGCCACCGAAATGCATGATCTCGGAGCGGCGATTGAGATGTGGATTGGCCGCGACCACTGAGCAAGAGCCGCGACTGAGACATTGCGCCTCGCACGGAGCGACGTGACGCCCAATACTTTCCGTAACTGTTTCCGACGCGCGGAACTCGCGACGGAACCCGCCCAGTCAGCGAGTCCGAACCAAGACAGCAGCATCAGTGAACTGTGGGAAGAGCTCAACAACGTTCACGATGATGTCGCGAGTGAAATCCGTCCGATGCTTATAATGAAGCGCGTTCGGCGGTCGATGGGCTCCGCCAGTGCTTCTTAGATTTTTGAGGACGCGGACTGGAACTGGTGCAAACAATGTTTCGTGTAGAGAATGCTATGCTAGTTAAAGCCGCCAAAACGAAATTGAAAACAAAAATCACCGCTTTTTTTTTTTTTTTGCAACGTTGGCATTAAGGTGGAAAGTAGCTTTATTACTTGCAAAAATGGATTATTTTGGTATGGTAATGGCTACTGTACTGTGTTCGTTTCTGCATACGCGGATGGCGGATTTGGGGAGGGGGGGGGGGGGGGGGGCGCTCCCGCGGATTGCAAACTCGTAACAATAAGCTCGTTATAGGCGGGTTCCGCTATATCGAACTATTGGATATATCGAACTAATCGCGGTTCGCGGTGCATATTGCAGTTCGCTATAAAAGGGTTGGACTGTATAGCAAAGGGGAGGATGTGGTAGATCATTGAAACAGATTAAGAATTTGGAAAGAAAGAAAGAAAGTGAAGAAAAAATGCCCGCCAGGTGGGATCCGAACCCACGACCTCCAGAATTCTCCGGTATTCTGGAGGTCGTGGGTTCGGATCCCACCTGGCGGGCATTTTTTCTTCACTTTCTTTCTTTCTTTCCAAATTCTTAATCTGTTTCAATGATCTACCACATCCTCCCCTTTGCTTTCCGAGGTTTTCTCGACTGCCAACCCTTATTTCTGTGTTATTTTCAACGAGCCCCTCATTTTATATATATATATATATATATATATATATATATATATATATATATATATATATAAGGGTTGGCAGTTTCAGAAAGGGGATAATGTAGTAGGTCATTGTTGTAACACATAACGAATTTGGAAAAGCAGAAAGACCCGCCGGGTTTGATCCGAACCCACGGCCTCCAAAATACCGGTCTGGTGTGATGACCACTACGCTACCGGCGGGGCTATTTTCCCCTTCACTTTTCTGGGGTATTTATGTTAAGGTATTTTTTTATTTCCTGCGCTTGGGGGTGGTAGCGAGCGCCACTCGGACTACTCGGGGTGAAGGGGACCTTCATTTTAACCCCCGGGCCGTGACTCGAATGTCTACGGCATGTCGAGAGTGGTCGGCCAGCGTTGAACCCTCTTAAGTAAGCTCCCTGTGGCATCAAGACTGCCAGAACAGAGGCCCTCGCTATGCATGTAGCGAATCAGAATAGGAAATGAGGGGCTCATTAAAATAAGACAGAAATAAGGGTTGGCAGTCAAGAAAACCTCGGAAAGCAAAGGGGAGAAGGTAGTAGGTCATTGAAACAGATAAAGAATTTGGAAAGACAGAAAGAAAGTGGTGAAGAAATGCCCACCCGGTTTGACCCAAACCCACGTAATACCGGCCTCCAGAATACCGTCCAGATACCATCAGAATACCGTCTCCAGAATACCGTCTTTCGGGTGCCCCGCTTTGAGAGAAGGTACTTTCACGAGATTAAGTTCAAAATCCCCCGCCATTGACCGTTAAGTAAATGCCGCTGGCTAGCGCGCTAGCGCCCTCAAGAGCGAAACCAATATGATTTGAAGACACTGCAATTACTGCAACTCATAATAAGAAATAATAATTATATAAAACCCGCGACCAAGATTTGTGGAGGAAACTAATGTTTGGGCATAATATTAGAGTAAAATAACTTTTTCAATTGAGTTAGTAAAACGCCGAACTTGGAAAAAAACTACGTTTGGCTCTAATTGGCACATATCTTCAGGCTTTATTTACACATATAATCAGTTTTACGCGTTAATTTGCAGCTGATCTTGATGAACTCGGGAAATGCTGTAGACTTTCGCCGAACGCAATTTTTTTCAAGTTCCAGCCAATGGAATTACATTAACGTCTTCGGCTATGTGCAGCCCGACTGTTTTGTTCTTGTCCGAGTTTTCGCTGGTAGTGAAAGAATGTAAAGGCTAGCTGTGACCGCTAAACATAAACGGATTCTTGTCCGAAGTTTTGTACCGTCTTGTTCAACTTGGAGGTGTCTCTAGCTTTGCCTCAGAAGTGTCGAAGTGCGCATGTCAACAGTACGCCATTTTTGATCTGTGTTGGGTCGGAAGGGCGTCTTTCATGGTGAATAAAGTGTGCAAGGACCGCATCTACTGCAAAGAAAACAACGCCAAGCAAGTGTGAGTGCCACCCAAGTACAACTTCAGCGAAATCTTCACTCATTGTAGCGCCCGCTCGCTTTGTGATGACTTCTGTGCGGTTCAATGCACTGTCTAGGCTTAAATGCACTAGGGCGGGCATCGGCAACATTTTATTCGCGAGGCGACGTACCGGAGGCACCGCATCGAAGAATGGTATCGTTTGAAAAGCCTTCCCGGCGATTGCTTGGCCTAGGCGTCCCCTCGTGAACTTAGCGGCTGTGGCTGGGGCGACAAAGGAATCTCGATCGGAAGTGATATGTCTGTCGAAATCGCGAATAATTTCGCTTTTTAGTCGTGATTCATTCCGCACCGCTTGGCGTGTCAAACGAGCCGCACTAGCGGCGCCGGCCTTATATGCTGTCAGGCTGTGGCTTGCGAATGCGTCGAGCTTGTTTCCGATCTTATTTTGACTGCTCGCTGCTTTCGAGGCGATGTCGAGAGTCCTTGTTGTAGCCCGAGTCGTGACTTCTCAGTCGTCGTCTGTGTGGCTCGCAGTAGACGGAGCGCAGCCGTAGCATGGGGCGGTCGTGTGTTGCAAAGTATCGCAGATGCGAGTTCGCTCGACTGAAATGGCTTTTCTGGTGCGATTATTGTCGTTCCTTTGCTGGGAGCAGCACGGGAAATGCAAAAAGACGTAAGCATGTCAACCGTCATCTCTTATGAAACCTGTCAGACGTGCATCGCTTTCGGCACGTTCTCAAGTTTTGGTTTGGTATGCTTGTAATGATTGCGTTGGAATAGAGTACGGAAACTTTTCCTATGTCCAGCCTTGCGCGGGAATGACTCCGGTTGTAGACAAATGTCGTGGGACTTCCTGTCACCGTTAGAGAGGTGGCGTGCAACCTCTACCGATGATTGGTTAACAGCTGACGCCCTACCCCAGCGTTCAAAACGTGCTTGCTGCCGTGACTCACTAGAACGCATTTTACTAGCTTTCTTCCAAACAAAGGCAACCACCAGAGTGCTCGTGTGATGGGTCGGATCGTTTTGTTTGGACGTAGACATTCTTCTGGGCTAAATTAACGCATTCGTTGCGAGATGGCAGCAGATATAGCGAACAATTTTACTTTTAGTGGTTTGATGGGCTTTGTATTATAAGTGCATACCTGGAAATATGTACCCAATTGTCAAAAGTGTGTTCATGTTTCAGTCGTTTATTGCAATGAAAAAGTTGAGGGAGCAGGAAAACAAAGGAAAACTTGTATTTTTTGGTTTTATGAAAAAATAAGTTGTTTCCTAGTGGGCGACATAGATGGTGGGCGGCTTTGTGACCTCAGCAGGCAGTGAGCCACATTTACTGCTTTTCCTATTGCTGTTGCTGTCAATGCAAGCTGAACTCGCAGTCTGCACTACATTCAGCGTTGAGTTCATTTGCAGGGTAAAGTGGCATTTGTGGCGACATTCAAATCCTTTATTAGTTTGCTTTTAAACGCCCCAAAAGGGAGGAAATACCATTTCCCACTGCTTCACTAGCAAATGCAATGGTATCAGAGGGTTTTGCAATGGGCTGTGGTGCTATCCGAGTGTTTGTAGTGATAATTTTCACTCGTTACAATGCAAGCACCAGATTTATCCATGTTTGGGGTCACTTTACTGTAGACTCCCGTTGAATTCGAAAGGACTGTGAAAATTTTTGTGTGTTATCAGAAATTGGTCTTACGTGGAGGTTTTGTTTTGCATTGTGGGTGTTACAGTAGAGCAAAAGTGGTGTTCGTCTTAACCGGAGTCTTCTCTATATGGGATAAACACGGTCGAGTTCACACTGGATTGCGAACTACCACACTGATTTTCGTACGGGCCACTGCTGTCTGTGGAATCTGTGGGGAGGATGGAGTGTGGAAAATAGTGCTTTTAAATCCACTTTTCTCGCGGAAAGTTTCATGCGAATTAGCAAAATAAGGGACTCGGAACATGGGTGGTGTGCACTCTGGGCTTTAATCTGATGGTGTGATTACATTATGTTTACAGATTTCTTCAGTGCCCCTTTAACTTGGACCGTGTATGGCCAGTTCAGCACATTGTTAACCTTTTGCTGCCTCTGTGAAAAGGGAAACCGTCACTGCTGGGGGCAGTAGGAAGGGAGGGAGGTCATATGCATTACAAGTGAGGCCTCACTGTATGTTAGTAATTAACTGTGCTTAAACTGTTGCACAATATATATATAAACACAGGTCAGTGCACTGATCGTGGCTATTTCATTTTTCAGTTTTACTTTTGGCTGGCTCAGAACTATGCTGAAAGATGTAGAGTGAGTATTGGGCTTCTTTGAACTCGATGCTTCCGGTTTTTCTACTGTCAGCTTCGCGTTTTTATACATGTCATCAGAAAAATTGGCAATTCTAATAAAACGCACGCGGACACCACTTGCCGGGCAGTGAAAGAGCCGTTGTTCTACGTACGTTTTCAGGGGTTTTTTTGTCCCAATAGTCGAAGCTGGTTAATTCAAAATTTGAGGGGGCAAAAATCTGTTCATGTCAACCAAGTTTGGAACAAACGGGCATCTGTTTAGTTAGTGCTGTAGTGTGGGATATATTATGAGTGGCGCATGGGCACTTTAAAATGGCTGACTGTATATCCTTGGGAGTGGGATGTTGACTGCGGACCACCAGATAAATCTTGTGTACGTGAAGAACAGGGCAAGGTTTTCGCCTTGAAAACTGGAAGGCGAAACCATCAGGTGTGCGAGTGTACGGTTCCTGACTGAGAGCCCAGGTAGGAAAGAAAAGACACTCATCTGCGCTGTATACTTCCTAATAAAATGCATGAAAACTTAGCGGCCACGAATGGCACCTGGTAGGGGCTTTCAAGAGTTGTGTTCATTTTTTGTAATACCCCTAATTTGGGCTGGATAATTTAATCTTTTTAAAGTGGCGAACTGAGGACGAAATTGGGTCTGAAGTCATATCTTTGAAAAATTCGAGGTTTTATTTTTGAAAGCAAAAACTATTACTTAGTAGCATTAATACTTTTCAGGCATTGCATTCAGGTTGTGTACGCAAAATAGTTGGTAACAGAGCAGAAATGAGATTCTAGAAATCCTGAAGTGTCTGCTGATGATCATTTTGGATGCGTCTCCCTCTTTATCGTGCCATGACTGAGGACCACTTTAATTCGTTCCCATGAACATCAGTGGGGATTTCGCTTTTTTTTTTCTTTTTGAACTCGTTCAAGTGAAACTTGATAGCTAGTTCTTGCAGGCCAAATGGTTCGTAACTGTCATGTTTTTAATCTGATTTGAAGAAACTGCTGAGCTCTGTTCCTTAAAGGAGTTTCATTTTGTTTTGGAGGGAATTTATTTTGAGGCTGCAGTCCCATATTGTGATTGTAGGTGTTTCGGTTCATTGAAAATTTTGGGGGGACAATTTGAGTTTAACCTGATCTTAATAAATCTTACTGGGGGGGAGGTGTGCGAAATTGGGTTTTAAACAAGCTGACATGAACTATATTGCATCCAAGCAAACTGCCAAGCTCCGTGCCAGTATTTCATATAGGCTTCATGGTTTCAAATTTTCCGGGAGAAATAATGTTTAATCCCATTTTACAAACGTTGTTTGTTAAAGGGGGAATATCAGGCAATAGTGGGTTCTTCGTGCAAACCAGTAACCTCAAAGAAAGTGCGCCCAACCGGACCACGCTTTACTGCACCAATCTTTTCTGTTCACTTCAAAATGCTTCGCGTTATTGCAGACGCAAGTGTGCAAAAGACTAAGACATGTCCTCAGATGCCTCTCTTTACACAAGTCTTGTTTCCAAGAGATAAATCTTGAAGGTATCGACCCTGAACGCAGTGCATTCAATAGCAGATTAGCGCATTTTATCTAATCTGCTGCTGAGTGTGTTTCTTTCGAGGTCAATCTCTTTTCCGTCCGCACATACAGCCTTTCGACAACAAAAGCAAGCTGCATGTGAACGTGGGTCTGCCCACACGACTTATTACTCAATGTAAAGGAATGGTACAGCTTGAGTTGGCCCCCACTTATCTGGTGCAGCTGTGAATAGTTGAGGTGATGATGTGTGGATGGCTACAATAGCCTTTCTATAATGGACACAGGACTGCAGAAGGGTGGTAGTATCGGTCTGAAAATGCAAGGAATAGAATTATGCTTGAGTTGTTTGGCTGAGCAGTGGCACCTGTCTAGCTTGAATGAGTCTGAGGTTGTTTTGTCGTGTGTGGCAGGGTCTTTTCCGTTCTCTCTGAGGGAACGGGAAAAGCAATAGAAATTGCTAGTGTGGAACCAATGGCAACCTTTTTCGTTCTACAAACCAGTGACTGTGGGTTACAGTGAAACCCTGTTGATACGCCCTCATTTCGTCGTTTTCTTGGTTGCTACACTCTCAGTTGTGAACACTAAAAATGCCTCATAGTACGTTTTCCCGGATGGTGCATTCCTCCCTGGAGTTTTTAAAATGTATCAACGAGGTTATACTGTATTTTCTCACATTCAATGAAAACTGTGCAGTGAAAACACCCGAGTGGCTCAACCAACGGCACTACGTGGTGACACATCTAGTGTTGTGCCATCTTGAATAGCTGTCACCTGTGCCTATAGGAGCAAGCCAGCGCCTGAAATTGCTGATGGCACGAAGAATAAAAGTGAAGCAATTGAGTTGACGAAAATTCCTGAATGGTACGAAAGGTGAACGTAGTGAATGCATTGTGGCCCTTGACTCAGAGAAGAATCAGTATAAACAGCTTAATGTCCAGTGAAGTTGACATTGCTAGGCACTTTGGCATGCTCAATTTAGCCTTTGACTCAGAGAAGAATCAGTATAAACAGCTTAATGTCCACTGAAGTTGACATTGCTAGGCACAGCTACCGTTTCACTGATTCCCATTGGGCTGCGACATCAGCATAGTTACCTGCAGTTCTCACATGCCCGCACTGGGGGATTGGCCTGTGACAATGGACATTGCTAGGCACTTTGGTGTGCTGAAAATAGGCCAAAAAACATACCCACTCAGGTGGATTGGCCAATGATGATGACACCTACCCTTTCACCGATCCCCATTTGGCTGCACGTCAGCATAGTCGACTGCAGTTCTCATATACCCACACTGGGGATTGGCCAGTGACAACGGAAGCTGTCATCAGAAGCTCGCTACCAATGCGCCAATTCCCATTTGACTGTGAAGCCACCAAAACTAACCAAAATTGTCACATTTTTATTTAGCGGGATTGGCTAGTGACCACAACAGCTGCTATCAGAGGCTCGCGGCCGATTCATTAATGCCTGTTGGCTGCGACGTCAACATACCCACTCGGAGGACCAGTCTGCGGTGCTTAATTGGACATTCGTGCTTTCTCATCCACAACCCATAAGGAGTACTTAGATGTCCTCAGTCTTCTTTTTTCTTTTTTTTTGAAGGTGTAGCTTTAACGGATTCTACTTAAAATTCTTTATTGCAGCTCAGACTTTCACTATTCCTTTAGAGAGTGGCTTGATGGGGTAGGGTGGGCCCTTCCAATGTTCGAGCACAGGGATTCAACCATTGAAAGTGAACACTTAAATGTGGTAAATTAAGTGGGGTTACCTGCATTTTTGCTACGGCGTGCAGTATGAATGGGCCGGTCTGCCTCATGTGAACAAAAGCCACGTTTGCCCTGAAAATGTTGTGTTTCAGTTTGCAGCTGTCTGCAGAGGTAAGGTGCCACATTCTGTTTTTGTACTGCAAATCTACCGGTGTAGTGTACGTAAGTCAAAAAGTCGCTGTTATCTTGGTGGATAGCGTGATCGAATTTTCAGCACTGCTTATTTTTTTTATTGTGGTGCATGCATGTCTTGCTGTGGTTATACACCTTTCAAGTGCATTGGCACTGACGTCTGTAAAAACACCCGTCCATGTCATCGCCTTTTTTTTTTTTATATTCTGTCTCAATTTCTTGAGCTGGTGCTCTGCAAACTAGCTAAATTTTGTGCCAAGAGAATTCTGCTGCACGATTCGGGCTGTAACCTGGCTGATATGTTTCCACCTGTTGTGTCTTATCTCTTCTTGGGCAGTTCGATTGTGGTTGTAACACTGCAACTCCTGCGTTTCGGTAAAAATGTTTGGAGAATGCGTTCCTCCTGATTGTAAATTCTTTGGATTCCTTTTGTCGTCGTTGTTCCCCTGTGCAGCGGTATCACAAGTCTTTCTTTTTTCCTTTTTTTAAGACTGAGTGAGAAATTACTGCTGGTACAGGTGCAGCGAAGCGGACAGTCAAGAATTTTTGCTGAAAGTATGTTCGGTACAACAAACTCACTTTCGTGACAGGACGTCGGGGAGCTGAGCTTTAAATATTTGTACAGTTGCGAACAAACCCGAAAAATTGTAGGTTCGATTTTAACAAAGGGTAGGTTTAGTATTCGGTGTGCATTTAAATGTAAGGGTAGGTTTGTCTTTTGCTCATGCTTGTCTTGGGCTCTCATGCACTTGCATGAACTTCTCAATTGCGAGTGACTCACCCAATGCACAGTGCCTCGTCCACCTGTTAGTAAGGCGGTTGGAAGAAAGGCACAAACACAATAGAGACAATGTTTACGGGTGATGGCCTGGGGCTTGTCAGTTTACGTGATACACTTCCGAACACTTGTAATGCGATACACATTGTGACACATTCCTGCACAAGTTCTAAATATTCGGCCCGTGTCGGCGCGCGAACGTGCTAAGATCATCATTAGTGTTATCATTTGTTAACTGTGGTAAGGCAGTTTTTGTTTTAAGAATGGCATGAATGGCTTTTGACATTTTTGTTTTTCCTTTATAGAATATTGTTTTCAAATAAGTTTGAGTTCATGAGACGGTAAAAGTGCGATTGTTGGCGATGTAAGCGATAGGAAGTGTAGGCGTGTAGCCGTTACCAAGTCCGAGTGCTTTCCGAATGCTGCTTCTCAGTGCATTATTGTTAGTGCTATCAACGTTATTTGTTACAGGTGTATGCGAATGAAAAAATGCTATTATTAGCGAGCATATCTTGCTGATTTCTATATCAGTTCATTACGGAAAGGTGTGAAGGAATAAGTTAATACCAAAATTTCTAAAGCTGTATGAATACTTCAGAATAGTTCAAAACAGACACACTGTTTTTCAATGTGGGAATCTGGAACTTTCTGGTAGGTGCTGTATAATCACAGCAATGAAGGAGTTTAAAGTTCGAAGTAAACTTGGTGTGTGGTGCTGTTGTAAACTCTGTGTGTGGCTCTGTCATATTGCTCAAGTTATGAGCTAGACGCATTTGCAGTGCAGCATGTTGACAGTCTTTATGGGCCAAGACGTGTGAATGTTTTTGTTGTTGGATGCACAATTTGTTAAGATTATCAGCAATATGAACTGGTTAAATGTTATTTAAAGCAAAAGATCAAAAAGAAATTGTCTGCGTGTAGCTTGCTGTTTTGGCTTCTTATGCCATTCTACAACAGGTTTAGCATGCCGACAATGATGCAATCTTGCTAATTCATTTAAGTTTTCTGGCTGCACTTCTCTGGAAAAAAACTGTAAATGGCTTGTTCAGGCAAGCATTAGTTAGATGCCATTTTGGTTGATTGAGTTCAACTTGAAAGGGGAAAAAAATCAGCAAGTAATTACACCATCTTCCCGTGGGGAACCATGAGGAGGATGCGAAGCATCATGGGGGTTCCGTTTAGGTTCCATTGTGTTGCCATTATGTTGTTTCATTTATCGGAGCACGAATGGGAACGTAGTGTGAACCCCCGTGTAGAGACAGAGAAGAGACTGACACCCGCGTTACCTGATCGAGCACCTCCTGGTTCTCGTCTTTCTTTATTTCGTGCTCACGCTCCTACCCCGCTGCCCGCCCTCTTCGTCCTCTTCTCTGGTTGAACTGCAAGGCGTGTGGCGCTTCCCGCCACAGCTTTCCCACGGGAAATTCAACATCCTCCTCTAAAGTTTTCAGTTCGTTGTTTCCGTTGACGTTCAGCTTCGCATGCCTTCGTTGTATCAGTAGCTTCTTGACGTAGTTTGAATGAGTGGACATGAGGCGTGTTTGCAGCACATGCTCCCGTCTCGGTTTGTAGCGCAGTGGGAAGAGCGCCACATACCTCCCGTTGCGGCCAGAGAGTCGTGGGATCGAAACGGGGCACCACCTAACTATTTCTTTTTATAGTGGACTGCGCTGACGTCAGCCCAAACGCTGATGGGGCTGAAGAGACGCGCATGCGCAGTAGAGTGCGGACGGCGGACGACAACAAGGGAGGGAGGGACACAGCCCCGAGCATGAGATGCTTCACATCTAAAATGAAAACATGTGTTTGGTGCAGTGGCAGTTTCAGCAAGAACTCTGGGCTGACCACCAGGAGCATTTCCACTCATGTCCTGCAAGTTCAGTTTGGTAGTGGGCGTTAAGCTTGCCTTTACAAGGACTACAGTTCTTCACTGCAAGAGAAATGAGTTCACGCACAGAGTGATGCTGGAAGCATTGCTGGAGTGCTCATCGAGAATTTTCAATGTGCATCTGCTTACGTGCGCTTCTCTGTCCTGGACAAGTAGAATGCTCTTGTCGCCCCTTCACTGATGATGGAAGCCAATGATCTCTTACTGTCCCTCCAGACCTGCTTAGAGGCATCGTAGTCCCTCACGGATGCTGGGAGTGTGGTGTCTCTGCCACTGTCTGCATTATGAAGAGTATGTTGTGATGGTGACGCATAGAAACACGCTCGTGTAGTGGCAGCTCTTTGCTGACTGGCTGGTGCTCTCCTCCACTGTCGCTGCAGGGCAGGAGGGCGCCCATGGGTTGGCCGGCGGCGGCCTGCAGTGGGCCAGTAGGGGCTCCCCCCGGGGGACTGCAGCAGCCCCGGTAGCGGGCACTGCTGCTGCGGGCTCCCCTTGAGCCCCCCTCTCGGCCGAGAGAGGGCAGCAGCAGGACAGCCGGCATGCCGTCCTTCACGCGCCTCGGGAACCTCAAGGATCCCGAGCTCGCCGAGCTGTTCGACCGGGATGACCCCGACAAGATCTTTGTGGACCTCCGGGAGATTGGCCACGGCAGCTTCGGAGCTGTCTACTACGTGAGTGGCTCGTCACCTCGGAAGGGCATGTGCGAAAGCGGCTGCCTGCGAGAGTTGACTGGGGACAAAAGAAAAGAAGGGGCGGATGATCTTTTCTCCCCATGCTCGTCTTAGTGTGTGCTGTCCACAAGTTCAACAGTCGGTTCGGTATAAGTGCAGGCAGTTTGCATCTGTTTCTGAATTGTACCTTTTCAGCAGGGTGGCAGGCGTGCAGCAAGATGCTTGATTTTTCATTAGTAACATTTCTGGGTTGTGCATTGTTTGAACTGTGCCCATGCGGTGCGTCGGTAGGGCCTTCTGGGTTGGTCAGCAGCAGAATGAGCACTGCGAACTGAGGCTTGTATCACCAGTTGCTGTTAATTTTGGGAATCTTCATGCATTTGTTGAGCTATGCAAGACACTTGTTTTGCAAATGTGTTCGTCACTGCAGTGTCTGCATGGAGTAATCTTCTTTTTGAGATTTTGAAACGTTTTGCACTAGTCAGTATAAAGTAGTCGCTCACATAGCCTACACTTCTTAAAGCTTAATATTTGGCAGTTTTCACATTTTGTGGTGAGTAACTTCGCGTTACTAGACAGCGTTACGTTGGTGCAATAATGTGCGGTTGATGCATGCGTTCATCGTGCAAGTTCACAACAGGCAACAGGTTTCGTGGCCGCAAAGAAGCATGATCTAGTTTAGCGTTGCATTGCGAGCGGTTCGCGTCTCGTTTGCCACTGAATCGTCGCCCTTTTTGTGATTCCTTGCATGTTGTTGTAGGCTCGGAACATTGCGACCAAAGAAGTGGTGGCCATCAAAAAGATGTCATTTACGGGCAAACAGTCAACAGAGGTGAGAAGGCGCACTGACCTTGTTCGTCAAGCGAGCCTTTTGCTGTGGGTTTTGTTTGGGCTCACGTGTGGGCTTCCCTTTCAGAAATGGCAAGACATTGTCAAAGAAGTGAGGTTCCTGCGCCAGTTAAAGCACAAGAACACAATAGACTACAAGGGCTGTTATTTAAAAGAACACACTGCCTGGGTAAGCACTGCTACACACCTGCTTTTTTTTTCCCCCTCTCTCTCATTTGGAAGGAATCTTATTCCTGAGTTGAATGCCAGGATCCTGGGTATTTTGACTGTGTAGATTAATTCTGCCTTTTTGCAGCTCGTCATGGAGTACTGTCTCGGGTCCGCATCAGACATCATTGAAGGTGAGTGCCATTCCATGCTTTGTTATTGTGTCCCTTGGAGAAATTATTTTTGCTTTGTGTGGCGTCATGACATGTTTTATACATGCATTCTTGTTTGTGTCTCCGCGTAGAGAAATGCGATCTATTATTTGTATTGCCAGTTTGCTGTGCCCTTGCAGAAGGGGCATCGCTCTTTTTGTGCCAGCCTGTTTATTAAGTTCTATTTGAAGTGCTCTGCCCCCCGTCCTGTGCAGTGCACAAGAAGCCCCTCAGGGAGGAGGAGATCTCGGCGGTATGCAAGGACGCCCTGCAGGGCCTGGAGTACCTGCACTCGCTGGGGCGCATTCACCGGGATGTCAAGGCCGGCAACATACTGCTCACCGAGAACGGCACTGTCAAGCTGGGTGAGAACGGCCTGCTCCTCCTCCTCCTCTCCTCTGCAGTGGTGACTTTTTGTCATAGAGGGATGGGCAGTGGAAGTGTTCAGGTATGTAATTCAAATTGCACTTACCGCACTTGTATGTTTGAGTGGGTTTGACTGTAACTTGCCTGTATAGGTTGTATTCATTGGCGGGGCACGCGTGCAGGCAACCATGTGATTGCGCCGTTACTGGTTATGTCGGGCTCCGCGGGATGGCGGTGCTTGTCCGTGCTAAGTACATTATGTGTGCTGGACGTTCCAAACTCTACCCCACCGAACGCAAAGTAATGCCTTGACTCCAATGTGAGTGCAATTCTAGTGTGAGTGCAACATCTGTGTTGACACCACCGTTGAGAATCGAGTTGAAATGAAGCAGACAACGCACACTGGTTTTTTTTTTTTTTTTTTTTTTTCTTGCAGTGTGCGGGTGCAGTGGCACAGGCCGCGTCATGTCCATGGCCGTTTCCAGTGTTGCCAAGCAAAGCAATTGACAGCTAAACTTTTCAGTGAATACCATCTATAGTGGCACTCTGTATGAATTTTCACTTTCATGGTGCTATGCCACACACACAAACTCATCTGAAGGAAGGTGGGACTACAGTCTTTTACACACAAAGCCCTGTTTTTTGCCAGGATGCACTGGTGCTTCCATTGCATTTGCCGTTCAAGTGCTGTAAGCGGGTGCGGAAGCATCGTTGCGGTGGTCTCTTGTGGTGCGCCATTAGTGTGAAACGTGTGTGCAGTCGCAGTAAAGTACTGATCCCTGCGCGCAGCGGACTTTGGCTCGGCGTCCATGATCTGCCCGGCCAACTCGTTTGTGGGCACCCCCTACTGGATGGCTCCTGAGGTCATCCTGGCCATGGACGAAGGCCAGTACGACGGCAAGGTGGACGTCTGGTCCCTGGGCATCACCTGCATCGAACTGGGTGCGTGAGCAGGGGCTGAGAGGCAACTACAGGGCCCCGATGAAAACGCCTATTCTGCTAGGCGTGCATGCATACTCCCCACAATGGCGGGAAAACTAGTTATTTGGGTCAGCTGGCAAGGCAGAGTTCTGGCTGCTATGTATGGTGGAACGCAAGGAGGAATTTTAGCTTGCTGGGAGATTAGATTGAGATGCCACAGAGAGCTTGGTGTTAAATGATGTAGCTTGTGGGGTAGCAAATGTGGGTTCAGAAAGCTGTAGAAGATGGCGCCTGGCAGTGTTAATTTTAGTGTCATCAGGCTAGCATTTATTGCACATGCTTCACGCAAGTATTTTCTCGTTTGGAAAGGAACACTTGCCTGTGATAGGAAACCCCCCTGCTCTGTCAGCAATTTCTGCATTATCGCGGTTACAAACTTGTATGCTGCGCTAACACCTCTGTGCGTCAATTTGTGGGCAGTATTTAACGGGACGTGCTGTGCCCATCTGTTTTGCAGGCGAAAGGAAGCCTCCATATTTCAACATGAATGCCATGAGTGCCTTGTACCATATCGCCCAGAATGACTCACCCACTATTGGACCCGGGGAATGGTAAGCTCGTATGCTTTGGCTGAAGTGGATAACAGTCACGAACTGCTCTGTGACCAGGTGCTAGGCTTAGCAAGCTTTCATGAGGTTAGTCGGCACAACTTCATAACTTTTGTGTTTGTAATTTATATGGGATTGCAGACTGAAAATTGTGAGAAGAAAGGAAGATAAAAGATTTGTCGTAATTTGCACTATAAATCAGTCGTATTAGTTTTAACAGTGCCTAATTTGTTATCTCTCGTGTTAATGTCGATTCGTTGTCCCCGTTTTCTCCCCTAGGTCTGACGTTTTCAGGCATTTTGTTAACTCCTGCCTGCAGAAGAACCCTACAGATCGACCTACAGCTGTCAACTTATTACAGGTACTGATTTCTGCGCACATATTTCATGGTTCCGTGCAACTCTGTCCGGCCTTGCATTGGGCGAGAGGGACGTTGACGGGTTCTTCTCCCCCGTCTCCCTCCGTGCCCAGCACCCGTTCATGACGCGGCCGCGCTCGGGCAAGGTGATAGTGGACTTGATCCAGCGGACAAAGGCGGCTGTCCGGGAGCTGGACAACCTCAACTACCGCAAGATGAAGAAAATTCTCATGATCGACTCGCAAGAGAACAACGAGGCCAGCGTGGTGGAGGCTGAGGACGACTCCACGGTGAGCTGGCTGGACTTTCACCCCTGGCGTGAGATTTAAGCCAATTCCGCACAGAAAGGGACATTGCACCAGATCCATTGTGAGCTTGTCTATCTGATGAAGTACCGTTGGAAGGCCACTGCTGCAGATTCCTTTCGGTTACAGGAGCCACGAAGAGAAAACACAAGTTTGGTTCATTCAAAAGACGGCCTCGTTAGAATCATACTGACACCATGTTGCAATGTAAACTTCACTCAAATAGGCTATATAATTAGGAAAAAAGGGAATGGCCATGCGACCCACTCGCTCATTTCCCGCAACAGAACCTATGATGTCATACCAGCCTGCTCTGTGGTTGGCGGAGGCCGGCAAAAGCAAATGCAAATTAGGCTGAGCTTATATGCTTGCAGAACGAGCTATTTCTGCTTAAATTTAGGGCACATTCTTTTTAAAGCAATAGGAATGGTGGGACAAACAGTGGAAGTTACGATAGCACACGTAAACGGTGTCTTACGTGACCATATTTGTCGAGCGAGGATTATATTTCACGAGACGATTATTTTCTCCCACAACAAGAACAGGCCAGGTTTAAAAACGGCTTGCCACGGTATGGTGGCGCCATCTAGGTTCGGTAACGTAAACAAACGCACAAACAAGGATACCTCGATGCCAGCGCCCGCCGTACAGGGTGGAGACGCCCTTTGAATGGTCCCGTGCCGCCCCAATTAGGTCAGCGTGCTCAACGCGTTGTTCTTTTCATTCCCCGCGAGACCCAGCAACGCGAAACCGATAAGATGATTTAAACTTCGCCAGTAAACCGCTTTGCGGCGATAATTTTAGCGCGGTTTTGATACAATGACTTGCTTCGGCGGCGAGCGAGTGAACCAAAGTGGCGGCACCAGTGTATACGTGTCTCCACCCTGTACTGCGGATGCGTGAATAAAGGCACCCTAGGCTGCGGAGCGGTCGGTTCCTGTGATGTCATTGCAGACCACGAAATTACGCGATTTAGCGGGAAAATCGAATTTTAACATAAACTGATTAATTTCTTAGTGAATAAAGCATCGTTTGTATCCGGACAAGCGCTGGGGGCACTATAAAACACGATATCTTTCGAATAAAACAAACTTGTATTTTGTCCTCATGGCTCCTTTAATGATGAAATGCCTCGGTGATTGCTGCGGACATAGTCCACTCGCTCCTTCCCTCAGCGTCTCAGCCACGTTCCTCTTCTCCCAGGAGGACGACCAAGGCAGTGGAGGCGGGGGCGGGGGCAACGGTGGCAACGGCAGCGGGAGCGGCAGTGCGGGCAATGGCGGGGGCGAGGGCAGCAAGAGCTCGAGCCTGCGTTCCAACCAGAGCCAGCAGAGCAGCAGCAACGTGAGCGCGGGCAGCCACTCCAGCAGCACCAGCAGCCTGCCCCCGGCCTCTGAGATGGACTCCTACCCGCCCTCCTCCTTCCGCCACCCCCGCGACAGCGTACGTGTTGGGCCTGTCCGTTCCGGGTTGGGACAGAGTTGATCCTTAATTCACAAGAGGCCCTAAAGAATACCAACAGGTGTACTGGAGTGGAACCTCGATAATCCGACTTTCAAGGGACCGCGTGAACGCGTCCTGTGACCAGAGTGTTGTGCGATTGGGGTAGGGGTAAATGCCACCCTCGTGGATGGTCTCACGGGACAGGTTGGCTAAGAACTTAATTGCTATATTTAGCGCCTTCTCGTGTAATCTGAAACAAGTTTTAAAAAAAGAACGCATATTTTGTTCCCCCCCTTGCCACCACAACGCATGCGTTAGCCTGCCAGCGGTGCGCCGCGTGCCATGCGACCCCCAGCCTTCCGGTGCTAGCCCACCAGCCCTGCGCCTCATGCGTGTGAGATAAGCTGGGTAGGGTGACGGGGCCGAGCAAATTGAGAAGGAAAAAGGCGAGAGAGTGAAACTGCTAAGTCTGCAACCTAGTGGCAAGGAAAGGGGAAGCTAAGTGTATGATAGTACAAGGTGTCAATGAAAGAAAATGGGAAAGAAAGGAACAGAGCGATAGTGCCACTTTTGTAAGACACTGATCAGCAGAAATCAGGCGGTAAGAGCGGTAAAGGCCGGAAGGAAATGACGGTGGGTCAATGCAGAGGTTGAAACAACAAAACGATGGGAGAGAGAGTGTCGTGGAAGGAAGAAACTTGGATCGAGTAGGCGTATATGTTTTCATGTTCGTTGGCTCGATTTTCATGTTTGCTGGCCACCTGGACCTTGACTTGCGGTTGGCACGTTGGCGCTCTGATGCCACATGGGGCCGTCGGATGTTAAGTTCCTGCCTGCTTGCTTTCTATAGTCTGTTCAGCGAGTGGTCAAGCCTGCTGCAGACTGTTTATCTTTGCACATGAAGCAGCATCAAACTGAGGTTAAGAAATGAAGGTTGAGACGAGGTGGCGAAGCGAGTCGAAGGCGGGAAAAATGCTGTTTTATCCCTGTCAGTGTCCGTCGTATGAAGTGGACTGCATGCCCCAAAGCGTAGCATAATTGCATTGTTTCTCTGGGGGAGTTTGCCGGAACCACTGCTATCTGTCGTAAGAAGTGGGTCGCCGTTAAACCGGGTGACGTATAATCGGTGTTCCACTGTATGTCAAACTGCCAGTGTGATGTGATTGAGGCTGTCTGGTTACAATATAACTATACTGCCTCCCATCTGAGGTGCGACCTTTGTGCCACACAATTGTAAAGGGGCCGGTGGTCCTGCTTTCACCTTGGCAGGAAGTTCCCTCTTTTCCATCATCACTTCCCGTTTTGTTTTGTGACACTTTTGCCGAGCTAGTCGTCATTCTTTCTCCTCACTGAACTTGTCCATTGTGCTCTGCCTAACCGAGCCCATCTGGACTCCTCTGGATCTTGCCGAGGCGTCGGTGAGGAGGAGCCCTGCTCGAGCAGGAGGTGCGAATGCTGTTGCGGCGCCTTCTTTCTCCTGTGGTGCAGAATTCGTCGTCGACCAGCCTGAACAGCACGGACGCGGGGGCCACCAACAACTTTGCCACTATACGGACGACGTCCATAGTGACGCGCCAGATGAAGGAGCACGAGCAGGAGAACCAGATGCACGAACAAATGTCGGGCTACAAGCGCATGCGGCGTCAACACCAGAAGGCACTGGTGCAGGTGAGGGCACTTTCGATTTTCAGCACTATTATCCAGAGGCTCGGGCTGCAAAACCTTTTTCGAGCCAGCTTCAACTTAAAATGGCACTAAAGCTGCAGTTCTGGTAAATTTCTGTAAAACTTTGATATCAAAACATGGCATGATTATTTTGGCGGAATTTGATTATATGTTGAGCCCAAGGAACAGTTTCTGTGCAATTACCTATTTTCTTTTTCTTTCGCTGTTGTATTTCGCATGGAAAATTGCCATAAAATGGTGTGAAACTGAGCGTTGCAATTTTTTTTTTTTCTGTTTTTATGATGTCTGTCTCTTCACCTGTTTCTACAACTCGCTGTGTCCGTGCTGAGCAGTGTGTTTCCTGTCGCTTTCAGATGGAGGCTAAATGTATTCAGGAAATGGATGACCACAAGCAAAAGCTAGACAAAGAATATGAAAGTTTGTTACAACAGTTTAGTAAAGAGCTGGAGAAGTTACAAATGAAGCATCAACAGGACCTAGAGAAAAAGGTAAGCCCGTTCCCAATGTCCCAAATATTTTCCTTTCTTCATGTGTCCCGCAATTCTGGTAACTGAGTTGAGGTAGATACCGTGTGTTGATTTCTCTGCAGTAGCACTCTGTTCAGAATTTCTTAGAGACACGTCCTTGTACCTGCGCATGATGTCTAGTGGCCTTCAAATCAAATCAAATCAAATCAAGTTTATTCAACATCGTTCTCCGCAATGCTGGGAGCACGGACAAAAAAAGCCTTCACCGGGCTGGCTTGACAGGGTCCGCACCCCTTCAGGAAACTAACAATCCTCTAAAGTCAACCAAAGTTGATGTGTGCAGCAGTGGGGACAGCGGTACATCGTTATACAGTGGTAATAATAAAAAAAGAACACAAAAGAAAGAAAAACCAACGAAAAGCAGCAACAACAAAGAGCAGCCAAAACTTGTACAACAAAATAATCGGTACAATCTTTCATCCTTTTTACAATCTTGCATGTTGTTACAATTGATGCGGTAAAAAAAGATGTTTTAACGGTAAAAGCAGACACGCGAGTACACAAAAATAAAAAAAATGAAACGTGAGCCGAAATTAAAGAAATGATGTATTTTAGTAGGGATGGCAACGTGTGGGCCTATCCATAGGGGTCAGCACTGGAGCTGCCGCACAAGCTGGCGAGCAGTTACTGCATTCTTGCTTTGTGGTTCCCTTCGCTGTGTGTGAAACCGATGTGGCCTGCGCAAAAGGTTCCTCCAACTCGACTGTTTGCTGTAATGGTGGCTTGCTGGGCTACCCGATGGTTGACGGTTGCCTGCTTGCCCTCGGTGCAGCTGAAGCACAACCTGGCCGGGGAGAAGCGGCTGTCGCGCACCATTGCCCAGCAGCAGGAAGAGGAGACAAAGCGATTCCAGCAGCAGCAGAAGACGGAGTACAAGTACCTCAAGGAGAAGCTCAAGCGGGAGCTGAGCGGGAGCGGGGGCGGTGAGGAGGCGGCCAGCAAGGCGCAGCTGCAGGCGCGGCAGGCGGAGTCGCTGCAGCGGCTGCAGCGGCACCAGGCGGACGCGCTGCGGCTGGAGGTGCGCAAGTACCGGCGGCGGCGGCTGCTGCAGTACCACCGGCTGGAGCAGGAGTTGCTGCGCGAGGAGCTGGCCAAGCGGCAGGCGCAGCTGGAGGAGGCGCACGCCATGCTGGCGCGGCACCACGAGACGACGCAGGAGCTGGAGTGGCGGCAGCAGCGGGGCGTGCACCAGCTTCGCGAGGAGCAGGTGCGCAAGCAGCACCACACGGAGCTGGCCAACCAGCACGAGTACTGCGGGCGGCGCGAGCGCGAGCTGCACAAGCGGCACGCGCAGGCCGTGCGCCAGCAGCCCAAGTCGCTCAAGCACAAGGAGCTGCAGATCCGCAAGCAGTTCCGCGAGACGTGCAAGATCCAGACGCGCCAGTACAAGGCGTGGAAGAGCCAGGTGCTGGCGTGCACGCCGCGCGACGACCAGAAGGCGGTCATCAAGAAGCTCAAGGAGGAGCAGATCCGCAAGCTGGCCATCCTGGGCGAGCAGTACGAGCAGAGCATCGCCGAGATGCTGCAGAAGCAGTCCATCCGGCTCGACGAGTCCCAGGACACTGAGGTGCGCCAGCTCAAGGAGCAGCTGCAGCAGGAGCTCGAGCTGCTCATGGCCTTCCAGTCCAAGATCCGCATGCAGGCCGAGGCGCAGCGCAACCGCGAGCGCCATGAGCTGCAGGAGCGCGTCGCCGTCCGCCGGGCCCTGCTCGAGCAGAAGGTGCGTAGCGCGTCGGGGGTCTTCTTCCTCTTGTCACGGTCGAATGACCTCATTGCGTCGGGCTGGGCTGGGATTCTTAGAGGCACAAGTCCCAGTTTAACGCAGTGTCAATCCTACTATTATCTGCACCCTGTACGGTCAAGCCGACTTACAACGAACTCGATCGTCACACTGAATTCATTTGTTTTATCCGCAGTGTGTAATGAGTATAATAAGCATTTTCCTTTCGCAAAAACATGGTGCATACACAGCGGGCACACTGACACAGCCCTGCGCAGCATGGCTGGCAGTGATAAAGGCAATGGCTGCAGCTGTGAAGCGAAGGTAATCACTTGCCCACCGGAACTGAATTTCTGGCCGAAACAAAGTGATAATGCGGGTAGAAATTGTGCGGTGAATCATTGTCTGCATCCTAAAAGAAGCCGTCAATCAGGATGGTAACCTGGCTGCTTCGAACACTTCGAAACTGCCACCACTGGCATAAAAAGTTGGGCCCATACCTGGTTAGGGCACCACTCGCAATGCACGTGCCCGTGTCGTTCAGACAGGAACTGCCGCTGAAGCAAAATCGTCTATGCCGACTTAAAAAGAGCGGACTGCTTGCGAAAACATGCTTAAATATCTGCCATAAACAAAGCCTAAGTTTGTTTATGGAAGAAATTGGCGATGCGCATCTGTTTCCTATAACTTTGCAATTCTAACCCGTTTCTCCCGGCAAGCCAGCGGAAGCAGAAAGTTCCGAAATTCAAACGTAGCTAATTTAGTGGCTCTATAGAAATCATGCTGCCACTTTGACCCCCTGCGCCGGACTAGGCAGGAAAAATTTCGCTGGTGTTGGCACCGCATTAACACCAACTGTGCTAGCACTGCATGTCTCACTGTCGTCTCCCCTCTCCTGACGGAGTCTTCCTTTTCCCTTGTACAAACCCATGGTGACACCCTTTGCTATTTACATTGTCTTTCACGCTTGTTTTCTTTTGCTGGCTGCTATCAGTTGAGTTGAGAAGGAGACAGGCGATTCCAAGCAATACATCTTGTGTGTGTAGAATGCCAGTCGAAGTGGTGGCTGCAAACGCTTGGAGCGGTTGGGTGATGCTCGGTTGTTTGCTGTACCTGAGCTTGGGCCATCACTTGGGCCATGAACAAGCAATACACAGTTGAGCCCGCTTACAGCAGCTGCAGTCATAAAGAACACTCGGTTATAATGAATGTCGCATTAAGTTTCACGTATAACCAACATACACGAGGATGCAGCTCGGGTACAGCAAATGAACGACCATTACCCGAGTTGCATCCTCATGTGTGTTGGCTATATGCGAAACTTAATGCGACATTTGTTATAGCCGAGGGTTCTGTATAACTGCAGCTGTTGTAAGTGGGCTCAACTGTGTATTGCTTGTTCATGGCGCAAGTGATGCAGTGAGGGAGCTAGGGGCTGCTTCATTGCACAGACTGCCTTTGCGAGTTTGTGTGAAGTCATGTGCCTGCAAGAAGATCATTGAAGTTCTCCTGAAAACTTTGATCTTCACTAGAAAAACTGCGACGATCACACATTTTTCTCACGAGTGATGGCTGCAGTGATGATGATACACCACCTCACAAAAAGAACCGGGCATAAGTGTTTCAGTTAATTTCATCAAGGGATGCATTGGCAGAGTAGTTGTTCTTTAATGCTGTCAGGAAGGGCTGTTGCCTCCCGTGAGTGTGGCTAAACCGGTGGCCGGCCCCCTCCCTGCAGATGGATCTGGAGAAGCAGCAGTTCCAGGAGGAGCGTGCCGAGCGGCAGCGGCTGCTGAGCGAGCGGCAGCAGCGCGAGATCGAGGCCTTCGACGCCGAGAGCGCCCATATGGGCTTCAACCCGGCTGAGATTGCCGAGGCCTCGCGCGAGTCCCTCGCCGCCTCCGACGTCGACAGCCTGGCAGGCAGCACCCTCAGCCTAGCCCACAGCAACAGCGCCAGCTCCTTCACCCACACGGCCCTCTGAGTTGCCTCTTGCCCTTTCCCCCACTCCCCCACCGCCACCACGCTGCTACCAGCGGTTCCACGCGGTCTGCCCACAGCCCCCCCCCCCCCCCAAAGGGTCCCAAAGGGGTTGGAAAGGATTGGGGAGCGAGAGCCCTTTGCCATTCGAGGGTGCAGCAGTTTTCCTGGCGTGCATCGGGAAGGGTCATCGGCGGTATGCCACAGTTGGCAACAAAGGTGGCTTTCCCTGGGGCCGCGATTGGGTACGTCGAACTTGAATACGTAGACAACCAAAGGCAATACTTGTGAATAACTTGTGCACATTTTGTGTGCTTTCTTTATGTGGTACACTGGCAACCCAACTTCTGAAAAAAAATTTTGCTAGTGCCAAAAGACTATGCACAGTTTGCGAGGACGAGTCGTTTTTCTTTTTAGAATATTTTTATTATTGTTATTTGCATGTGCCATGTGCTCTGTTCTGGCTTTAGAGTGACAGGGGAGCCTTTCGGTGATGCTCTGTGATGCACCAGCCTAAACTATTGGAGAATACAGCCGATGAGGGGCTCATATGATGCTGTTTTTTTTTCCTTTCAGTCTCTAGTTTTCTTGGCCAATTTCAACTAACCAGCTGTTGCATGCTTTGCAGTGAAATGTTACCTGAGAGAGACACCTTGCCTTTGAATATTTGCAAGAAAGAAGCTCCCTTGCCGGTTAACTTTTTTACCGCTACGTCAGAGCACTATTTCTGGACTGTCGTGCCAGCATGAATATGTCGAACGCCAAATGATAGTTTAGTTTTAGGCCAAATAGTTTTTAAGCCAAATCGTGCAGTGGCTTTTGCTTTCTCTGTCTCTCTTTGGTTGCCATGTTGTCTTTTTTTTTTTTTTCTTTTTTCCTTCTCTTATTGCTAACAAAGGTGGTGTGCCATTTCCTACTGGGCACGGTACCGAAAAAGTTCCTTTTCATCTCTTTTTTTTTTTCCAGGTAATGCCGTACCGTTAAAAAAAACTAAATGTGTGTCAATGATCTGATGCTGCTAGAGGGAAGGCTAAGCCTACTGCCCTTGGCACTGCTGTAGTGTGTGGCCCCCACAGCGGGTGTAGTGAAGCGAGTCGGTGGGTGGTGGGAGCGGCTGGCATGTGTTGGAACCAGGCAGAGGAGAGTGGTGGGTGGGACCCTTGGGAGTGGCTGTTGGCAGGCTGCCTGGATCGTCCTCGAAGAGTCTGGCCGCACCGAGGAGTGATAGCTTCTTCTCCTCAGCCTATTCCCTTCCCCTCCCTCCCTTTCCCTCCCCCCTGTTGCTGTGGCGGGGCCAGTAGGGCGTTGCTCTGACCCTCGGCTGCCGCCCGTTTTTCAGACCTGCGGCTTGGCTCGTGCGGCGTGCAACGAGCCCTGTCTGCCTAGGAGTGCCATTCAGTGGTGGTTTGCTCTGTCCCGGTTTGTGGACAGCCAGTTTGGGGGGAGGGGGAGAGAGAGAACGCGCAATAGGCCGTTTTTCTTCTTTGTTGTGCGTTCCTTTTTATCGAGTCTTTTTTTTCTCTCTCCCTTTTTGTCCATTGTTGTCTCAAGACCCGTTTTCTCTTTCCGAAAGCACACCACTGTTATGGTGCTAAACGGGACCCCTCCCTCTCCCCCTCTCTCTCTCTTTCCCCCACCCCACCAGTGCTTCTTGCATCCTGACAGGTTTTTGTTTTTACTTGTCCCTTTTAATTGAATGTGCTGCTGGCCACGCGTGGCAAGGCAAGGCGGGTCCCTTTTTTTGTTCTGTTTTTTGCTGTCATGTTGAGCCACACTGTGTGGGCAGTCGAGTCAGTTTTTGATTGGTTCGGTCTTGGGTGTTTCCTCCCCCTTATTTTTTTTGTGCACCAAGTTTTTTAAGATTCAGGGCTGGCACTAATCTGTGGTACAACTCGCTTGTACCCCCAAAGTTGTTAGCGCCGTGGAAACATTGCAAACTCCACGCACGGTCGTGAAATAGGAGCTTCTGATGTGGCGAGCCCGTTGACCATGGCCGGCTGTTGCGTCGCTCGATGTTGGGCAATGGGCAGTTTGAAAAAAACGCTGGGCGGAGGTTTTGAAAATTGAGAGGCACTTTTTTCCCAAGCCTGAGGCGTCGTGTCGCCCCCCGACCTGTAGGCTAGTGGCCGAGCGAAAATACTGTTAACAAAATGTACAAACTCTCGTACTAAATGTAGGGACGTCAACTTTTACACAGGACTGAACAAGTTTGATGATTTTCTTCTTTTCTGCTTTTGTGGGGAGTGTGCTCTTTCGATACTCTTCACGTAGGGGCAGTGGCTTGAAGCAGAATATGGAAAATCATGTGGAGTGCTCATGTGAGCGTGCACTTGCACGGGCTGTGAGGGACCCTTATTAAATTTGATCGTGCACGGATTCAGATTGCCGCCATAGGGCGCCCGGCAAATTTTTGTGTGCGCGCTGACACAGCTTATCATTGATTCTGCTTGTTTTGAGCAGTGGTAGGGAATAGTGTCCCAGTGCCATACATGTTGAGTAGATCAAGTTCAAGTCGGGCAGAGCGCGAGAAATGGGGGCCAGTAACTTAAATATTTCAGATCTGCAGTCTGTGGAAGAGCTAGCGACAACTGCGTATTGCAAATTTTACATTTCGAGCCACTCTGCAAATTGAGCGCTTTTCCCTTTTTTTTTCCCCTCTTTCCTGGTGCTTGATGGTTCGTATGAGGTAATGTTTACTCTCCGAGCACAGCATACACATTTTCCGCACTGTGTAAGCAACCGTCGTAATCAGTATCGCTCGGTGCAGAGGTAGTCGTGGTCACGTGCTGAGGGTGGGAAAAAAAAAAAAAAACGAAACAATGGCGAAAGACAAACTTTGTTACATGGAAGTCGGTGGACTGTTTTCGTAAAGCTCAAGATGTTTGTGCACTCCGCCGCAGTCATTTTATACGAACCCGATGGATGTGTGGTCCCCGTAGACACGAGAGTCTTCCGTTCTGTGAAGAGAGTGTAGGTAATTTTTATAAGCTTTCCTCGTTGTTTTCCCCTTTCCCCCCTTTTTTTTTTCTTTTTTCAAAACTGTTGAAGCACCGGAGGAAAAAGACAAAAAAAAAAAGTTATCGGGGCTTGCTACCCACATCATTATGTTGACCCCATAAGTATTTCTTTTTTATTGTGTGCTACTACCAACTTGACGCCTGCCCAACAGTTTTCCTCTTGATGTAAATAGTGCTGTATAAAAAATACATCAACTGGGTTGTATAGACAAGGTCACATGCACCTTTGCCAGTGAATGAACGAATAAATGATTTCGGAAGAAAAAACCCACTGCCTCCTCTGTTTTGTTTCTCGCTTGTGTGTACCCTGAAACTCTAGTCTAGTGCCACAGAATTTGTAAGCAAGCCCTCCACTTTTGTTACCACTCCACCTTCATTTGACACCTGTTGTAGAGAAGTTCTTGTGCCAGGACTTCTCTCTCTTGCAAAGCATTGTACAAAACATTGGTGGACACTATGGGATGTTTCGATAGCTTAGGTTGTGGGGTTCTACATTTCACACACTAGTTATTCCCCACCCCACAGCCATCTGCGCTCGGCAAACGTGCCTTGCGAGCGCCGGCTGCGGACGAGTCCGTTGCGTGCGGAGATAAGGGCAAAACACCAATGGCAGCATTTATTGCAACGTGCAAATCAAATATACTGCAGACTGACTAATCGTAGACAGCCTAATCGTAGACTTATCGTAGACATAACGGTAACATTGGGAGCGAGGCATTAAACAACACTAGAGATCGAAATGGTTCGACTCGCCGATGGAATACCCGAGCTGCACGTGCGAGCGCGGGTGCAGTCTTCGAGCTCGCCCGGAAGCGTCCCTTTGTGGCGTGTTCCCCAGGTCTGGACCAGCGCGCCGTGACGTTTGCGCGCTACCGCATCCCTAAGACAAGAGAGTGTCCTCTTATCATGCGACATCCCACCGGACCTCGCCAAACGGTGGCGCTAGTGCGGAGGAAGAACTGGTTCTTGGGTAAGGCAGAGGGGAAAAGGGGCAACTCCACCCCGGCGACAACAAACCCTCTGGTTGCTGGCGCGCTCTCGTCACGCGAGCGAGGCGCGCTGTGCAACGCTGGCCACGATGAAAGGCTAGCCAGAAAGGGGTCCACAAGGTGCACCCCACTAGAGCAAATAATTCCGTTCCTGTGTGGATAAAAGCCTGCCACTCTCTACACATCTAACACCACCTACTGTTTCACTTTGAACACTCCTGTTCTAAGCAACTGCTCAAAGAGCCCACCTGTGTGACCTCGGCAGCCTTATGGGTGGAACTACAGGTTTTGAAATGAACTGCAGCCTAGATTGGGGCCCCAGCAGTGCAAAAAATTCATGCAACATCCATGATTTTAACAGCAAAGCCGTTCAGCAAATCTTAATTTTCCATGTCCGCAGTTAAAAATACCAAAAAATAGCCGAGGGGGGGCACGTGAGCACGGGCCTCATGGTGACCGCCCGGCAGTTACCAAAACCAAGAAAATGCAGAGCGCTCGTGTGTGTGCTTTGTGACGATTGCCCACCATTTGCAGCGCACGTTTGTCAAGCCAAGCATACCCACCTCGGGAGATTGGCAAGAAAACTCCAGCGCTGGCCACAATCATGGCAGCACTTGCTCCGAACGAGAAAGAAGACAGCGCTCATCGTAATCGTCGCAGCACTTGCTCAGAACAATTGAAATGTCATAGCATATGCCCTTTCAAGGTGATGTCCATTGATTATACCTTCCCAAAATATGAAAGAAGCTGACACTTATAGCAATAAAGATGGCGTAAAGGTCATTGCGGCAATGAAGAAGTGAATCGGCTGTATGGACTTAAACCTTTGTTCAGCCCTGGCCAATCCCCCCTTGTGGGTACATGCCAAAATTTTTGAGGACATCATCATCATCATCACCTTCGTGGTGGGCGTGGCATAGAGTTTCATACTAATGGGGCGTGAAGCTTGTGTACAGCTTAGTGTGAGCTTCCTTCATTTTTCTTTTACTGCTAAAGGGTCTCATAGCTCAATTCTATGCAGTCTTTTGTAAAAAAAGGTTAATTTGGTATCTTTTAGGTCGGTTTAAGGGTGGGGCGCACAGCATACCCTGAGTGCCTGGCTCGTACCTATCTTAGAAAGGCATATAGCACTGACGACAGGTGTCATGCATTAGCCAGTCCGTTAGAGTGGGTGTGCGAAAATTGTGGGTGGCTATGCTCAAGTTGCAACAAAAATTTCCCCTCATTTCCCCGAGGGGAAGAATGTGAAAGTGCGAATGCAGGAGTTGAATTTGCGCGGTTCGGTAATGTTCGCGAAAGAGAGATCACACACACACACACAACTACAAAGAAAGAAAGATGTGTTTATTCACAGACACCTATTTGTGTTGTCGTGGTACTTGATTGCTAGAGCGGATCTCAGCTTTGAAATTTCGTGTCAGTACTCCTTTAAGCGGGTGCATTAGCCCTTCTCACGCCCGATTCCTGGCCAATCCCCCACGTGGGTATGTGCCATGCGCAGACACCTATTTGTGTTATCGTTGTACTTGATTGCTAGAGCGGATCTCAGCTTTGAAAGTTCGTGTCAGTACTCCTTTAAGCGGGTGCATTAGCCCTTCTCACGCCCGATTCCTGGCCAAACCCCCACGTGGGTATGTGCCATGTCAGCGGCCAGGCAGCGCGCGCCCATCTCCCCCCGTTGCCAAGGAAGACGAGGAGATTCCTGGCCAATCCCCCACGTGGGTATGTGCCATCTCCCCCCGTTGCCAAGGAAGACGAGGAGCGCGCGCACCCGCAGCTGTTGCTATGTGGACGGACGGCGGTCAACGGAATTCAGGGTCGCTTATAAAGTGCATTCGCACTTAAAATGGAAATTGATGAAACTGCCTCCTATTCTGACAACAACACTTGTCTTTACTGTCCAGTCGATGTGAATGAGGAGGTGACAAAATAAATCTATTTGTCGTGTGGAGGCTGATATAAAGGCATCCCCAATCTGGGATTCCTCGGTTTCGACTGGCTGGCGTCACTCGGGTCACCAGGTTGAGCTGGGTATCTGGGTCTTGGCTGGCCAGGGAAGCCCTCGACTGCTCGAAGAATGGGTTAAGGAGTGGGGGAAAATCTGAGGTGTGTTGGCACTTTCGTATTATATGGTATAGGCTAGGGACAGTGGAAGTCCACAATGCATGCGCTAGGCCCACTTGAAGTTGAAATGGTGGGGGGATGCATGCTTAAAGGGGCCCTGAAAGGCATTTTGAGCACACTAAATAAACTAGCGCAACCGTTAGATTGGGTCGTCAACGTCCTCTGTGCCAAGTATTACTCTTTTACGCGCAGCGGAAAGCTCACACTTTTGTTGCAAAGTTTGTCGTTTTTTTCTCACCCTTTCTTTTGTGTTTTTGGACGCCGCCATCTTCACATGTCTACATCATCGATTCCCAGATGTTCGTCATGAGCTAGACATCCTGCTATTGGGCGGCTTTTTCACGCACTTCCGGCAAAGAGATGAGTCGTCTGCTCAGCGTCGGCTCGCCGGCTGATCTGCCAGCGGAGTGCCGGAGTGCTTGGGCATTTTACGACAAACGAAACAAGTGTAAAACAAACGCTTAACCGTTTGTATTGAATGCAACACGGCCATAACACGACGTGGATATTCTGTTACCTGAGTACGTTCCATAAAGAAAGCGTTGAAGCCCCGTGGAAAATCTTTCGTGCAATCGCAGAGAACTCCCTGAGCCGAATTCCCGTGTTTGACGCATACATTTTATTCAACTTCAAAGCAATCCAGAGATGCGTTTCTAACGAACACAACGTCACAACATGCGTTGAAAGTCTGAACCACGATTGACAGACGATGGGTTTCCTCCTCCTGCCCGCCGTACATTCGGCACTCCCCTCGCGCGCGCTTTGCGGGGACGAACAGCAAGTCACTTAACTCTGGCGCACAAGCCGAGATGGCTTTTAGCCACGCACATTGCACATACCCCATGCGAGGTTGAGTCGTACGTCGCCCGAGAAAGATAATCCAGACCATGGGAAGCACTATCCACCCGCAGAAGCACAACGTCGCATTTCATCGCGAAACAAAGGCGTCCACAACACACACACCATCGCCTCCTGTAGTGCCAAACGCATCTCACACTTCCCAATGGGAGTGAGGGGTACGCCTGCAGTGCCCACATGTCGCGAGGTGGGGCCCCGAGCTGAACCGGGATCACGCAACCGTAACTGACTTCTGGGGAGGTTTGTGCCTTGTTCCCAAGGCAACCGATGCATAGAGTTTCTCAATATTAGAAACTCTATGAACCGATGTTTGAGATTGTCAAAGAAATGGCGCTCGCTCCAGCGCTAGAAAGCTCAGATCCGCGGCGGAGCATGTTTTGCCAACGTTGCCGCTCTCCACCACGCGTCGCCCCAAGCTTAACTGGTCACATGATTGAAGCGTTTTGTGCACGGGTTCTGTATCGGTTTAAAATGTCTTTTTCACATGCCGCCGGCACGAATTACCACCGCCGCAAAATAAGAACCGGCACCAGCGGGGCCACATCTGATACGGCGCTTTTTGGATTAACAGTGCTCGGTGCATCAAGGGAACGAGCGCACGACCCTCGCCGTGCGGCTGCGAGTTCGCCGCCGATAAAATGTCATGTGCCGCCAGCAACGTACACCGCGAAAGGGCAAGGCCAGGCCGCCGCATACATGCGGCCAGATTTTTCGTTCGCTTTTCCAGCCTTGAGGGATTCATGGTGTCAACAAAGCTTGCCCGTAGCAGACGACAGTCTGAGCAGCGCAAGAGCGGAAGTACGTCACCGCTGCGGAGCGCAGCATCATGGGAGGCAAGGCTCGCGCGCCGTCAACAGCGGAGAGTAAGTCGAAAGGAGGAGGAAACGCGGAGCGACGATAATGCGCGGTTTTTAGATGCAGAGCATCTGATTCACTCGCCTTGTCCCTCCGGCGTCGTCGTCGTTGTTGTCGGCGTTGTCCACCCCTCCCCCATTATCCTCGCCGCGCCAGCTGCGCTCTCCGCCGCTCACCCCCTCTCCTCTCCGATAGCGAACACTCTCTCGCGAGGGGCATTGGATTGGATTCGAATCGATTGGATTGGCTTGCATTGGATTGGATTAAAGTGGATTGTGTTGGATTGTGTTGCGTCATAGCCGCGGCACGTTGCGTCATAGCCGCGGCAGACGCGCTGGGGCCGGCGCATGTGCAGTACTCTCTCTTCCGCGGTTTCCTCTCCTTCGGGCGCGCTCCGCATATAACCGGTGTGCCGTTCTCCGGCGAAGCAACCTCCACGCTTGGCTCAAACACCTAGAGTCCACGCCGCTTTACAAGTACGCCAACGTCGTCATCGACTGGGACCGGCTTACGCAGTCCCCTCAACGTTATGAGCGCTATAAAACGCGGTCCCTTCGCCGCTCCGCCTATGCGTCGCATCTACACAGGGGTTCCCGCGAGGGGAGGTGGGAGTTTTTTTGATTTACGATTTCTCAGCTAATACTCATCGCTTTAACAAAATTCTTGCGGGAGGAGATTGCAAATACATTGCTTTATTTGGGTACATGTACATCCATGCATCGGCGGAAGGTATTTCAGGACCCCTTTAATGGGCATCCCAGAGGCCTTCATTCGATTCCCGTGCAGTCCCAAATTTGCATAATTTTATTTTAGGCTCAATTTCTAACTTTTTGTGCCGTCAGCCATTTTAGAGGCCGTTTCGCTGACAGGTAGTTTTCCAAACAGGCTGTTTAATGTTTTAGGGCACAGCCCTTTGGCGGCCGTCTCTGGGCTGAGCCGCGTTGTCGGCGTAATTGAGTGAACGATGGCAAGACCGACGAGTGAAATAAAAAGCGAACGATGAAAGAACACAAAGGAGCAGAGTGCTGCGAAATTGGGAGGCGAGGGTGGTTCGCCGTTGCGGCATGAGCCAGCGCTCTCTGAAAGTGTGCGGTAGGGGAGGGGAGGGGCCAGTATGCTGTGCCCGCACGAGGCGCTCGACGGTGCGACGCTTCGCAAAAAACTGAGGGGGGCGTGCACGTCATTATGATGTGCGTTCACTTAAGACGCAGGTCGTGGTCCCTTCCTGAGACGTGCTTCGTGCCGCCGACGCAGATGCTCGTCATCGCGGCCATCGAGAGGACCCACAAGTGAGCGCTGCTTCAGTGCACTGCTCCTGCACCCAAATATCGCATTAGGGAGTATTGTAATTGCCAGCCAATTTTTTTTTTCATTAAAGATTGGGTGCAGCTTTAACTTTTCTGTACATTATTAAGCGAAAATTCAGAGCCCTTCCACTGAAGATTGGAGGCAACTCTGGGTGGGGGATTCACAGCTACTCAGATGAGGTGTACTTCTGCCGCAGTGGCTTTCTGTCATTTTCGCGCTTCTGTGCGTGCTGACGGTCCTTCAATTCCTGCTCTCCTTCCTCGGAGCGAACGACACACGTTCGTCCTGTAGCGAGTTAAAAGTGCAACTGCCGATAACAGTGCGACGAACACCGTTATCAGCGAGGAGGTAAAGAGTGATGGAGAGTAAATCGTTGCCACTGGAAGAGTAAGCTAAGATACTAACCATATAGTAGCTTCACTGTAAAAGCTTAGCACAGGATGAATGTCATACCACCAAGTGAGGTAGCAAGCTTGTTTTTTCACCGTGTGGTGATATTCCGGCATAAAAAATCGGGCGCCATTCCACTCTGAAGGTGGATGACCAACAAGCCTTTATAACACACGACATGGAGGTGACAAAATTTATAGGCTGAAGGTATGAGCAAATTTTATCTCTCTCGAGCATGGACGGCAGTCACCTCTAAGAAATAATTTAGCATCTCGAACACGCTACGTACGTGCAACTGTAGTCACATATTTAGCTGTGATTGAAGGCGGTTAAACCAAGTTTGAAGCTCAGTTTTTGGGCTACAGCTCAAAGTGAACACAAACACAACTGCACGGTAAGGTTAAGCAGACGCTGCTTGGTTCAGTGCTGCTGTGGGGGTGAGCACATGGTGAATTTTGATCCAGCCAGCACCTTGTATCCTTTTCTGGTGGCACGCACCCTTATGCTTTCGTCCCTTCCCTCAAAATGAACTAGCAAATAGACACATCACTGCAAAAGCACATGAACGGCTGGCTTGTTGACCATGACTGAGCTTGCGCCTAATTACTGTTTCCCCTACCCACCCTGAACCCGTCCCCTTGGAACAAATGATTAGATGCTTTGATTGTGGAAGCCATCAGTGTTGTGAATTGGTTTGGTTGGTGGAGCTTTTGTTGGCACCGGTGACCTTGACCGCATGAGACGCTTGCATGAAGGTCAGAGGGACGCTACCAGGCATTTCCTGGGTTTGTACCTGGAGTTATACAATTCGCAGGGACAGACAACCAATCTTTGTCGAATATATCTTCTTTATTCCAAGTGAAAGGGCATCATTTAAAACACCTTAACCCAAAACGATTTTGCTGATAGCACCCTAGAACTTCTTGAATCGCAATTATTTACCAGCCATCCGTGTCCCGCCAAAAGGAATGCCAGCAACCATGGCAGCGAGCCGTGCTGCACCATACTTTTAACTGCACGCGTGATAAAAGAGGAGTTTTATAAAAACTTGTCCCCGCCTCAAACAACAATGGGGCTCTTCGATTTACCATCTCGGACTCACCGCGGATAGCCCGCGGGTAGTCCGAGGATTCCCCGAAGCCATAGGGATACATGGGAAAATCGAATGCCGGGCTGCTTCTCGGGGAGTCCGCGGTGAGCCCGAGACTGTAAATCGAAGAGCCCCAATAATGTGCAGCCTTTCCCACTCCTTCATTGTTTGGACACGTAAGATAGTGTCCCATTTAGACCCTACGCATCGCCACCTTTCAGACATCAGGAAGTTTAGTGCCAAGTTCAAATTATTTCCGCCTGTTTATTTAGAAATCCCTTGCAGTTACCCCATTATGTAAAGCACTAGCTTTATTAAGAGCTGGAGGACACGCACTCGACAAAAATCGGTTGTCTGTCCCCTTAAAATAGTTAGAAAGAATTCACTTCAATCTGAGAGCACCTGGAGGGAGCCTAGATTGTCTGAAAAAAAAAAGGGAGGGCAACAAATTAATATTAGAACAATTCCTTTCACAAAGGCTGGTAAGCCCCCTGAACTGCAGCTATAATGATGACCCAATGTACGATGCAAGCAAACAATCCTTGGTCCCACCCACGGCGCACATGCCAACCTTTCAGTTCCAAGACGTTGCGATGCTCCCGTCATTTTGCGTTATACATTTAATACATTGTTGTAGGTGTAGCTCAGCACCTTGGACACGAGATTGGTGTCATGCCCTGCACCTAAACGGTGGCAGGACCTGCCACTCAAATTCTGCGTTCTCAGCTAGAGCAGAAGCTAGTCTTTGCACTGAAGCAATCGGTACTACCTGTAAATGCAACGCTGCTTTTACTAGCCCCTGTTTATGGCTGATCTGGTTGGCGACAAGCGCACATTTCTTGGGCGTTGCATCCACCGGACACTTTCAACTCCTGCAAAAGGAAAAGGCAAGGGAAGACTTGCTTCAAAAATGACACACAAGGCAAATATGAAATGCAAACAGATTGAAAACTTCATCTTTATTACGTGCTTGCCCCTTGCTAGAGTGTTACACTGGGAACGCACTCAAATGTACAATTCTGGGCAAATGTATTCACAAATTCTATTTTGCAGAACTTCCGCATCCTGTACATGCCAGCATCCACAAATAGCACTAGGAACAAAGCAATAATGAACACAGGTGCTTTATTAGTAATAACGCTTTCAAGATATGTAAAACACCAAAAAAGCAGAACTAGAAAAACAAAAAGTCCATAGTGTCGCAAGCAAATACCTGGGGTGAAACACCCGTGATGTATTTGCAACACCCGTCACGATTGACTTTTCGAACTAGACAATAATCACTCGGGATATCAATTTATGGTGCGACTGCCAAATAAGGTGTAACTGGGGCAATACGTCGCTAAAGGATCGATTCACAACTGTAGATTAGACTGAAGCCATAGAACGTATCGGCTATAAAACCCCATGTCAAGGGGGCTTTATTATTATTTTTCCTCAAATCTTTACACGCCGGCGCCTAAAATGTCATACCCAAATGATAAGAGAAGATTCCGGGTGATATGTAATCTGAAAACACTAGCATGTTTAGCAGTAAGTTCTCGCAACTTTATGAAAGCATTGAAGAAAACACTTCTTTTTTCAAGTTCCTTTCATCACAGAACGCAGAAGTGATTTGAGGTGCGCTCGCCACAAAAACGTAACATAACGCCACATTCCTCACACCACTGATTTATTTGTTTTTTCCAAGCTGTCACCTGCTCCAGTGAGTGCGAAGAAAAGCAGAAATAAATTTCTTTTTCCAGGCAATAGTAATATGCTCAACAGACTGCTCGCAGCCCAGCAAAAGTGTGATACTTCTCTGTTCAATGAATTAGTCTTAAACGGTGCAAAAGCGACAGCAGTTTTTAGCAATGGAGCTAAGAACAAAGCAAACGTGAACCAGTCATCTGCACGCCCAGTGGGGTTAATGCTAATGACTGCTTCTAAAGAATACCTTGATGTCTGGTATTTGTTAATACTGCAACTCTTGGTACTATTGGGACATTCTGCGTTGCTTCAAAACGCATGGCAAGCCCAGTCTTGGGCCAGATGAAAGCATCGTTTTAGGCAGATGGAGGGGTGGCAAAACTAAGGCTAGATTATCAAGATCATCGAGGCCATGGCACCAAATATGCCACACACGGACAAAGTCCATTCCTTAAATATAATTTATATTGCGGCTACTTTCAACACATTTCAACAAAGATAACTTCTTTTTCAAACCTACACGTATAGCGCTTCTCACCTCAATAAAATGTCATATACACGCAGCAAACAAACTTTGTTTTGGCGATTTTAACACCCGGACGACACTGCCCCTCACTTTGCTAGTTCGCAGGATTTGTGCTTTTGCAGACCTTTTGTGCTCCAAGCTGAACAGATTTCAACACCAGGCTCTTAATTAAGCGGTAGCACCGTAAAACGAGCCGTTTGAAGAGTGCTGGAAATCCGCCTCATCAGATGGGGCTGTCTGAACAGAGCTCACCTTCCATAGTGTTGTGAGTGCAGTACACAAGTTGCACAGAAAATAAAAGGTGTATTACGAAAATTTTGATATTGAACGCCAGGGTCCTTTTGCCACATCAGCACCGCCCGCCCTTTTCTCACCGTACAAGGAGGACAACATTGACAGAAAGAGAACAAAGGCTGCCATGCACGCGCGCTGTCATCATGTAAGGGTTACTCAGTAAGCAGGAACGTTATTAACCCCCAAGAATTTTGAAAATACTGGATGTGTGAGTAAAGGGACACTGCATATGGCAGTTGCACAACGCAACAGGCACAGTTGTGCAAGCGTTGCAACTTGCACAAGTTGCAAGTCTGCGCCTGCCCTTGTGTCCCACTCTCTCTCTGTGTGGCATCTTCCTCAGCAGTTTACACCTTTTGACAAGGGGCATAGTCGCATGTCCTTCTAATGTACACCTGCCCAATTTTTTACCAATATCACGAGAGCGTCGACCGTTCCGTCGATCAGCGCCGTATGATGGGGTGACACGACAAACTCGGCGAGAGTAACCGCATGCGCATTAAGCAGAGGCCGCTGCTGTCGTCTTCTGCTAGGCTGTTCCAAGAGCAGACAGCCACCCCGTACTGCTGTTACCACTCGCTTTCACTTGCCCTCTTCGCCCGTTAACAGCGGGTTGGAGGGTAGTGCGATAAGCAAATAAAAAAATCAGGGGTGGCTGTCTGCTCTTGGAACAGCCTAGCAGAAGACGACAGCAGTGGCCTTAGCTTAATGCGCATGCGGTTACTCTCGCCGAGTTTGTCGTGTCACCCCATCATATGGCGCTGATCGACGGAACGGTCGACGTTCCCGTGATATTGGTAAAAAATTGGGCGGGTGCACAACCGTATGGTTGTAAAACGTGTGTACTAACAGCATAAGGGTATCCTATCTGTGCACCCTTATAAGGTACACTCACATGGGTGTAACACAGGAGGGTGTGCAGCAAAGTTGTAGACCCCTTGCACTGTACACCTTGACATTGTACGTTTGTTCCGTTCCTCCCCCACCCTCAACACTTGCGAGCTGCACAGAACATAACATTGTGCCCACTTATCGAGTAAACATTACCTGGAAGCAGCGCATGTCCCATGCCGTTCTTTTTTTTCATCTGTTTGCTTCATGCATCGTGAATTGCACCAACTAGGCCAATGACAAGTTTGATGACAGGCCAATGACCAACGGGGCCAACGACAGCGGTCCACACCAGAGTGAACAGAATCAGTGGGGCGTCGCAGCATCGCCGGCCACCACAAACGGCATAGTTACGGCAGCGCACCGTTCAGCACACTGCGCGTCCAGTGAGCAACCACAAGGCCTTCAGAAGAACCCGGCCATGAAAAAAGGCCCGCAAAAAAAGTAAGACATAATCTATAACGCCCTTCGGATACCACACAGTACCAGAAGACGCTATGAGACAAGACTCCAACAGCAGAGTGACGTGCTGGGCAACTTTTTACTGTCACTATTAACAAACCATTACTTCGTTATGCCATATGCACCGAATTTGACAGCAGGTTTTGGTGGCAGTGAATGGGGGGTATTCCCAAATAACATCGGCATTCAAGCTTTCAGACAAAATGGAAAAAACAAAAAACAAATCGTAATAACCAAAAACGAACATAGAAGCTACCTAGCATAGCATTTCACCACACTCGTTTATTGCAAAATATTTTTTACGGCCAGCATTTTATGTGATGAATGCGCCCCAACTAGCTTGACTTTCAGTTTTTCTTAGGCTCCTTTTTTTATTTTCTTTCTTAGGCTCTTTCGACTTATTTTTGGTTGGCGAAATCCGTGTGCACCCTCTCTTATCAATCAAAACAACGCTTTGCAGCAAGCTAAGCTCAAGCCAAATGAGCCTGATAGCATCTGCTCAAAAAGGCCGTACTGTCAGTGAACCAAATCAGGCAAACAAGCAGTGAATAACACCAAATGCACCCAGTCTTTGAGAAGGGAAGAGTGGGGGGGGTCTCCTTTAAAAATATGCTGGACACATCTTGAAATACGCCCGTTATATTTCTACAGCTCGTTTTTCCTACTTGTCACCGAAACTGGTGCATAGCATCACAAGAACAGCACTGATCACACCGGAAAACAAGAAATTAAAGAGAGAGAAAAAAAGAAGAAAAACGCCAGCCTGGCCGTGTTAGAAAAACAAAGCACTCTAGACACAGAGACTGAAACATCCCTGCTCTGTTTGGCACATTTTTCTAACACAGTTCACTCGTAATGGGAGTATGAACGAAAACGCCACAGGTTTACCGTGGCCGATTCTGTTCGCTTCAGTTAGAGACCATGTGTTTAGGCTTGCAAGTAGGAAAGAGTGCCTTTAGTTGCTCCTTTCAGCGTAACGTCAAATAGTGCCTCGCTAAGTGGTGTAAAAGCAAAGACATTTCAGACTAACAGCACATTTTTTTGATGCCCCGTGGAATTCAGTGCAAATGCACTCCACTATTGTATGTCCTGCTAAACACGAAGTGCGAGAATCGAACATTGGCACTTGGACTAAATAAGTGCCGCTCAGTTTGAAAGCAGGGTCCTGTCTCCGAAGGCGCAATAAATGTAAGCACATACAAAAAAATTCCTTGAGAGCTCGCACAGCGGCCGTTCACTACTTTACACACTTCTCGGAGTATTTCTTCTATTTATCACCTCGTGAGCCACGCTTGCCCACAACCGTTTTATTTTCCATTCACAAATGATACAGCTGTGACTAATTCGCATAGCGCGAGTGACCCCGCACAGCCTATATAGGCTGGCCGTTCCATTGCAACGCGCCATCGCTTTCACAGACTTCCTTGGAGGATGGCGAGCCTTGCGGGCAGCAGCAAACCCGCGAGCGCTTTCGCCCCTACTCCCATCACAACGAAACTAAGACAGTCTCTCTCCCTCCCTGGCTCACGTGGTCGTGAGAGAAGAAGAGCAAGGGGAAAAAACCCGCCGAACAAGGAAGCCTCCTCTAGTTGGAGGCGGCCGCCAGCTGCGCCTTGGTCAGCAGCCGCGGCTCGGTGGACGCCGGGAGCAGAGCGGAGGGGCGGCACGGGCGGCTGCGCAGGGTCTCGAAGCACGTGCCGCACACGCGCACGGGCGAGTACAGCTGCTCGTGCGGGACAGGCACCAGCTGGTTCGCACACTGGTTGCAGAACACGTGGCCACAACTCCTGCAAGACGGCCACGGCAAAGCACCCTCAGTTAGAACAGCCGACGCACAGCTGGAACAACAGGCGGCCCAACAGTGGCAGTGGAGGCAAATTACGTAATGGCGGCTGTGAGTAAGCCTAAAGCACTTCCTGTCTGGCGTCTATTGAAATGCACCGCCCATTTGTCAGTGGACACACTGAAACCAATTGTGCGTGTGCAGCGCACCCATTTCAGCCGAAACAGTGAGCCGATCCACGAGTCTACAGCCAAGCTCTGTGGATTCTCTACTTTGAGCTAGCTCGCACTTCTTCCGTGTTCCAGCCAACGAGTAGACGTGGAGCTGCAAGCGTGATTTTCAGCTAATGGCAAGATTGTTGTAGGCTTGTGCGAATATTCGGGCACTTCGAATATTCGAACGAATATTACAGTATTCGAATTCACTTCGACTCAAATTTAAAATTTCCGATATTTCGAAGTATTCGGGGTGAACGAATATCAAAACTTCGTTCAAGTTTCGGTTTCATTAGGCAAGCTGCAGTGCCATTGACATCAGTCCTACATCTTGACTACATGTGGAGCCAACAGAAGCTAAGCCAGATTCAGAGCGTTGTCGTAGCCTTCTTACGTGCGCATGTTCGTCAGCATGGTTCGTCAGGGTAGTCGAGGCTCCTGTTTCATTGTTTCAAACAATGAAACGGTAACGAAACAATTTGTTTGGTTACCATGTGCAGTGAGCAGGTGCTGATTGCACTCCGCTCTTGAACTTCAGTGGCCATCAGTTGCTTCAATCAGTTAAGTGACATGGGCAAATGTGTCCACGGGTGCGAACCCAATACATATAGTGGAATCTCGTTGATCCGATTCTGGGTGATACGAATTTCGGGATGATACGAATTTCTGATAAGTCCCGGCGAAATCGCATTGTTTGCAATGGGAAAAATTTCGGCTCTCACGAACGGGCCTGCATAGCCCGGCGGATGATACAAATGAGCCGGCGAGGCGCCCGACTGCCGAACGGGCAAGCGACGGCGACGTACGGGCTCTTTCTCCCATCTTTGTTGTTCTTTCTCCAGGAACGTGTGGGCTGTTGTTTTCTGCTCTCGAAAACGCGCCGGGCACTCCACAGGCGCGCTGACGCCGCTGCAAAATCACCCCACACACTGCGCGGGGCGCAGCCGGCCGCACCCCGCGCAGCGTGTGGGGTGATTTCAGTCGCGAAGTGGTGCGAGGCGCTCGAGCCACCACTTCTAACCGCTATTTAAAATGCCGCTCAAAGCACACACAAAAGTTTCTTGTGAGGTAAATGAGCTAATAATGTGGGTGAAAACGGTGCTATAAAACATCATGAAAGCATAGTGAAAGCGCCCATGAAATATCTGCCGGGTGCTAAGCCTAAGCATCTCCGGCGGAGCCAGCCAGCTGTCTCGAGCGCTTCGAAACTGCCGGCTTGAGGCAGACGCCTTCTCATTGGCGCAAATTGTCAGGCTCCTCCCACTGCCATGCGCGTCGCGCGTCATTTTCTGACCGAGGCACAGGCGACCGCGGGCGCGGAATCACCGACGCGGCGTTGAAAATATCGCGCACGCAACGCTGACGCGCACGAATCGCGTGCAAAAACGCTCCTGTAGTGGAGCTTGGGTATCGCGAGTGAGGAGACGAAAGTCCAGAAATTACCGCTTGGCGACATGGAGGTTAAAAAAAAAAAAAAAAAAGCACAAAACTTCACGGATTTCTCCACGCAAAAGTAAGAAAATAAAACGAAAACTTTTTTTAGTGATCAATTTTTTGGTCTGTGTTGGTTCATACAAATTTCGGATGATACGAATATTTTTCGCGGTCCCGCGAGATTCGTATCATCGAGATTTTAAAACTTTTTTTGTGAAGGTCCCGCCAGGACCGGAAGCTCAGTGCTTCAGTGACAGAAAGCTCAGTGACACCTGACAGCTATTCGAATTCGCTTCGAAAGTATTCGACCCCAAGGACTATTCGCTTTGAACTAAAATATTACTATTCGCACAAGCCTACAAGATTATATAACCTATTCCAGGTTGAAAGAATTTCTGTCATAAAGGGGCCCAGCCGTGGCTGGATTGTTGTAATTTAATGGATGTTCCATTTGTCAAAGTGACGAGTCTCCAAGAAAAGCTGCTGCAGGCCAGACAACCATGCTTCATCACCAAAATTAGACCAAATTAGACCAAAATTATGCTTCATCACCGAAATTAGACCTGGCCAAAATTAGACATAACCTGCAATTAAAAAAAGGGACTAAAAGAAGAAGTCACACTTTCAATGCCTTTTACAGTAGCTAACTAAAAAAAAAAAAAAACAGAATCTGCAAGGTCTGACTCGAGGCACTTTACAATCAACAGGCAAGGAAAAAAAAATGTTGGCAGCCACCGGTAAAAATAGCCCCTGCATGCCAAGTAAATCTAAAAATATCCCATCCTCGGCATTAAGGTGGCCCAGGTTTGGAGGCTCGCCATACTTTCAATTTCCTGCAATTGTCCACCCGTGTGCCGCTAACCAGCTGTGCTAATGCCTACTTGAGGGACTCCAATTGATTTCACCTAAAGTGGAACTGTCGTGGTTGGACAGAGCAGCGCTTGCATCTCAGTGCTGGCCGATGCCTTCCTTGCAGCCTCCCTTGTGCAGCAGGTGCGGCTGCCCAATTCCGTTGCTCAAACACTTGCCAATTGGGCTCCAGCCGTCCAATGGGAAGTGAAACAGAGCAGAGAACAATACACCGCTTAACCGACAGCCGCGCTGTGACAGGGATGTACAGGGCCGTGTATCCAACTCCTAAATTCTCTAAAAAAAAAAAAATAATAGTTCCTCGGGGTACTTAGGTCTGCTTACCATACTTACACGATTGTAGGTCGACCCTTTTTTTTCAAATTTGACAATCCAATGTTGGGGGGTCGACTTAGAATCAAAATCTAACTGTGTACCGCTAGTAACGGCAAGAGAAACGAGAAATCAGGGGTGCTACAATGTGGGGACAGCTTTGCACCCTTGTTTCCATGGTTATGGTCAAAGTGTAGCGTATTATTTACCATTGCATACATTCTGGCGTCAATAAAGGTGCTGCCGACTTAAAAAGTTGGTGTTCCCGACCTGTGCCTTTCGTCGCTGTACTCAGAGCGACTAACCTCCCACCATCGCGTTCGGAAGTGTACTGAACAACGCGATATAATTGTGGCTACGCTAGCACCGTGCATTGAACCAAGGGATTCAGTAATACTGATTTTGTTTATTAGAGACAAACAAAACACTTCTTAAATGCGAGTAACGTAGTGACGGATCAAAAGAAATCGCGAGCGGCCGCTACCGTCAGCCACCATGCTTGTTTGTTTTGGTATCTCGCGGCAGTGGCTGCTTCCTGTTGCTTCGATGGTTGTCCTCTCACAGCGAATGTGTTCTTCCTGCTTAACCCACAGCGCATGGTTATTCCGCATGCTTACTGTGCACACCACACGCGCACGGCTGTTGTGGGAGCATCGATCATTGATGGAAGAGCCGCCGTATGGGGTATATTGGCAGTTGACGAAAGAGCTCCTCTTTGTGATACCAGAGTGAACTCTAGTGATACGATTTTCTAGCCCGCGCTCGCATTTTTTTTTCTTTTTTTTCTTTTTTTTGAGGGATGCAATTTTGGGGGGCTCAACCTACATTCAAGTTGACTTGCAATTGTGCAAATATGGTACGTGCTTTGAAGTCGAAAGCCTGGTGATGCATAACTTCTTTACCACTACATCGCATTTGAGTCTTTCTTCACTTTCGTTTCTTTTCGCGTCTCTTTCTTCACTTTTTTTGTCTTTTGGCACTCGCCGTCAGAGCCAGAGCTCTTCGATGTAGGCAGTTGCGAAACTCCGCCTCAAGAAACGGCCCGCACCTGGACCCCCCCCCCCCCCCTTCTTTGGATCGTGCGTACGGTGGCGCCACTGCGGCCGCCGCACGCACTATCCAAAAAACAACCTAATTATTCAAACTGAAACTTTATCGTTAAATTTTGTTTTAAAGTGCATGATTCTTTATTTTTGTGCTTTCATAATAACAATAATTGTAATACTTTATTGATGGCATGAGTGCAATACAATACGAGAGACGGGCCTGCCAAAGCCGCAGTGGGCTTGAATGGCAGTGCCTGGCAGACAGTGACAGAGCCATCTGTAGCAACTAATTAGCACAACAACAACAATGAAATAAAAGTTCGAAACATTACAGGATTCCGATCACATGTTAATGTGTCTAAGAGCCTTTCTGAGACTACGTCTCGTTTTAACTTCTAGTAAGCAGGGGTTCATTCATATAAGTTATTCATTGCTATCTTAACTCCAGTTTTCAGGGTGCGGTTGTTTCTGCGTCCGCGCAACTGCCTCAACCAATTAGCGCTTGTGCAGGCACTCCGGCACAACATAGGTCTGACCTGAAGTACTAAATTTGCAGTTATCATTTGGCCTACAGCACATTGTATGTCAAAACTAATCCAGTAGCCGATCAAGCAGCTCTAAATAATCATTTTCAGCTTGCATAAAGCCCTAGAGGCGACTTCTAATTTATTTTTTTGCCAACAGAAGACCGAAGAGGACGCGCAGCAGATGACAGTGCACAAGCGACGGTTGACCCCAAGGTCGCATTTCTTTTTGCTACTCTTGCTTCGTATGTATATAAAAAAATTGCGTGGTTGAACACATTGGTCTCCTTTGGCATAACAAATTTATGTAAGCACTCAAATACCATTTTTCGCCCAGGTCGTTGAGTGGCGAAGCAAGTTGTATAGTTTATTTTGTCACCAACAGATGGCACCACTGTAAAACAAGATCCAAAACAGTGGACTAATCGTAGGGCCACTTTTTGATGCATGGAGCCTATGGGGAGTTTCACAACTCCTATATCGAGTAACTCAGGTCAGAGCCACTTTTCTACTACGCTGTGTTTGTGTCTCTTTCTTCGCTTCCGTTTTCCCATCTTATGGCACAAATTGCGTGAGAAAGCATGCTGGTGCACGCCACACCTTCTCTAGAATAAAGGTACTGTGCAACTAATGCGCACGTGTTTTACTCACGTGCCATCAAGTTCAGGTGTCATGCAGCATGCACAATTCTACAACTCCCACTTTGTAGTTCAACAAATTTTGTGAAGCAGGCACATGAGACCCTCAAAACTCTAGACTTCTGGCCTATCCCCCCAAGCAGTGGTGTGCCAGGAAGGATAGGACAACAACTTTTGTTCCACTGCTGGCAACGTGTGGAGACAGCTGAGTGGTAGCATTGAGCTGCTATGGTGGAGTCCAGAGTTCAAATTCCATCGGAGTGCACGTGTTTTATATTTACCGTTTACAGTGGTGACCATTTTCTTCACGCAACAACAACAGTTTTTTAAGTGCGGAGCACTTTAGGGGCCTGGCTTGCCATTTCCCCTGGTCGGGTACAAACATGGGCATCACGAAGCTAATGCCTATCCCACTAAGTCGCAGAGGCGCACGTTACTCATATGCAAAGTACTGAGGGTGGTCTTTGTGCTGCACCATTGCCACAGATGCTGCCATTGCTAGGCCGCAAAAAAAAAAAAGCCCACAAAACAAGGAAACAACAACAAGGAAAACATCACCAATTAACGCATTAATTACTCCAAATTATTGAACTCAAGCCAGTGTCTTTTTATAGGCCTTTTCAGTGGCTGCGGCAACCTCTCTTGTCTACTTTCGGTATCAACACCAGGCTGATACTGAAACTAGTTAGGAGAGGGAGCCACAGACCCCCTTGGCAGGAGAGTAGGAGAAAAGCCGCCTGTATCAGGCAATATTATACAGGCGGAGTCCATTAGTAAATGTGCAAAAATTGCAAAAAAGAACTAATGCAATATACTCACAAGAATAACCTAAGGGAAACACTGGCGAATCATTGCTCAGCACTTCCAACAGCTTTCACGTTAACAGCTTCCACTGCTCTAATTTTTTAAAATACAAAAGTGTTTTATGTCGGGGTCCACCAAGATCGTCTATCCGTCCGGGAAATGACATCGCCAGAAAAACTTCAATTGATGTGGTGGCGCCGGGATTCCAGCCACAAACTCTTTCGCCGCAATGGGAGGTACGAAACGCGCTCCCGACTGCGCTATAAACAGACACGTGAATAGGGCGACAAACGCGCCTTATAGCCTTCCTTTCAGATGGTGCTGCCATCTAGGAGAGGCGAAGCAAGTAGTGCATCGTGATGCTAATGAGCGCCGACAGTTGGCGCCTCGATGCCAGCGCCTACTTATACGGGGGACACGTAGCGCAAGCTGCGGAGAAGCTGACTTGCGGATGTCGCGCTCGTGACACGGTCCGCTGCTCCGAATTTTGCTGCAGCGGACGGACCATGTGTTCCCCAACGATTCGCTGACAACCCGTTTGGTTTCGTTCACGTTCACTTGGACGGTTTGCGAGCGCCTGTGGTTTCAGTCGGTCAGATTTACGCAATGCTCCGACGCGTGCAATCCAGTTTCTAACGTTGATGCGTCTAACGGTGCCATACCGACGAAATATAAATAGCGACGTGCAAGTTCATATCGACGCACAATAAACATTCAACTGCTCCTGTGAACGCACATTTCACTTTCGTGTTTTACCGGTTCCTATAGAAGAGGGAGCAACCACTTTTTTTTTTTTTTTTTTTTTTTTTGTCGAATGGGAAATTTGAGGTTTTCGCCTCATAAAAGAACGTCTCACACCTGCCAACATCAGGCCCAGCTTAATGCTCCGCTCACCTGCAGTGGTGCCGTCGGCGTGCCATCCAGAACTCGGCGCTGCATCCGCGGCAGTGCGAGGCTGCGTGGTCGGGCACCCACAGGGTAGAGCGGGCGTCCCGCTCATCCACCTGCTCCCAGCTGTGGTCCGACGAGCTGCTACCGTCCTGGCACGCGGCCCACGGGGGCTCCCCGCTGCAGCAGTCCAACCCAAGAGGCTGGGGTGAGGGGGCAGGGGGGACGACGACGGTCAGTCAGCCACCTTTCGCTCATCCACGCACACACACACACAGGCACAGTTATCTGCACTCGCCTGCCAAGTGTTTGCCCGAAACAGAACGTGCTAGAACGCGGCAGGATTTTTCCGACAAGCTCATGTGCAGCAAATTTGGATGGGTAACTGTACGGTAATTCTGCACGTTTTTGCCATATAATCAAGATTGGAACAGCTGAAAACTTCTTTCGGCCTCTGAAACAGCCACGGGGGACCTATCAATGAGGGAGGAATGTAGCCAGGAATGCCAGCACTGTACATGGCTCGTTTTGAAGCACTGGCGCTCTTCTATTTCCAGTATTTTCAGCCCTGGACTCACCCTGGACTGTCTGACGCAATCCAGTATTTTCAAAGTACTCTACATGTATTGTTAACTACAAAGTTGTGCTTGCAGCTCTTGCTCAGTTCGTCTAGAAGAGTAAACAGAATGCACAAATGAGTTGTCATGACATGAGCTAAAGTAAATTGTTGCTGTTACGACATAGCAAGGAGATGGTAAGGGGGCTCACGCTGCAACCGCAGTGATACATGTTAAAACCAGGAAGGAATCTCAAGCCGATTAATTCACTGCACGCTGTACAAACTCGTACCGCAGTGATGAAATATACAGGACTGGGGAATGGGCCAGGAAGAAATGGGTGCTACTACAGCCCAACTTGGCCTGCAGGTGACGCCTGAGCTTTTGGATAGGCTGGAGCGAGCGCAACGCTCAACTTCACTGGCCTTGCTTTGATGTTGGGAAGTGGGGAACTGACCTCCTTGCCTTCCATTCTAGGCGCCCGCCAACACTGCATGAAACTCTAAGGCGCACACTAGAAACGGATCACTCAACTTTGGTCACCACCACCACAAAAGTGCCTCCTAACTACTGGTCACATAATCAAAATTTATTTCGGAACAAAAGACAGCCCCAACAGCGGTCAAGCGCTAGCATGGGTTGCAAGCCCAGCTCACGGCTGTGCTCGTCGGAGCAAAGCTGACTCACTCGCACACAACACCTTCACTTGGCCAGCAATGCATGCATGAATGACAGATGGACTCACAGCGTCCTCTAGTGACTCTGGCGCCTCCTTGCCATTGGAATGAAGGTAGGAGCAGTGTTCTAGAGCGAGCCTCGCCCTGCGGAGCTCGTTCTCCAGGCTCTCTATCTTGGCCTGCAATCAAAGAGGGAAAACATCAGCGTGGCAATGCTCCCTGCAACTGTCTGCGGCAATATAACAACCGTATCTGCACATGTACATACGGCTGTACACAACCGTATGTACACAACTGTGACTGTGCTCCAACTAAGGTTATTTTAGCGAACTTTGCGTTAAAAGTGGGGTCAGTCAATGTTATTGCAACGAGGCAATCTTTCGAAAGAACCAAACTTGCATTTTGTCTTCATGGCCCCTTAAACTTTCACAGCATAGGGATCCACACGTTAGCTGGGACAAAAGAGTGCAATTCACACAATCGCAATTTACAACACTCGTGTGGTCAAACTCTCTGTGTTTAATAGGGAGCCTGAAAACGGCAGCTACATTGCGTAACATTCAGGAAATAATAATTTTTGCTTAAAAAAATTTAAGTTTTTTCTGAAAAGGTCCACTGCAACATATTGTCAGAGCTTGGGAACTATGGTTGCAACCTATGTGCGAGTACTTTTATGCACTGCTGTAGAACAGGAAATAAAAAAACTCAGGAAGGAAGAAAAAAATCAGCAGTGGCTTAGCTCGGCTACGCCAGGATATACGTAGCGTGAGCGAAGGTTCAGCAGGTTATTCTTAGCTTTCCTGGTTGTCTAGGATTAGCTTGATTATCATGCTTACTACTGCTTCAATGACACACACACACACGGTACACGCATTATGTGACACATGTATATTTATCAAGTGGCTCTGTCGCAGCGTCACCAATCGCCCCAGAGCTAAGCTGGTTCTACAAGCGCACGCCGGTGTTGCTACGACGCACGAGCCAGTGATTCCACATCCGGCCACCTTTCGCATGATCATCAAGTGGACCGGGCCACCACGTGCGGAACGGAGGTTGGCGAAGGCGCTGGGCGCGTGGGGTGTGTGAGAGACGCCGGGCAGCGAGCAACGTTCTGTGCGCCGTGTGACGTCACTGCTCCTCGCGCATGCGCAGCACGGCTCTCCAGGAGCCATGCAAAACTGCTCAACCTCGGCCAGTGTAGCTCACGCTACAAAAAGTTATTCAGTGTCAGCTGGAACTAACACTACGTAATGTGCGATACTATGGAACGCATTAGGTCATCTTAAACATTGCACTACTTTCTTAACATCATTCTCCGAAATGTTTTTCTAACTCCTCATTTTGACGTTGAATGGCAGAATCATGCTAACGCACTTAACCACGGGCACGCTTCCAATTTTGCAAAGTCTCCTGAGCAGTTGCCAGAACTGCTCGGTGCACTGCAGTACAGTTCTGCCACCACCAGGCTTCCCAGTGACAACCTTGTCCTGCCCTCTAAAGCTCAGAGGGAACCGGAAAGTTGCCATAGTAACCAGCCTCCTCTGCAGCAGCGTGCGTCGTTTTTCATTTGCCTCATGCTAGGTTGTTATAGCAGCACACCATCTGCCAATATGCCAAGTTGTGGATTGGAGGCGAAAATCCCGGGCCATCTCCACTAACGCAAAACCTAGGCAGGGGTGAGGCATGCCGTGTATAAGTTTATTCTTCGCGCCTTGGCATTTTCGCCAACGGATATGAAACCGTTGTGGGGTACAGGTATACAGCTTGGCTGTGAAAGTCTCTTGCCTTTGAAGCACGAAGCTCTTTAGCGCGAGGCTAAACGAATGACCCAGTGTATTTTTTAAAAGTACGTGTTACGCTTTAGCGAGAGGCGTAAACGAGTTTCCCAGTGTTTTAGTACCGTGACTACATGAGACAACGATAACGACAGGAGACGCCAACAGCCCAGCCCCTAAAACATCTGTGCAAGTCTCCTGTCAACAGCTGGCACATTGCAGAAGTGGCACCAAGGGCCCACCTCGTGGTCTAGAACCATCTGGTGTATCCTCTGCTGGAGTGCATCGGCTGGGCAGGGCATTCCGTCCACGTCGAACGGCTGCTGCAGGGGGGCGGCGCTCACTGTCCGAGACGCCATGGGGTCCAGCAGGAGCCGGTCATCGCAGGGCGTGGCGGGGAAGCCCGAGCTTGGGGTCCTACCAAACGTGCAACACCCTAAAGTTAGTTATCTTCCCAATTAACAGAAAGCTCCAGCCTTGAACCTGACACCCATTTCCTTCATACACATTCCATAATATAGTGGCCATGAGACAGCTGAACTTCTGCATGTGCACACTTGCACGTTTAGTGGGGGGAAAAAAGTAGTACAGTTAACTCTTTCGCTACCGCCGGAAAATTGACTAATTTTAGGGGTCCAAGAAAACATTTTTTTCCCTGCTAAAAAATTGGTGAGGCACTAATTGCAGGAGCGCAAAATGCAGATTATTTAACGACATTTCCAATAACACCAGTTTTTAAAGGTTTTTATATATCATATATGTAAAAAAAATATCAAAACCAAAATTTTTGTCAAGTTGTCGAAAAAATGATAAAAAAGGAGTTGTGTATAAAAAAAATTAGAAGATACATTTTGTTGGAAAACATTTCAAAAACACGCCCTAGAAATAATGTCGACTTGCGCGGAACAGTTCGTCAGATATAAAAAAAAAATGTTAGCATGCACGGTGCTCGTGTCATGCGGTGAAGCCCAACCTCCAATTCAAAATGTGCAATTTCGGGTGGTTTCCTGGAATAAATCTGGCGGTTTGTCATCATCAGAGGCACCAATTTGCCCCCACATAACGTAAAAACATCTTGTCAATGGCTGACTTTGCATTTATAGCGAGCACAATATTTGGGACAAGCACGCGATGCGGAAAAAAACATGCATGACGTTGAAAACGGAACGCCGTCGCTGATGCTTGCTGTCGTTCACGGTCAGTTATCTCTCAAAACATAAAGCTGAGCTTTATTAGTATCTTCTTACTCGCAATTGTAGCCTTGCTCGCAAAAATGAGGTACGATGAGCTAGAATCGTGCCCTGCGATCTTTGGCCGAGTAGCAGTTGCGCGCTGAAAAAGATCAACACAATGAGCCTCTTCTATTGCAGCGCCACCTAACATTTTTCAAATGAAACAGTACAAAAACTTATCAGAGACTCGTCCGAATAGACAGTTCAACTAAGCAGCAACATTAGACACCCGGATACCCCCTCGCATGGAAACGAAACTGGAAGGCGAACAGCTGGCAGTGTAAGGCCGGTTTGAAACGCTGTCCGCAGCGGAACAGACATCTGGCGACTGGGTGTGATCTTTTGACTTGCATCTGAAGTTCTTATCGCAGAAATCGGGTTAGGATGGGGGGAAATCAGGAGCGGCGTGCTTTGTTCGAGGATCAGTCGCGGACGCTTTAGGCGCCATGGCAGATAGCCTTGAAGTTGGGTAACTGCATAGTAGCGCTAAATATGAATTTCGCGATGCAGAAATGAAACCGAAACTGTTGCAAACTGTTGGCGAATGGTCCTGGGGTAAGTAGAACTACCACAGAACTTAGAATAACGTGCGCAAAGGCAATAAAACTGCCTAAAATCATAAAGTATCTTTGCAACCAGGCACTGCTTGACATTTTCAGCCGATTTCTGGGATTATTACTGTCAGAGCGCGAACCTGACGATTGAAAATCGTTTGCTAGTTCCCCATTCACGCCCTGATAGCAAAAAACAAGCGCTGGTGCAGAGTAATTACGAGTTGCACGCATTCTTCGTTGGTAGCCGTGACGCACGATGACCACGCCCCTTTTCCACACCCAGGTGATTCAAAAGCGCGTCAAAAATCACGTTTCCGTTGCAAAAATTAAAACAAAACTGATTTTGAAAGGCCATTTTCTGATCTAACTCTGAACAGCTTTACTTGTTCGAGAAACGCCTGGAACGCCATGAAAAGGCGCTCCCAAAAGTATCAATCAAATTGATCGATTTTGATAGGTGCGGTAGCGAAAGAGTTAAACCCTGCAATAACAAATTCGCTGGGGAAATCCAAAAAATCCGCTTCTGCAGGAATTTCGCTGCCGCGAGAATGAAACATAAATGACAGAGAAATCACCCACAAACTGAAAAATAATTTCCGAAAGTCAGTTATACAATCAAACCTCGATGTAACAAAGTCGGTAAAATTTGTAATTTACTTCGTTACGTTAAAACTTTGATACATTGAAATTCGCGATAAAAATTACATGTTAACCGCGCGAAGCGGTACCTACAAACGAAAACGTGGCGCACATACACGGCTGGCACACTGTTTCTGTTTCTGTCTAAGCTTATTCGTCTACGTGGGCATAAGCGTGAACTGCATGGAGCATTGTCTGCACGCGAAAACGTGCCTCGTGAGCCACAGGTGCGCTGACGCTGCCGCGGAGGAGACTACCCGCGCGATGCGGGTAGCTCCAGCAACATCTTCTAACCATACGCTACATGAGTGGCAAACAAAGTTGTTCATGCGGGCAAGAAGCTGATAATGTGGGCGAAATTTGCACTGATTAACGGCACAGGCGCCGCCTAGGAAAGTGCCCACCAAATATCCTCTGCGGTGGTGAGCCTAGTCGTCTCTTAAAGAGTGGTCTCTTAAAGAGCGCCATTAAAGAGTGGTGTCCTTGCTTTTAAAAATGGTAGAGCGGGCTGCAGGTGGTTCCAAACTCGCCTGCGCTATACTGCCTTCTTCCCCTTGGGCCACTGACTTGGGCAATGATGGCTGCCTCATTTTGTAGCGATAAAAACTTCCATTTTTGATTGGGAGCAAATGAGCCAATTTCCACACACACAACGAACACGCGCGTTTAGCGGTAGGCAGCTAGTGTGTAGCCCAAGCCAGAGATGCGCTGTGAGTCACCAAGTGTCGCCCTCTTGTGGTGTCGCTGCGAGGCTGCCTCCATGGGGCCCGCCAGTTGCACGGTCTTTTATGAAAAACAAATATGGCGGCGGCCATGCGACTGCTGTGGCAGAAGTTTATTATTTTGGGTGCAAACAAACAAACAAACAAAAATAAAAAGGGGAATTTGAGCTCTTTGAGACACTGTTACCCGCAAATGGGTAGATAAAATGCCGACTGGACTTGCAGCGAATTTCGCTAACGCGGGATCGCTTTCCAAAAACATTTTGTTGCCGCGAGATATAAAATACATGGGCTTCTATAAACGTTCACCGGGGATCTCAGAATACTTCATTGCCGCAGGAATTTTGTACCCGCGGGATTTCGTTATCGCGGGGTTTGACTGTACAACAGTATTCCTGATAATGGCTACACACTAGTATGAGAAGAAGCCCTATGAGGGGCCTTATGAGCAATCTGACTGTTACGTGGAAACTGCCAAGTTCTCCATGAACATTGAAAACACAGCATTGGTAACAGACCTTTTACGACGACAAAGATCCCAGCCAACACTTCGACAAAGCCAACAAAATTTGCGAACAAATGAAATATCTGCTAGCAAGCAGCGCTTCCTTATACAGTGTAGACCGCTTATAACGCATGTCGCAGGAGCCACAAAAATCTGCACTATAAGCAGTAACGCACTATAACTAAAACATGCGCGAATCCAACCACATTGCAACCTACCTCTCGGGTCATCCTATATTTATCATCACTCAATTGCACAGCACTTAAAAAGAAAGGCATGGTCTTTATTTCGTTTTTTTTTTTCTTTTTCACATCAGCCACAGCTGCAGGGTCTCGGATCATGCCTGTGTCTTTAGCGTCTATGGACAGATGCCGTGGGACGGGATAAGAACACCAGCGGGATTTGTTTTAAACCCCACCTTGTGCTCACGATGCCGAAGGCGGCTGCTTATCAGTACAGCGTAGGTGGTGGCAATCTTGGGCTTCGCGCATCTCACTTGTTCGGAAAGGGAAAGAGCAGTGGCTTATCTGCACGTTCTAAAACGTGAACCGCATGGAGCGATTTCTTCTCGCAAAAACGTGTGGTGCACGCCGTAGGTGCGGTGCGCCAGCCCGGATTCAACTGGTGTGGTGTGTGGTGTGGTAAGTGGCGGCAACATGGCGTCGGTCCTGGCCGTTAAGTGGTGCAGGCAGCTCCAGTGACCGCCTCTTACTGCTCGCTGAAATGTCGCACGAGGTGCAAGCGAAGATGCTCACACAAGATAAGAGCTGATAATCTGGGCGAAAAGAGGAATATAAACTGCCATCCACGTAGCTCGTGAAAGCGCCCATCAAAAAATACAGCGGTAGTAGGCCTAAACATCTCCGGCTGCTCGGAGCGCTTCGGGTCTCCCGCCATTAGGTGTGCATCTCCCCATTGGTGCAAGTCGTCAGGCTCCTCCCAGTGCCGTGTGAAGAAGCCACCGGGAGCGCGAAATCGTTGACGCGAGCGTTAAAAAAAAAAAAAAAAAAAGCACACGCAATGTTTACGTTAACGAATCGTGTGCGAAAACGGGCCATGCGGTTCAGGCTTGATAGAAACAACTTGCTGCGCACGGACAGGGACAGAGGTCACTATCTTACGACGTGCGTCAGGCAAGGATAGTTGTGGTTATCACGTATACGCGAACTAAAGGGTGCCTATTCTTTTCTTGTGTGTCAAAGTTAGAGGAGAGCAAAGGGTGTGTGCTGTGTCATATGGCCAATCCTTTGCTACCCTAAAACGATGCCTCAGCTGCGCCGGTCGATCAGCAGACCCACCAGAAAACTGCACTATAAACGGTATTGTGCTTCGGCCAGCCGCATATTAAGGGGGGACGCGGGTCTTAGAATGGTCAAAAATGGCCAAAATATCGATTTTGAGAAAATCCAATTTTTGGAATTATTGTACCTTCAAGCACCTGCCTTCAAAATATCAACGCGAAATTCCATCGGGAAATACTCTAAAATCATGTTTTGAAACGCCTCGAGGGCCACGAAATGCCCAGAATTGGGCAAAAGTTGCTTCAAATTCCCGCGCGCCCCGCGGGCGAAGCAGCCGACCGATCGCCGCCATCTTGGTCTTGTTTTGAAGCTTGTTTCTTTGTGCGCATTTTGCGATATCTCAAAATGGCGTCGCTTGAGTCTAACGACCGGCCTTGCCAGTTTTCCGAAGGCGCCTTCTCGGCCGCTGATTGGCTAGAGCGGGCGCGCGCGGTTTGAGTTCGCCATACGACCCCTCCCATTGGTCGGCGCGACTGCTGTCATGGCGGTCGCCATCATGGCGTCTGCTACGCGCGTCTGACGGAGTCCGCTCTTCTGGCGCAGCGCTCGCTTAGAGCAGTTTTTTTTTACAGTTTCTTCTAATTCTTCCATCGCGTACTTTCGTGAATGATGCCAGGAGACGTACGTTTGAAGAAGACGACCCTTCATGCGCACGGGAAGCGAAAGCGTCGTCCGCCTATCCCAAGGTCGCGTGGTGCGACTTCGGGCCGCTCGACTCCGCCGGATGAGAATCGTTCGCCGCCTCGTATTGCCTCGCCTGCCCCATCGCCTGACCAACCACCTCCGGAATCCATACCTGGTCCAAGCACGTCCTGCCGGCTTGACACGAGGTATTACACGGCGGAGGAGATCGCCGCGCGTACGGAACACGCGGACGAGGTCAAGCGCGGAACGGAGACTAAGTCAGCAACGCAGCGGAAATTCGACCTCCTTGAAGTGGATTTGGCGCACTCAGAGGAAGAATCCGGCACAGATTTTGTCTTAGTGGATTTTGCAATGCTGAAGGACCTTTTCGCGCACGTCAGGTGCGGCAAGTGCGGGCTGGCGGCGCCGGATTTGAGGAAGCCTGACCGGCAGTACGGCCTCGCCGTGAAGCTCGAGGTGACGTGCTCGATTTGTGAACACCGTGTGGAACGTTTTTCCTCGCCAAGGACCGAAGGATCTGGCAATATCACTCTTTTTGAAGTGAATATGAGGGCTTTGAAAAGTATTCAAAGCATGGGGAAGGGGGTGACTGCTCTTTCAGATTTTTGTGCTGGTATGAACTTGTCCCACAGAGGCCTGCACCACAAGACATTCCAAGCGCACTTGAGGAAAGTGGTTCAGGTTTGCGAGGACACTGCAGCAGCCTCTGAAGCTGATAGTGTGCGTGCCATCAAGGACTTGTACACCTTGGTCAGCCGCCAAACAACATAGATGATATGTTTGATGGCACGTGGATGACAAAGGGACGGTTGTCACACATTGGAGTGGGCTGCATCATTGGAGTGTACACCGGCTTGGTGATTGATCATGTAGTCCTCTCTAACTTTTGCTTAGGTAGCACCATCAGATCCAAAGCTTCAGATGAGGGCTACGAAGATTGGCTGGCAGACCATGAGTGTCAGCGAAACATTGACTGTGGTGCAGGACGCATGGAGGTAGAGGCAGCCCTGATAATGTTCAAGCGCTCGCTCTCCAAGAATGGGCTGCAGTACACAACCGTGATGTCCGATGGAGATAGCCGCACCATGCACGGCTTGAAGGAAAAAGGCGTCTATGGGTTTATCCCCTGAGGCCAAGAAAGTTTGCCTTCCAGCTACATTTATTTTCCCCAAAAGACTCTTTTGAGGGCCAACAACATGATGCATTTGCGGAAAACGCACTGCGCAGTGTCCCACCCCTGTATCCTCTCAAACTTCCAGCATAAAAACCGCGAATGAAATAGCCTCACCAAAGAACAAAAAAGGGGGGCACCTAAAGCAAGTTTCACCCTCACACTTTTGCCGTACACAATATTCTGGGTCCGTTACTTGGCCTTTTGTATCTCCAGTTCTAGTTGACATTTTTGGAATCCAAAGACAGATTTGAAAATGGGAAGAACATGTCTTTGTTACTGGGAAATTTTGAAGCTACACTACTGATGGTTCATCTCATAACACATGGCCAAACTTCAAATGCAGTTTTCTCAGTTTCATATTTTTGGTCACTTCCCTCAGCCTTACGCAGCTTTTTGGAAACTTATTTTTGCTTCATAAGGTCAATCTTGGTACCATTTTTTTCAGTACAGCCTGAGGCAGCCGATGACATTCTTAGTTTTTCTGTTTAGGCTACGCATAAATGATGACTTGCAGTTATTTTGATGAGCCAAAATATCCAATACTGCCATTTTTTGTACTTAACATATTTTTTTAGGATGCCGTGACTTTAAAGAAAAACGAAGAATGTCATCGGGTATGGGAACTCTCTGGCTATCCATTCATGTAATTAAAAGCGACAAAATGCAATGCGAAAGTTCATTGAAGCTGCGTAAGAAATTACCTAATTGCGGTTTAGACTTTGTATGATAACTTTTGAACTAACAGCACCAGCTCAAATATAATTGCATATTTGAAATCTACAGAGAAAAGCACATCAGTGTGCAAATTTTCATAAGTTTCTACCCATAAATAAAAAAGTTAGTTTTAAGACCCTCGTCCCCCCTTAAGCGGTATGCTTATTCATTGAGTTCTATGGGAGGTGAACCGATGGTCACAAAAACCCGTGCTATATCCCGTCCCACACTATAAGCGGTTACATTATAAATGGTCTACACTGTATCAAGGTTCAACTACTACAGTAGCTAAAAAAAAGACGCCTGGGTATTAAAAAAAAAAAACCAAGAAACATGAAAGTAGTGACACTGTGCCCATAGTTTCACAACACCAGAGGTGACCGAGCGCAGGCACCCACCTCGAGTGCATCGGGGTGGAGTAGTGGGAGCAGCGGCCATTGGTGGTGGCCCGGGCCAGAGAGTTGCGCGTGGCCGCCAGCAGGTTCTCGTGGCCGTTCTTGTGGGGGGGCAGCCAGAAGGGGCACTTAGCACCCGGCAGGTCCTCGGCGGCCACCGCCTCCGAGAATATTCCGTACACGGCCGAGCTGCTAATGTCCGTTGTGCTGGTACTGGCCGTGTTGCTGAGCAGGTGGGCCCGCCGCGGGACCACTGCCACGCCCAGCTCACCGGCCCCTTCCTCCTCCTCCTCTTCCCCCGCTGCTTCGGCCATCGCGGCCGAGACAGTGCTGCGCCCCAGGCCTCCCTCGCTGACCAGCGTGTCCGTGGAGTCCTCAATCGAGGATGCCGCAGGTTTTGCCTCCCCCTCCCCCCCGGACGGCTGCAGCTCCTGCTGTTTTGCGCCGTCCTCCGTGGCCACATCTACCGCGGCCGGCAAGCACCTCTCCAGCACGGCAGCGGCGCCTTCTTCGCCGCCACCGTTCACGGCCACGTTGCTCAGGCTGCGCCGGAAAGCCGGCGGCGGTGCTTCGTCGTGCCCATGCAGCTCCATCTGCAGCCCCTTGAGACTGGAGTCGCTGAGCCGGCGCTGGTGCTTCTCGGTGAACGGCGGCTGCTCCGACTGGCCGCCCGCAAAGAGCGAGTCCACGGACTTGGTCTTCACCAGGTTGGACACGTCGCCGCCACCAGCCGCCGGTTCGGATGGCGTCTCTTCCACTGGCTCGGGAGCCTCCGACGGGGGCGTGGAAGGCAGGGCGTGCGAGAGCAGCCCCGTCGACGGCTGCAGGTACACGTCACTCCAGAAGCGCAGGTCCCGCACCTGGCACTGTGGCCGCAGAACCTGCCGGCAAGGGGTCGCGAGGAAACCGTGAATTGTGCGTCCCACCCAGTAGTGCTGCCTCGGCACAATCCCACAGCGAACTGTGGCATAGCTCACAGGGGCTGACTAAAAGCGTAGTTAGAAGACCAGACCAATTTTTAAGTGTTCATCCAGGGGAACGTGCTTGGTCAGTAGAAAAGGTCGAAAAGTGGACTATTGGGCTGCAACAACTCAAGATTAAAAAAAAGCATACCAGACCACAGGAGTGTGCACAAAAAGAGAGATTAAAAAAGAGAGAGAGAAGGAGGAGGAGCAGCAGCAGAAGAAGAAGAAGAAGAAGAAGAAGAAGAAGAAGAAGAAGAAGAAGAAGGAGGAGGAGGAGGAGGAGGAGGAGGAGGAGGAGGAGGAGGACCAAGAATAACACAATGGCACTACCCTCCTCACACACCATCACTCGCATTCAGCGAGTGGAATTAGTCAATTTCTGAAGTTCTACAAAGCTTGGCCAGTGCAACATTACAAAACTGCATGATGGGACACCGTTCTCCCACCTTCAAAGTAGCCAGGTTTTGAGCATAAGACAACCCTGACAGAGAAATGTATGCAGCCAGCAAGAAAACACTGATTGGGAAAATGATTTCATGTAAAGGCATGACACACGAGTTTCGAAAAAAGCCCGGCGAAATGTATTGCAGCAGCCATGTGGGTCACAGTTTCACTGCGTCGCCAAATGAAAACGGGGAAAAAAGAAGCAGAAGCTTATGAGGCACAACTTTTTCAGGAGAAGAAAACGTGAGCCGGCAAATGCCGATGGCTACCTCACCTGATCAGTGTGGCTGTACAGATAGTTGCGGAACTGCTCTGGTCGGGCCCGCAGGAAAGTCCACACAGAGAAGGTCCTGGCAGCAACCGATTCCAACTGCCGCTCCTTGGCATTGTCGCACAGGAAGTCTCCAAACAGGCCTGAGTAGGTGTGCTGGGCCAGTTTCACCTGTGGCACAGTAAGGCAGGGCAGAGAGGACACGAATGGCCGTACAAGTTGGTAGGACCGATCAGTACACAAATCTAGATAAGCAAGCAGACGAATACGCAGTTTAAGCACTAACAGAGTGCTTGCACGTAAGTACAACATTTTGGGCTCCCAGTTGTATCAACCTCCAATAATCCCTTGACGACGCTCCTAATCACACAAACGAATGCACAACCCCCGAGGGAAGAGGCCCCCACTGACCAGGTACTGCTGGTTAAACTGGAAGCTGCAGGGGAACTGTGCGAGCAGCTGGTGCACGCAGTCGAGCCACTGGAGAAAGACGGGGCACCGCTCGCCCAGGTCCTCCGCCTTGGCGCTGTTGCCGCACCGGTCGCCAAACTTGTGGCCAAACTCCAGCCACTCCTTCTCCACCAGCACCTGGAAGCCCTGGTATACGGGGGGGCCAAGGAGGGTCCACCTCAGTTCAAGCAATTCCAGGGAACTGCCACCACCCAGCCCCACTCACATCCATGGTGCGGTAGTACGGGTCCAGGGCGAGCTCGGCCAGGGCCACGATCTGGGGCGTGCGGTCCCACCCGTCGGAGCAGTGCACCAGCACGGGCCGCCGCTCCAGGTCCACCGCGTTGGCCACCACCAGCGAGGCCTTGAGCAGGCCCGACAGGTGGTGCAGCCACCGGCTGGACTCCAGCGTCGACATCCAGCTGCGCAGGAGGAGAACGGGGAGGGAGAACGAGGGGCACTTGCCTCTCACACCCACACTCACGCAGAAGGAGAGAGAGAGAGATCAACTTCATTAGATGGAGGGAGTCAACCAGTCGGTTTCCTGAGTTCAGGACCCACTGGAGCATCCAGCCGTCCCAGCCCGGTGGGATCAGCCAAAGCTGATCCGACCCTACAGCTGGCTAGCTCTCCCTCGCAGTGCTCAACCGAGGGGATAGAAATTGGGGAAAGTGGGGGAGGGGGTTACGCTGGCACTCCACACCGTGTGACACAGAGCACAGGGTGCTTTGCAACACCGGCACTGCGAGTTGCATTGCTTGGCCAGAATAAAGGGGACCTTGGCCGGCTGGGAGAATGTGTTGGTATGGAGGAGTGGAGAAGACGCCAGCAGTGAGCTCCTCTTTCTTGCTGAGAGAGGGCTGGCCTGGGGAGAGAGTAAACTGGGCTTGCCTATAGTGCAGTGGAACTGCAATAATATGTCCCCCGGTATTACGACTACCTGCTTCCTATGGCGGAGCATCGCGGACCCGGCAGACTGCCCTTAGAAACAATACATGAAAAAAAATGGCAGCATCTCCACTCCGTGGATGATGGCGAGGGTGCAGAGTACGGGGACTCGAAATCACATCCAAGTTGCGCCCCGACCGTCATTCGATTTTAGCCGTGAGTTGCACCTTGATTATTCCCTAAATGAAACCGACTCACAGCTAAAATCGAATTTCGCTTGATTTTCGCTTGATGGTGGTGCGTGCACGGATGGACGCGGCTGGACATTGGGACATTGGGAGGTCCTAAGGTACTCCGCACCATTACAGGCGAGGGAGTAAGCCGTTTGACTCCTGGGCACTAACTCGTGGTCGTAGCCCAATGGGTAAGACGACTGACAGTAACTCTGTCTGGTCTACCAGACACAGGCTCGAATCCTGCCGGTGCCTGTGTGACTTTATGCGATTGTAAATGCTATGCGCATGGACGCGGACGGACATTGTGCGGTCCCAAGGTACTCCGCACCTAAAAAACCATTATACAACGCTTGGGTGTACGTGGCCCTCTTCATACGATAGACGCTGGCAGGGATAAACCGGCGTTTTCCCACCTTTGACAGCGCTTTGCCATCTTGTCCCAAACTTTATTTCGTAACCCCTGTTTAGCGCTGCTCAATGTGGAAGGGTAAGCACTCCACGGCAGGCCCGACCACTCGCTGAACAGACTCAAGCAAGCAGGCTGGTGGGGGTAGGCTTAATCTTTGACGGCCCCACGTGGCAGCAGAGCGCCAACGCCCCAACCGCGAAAAGTCAAAGTCCAGGTAGCCGGCGGACCAAAAATTTGAAGCTCTTATCAAGCCGAGTCGACAAACGCGATACACAACACCCCACGGCGATGACTGAAGTTCCATTTTCCTCGCCCACTTGCCCTACCCTACCGGTGATATACAATGAAAAGTTTAGCCGTCAATTTCTTCACTAGGCAACACTGAAAATGGCCACGGACATGGCCAAAGCGCCACGGACATGGCGCGGCTTGTGCCACTGTGCCCGCACGCCGGGAAAAAAAAAAAAAAAAATACATCGGCGTGCGTCGTCCGCCCCATTTTAACCCGATTCTCAACAGTGGTGTGAACAGAGATGTTATTAATCGCACTCACATTGGGGTCGAGGCATTAAGGCCCAACCACATGAACACGTAAAGCTGACGTACTCGTGCAACGACGTAAACTGGCGTAAGCGCGTAAGGAACCAGTGTACTCCGGCGTACGCCGAAGCATTGCTACACGCTTGTTGTGCGCAAGTCAGAGCCAGACAGACATCGATGCAAACTTTCGGGGGCACGGTGTTGACGCACACCTCTGGTGGTGATGTTATCTGGTGGCCAGGTCGCATAACAAGAAAGCTAATTGCTAAATAAGCTAACTTTACCATTAATTATGCGATAAAAATAAGTGATTTAAAAAATACGGACAGAAAACGGGACAAAACACGCGAAGCAATGCGCAACTATGGAAACACGGGAGTTTACGCCAAATGTAGCAGAGGGTTTCGTGCCTGCCAAGTATGCATACTAATCCTTAACGTTTTTCAATGTGGCAAGAACTGTTTTAGTTGTTTCTGTATTAAATATACATACTTTTGCGAGAGTAGGCATTATTTGTTTTATATTAGTTAAAATTTAGTTGAACTGGCCGCCACAAAGCTGAGTTCGGGGTAGTCTAGCCACACTGCGCGGTGCATTGGAGTACGCTGGGTTTGCACGCGCGTTGCGGAGCCTATGTGGTTACTCGCCCTCTCTGGCGACATTGGTCGGCGTAAAGGCAGCGGCAGATGTCACCGCAGGCGTACGTCGTTGCGCGAGTACGTCAATTTTACGCATGCATGTGGTGGGGCCTTTACTTTGCGTTCGGTGAGGTAGAGTTTCGAACGTCCAACACACATCATGGGCCTAGCACGGACAAGTACCGCCATCCCGCGGAGCCCGACGTAACCAGTTACGGCACACTCCCAAGGTTGCCTGCATGTGTGCCTTGCCAGTGAATACAAGCTATATAACTTGCCTGCGACCTTGGCCACACTCTCGCCTTTTCCCCTCTCGCATTTTTCGGCTACGTTAAGTGCCTTCAAGTTAGTGGTTCACAAATTCTGCGAGAGTGTGCTAAATATAGTAATTTAAACAGAATTCTTAGCCCACCTGTCACATGAGAACGCCTACTAGGCGACATTTACCTTTACCTAGATTATATGACACCCCGGTCATACGACTCTTTCACGCGGTCCCTTGAAAGTCGTACTATCGTGGTTTCACTGTACTGGGTCACTTCCTGGTATGCAGTTAAGGGATCATTGTCTCTAGCCAAGCAGCGCTCAGCTGGTTCGCAAGTAAAGACAGAGGGAGCCGAGACCAAGTGCTGCCCCTTTCTCCACTCACGAGGACTGGTCGGCCGTGGAGGAGCAGAGGGCGCGCACAGCGTGGAAGCTCTTGCGGATGCTGTGGATGTTGGCCAGGCCCATGAACTGCACCTCGCAGTTGGGGTAATAGTCAGGGCACTCGCAGCCCCCGCCCTTGGCCCGGTTGGCCACGGCCGCCGCGTACGACCGTGCGTCCAGGATCAGCATCTTGCGGTGGGGCGCTGGCTGCGACTCAAAGTGCATGCCTGCAACCAAGGAGGGGGACGGGCATTCAGCCGCCGCCACTTCGACCGCAACTGACAAGGGCACCTACGCTTTCTGCGCACGAGTAGTTGTCACCTGTTCTGCTTTTTCCAATAAGAACCGCATTCAGGACTAAAGAAGGGGGTGCCAAGAATTCCACACAATATACGACATGACGATTACTATACTCCCTAATGCAAAATTTGTGTGCCGCGCGAACTGCAGTCATCTCGCTCACGGCACATATCTGCTGCGTCTCATCAGCAAATGCTGCGTGATCAGCGAATGCACGGCAGCGCGCGCTACTCTGCCTCTATCTCGCAGTGCATCGCCGCCGCCGAGCATGTTATTGCAAATCGTGTCTGAACTTCCTGTGCACATGCCACTTGGTTCAGATGAGCCACAAACAGAGGTGGCGGCAACTCATGGCAAAAGTGTGAGGGGGAGGCAGTGAGACATACTAAGCCGTGGCGATGTGCTGGGAGATGACTCCTTAGCAGCGCGTGCCGCCCTCCTCCTCCTCACACTTTTGCCAGAAGCCGCTGCACCATTTTCTTTTTGCTGGGGTGGCTCGTTCACTCGCTCGCTCGGTTACGTGGACGCCGCTGCCACCACAAAACCCCTGTACTGTGTGCCAAAGCGCTGCGTGCGAAAGTTTGATACGTTTGCTGGCTTTACAATAATGCCCGTGTGCCCAGGCACCGAATCGCACCTCCTCCCCAACACTGGCCACCTGTAAGAATTGCCTGACGAAGAAGGGAGCCCACCCACCCCTGCAAGTCAGCCCACTCACTGGAGGTGAAGGCGTTGCCGTTCACCAGGGACACGTCGGAGGCATCCGAGTCGAGCCTTGGGTCGTCGGGCAGGCTCTCCAGGCCGTTGCCGATGGTGGGGCCCGGGTGGATGCTGCAGGCGTCAGCCATCACCTGGATCAGGTTCTCGTCCTGGGGGCTGCGCCAGCCCAGCCAGCCCACCTCGGGCTGCGCTGAGCGGGCTATCACCGTCCCGTACAAGTGGTGCCTGCGTGCGCACGGGGCAAGACAGATGGGCATTAAGCACAGCCACACAACCCGGTCTTGAGTGCCCACGGCGGGTTCAGTCAGCAACTGAAGCTGTGCAAGCAAGCATGAAACCTCACATGCCCCGAAACGCTTCGCCGTGAGGCACTGTTTTGTTTGATAGAGCAGTTCCTCAACTAACTGAGCGCAAAATAAACACGCAACTTTTACACTGGCTGGTACTTGTCCTGTGCAAAATACAGCACTAGAAGCTACTTTCTTAAAAGAGCAAAGTGCATCACCCATTCTCGCAAAAGCTTTCAAGAACCAGATAAAAAAGGGTATTTGGTACTCCAACATTTGACTGTAACAGCACTTTCCACGGCTACCACCCCCCAACCTCAGTCTGGATCCACAGAAGGACGGAGGAGCCTCCCACACTGATCCTGAGTGATCTCTCTACAAAAAGACATGAACATGGACCATTGTGCTGCCCCTGACGGGAGAAAAATGTGTTCACTTGCCTCCAGACAACCGTCGGGATCCTTCTGGAGTAACGGAAGCTGGCCACGGTCTCAAGGTCCTGGTCTGGCACCGAAGCAGGCACGATTAAGTAGCGCGGATAACTCATGCACAACCTGTTTGGGGAAGCGGAGAGCAAGGCACGGCATCCATTAAATGCACTCGCCCGCAAAACAAAACAGCACTCGGGGAGGAACGAAGAAAGGGGACACACACACACACACGCACACACACACACCCATAGCACTGCCTTCCTTGATATGAACCAACAAGCCCAAACCCTTCCCTCGCTAATTTGCACACCAATGTGCCACCGAAGCGCAGCCATTTCAAATTCAAATGTATAAGAAATACGCATGACTACTTTTTGCACGTGCTATATTTCACACATTAACAATGCCAACTTCCCAGTGGGCCGAACAAACAAGACATACACAGAAAAGAAAGCAAAATGAACGCCACGAGCGAGGCTGTGCTCTTGAGCCCGCCGCCTTCTTTCACGCCAGCTCCGAATCCGCGCTTCGCACCCAATGCGGTGCACCAGCCAGCCCCATCCGCAGCCGTGCTCAACTCACTTGAAGTTCTCATTGATGTTGCTGATCCTCCAGGTGCCGCCCAGATCTGTGTCAAAGCCCATGCGTTTGCACTCTTGATGCAGCAGCGAGGTGTCTTTCTCCCCAGAACAGGGCCTATCTGCAACGAAAAGATGATGTGCACCGTTCAAGTCTTCCCGTGGCACGATCCGTGAAAAAAGGAGCTTGTTTTACAGCAAAGTCATTCGTGCCACCTCAGCCGTAATCTTCTAAGTCCACTATTGGCGTGGGCGAGTTACACATCCCGATTCTCGGTGAGCACACAAAGCTCGTAAACAGCGTGCCACCAAATCACACTGCCAGCTTAGCCGGTTAACCACCTCTTCCCCATGAGAGCGTCAACGTTCTTCAGTCTAGCACTGCGTGTCAAAAGCTATGTGTGGTGATTTTGGCAAAGGCAGCAAAAACACTGTTCAAGCAAAGCTTCACAAGTGTCACACCATACCATTATCAAAATCCTGCGATGCATTTCCTCGGTTAAAACCAGCTAAAAGCAACATTGCCTTATACAGAGGGCTGAAACAAGTAAACTTGCATGTATCCGCATGCTTGCTAAAAGGGTCGAAATATCACTGGTCATTCAGGTACGTATCTTACACAGGGCACGTAGTATTGAAAAAGAGCTTCTGCAATGAGCAAGGCATGCAGGTAGATTTCAACAGCGGAGCTGTTGTTGCTGGCTGTAACGTGTGCGGCGTCATTGGGAAAACCCACGTCACAGTCACGCCCACCATTTACCACACACGTGAGCCCACACCTCACGAGGAGCACCTGGCGTTGTCCAGGCTTGCGCGTGGCGCTCACGTAGAATACCAAAAAACCAGTTCCCGTGGGTCCGCCTCAAGGGAACAAGACAGCTCACCCTACAGACACCCAGTTGGCGAAGCTGGTTGTCACCGGTTCTAGCGCGTGCTGACGTGCTCTGCTTTGGGAGAAATGTGAAAAGCTGTGGACAAAATGATCCAGGCCCACCAGTCATGCACGAGGACGACTATGATATAAAATGATATGACGACTACTACTGCCACTGTGAAGAGCGATGACGGAACATGTAAACAAACACTTTCAAACCTAATGCAATGCGCGGTGGCGTGCCCTTCAGTGCTTAGAAAGAAAGAAATCCCCCAGCTCCGCTACGATTCAAGCCTTTGCGACTTGGTGCAAGCTTCGCCATTTTTTTTTTCTTTTTTTCCTGCATGGCCCCACCCACCAGTTTTGAGGAAGGAGAAGAGGTCGTCGCAGCGTTCTTCGCGGCAGTAGAGGTAGAAACGGAAGGCAAACAGGTCGTCCAGCCGTTCGGGCAGCTGGATTGCATTGACAAGGCGTTTGTGCCACCTCTGGCAGTCTTCAGCTGTGGCAAACGAACACCTGCGACAGGGACAGTGGGGAGCAAGCGCAAACAGTCAGGGTCACACGCCCACTTAACACCCCAAAATAGCCCCACTGGAGGCGGCACACTGGTCATAAACCCAAAATTGTCTATTTTTACAGTTATGATGATAAAAATTGGAGGACATATGCAGTTTCTCATTGTGATTGTAGATATAAAATTTGTTCTTGTGTAAAACAACTACATTCAAATTTATTTGGGTTTTTATATTTGATTTTTTGACAGCTTTTGTGAAAAAACTGCTGCAGAGATGAAGGTGAACAAGTACCAGAGAACTGTGCACAAATCAAGGAGTGCAATAAGAGTAACAGTATCATTCTATCTGGTCTGTAACAGAAGTTACAACCATTTGAAGTTTGGGCTTGGAAGGTGGGAACCAGAAAAAACGGTTTTGCCTGCCAAGCCCAAACTTCAAACTGCCGTAACTTCTGCTACAGACCAGATAGAATTATTCTGTTATTCTTGTAGCACTCCTTAATTTGTACACAGTTCACTGGTACTTGTTAAGCTGCATCTCTCCAGCAGATTTCTTACAAAGGCTGTCAAAAAATCGATTATGAAAACCTAATCAATTTGAATGTAGTTGTTTTACACAAAAACAAATTTTATATCTACGATCAGAATGGGAAACTACATATGTTCTCCAATTTTTATCATCATAACTTCATAACTGTAAAAGTAAAGTTTTTGATCAAAGGCCCATGTGCTCTCCTCCAGTTTGTGTTATACAGTACAACCTCGTTACAAGAGACACTCAAGGGAGCCAAGAAACGTCTCTTGTAACCAAGGTCTCTTGTATGCAATGTTGCTAACATGGCAAACATAGGAAAACCAACCAAACCGCTTTCATTCAAAACTCTCTTATAACCAAGTGTCTCTTGTAACAGTGTCGCTTGTAGCGAGGTTTTACTGTAGCGCAAATCAAGCTCATAGACACAGTTGCGGTGCCTGGCAGTGTGTTCAAAATCTGTTATGACAGTCATAACAATGGAGTCAGCGCCAAGATAAGTGCCTCGTTTAAAGCCGTTTCGGGGACAACAAAGGCTACACTTCAAGAATCTGAGCGTACAAAGTTTCCCCAGTGGGACCACATCAGCTGAACACACCAATCCAGCAACTTGCATGCGCGAGTTATTTTTTGTGTAGTAACATCAATGTGGTTGAAGGTACAATGGCCGCCCCGAGGGAATGCAACTTAAAGGAGTGCAAGTTGAAAGGTTTACCAGTAATTTGATATATTAAGGTTTGAAGCTGGCAGAAACCATGAACGTTGAGACAGAAGCTTCAGAGGGCAAGCACCGAAAATTTTTTTTTTGGCCACAGAACAGCAACATCTTGCAAGGTCTGCGAGCTGTGACTGCTAGGCCGTGCAACCAAAGTTTCAGTATGTTTACGATACAGGTGCACAAGTATGCTGCATAACATCATACACTCACAAAGTGAGCACAAGAACACAAGTTTTTCCTCTACAATGCTTTACATTGGTTCCTTCGAACTAGAGGATGACAGCTTGTAAGTACAATGAGTTGTAGTATTGCATTCCTGGGAAACTAGACCAAGCAAGAGGTTCCGAGGACATATCTGCCAACATTGTGCACCTTAGAGAATCTTTTATATGGGAACACGAACACGAGGCTAGATGAAAGCTAAAAAAGATTACACAGACATAACGCAAACTGAACAGGCTGTTTCAGAAACAGAGACAGCTCTCTGCAATGCCAAGTGTCATGTTGGCCCAATGTGGCAAATGAGCTAAATTTTTAAACAAACTTACTTAATGCATCAGTGGCTGACCCACTAGCCAGCCGCTGGCGAATGCGTGTAAAGGTATGAGGCTGCTTCAAGAAAAGCATACGCAGGTGACGACTCCCCCCCTCCCATATACCTTTACTTGACAACAGTTACTGCTAGCGAATAATCAAGTAAATGGCGTCACACCTGCCGTCACTTCTGTCGATTCTTAATTTTGACAGATCTCAGGAGTGCCGTGGGGGGGAAGAGTGTTCGCAGACCGGTGAGGTGGCACCCACAGGACAGACAAGGAGGAGGAATGAAAAGAGCACCCACTGCTCTTTCCTCCTCCACCACAGCCCACATTTAGTGGGTCCCGCTGAGGGGAAGTGCTTCCTTGCCTGTGCGGCTGCTGCTGCTGCAACTGCCAACAAGGTGCTCACCTGAAGGAGCGGGCGTCCTTGCAGACGAGGTGGAGGAAGAAGATGTCGCGGCACTCGACGGCCTCGAGCAGCCCGAGGGGCAGGTTGAGCTGCTGCTCGGGCCCCGCCAGGAAGAAGCGGTACGAGGAGAGGGCCACCACCCCCTGCGTGGAGCGGCCCAGGAACTCCGCCGACTCGCCCGGCAGGCACGGGAAGGGCACCGCCAGCGAGGGGTCGTCCGACACCAGCGCCCGCTTGGGGTACGCTTCGCTGCCGCTCAGGTTCGTGTAGCTCCACGGGCCCCCCATCGAGCCCCCGTCCTCGCCGTTGCTCGTGGGACCTCCTCCTCCTCCTTCCCCAGAGGCCGCCTCCATGCTGCCGCCACCGGAGGCCACCCCTGCCGCTGCTGCTCTGCTGAGGCACAGTGGAGGAGGAGGGACTACTCAACGACGGGGCTACATGATGCTCTTCTGTAGGTGGCAGCGCAAGCCACTCACTGCCTTCATATAACTCCAGCTGAAATCTTATATACTGAAGAGCTCTGGGTACACGAGCTTGCCAACTGTGCTTGATTTTTTATTGCAAAACCTTACTGCACGAAAAAACGCTATTTTTAATTCTAATTAAGAGAAGCCTGAATCTGTTAGCCCACCATTCTGTTTAATTTGCAGCTGTCTGTCACATCATCAGCTAATGAACAAGCTGCACCATGCCTGAAGCATCAGTGAACAGGCTAAGGGTAGGCCCTGAGATGACCCTGTTCAATCTCTCGACCCACTGCCTCCTCCGACCACGAAGACGACGAGGCAGTAAAGAAAAAAACGCGAGCTCGTGCATCGAATCTGGCAGGGCACGGTTCGGAAACTGGCCGCATCGCCAATAAACAGTTTTCTTACACCTTGAGTTTCGCTTTTTGGCACTCGTGGCTCAACAATCCCATCTTTTTTGTTTTTCCTAGCTATCCAGCCAAATTAACTACAGTTTTTGACAACTCCAGAACTTCTTGTATTCCTACAAGGCAATCTTTACAATCATGCAAAGCCTGTCTTCATATTCTATTTAAAATATTAAGGACACCACACAACTGCATTCACGTGCCTCAGGCATTAACTAGAGGGACACCGAAGTGGATTGTAAACATGGTCTAATCACCTCGCCAGATTGAAATATAATAAATTCTGGAATATTCCCAGCCAAAAATAAAGTGCGTTTGAAATTGCCGCTTTCCGCACACTGGTAAGACCACATAACTAGATTTAGCAGGTGTCCAGAATGTTGATCCTGTACAACCTATGTGTGAGCAAACAAAAAGCTGATAGTAACTATGAAATGGTGACAATAGACATTTTGAAGGCTGAGATAGCACTAAACTGAATGCAAACTAACCAGCGTGATGTCAGGAATGCGGCGATTGCAAATGGCACGTGATTCGTTCTCTTCTGCGACCAATTACAAATGCACTGAGGCTCTACGCCTCCACTGAGCAGTTATGTTATGAATTCAAATGGTCAAACAACAATATGCAGCTGCAAATAAGGCTTTTTTGACAAACTTCAGTGTCTCTTTAGAAACAAATACACAGCCCCAACGTATTCTAAATGCAGCTCACTAACTATGGAATACTGGCCAACTTATGTAATGCTTTACGCTAAAACTATGGTGAAAATATTTTTTTGTAGAGCTCACATATGGTTCAGATAAAGAACGCATCCATTTATGAGAAAAATTACTGCCCAGACATTTGAACAAAAAGGAAGGAAAAGACAAACACAGCACGACCCTGTGAAGTTATGCCTTCAACAAAAAAATGAGGTGGAGGCATAAACATGCAAGGAACATCTGAAAATTACTGGGAAAGACGTGAAATTAGCAGTTCCTCCGACTTATTTTTCGGTAGGCTGCTCATGTGGGCATATATTATAGCATGGGTATAAAAGCACTCACAAATGAAGGAATACACACAAATTACCCAAGCAAATACCAGAACTGTCAAGCTGTTCTCTGCTGCCAACAGATTTGGCTAAAGTAAACAGCGATGAAATTACACATACCATTGTGTGCTGTTATTATCAGTAGCTTAGACGCAGCTCTATGCCAAAGCAGGTGCACATAATTTCTATCGTGAACACAACTTGGAACATCCACTACTGTAACATTTGAACTGGCTATGCTAATTTTACACTATGCAGAAAATATGCATGAACAAACTACACAAGAAAGAAAGTGTGGGTCAAATGGTCTTCGGTAAGAACAGGTAAAAAGATTGGATGAGCCGACCATCATAAAATTCTAAAAAAATGTTCACACTAGCGGAACAAATGGGACTCATAACAAACTTGAGCAACAACTAAAAATGTCTGCTATGTCACCGCACAGGGCATACAAGCAGAAAAAAGTTGCTGTCGAGTGTTTATACACATGTATTTAGGAACAAACTTTCGAAACCCAGGCATGCACCACATTTTGTGATAAAAGAGATCCATGCCAGTGCCTCACAAAAAATACGCCTGCTCGACAATACGAGTTACTCAGGGCACCATGTACATCAAAGGCAATTGAAGAAAATCTACAAAGAATTTGAACTCGGTGGCCCAGAACAGTTGCACTGTATTCAGCCCACTAACCTGATCTGAACCAAGGGATAAGAAAAAAAAAAAATCCAAACAGCAACAGCCACAAAACTGCACGGAGAGCTGTACCGAGTTTTCCAGGAACTTATTATCTGCGGCTTTTTGCAGCTGAGGGCATGAAAATAAACAAATGCTCGAGGCTGACGCACTGCACCATGTTGGGGCCTGATAAGATAGACTATACTGGGAGGGCTTTGAACTCCTGCGATGAGACTGGCAGGCGGCACGAGGTTTATGCAATGTGCCCGCGATTCCGTCATTACAAAAAAGTGGGCGTAGCAGCCCCGTTGTGCATAATCAGCTCAAGCACATTTCCTCCTCTTCCAGTGTGCAATAACATACTGTAGAAACTTGGCAGGATGGAAAACAAGCGTAGAGTAGTGTGCAATTAGTAACCAGTACACTATTGCACAAAGGAAGAAACTTTTTTTTTGTTGTTCGAACTCAAGCGGGAGGGGCACCACTTGTGGGGAGTGCAGTGCATCTTGTCATTGTCAGTTATGTATATATATATATATTTTTAAAGTTAGTTCAGTCATCATTTTGGGGTCAGGGATACACTGAGCTTGGCGCCGTATACGCTGCTGTTTAGCTTGACGAGCACGGCACTGAACATCAATATCAATCAATGTACTTGGCCTATCTACACTCAAAATATTGTGTGAGACAGTACAAACAAGGGTGATGTGCTCCACAACCACGAGGTGAAAAGGCCATATAATACAGAACCCAGCTATACATATACAGTTGAACCTCTTTATAACACACACAGACCGGGGTGCAGTTTCCGTCTCTTATATGAGAGGTCTCTTATAAGCAGAGAACCATGTTTTCACTAACTGATCTTCCCCTAGTTCAATGTGGGCACCGTACGACTAAAATAGGCTCAATAGAACGCTGCAGCATGCTGCAAAAGGTTCCTTATAATTTATGTTTTGCCCCCAGAATTTATAAAATAGTTCTAAATTTTTGTTTACTTCACAATTGTTTTTACAGTTTTTGCAACAGCTTCTACAAGCTTTCTCTTCTTTCACTGTTTGCAGAAGATGGATTGCAGATTTCGAGTTCACAAGCGTGATGAATAGCCCGAACGCACAGCTTCTTCCGCTGTGTGCTCTGGATATTTACCGCGCTTGCTGGAATCAACATCTGCAATGCTTCTTGATTGGGGGCTACGCAATTGGGAGGGCCCACTGCACACTCCCAGTATTCTTGACTTGTGCAGAAGTTCGCATGCACGGTCGCGCTCGTACGCATGGCGGTAAGCTTTAACCACTTCTGTACGTTGCATTTCCATTGGCAGGGTTTCTCGTCGTCGTTTTAGAGCTGACTGAGCTACTGTGTGTTTGCTGAAGTTATAAATAGCGACTGCAGGCGTCTCGTCGTCCCCTTTGATTCCACAACGGATGCAATTGCAGTTAGTGACTGGCGACACCGCATCTAATGTTAAAAGGACTATTACAAGCGAGATTGTTGACCAAAATTCAAGGAACCGTCTTCTACATCCGATGTCTGTTATAAAAGAGGTCAACTGAATGGGAAAGATAGGGGGGCCATCCATGTGGGTGGATAGTGTCTCATACCAGATTGTCTCTTACATCCATGCCTCTGGTAATGAGGTTCAACTGTACGCTAAGCTCCTCTCCACGCTGTCATCCTCTGTGCATTCTATGCAGCTACTGCTCTCTCTACAGGCACACACGGCAGTCACTGTTCCCAGCGAACTGCTTTGAGTTGTTGCGAAGTAGTCGCAGTGCTAAGTAAAAGGGCAGCGTGTGTGCATTTTCTTGCTTTCCCGGCATTTTCCCACTGTGACCTTGACTCAGAACCTTCAAACTCACAGCTGTTGTTTTATGAGGTGGGCACCTAACCAGCCCCCTCGCGCTGAGAAGGCTGCCTGACATGTTTCCACTGACATCAGCTCCTCCTTTTTGTGGACTTCATGCATAACCATGGGGCAAACGCCGCGACTTTTGTACAATGCAAACAGTGGCAGAATTGATTTTATCCTAACTATGCTGGGAAGAAGGCTAGTTGGTTTTCTTATTGTGAACACTGCTGGAACTAGGTTCTAGGTTAACATAAGTCGCGCGCATGACCTTTACGATTAAAAATAGCAGTCTTTACAAATAACAACGGGTCAAAATAACGGGATAAGACAGTAACGATAAGCTGAAATGTTTTTATTTTCATTGGCGTTTCCCAAGGCCACTAAACGCACCATTCAATGCATGTTTTCCCGACCGGTGAAGTCACTTTCGAGAGCACATGCGCGCATGAAAACCGAAATCGGTCGGCCCCCCAAACAATGTTGCGATGAATGAGAGACGGGGTGCCTTCAGTTGACCCGTTACGCAAGGAAATCTGGCATTGCAGACAGCGTCACTAGCGCGTCGCGTTCACCGTGCGGCCAGCCTTCGATCTGGCGCCGGCAGTGTACGCGTAACTAGAGACGCCGGAGGCGGCCGCGCGCCGAAGGCAACCAGACGGCGACAATACGAACGCTTGCAGGCAGGGAGGCGCACCGCCCTCTTTTTACACTTGCAAGGCTGCGACGCCGTACTAGCGCGCGCCGTCGCACCAGCGACGGGAAGAGGAAGCCAGCGTTTCCCCCCCGCGCGCGGTTTCCTCCGCGACAGCGACGGAAAGGCCGATGGACGCTGGCCGGTGTGGCCTGTACACTCCCGAGTTGATAGCTGCGAATGGGCAGAGAATCGTACGGGGGCTGCCGCCACTCCGAAGAATGCGAATGCAGTTTCTCAAGTGAGCGTCGCTGAAGGTCACTTCACGAGCGCCCGACCCCGCACAGACGCAGCACTTTTGCCTTTTTCTATTTTTTGTTCGCCCCGACTGTTTGTTTCTTTTCGGGTGCCGGAGCTGCAGAAGGAAATGGGAAATCGCGGCCCTTTTTCTGCAACTCAGCCGTTAACTAAGGCGATACCGGGCGAAGCCGGCCAGGCGTAACAGAGCGTAGAAGAAAGCACAACGAGCGTTCGATTCCGTTTGCACTGACGTTCGTGACAAGCCCCAAAGACGCCTCTCCGCTATCGCGGACGGCTCAGCTGTACAGACCAGCGCAGCTGCTGACAACGGCAGGGCGGGTATGGCACGGGGAAGTTCGACGAGACAGCAGTGCACGGAACGATTTTGCGAGACTTTTGGCGCGCACAGAACTCCGAACAGTCTACAGCGTTCATGTAAACAACGTCGGCCAGAGAGAGCGGAGGAAGACACTCCACAATGACCCACTTTCTTCGCGAAAGCTACTTTGCCAAGCGATGCAAAGAATGCCCAACGATTAAATCAACGTGCAAATAATTCCTGGAAGTCCAAAGGTTACTGCTGACGCGTATTCTTGCGAAGTTAAGCGGGCCTTCCAAACGGAACGATAAAAGCATCGGGGGACAGACTGTCCGCAGAGAAGTCATTCACGAGCAAGACCTCCAACACAGAAAGGCCTACACTGGGAATGTTTGCAGGGGTACTTACCTCGCACGTAAAGAAGCTCAGATGTAAGAACGAGAACTGAGCGTTCTGCACAGACTGTTTATAATTTTGCTGATTATCATCACGTAAATAGGCCCCGAGCACAAAATCGATTGCCGTCCATGAGTTACGTCACATCGCAACAAAATCCTAAAACAACGCTAGCCGCCAGATGGCGAGCTGTTAAGTAAACCACCAGGTATTAGTCTAAATCATCAATGTCATTTAAAAACTGACAATATTTAATTAAGTTTGTGAAAATATTTCTTTAAAGTACTAAATTGTTATAATAAAAAACTACAACTAACTTTGTTTTGACAAATTTGGCGCTAGTGACATTCTAGAATCAAGCCTAAGGGGCGTGTTTCTTGTTTCTATCATGTTCTCCGTCCACACTCCCAACCCATCTTTTTGTGGTCCCGCGTTGTGTTTCATGGCGTGTTTACTGTGTTTACTACGCGCACTACCTGTTATTTCTGCTTCTTTGCCTGCTACGTGCAAGGTGTAGGTGTCAGCATCTCACGCGTCCTACATTTGTAGTGCTGAAGGAAAAAAGCGCGCTTCCGTTGGCGGTTTGTGGCTGTATACACACCCTCTCGACGATGCAAAAGCACTGCGTTGTTTGGTGAAAAGACGCAGTAGCAACACGGTAGCAAGGTGAGGTGCGACCGCAGATCGGATGCGATGGCGAGCGACCAAAACGCCTAGTCGTCACCAGTGGGATTGTCCCGTCCCTCGGCAAGTGATGACCCTGGCGCCCAAGGCCAAAGTTGAAGTGCTGGTCAGAGGAGTCACGGCGGACGACGATGCGCTCATCAACAAGAAGCTGCCGAAGGAGCTGCTGCTTCGCATCTTCTCCTACCTGGACGTTGTCTCGCTGTGCGCCTGCGCGCAGGTGTCCAAGTTGTGGCACGAGCTGGCGCTCGATGGCAGCAATTGGCAGAAGATCGACCTGTTCAACTTCCAGACGGACATCGAGGGCCCCGTGGTGGAGAACATCTCGCGCCGCTGCGGCGGCTTCCTCAAAAAGCTCAGCCTTCGCGGCTGCCAGAGCGTTGAGGACGCGTCTCTCCGCACCTTCGCCCAAAACTGCAACAACATCGAAGACCTGAACTTGAACGGCTGCAAAAAGCTGACCGACAGCACCTGCCAGAGCCTGGGTAAATACTGCAGCAAGCTGACCTTTCTCGACCTGGGTTCCTGCTGCCAGGTGACCGATCTGTCGCTCAAGTCCATCGGGCAGGGCTGCCCCGCGCTCGAGCAGATCAACATCTCCTGGTGCGACCAGGTGCGTTGGGTTCCTTCCTCCTCGCACTCAACGCCCGCGCGTGTTTCGTGGGCCCAGCCCTTACACTGGGAATGTTTGCAGGGGTACTTACCTCGCACGTAAAGAAGCTCAGATGTAAGAACGAGAACTGAGCGTTCTGCACAGACTGTTTATAATTTTGTTGATTATTATCACGTAAATAGGCCCCGAGCACAAAATCGATTGCCGTCCATGAGTTACGTCACATCGCAACAAAATCCTAAAACAACGCTAGCCGCCAGATAGCGAAGCTGAAGCTGTTGGTTACAGTCGCCTGCTAACATCCACAACATGCTGGTAACAGCGCAAAACTAGACGAGAAACATCCAGAAGGTGAGAGGACACAGACAAGCGCTTGTCTGTGCCCTTCCCCTGTATGTTTTTCGTCTAGTTTTGCGCTGTTATTAGCATAGATCCGTTCCCTACCAATTAGCCCAGTTTGCTACACTTTTGGAACATCCAAAAGCAATACGCCTCTCTGTACCTGGCCAGGTTAACCAACTGGTAAATTACTTTAGATGATTCGAAGAAACCTAAAATGTTTAAATTGGTGAGACTTTGCAGCGCTTGTTTGATGTCTCGTGGCACCTAGGGTTTTGTCCAGAGCTTGTTCATAACATGTGTCCACTCTCCCCTCCCCCCTGTCTCTAGGTGAGCAAGTATGGCGTGGAGGCCCTAGCGGTGGGTTGCCCGCGCCTGCGCAGTTTCGTGAGCAAGGGCTGCCCGCTGGTGAACGACGAGGCAGTGACGCAGCTGGCGCAGCACTGCGGGGGCCTGCAGACGCTGAACCTGCACGAGTGCACCCACGTGACAGACGCGGCCGTCCAGGCGGTCAGCCAGCACTGCCCCAAGCTGCACTTCCTGTGCGTCTCCAACTGTGCCCACCTCACCGATGCCGCCCTGGTGTCGCTCAGCCAGGGCTGCCACGCCCTGTGCACCCTCGAGGTGGCCGGCTGCACGCAGCTCACCGACGGCGGCTTCCAGGCACTCTCGCGCTCCTGCCATGCCCTGGAGAAGATGGACCTGGAGGAGTGCGTGCTCATCACGGACAACACGCTGCTGCACCTGGCCAACGGCTGCCCGCGCCTGCAGCAGCTCAGCCTCTCCCACTGCGAGCTGGTCACCGACGAGGGCATCCGGCACCTCGGAGCGGGCGCGGGTGCTGCCGAACACCTGCTCGTGTTGGAGCTGGACAACTGCCCGCTCATCACGGACGCCTCCCTCGAGCACCTGGTCACCTGCCAGAACCTGCAGCGCATCGAACTCTACGACTGCCAGCTGATCACGCGCGCAGGCATCCGCAAGCTGCGCAGCCACCTGCTGGACCTCAAAGTGCACGCCTATTTTGCACCCGTCACGCCTCCGCCCTCGGTCGGTGGCGGCAGACCCCGCTACTGCCGCTGCTGCGTCGTGCTCTAGTCAAGTGGGGGAGGGTGCTGCTCTGGAGTCCTTGAGGAATGTTTCTTGTACAGTTGAGCTGTGTTTGGAGGCACCGACTTGGCGGGTAGTGTCACAGCATTGCTTTCTTTACCTCTATTCTGACGCTAGGTTGGCGCTTTTTATGAACTCGGATTGAAGAGGCTTTTCTTCGTGTGTTTGTTGTCTTTTAGCACACTTCACATACTGCTATGAGAAACAGGATACTGTTTGTTGTGAGTACCGTCCTCTCATGACTACAGCACGGAAAAATGGTGACTCTGGTTCATCCCCAAGTTTTGGGGCGTTTTCTCTTTTGTCTGAGCTTATGTAACTACCATCTCTTTGCATTGTATTTATGAAACTGATGTAGTATTGCTGTGTAGCTACACATAATTTTATCACAGTGGGAACGTGTCCCGCATGCGGAGCAGATAATACAATCCTGGTTTTAAAGATGGCAGAAGCAAAAAAGTATGACAACAAACAAAAGCCTTGCTTTTGCCTCAGTGTATTGGGTCATAGCAATGATGTATTTTATGGACAGTCTCCAAGTGATTTTACAAAGGTTTGGAGTGTATACCGTGGTGAATTTTACCTCTGCTGTTTCGAGAAAAGAACTCCTGGGAGTGGGTTGAGACCTTCCGATTATACAGCACTATCACAGGTTGGCTGGGCTGTACAGCTGGTCTGTGACATTTATAACCATTTAGCACCGAAGCGTTAGCTTTGCTCTTTGTATTCCTTATTGCAAGTCCGGAAAAGCCTCGGAGCTTTATTCTGTGGTTATAAGAATGGGTTCACTGAATTACTTGACTTGTCAAGTAATTCGTAAGGATGTGCCTCTTTCCAGTATGAAAAAGCAATGTAAGAAACGTCTTTTGTTAAACACCTTGGATGCACATAGTCTAGCTGATGTAAGAATTTTTTTTTCCTTGACCATGTAAAATTTCACAACATAGCGGCATCACGGTTTGCAAATCTGGTATAATTTGTTTATTATTTGAAAAAATTTCAATACTTTAGGAGTTTATTGCTCTAAAGCCTGGGCTATGAGGCGCGACATAGTGGAGGGCTATGGATTAGTTTAAATCGTTTTGGTATTTTTTGTGTGTGTCAAGTTTTTGACACAGGCGTCGTTTTTTGCCTCCATCAGAAAAAGAGCCTCTGTGGCTAAAATTGAACTCATGTCCTTGGGCTCAGCAGCACAACTCCCAAGCCATTGATCCACTGCGGGGGGTATAAGGCAGTTTACTGTAATGAACACGCTTTAATAGCATGTCTGAATCAATATATGAACAATTTTCATAATAACTGGGTTTCTAAAATTTTTTAACCAGTCATTGTTGAAAAATGGTCTTAAATTGGTCATGTCCCAAGGCTTCCTACCACTCTCTACAATCTGCTCCTGCCTTATAAATGTCAAATGAGAGTGCGTAAAACAGAAAGCTGAGTGAATTGCTAAATTCAGTGCATTTCCTGGTAACGTCAAGCATAAGAAAAGGTGGAACACCTTTCGTGCATTGCCTAAGCCATCATGTTGTCCTCAGAGTTCACACCACATCTGTAAATGGAGCAACGTTAAATAGAAAACAAGAAAATGGCATGGCACCATAGTAGCTGAGCCCCTAGATTGCATTTCATTAGGGAGTTGACTTGCGTAAAGCTAACACACTGCTAATGATGTGTTGTATGCCCCCAAAAATGCACAAAACAGGAAACTTCAGCATAGGCTTGTGCTAAGAGCAGGGTTTTTTTCATCTGGTAAATGATGTAGAAAGTAACAGCCTTGGGTAAAACAGTTTCAGGGGTTAAAATCGGCATTATACCTCCAACCAGAGTAAGACAGCATATCTTTTAAGAACTTTTAATCACATTTTTCTTAACAAATTTTAACAAATACATTTTTTGTCGTGGAACACAAAGCTGCATTTGTAGCCCTGTTGAAAAAGGAAAGTAATGTTTAAACTTTTGTTAATGTGGCATTACTTGAAACCCCTCCAAACCAGGTGATTTCTGCATTTTGGGCTACTTATTGGTTTTAACCCTACGAAATTGTGCCTGGGTATAACAATAAAATATTTTGTGCACAAATAGGTTATAAAAAATAATTACATTCATGTGACCAAGTGGGCTTAACGCTGTCATTTTCTGAGTGCAGCCGGATGGCAGTGTGGCAACATGTAGCCGTGTCTGTCACTGGTGAAATATGACATCTCTATGAGTCAGCATCCAGTGATTTCCATATTGCTGTGTAACTTACAACTTGTAGGAACGCAATTGTGTTGCATATGAATGCCCCATGGATAGGGTAAATTGTCGAGTGGGGGGTTTCTGTCCATCGTTAGGGGCATGCCAGAATTTGATTGGGGGACGGTCGGCCCCCTTGCGCTTCTCTGGCCCTCCCAACACTTTTGAATGAGATTAGCACATTTCGGCATTGAGTGCTTACTGTCTGCTGCGACGTGGGGATTTCTGTTGGCTGCCTGAAGTATTTAACCAGTGTGTGATAAACAGCGGTGTTCTTCGTGCCACGCCCGCATTTCATGCATTTACCTGCAGTATTTGCCGGCTCCTACACCTGTTCGGCGAACAGTTACGCTATCACAGGAACTGTAACCTGAAGCATCTCGTAGCCCGTAACGCAGAAATCAGAACAGCCACACCACATTAGTACTGTCCTTCGTGGTAAGCATCTGTAAAGCATCCTAGTTTCTAGCATAGAATCAGAGAAGCAGGTTTTTTTTTTGTTTGTTTAAATAGCAGTGCAGCACTTTCGGAGCCTGCAAAACAGTCTCGCCAATTGTTGTCAAACGTCTCAAATAGTATCTATTGATTGTTTCGTTATTATAACCCCAACTTTCACAGTCCAGAGACGGTCTGTAAGGGCAATTTAGAATGGCAGATGTGGTGAAATGTGATATGAGCGGACACAGCTTTCAGGGAAGAAACAGTCGGTCATCTTGATTCAACTTTGTTTGTGTGGTGTGCTCGGAGCCTAGAAGTTCGTGTTGGTACAATTCCGGTTGGATTTAGGGCTGGCGGCCCTAGACGTGGGACAAACTCTATAATGTAGATGGAGTACTGTAGGTGGACACTGCACTTGCGTCCATGCTTGTTTTGCACCAGAATACAGTAGAAAGCTTTTTGTAACGCGTCGTGTTTGCTGCTGCTTATACACAGTAGTGTATTGTGAATCTCGGTGGTGACTTCGTGTGTGTGCTTGCCGATACGAATCGCACCACTTGTACAGCACGTAGACAAGCCACCAGTGTACGCTCGTGCAGCGATGAAATAGTTTTGCTACACACACTTGCTTCAGAGTGGTTTCTCACCATGTAGCTCTCGCATCTACCAACTCAAAGAAGGAGGGAAAAAATGTACTCTCTTACCTTGTTTTCCTTCATCTTAGCGATGGCCTCTCTGTGTAGTTCCACTGGAATTCTTATTGGCCGTTCTTAGCGGAGCTTCTGAAGAACAATGTGGTTCTGCATTTTGAAATGTCTTTGCTTAGAATAATGTCATTTTTTTGTAGGTTGTACATTTGAGCAGGGGCTTCTCTTCTCTCGGTACTTTCAATGCACCTTGTTGCCTCTTGCTCCCACGGTGACTTTATAGTTGTGCTGATTGCACTTGCATTTACGGCTGGAGGCAAGAGGTCATGTTTTGCCCGAGCTAAAGCAAGTCGTATTGCCCGGTTCAGAAAACATCACATGTTGAAATCTATAACGTTGGCAGAGCCAGCACATATTTTTTCCCGGAGCTATCTTGCTCTCAAAGTGACTTTTTTGTGCAGAATGGTGTCCTGTTCCATTGGATTGGTTTTAACAGCCATAAGCGTTTCACACACCCATTCCATATTTTTTTACAAACCCTAGGGGAGCTTAGCACATGTGATACTATTGACACTTTTAACCTTCATATCCTTGTTTGTTATGACTGTTATCTTAGTTATTTCTGTTTCAACTTGTCTGATACCCGATCACCTTGTGTTGTCCCTGCTTGTTCTAAAACTGTCTGTATGGCCGGGATGCATTTTGTTCACAAAAATTTGTGAAAAAATTTGGGGGTAAATTTAGGCTTAATGAGTGCTACAGAAGTGAATTATATAAATTTAGTAGAAAAAGGTTCGGGCTCTGGCGACGTCGTCTGGGGTTGGTGATCCATTTACCTAAGAAGCTACCCTCGGTGCAAGCGTTATTTAATGGAGTCTGTTAGCACTCAGATAAACTCATGAGATGTAAGTTACTTTCATCCATACTTGAACCCTCAAATCTAACTAAAATAAGCTAAATAAAACCACAAGTGTTGGCACGCACGTGTCGCTCATGTTGTATAGATTCACGTTTCACGACTGGCGAAAAACAGCATTGGCGAAAGGAAACCTTGTGTGACACTTCTGCATGCAGTATCACTAATGAATAAACACAGCAATTTCGTAGTTATTTGGCTTTCTTTAAGTTGGAAACTTACCTGAAATTGCAATGTCTTTTTCTCAGCTAGTGCTCCTACTACTGGTGTTTCAGATAGGGCTGAATTTTTCTTTCTAAATCCCATTGTTCTTTCTAAGCTGGCCTCTCAGTTCCCGACATGGCTCTACGAACAAATCTCACCACTGCCATGAGCAGTACATTCAGTGCATAGCAGTGAGGTATTCGTCGTTTTCATCTTGAACAAGCTGCTGTAGCAATATGTGTGTGGTTAGAGGCATACTTTTACCCTTATCAAATCGAACTAGCTGATGGTATCTTTGGGTGAATGAGCTTGGTGAATTACTTGGCACTGTACAGTGGGCACTTGTGGAAAAGGTTTTTTTTTTTTGTTTTTTGCAAGTTTCGTTTGTCAGAAAGATGCTGTGGCACCGCCACACAATGCGTTTACTCACACTATCTATCTGCTAGTTTTATCAAATTGGCCAAGATTTTCACCCCGTCGCAGAGCACAACTGCTGGTGGTGCTAAGTTCATAACTAGGGCCACACATTTCCACTTTGGGAGGGCTTATTTAAAGCACTGATAAGAATATAATTGCAGCGGTAACATTTTGTTGGGGACTTTTACAAATGTAGCATGTTCTGTATCATATGGGCAACAAGTTTTTGCATTGATGAAGCTTTTCTAGCTGGCATCAACTGCACAAAAATTTCGAACATGTCAAAGAGGTAGAATTTTTATTCATTTCCAATAAGCCGAGTTTAATGGACCCTTTTGTGACACGGTAGCTTTGAGACAGAATGTTATGAAAGTAAGTTACTAATGTGTGCCACGTAGCACAAGAAAATAGTTCCTTATGGTTCATTAACATTCTTATATGTAAGAGAGCACAAATACGTTAGGGCAAAACCAGTGTTTCTGCTTTTCATACCACCACATGAAATCTAGTAGCTAAATAGATTCTGTGTTCTGATGGGTTGTTTTCACTACCAAAAAGAATGGTATTTGGTAAAAAAAAGTCCACTTATTCTATTACTTGCACGTTGAATTACCGTGTTAACATGGATATCTGGTTATTAGTGATTAAGTAAGTTTGGAGAGGGGTTCAAACATGGCAATAATTTTGGCAAAGGTTTCGGGGTATCCCCTTCCCAGTGCTGGTGAGGTGCTTTTAAGCTTTCAATGGGTATGGCAGTAAAACCTGCGATGCCAATAATTTGTGCTAACATATGTACAGTTTCGCTTTACCATTTTCCACGTCCCTCCGTGACCCTACTCTTGGGATTTTTTTCTGCCCAAGCCCAGAAGAATCAACACCACCTCACCTTCTCTAAAATGCCTGCGGACACTTTTACGTTGTGCAGACAATGCTTGATGATGACAGAAGTGTTTTTCTTGTTGGCGAAATTCTGGTGTTTATCCACAAAGAGAAGATTGTAACACTAGCGTATCCACTAAACGCAAGCTGATGTTTACTCGAAAGGCAGATCTGCAGTTTTTGCTTGCTTGTAAAGTCCTTGAAGTAGTGGTTTTTGCAACCTCACTGTATTTTGCACCATGAAACCCGGTCTATTCTCCTGCTCTGCTGGCTCTGTTCTTTCATAATACATGCTCCCGTGTAAGCACACCTGGTTATTAGAGAATACTCCTCCTTCTTACTCATTCGAGATCCTGTTTCTCGCTTGCACATCTTTTGGTGCCGCATGTTGAATAAAAAAGTTGGACAGAATTATTTCTGCCTCGTACTCTGTTTGTGGACACAGTCCATTGTCAATGCAAGTCCAGACAATTTTTCTAAATTTATAGGTGCCTTGTACACCGGGCCGTTTCCCATGAGCGACAGAAAGTCGCCTTGACGCAACCCCTAAGCCCACCTTACTTCAAACATACACCGAAATACCTGACCACTATAGAAACAAGCGTCGCAAATACCCCTCCCCACACTTACCTCCTCCGGGATGAAGACACCACCTTCTAGCGTCTGCAAACTAATTTCTACCCTCATTTCTACCCGCCCCTCTACATGCCATGTGTCCCACCCTACATCCTGCCACATGCAAATTCTACTCCCAAACAGGCACCCTGTACCACATGGTATGGGAGTGCCAGTAATCCCCAACTCTACTTATAAGCAGTGGGTGGAGCTGCTGGCCAGCTCCCACCACTTATAGACCAGCGATGACTGGGGGAGAGGGCACTGATGGCCAGCTTGATCCAAGGCATCCCGGAATAAGGACGCCTTCCACCGGGTGGGTGCCCTAATTCCAGCCCCTTCGACTCCAGCCAATAAAGTTTATTTATAATCATAGATGCCTTTTCCCCTCAACAGGCAAAATCAGTAGGGGCACTAAGTAACACCCTGTTGATCCGTTGTTCAGGCAAGTACAGGAATGCAACAAAGTAGTGTTTTTAATTCGCAATGAAACCAGATTTCTGCACTAACTGCTGCAAAAACAAAAGTGGTTCTACTATAACAACAAGCAAACTGATTTTCTGACCGACATCTTGGGCCATGGTATGAAAGCCTCCCCCTTTTAGTGGAAAAGCACTATTGGCCCACATGACTGATTTCAAGCAGTTGGAATGCAGCCTCCCGTATTTTCGACTTTATAACTCGCAGAAATGTTAGTGTGCAGCAGCGAAAACTGGGGACAGCACGAGTGTGCAATGGCCTGATGTTAGGCTTGACATCTTGCTTTGTAGTTTAATGTCATCAACTGGTATAGCAGCTTCATGTACGAATACGACATTGCTTGCACTGCTGTAAGGCTGAAGTTTAAGGTTACCTAACGTTAAACCTAAACAGGATGTCAGGCATAACGTTGCGCTTTTAGGTCCAGTGGCCATCAGCCGGTACCCAGTAAAAAAAAAAGTAGTCTTTGTAGTTCACGCTGCAGGTACTGGTTGGCACAAGACTCCAAAGTGTAATCTTTGGCAGGACTCTGGCGTGAGTTAATTGGTTCGTGGTCATAAAAAATCGTAACAGCACAAAAAATGCTTGATGGAGAATTGAGGAATATTTGGAACTTAGTTGGAACTTCGATTTGGAATTGAGGAACTTAGGAATATTTCGCCTAAGCTTCTAGATTATGGCACATACAGGACAGTTGCTGCTGTTAATCTAGCTAAGTGTTACATACCCACTGCCAAGGAAACTGCCACAGCACTTGCTGCCACCACTGGAATGGACTATATCACTGCCATCCCTGGTTCCCAGGTCACCTGCTGTCACCTCTAACATGGTTGCATCTCCAAACCTGTTCTCTGCGTCTTAACCACCATCTTTCCACTCCCTGAATCCATGTCTTATGGACCCCAGGCCAGGAGCCCTTGGAAGAGAATGAGGTGGCTGTCACGGCTGTTTGCACCCTCCCACCCAGGGCAGTCTCTGAAAAGGACTTCCCAAAGGATCCAATGTCACCAGACATGGCATTCCCCATTCACATGCTCAACCACTGCCACCATCAACACTGCACTCCTCCCTTCCTCACCACTGACTGACCTGGTGTCGCCTTCAAACTAACCGTTTCTATCAAGGCATCATTCTTAAAGCACCTACCCTGCTTGACACCCCACCATTTGTCATTTTCTGCCCATTGCCCTGCACCCTCCATCATATGGTGTGGGGATAACCTAATGCTACATCCTTCCCTCATAATTAAACCCCCTCCTCCGAGCAGTGGAGGAGCTGGCTGACCAGCTCCCAACATGCAGATCAGATTCACCTATTCCCCTGTACCAGGCTGGTATCACAGGTTCAGTGGTACCCAGAATGAGGCAGCTTCACTCATGTGAGTGATGACTAACCTGCTTACCACTAAACATTCTCCCTCCTCCTCACAAGGCAAACATTCAGCGCGCTACATTCGGCGCCGGACCGGTCGCCCTGCGAACACTATTCACAGCGCTTGTGCTTCCCCAGTTGGAGTACTGTGCCCCTGTGTGGTTGCCGCATCAGGCCTCCCGTGTTGCACATCTCGCGAGCGTACAGAGGCGTGCAGCATTTGCCATCCTCAAGAGGTCCTCCCCCCCCAACCGCCCTTACCGCGACTACCGAACACCGCTGCTTCGCGCCGTCGGTTGGCAGTCCCTTGCGCAGAGGTACGATGCTGCATCACTCCGGCTGCTTCTGGCAGTCGTTGGCCCTCTCGGTGCCCCCCATCCACTGGCAGGGTATATTCGTTGCACCAGGACCAACAACTTGGCCCCCATAGTGCGCCACCAGAACTCCTCCGTTCCGCACGTGGCGAGCTTGTGGCGCTCCCTCCCAAGTGCGCTCAGGAGCCAACCTGCCGCTGACGCGGATGAAGTGAAAAGCCTCTGCCGCCAAGCAGTGTGCCACCTGAGAACGGTCACTGAACGAATGAATCCACTCCTCTCTCTCTCTACATCCTTTTCATCCCCCTCCCTCCTTTTCTTGCACTGTAAAAGTCGGTGTGCTGGGCCTTTCGGTATGGGCCTATGGCCTTCCCAGCACACCCCAGCCCTCCTGGGTTGAAATAAAGTATTGTTGTTGTTGCTGTTATTGAAGCGAAAAAAGTTTTCAGGACACCTAAGCACTTTTTGTTACAGTCCCTCCTCAAATTTAGCCTAATTCGACATCTTACCATACGGTGGTCACTACACCTCACCCTTCCGAGCACTTCCACATCCTGCACGACGCCAGGGTCATTGCATAGTATGAAGCCTAATTCATTTTTACACTCCCCATTCGGGCTTCTCCACGTCCACTTCTCGCTCTCCCGTTTGCGGAAGAAGGTATTTATGATGCGCAGACTATTCTGTTATGCGAACTACTAATAAGTCCCCTCTGTTATTCCTACAACCCAGACCGTAGTTCCCAAGCGCCTTGTCTCCAACCTGCTCCTTGCCTACTTGAGCATTAAAGCCTCCCATAACTACAGTATACTGCATCTTTACTTTAGCCATTGCTAATTAGATGTCTTCATAGAAGCTAGTACAAAAGAAGCCGATTAATGAGCTAACTGTAAGACGGAAGGTTGAAGAATTCACGATCGTGCTGCAGAACTGATATTCAGCTCTAACTGAAGAAGCAGAGTTTACAACACAGAAAGCAAGCGACAATCTTACACGCATTATCACGGAGTGTGCAATAGAAGTCAAAGGTAAGATTGCTAGACAGGACACTGGTAAACTTTCCCAGGAGGCGAAAGATTTAATTAGGAAACAGCAAAGCATGACAGTCTCCATCCCAGCTGACAGAATAGAACTAGTGGAGCTTGCGAAGTTTATCAACAAGCGTAAGACAGCTGACATACGGAAGTATAATATGGAGAGGATGGACCATGCTGTTAAGAACGTAGGCAGCCTGAAAGCTGTGAAGAGGCATCTAGGCATGGGGAAAAATCAGATGTATGCACTCCTATATGGCTGATGCGAAGCACGGGCTCTTTTGCGGTTTATATAATGCGACGTACGTGCTATGAAATGTGCCATAGCCAATAGGATGTTACAAAGGCATTTCTCTGCTACAGGTGCCAGCTTTCTTACTCAATGAGCCATTTAACCCCTTCGCAAGCAGTGGCGAATACACCTCTTATGGTATTTGCTTTGCGCAGCAGCCAATGCGAGGTTCAGGAGTATCTTTGCTGCTATAGACTCCGGTTTCTTCTCTCAATGGGCCATTTAAGTGCTTTCTCAATAAAAATAAAAGTGGTACCACTCTTTGACAATATTGACTCTCCTCATGCACAGTTTAATTAGGCTAAGTGAGCTTGCAATGCACTAAACTCCAACCAATGGGAATGTCAGTGAGTTGTCCAAGTTGATATTGACAAATCATTGATTGATTGTAGGGTTTAACGCACCAACGCAACGCAGGCGATGAGGCGCGCCGTAGTGGAGGGCTCCGGATTAATTCTGACCACCTGGGGATCTTTAACGTGCGCCGAAATCTCGTACACACGGGCGTTTTTGCTTTTCGCCTCCATCAGAAAAGCGGCCGCCGCGGCCGGGAATCGAACCCGCGACCTCGTGCTCAGCAGATATTGACAAATCAGCGAGGGTAACCAGATATTTTTATTGTTATTCTCCGTTACCCCTTCTGTTACCACTGCAGGTCTATGAAAACGACACAACCGGAAAAGGACAATGACAGTGGCGATAAAAGCACCCCTGAACACATTTCACTTTGTCTACTCTGCCTCTACTGCGATAAACTGTGAAGTGGCTACTTTGGCGGCAGTTGTGAAACGTGGTCACCCACAGAAGTACACCTCTGAAGAAGACACAAGGACAATGCTGCACTCTGAGCAAATGGGCAAGAGTTTGCTGCACCTAAAAGCACCACCGTAACTATTACGACGTGAAGATCACACGTTGGACACATAACCCTCTCATGACAAAGACACTGCTGCAACAGAAGAGGACATAATCACGGCAGACCTACCATTACACACAGAGGATTGCACAGCTTGAAACAAAATGTAACGCTGTCGCAGTCTTACATGCAGGCAGACATAAGTGTCTCCCATCATGTTTTGTTTCTTTTCTGTGAGGTCAGCTCTACAAATGGTGGTCAGAAAAAGAAATAAAGGGACGTTATAACTCCATGTGTTACAAAGCCTGTACTGGTCTGTATGAACAAGAAAAGAGCAAACGAAACGAGTCAACCTCAGCAAACTTTATTTACAACTGCTGTGCACGGTCGATCATGTTTTTTGCGTCTTGGTCGTGGGACTTTTGGACACAACAGTAGTGTCAGCCTTCTTAATGAACCGGAGCTGCTTCTTCGACATCCTCTTGATCTTGGCAGTGTTCTTGATCTGCAGCACGAAGAGAGAGTGGGGAGGCGGGGTGTGATAGGAAGCTAGCACAATGCGTGGCATCACCTTAAATTGGCCATTACGCAGCCTGCAAATTATTTCTCTAACAACTACCACTATATGTGGTATTCATTGAAAAGTTTAGCTGTCAATTTTTTCGCTTGGCAACACTGGAAATGGCCACAGATATGGCCAAAGCGTCATGGACACGGCGCGGCTTGTGCCACTGCGGCCGCACGCCGAAGAAAACAATAACACCGGCGTGCGTCGTCTGCTCCGTTTCAACCCGATTCTCAATGCTGGTGTCAACGGAGTAGTTATTAATCGCACTCACATCGGAGTCGATGCATTACTTTGCGTTTGGCGAGCTAGAGCTTGAAATGTCTAACCCATATCATGCGCTAAGCATGGACAAGTACCGCCATCCCGCGGAGCCCAACGTAACCAGTGACGGCGCACTCACATGGCTGCATGCATGCACGTCTCACTATTGAATACAGGCTATACACTGCCCTGTGCATAGGAGACCTCACTGCACTCTGATCTACACATGCACAGTCATGCCAAATGTTAATAAACCACAGGAGCAGTAACGTGAGTGAATTTATCCTCCACGTGGCAGTCCAGTAGGTAGTGCGCATCTGCTTAGGGTGATCCAGAGGCTGAACAGTCATTCACAAAAATGTAACGACAGCTGACGTGACATAAGTAGAAAAGGTCTAACCGCAAATCCCTATGTGACAACTGTAGATTGCCAAAAACAGTTGAGCACATTCTGCTAGAATGTCCGGCATACAGGCAGGAAAGGAATCCCCTCATCAAAAGATCGATTCCCTCAACTGCGGATCTATATCTTCGAAAGCTTTCCTTGGACCCTGGAACTCCATCATCTCAGTGAAAAGTGTTGGTTGCCTTATTTAATTACCTACATGAAATCGGCGTCGCAGAGACAATCTAGAACTTTATATCCTCATCTGTGAGATCATGTGGACTTTCACGCCACCCACGCGAAGCTTCATGTTCATTATTTTTACATCTCGTTTTTTTCCCTCTCTGTTCTGCCCTACTTCCTTTACAGCCTTTATTCCCTTCTCCCCATCCCGCACAGTAGCATGTAGGTGGGAACATGCCGGCAAACCTATCTGCTTTCATCTAATAAAGAGCTCTCTCTCTCTCCCCCCCCTTGAAAATACCTCTTTCATGATCCATAAACTTTTTCTTGACTGTACTTCGAAAAAATGAAGCCACAAGCATGTAGTCAACTTCTAGACAAGGCAAACAAATACCTTGCTTGCTCTGACATGCTTGCAACTGTATTTAGCCTGAATAACTAGAAGAGCGTTAATTCAAGGTATTAAAAAAAGGGGCTTTAGGGACTGGAAGGGCTCTTTTGTTTCTCTTTAATTCCTCTACCTATGAGAAACAAATCTCAGCCGTCATGACTGGGCGGGCAGCGAGTTTTCTATGCAGCGCCGCCCTGCTTGAAAATTTTTTCCAATGGAAATATCTATGATCATTCGTAAAACTCACCACCATTACAAGAAAATCCATAGACCAAATTAACCAAAAACAAGTAATAAATATTATATAACAAGCCAAAACATGGCTTCACAAAATAGGTTGCTGTAACATCCAGCTTTATGCAAAATGCTTGGTGGTTCGGAAGCAAGAACATGCATTTCACTTCCCTCAACAAAAGGTTGGTGCCCCTTTTCAGAGCACTCCGTCTTTTCCAAATTATGCATTGGAAGACAATGTCGAGGTGCAATGAGACACTCACCACTTGCACAATTTCTGCTTTCTTGGCATTCTCCTCTCGCCGTCTCAAGTTTTCTTCTCTCCTTTTCTTTTTCTCCTGCAAACAGTGGCAATACACGGGCAAGCCATGTTGCGATATGTCACAGGAAAGATTCTGTTCACTGGGATTTTAGATAAAAATGGTTAACAAAGTGCAATGCATTAATGCTGCCTGCTGGTTTCAAACAAGTTTTATCCCTCACAAGGGTCCCTACATGCAAGTCCTACAAAATAGTCTGGCCTCTTTGGGTGGTCTTTTCTCAAGCCTCTATAGTCTTGCCCCCACCACACTCATTATCGCAATATCAGCTGTACAGTTCACTTGTAGATAACGGGGTCAGAAATTCTACTCCAGAGATGCTGCTGAAGTCATGGCAAAACTTAGAGCTGCTTTCAATGAACCAGTGTACATTCTAAAGCATCTGAGCTAATTAGCGTTTTTTGCCATAAGCTCGTACAGGTTTGCCAGAACTGGGCGGGGATAAACAACACAGAATGTACTATGAAGACTGGTATTCATTTCAAAGGCATTTTCCTTCTGGGCCATTTCTGACACTACTAGATGTAATGTGGGACTTGAGGGCCAAACTGCAAATAAAGTTATATCTTCAAACAAAGCATCGAGTATCCCCCTACTCTTCGAAAGAGTGCCACAACGTTGGTGTAGGCTTGGGTGGGCCTGGGCCCGTTATTTTCAGATCCTGATACATTTTCTAAAACAAGGACCGTGACAATGCCGCATATGGTTTCAGGCTAAATTTGTGCCACTTAATTAATTATACATGCAGCAGCTAGACAACCTTTCCTCCAGGTCCAATTTTAGGTGACAAGAGTTGCTTCTTAATAATAGGCGTTTTATTGATTGAAACAATCTGAGCTGGTACTTAAGGTGCATGCAGCCTCACGCCGTAAATTTCAGCTTCTTTTTAATGCTGCTCGAGTGGATTTCTTGGGCACTGAACTGGCAGTGCTTCTGTCTAATCTCCATTTACATGCTGATATCAGACTGAATCTAAACATAGGAAGCTCAGTTCTTGCCAAATCACACCTGCACCAGTGGACCCTCTCGATACATCACACATGATGTGCTACCTGGGAGGTTAGGCTTTATCCAGTTGTCGCCCTCACCTTTCCCGATTTAAGCGCTAATCTCAAAAAACAAAAACTGTTCCACCTCCAACACTCAGTAAAGCCCAACTGCGCACACCGACCATTAGCAGCATGCCGTCTTAGTCTGAAAAATTTTGTGCCAGCACATCCCTAATGCAACAACAGCAATAAAAATTGCATGAAGCTGTCCTTCTCTTCCCCAGGGGTGGCTCTATGCTCACTCGCATGCCAGCAGCACGTCCCAAAGTATTTCACCTCGATCTTTCGCTTCTTTTCGTCCTTGATTTCCCGGTCGAGGGCCAGCAATGCTTTCCTCTCTGCTCGTTCCTGCATTTTTGTTTTCCAGGATGTTTTTAGTGGCCTGTCTTTCACCATGCTTGAGAACCTGAAATACAAACAAAAAGCAAGAAGGCGTGAATCACCTGCAGCATCCATTCCTCTCACAAATACTACACAAACAAAGAGGTTGAAATTGCTTATTTGACTGTTGTAAGATATTTGTAACCTTGGCTTGTTGTTTCGGTACCACTATATTTTTCTGTCAATGCTTCTGCTTATTTCTGCTCCTTTTCCACCAGTGTGAGAGTGCGCCCTCTGGAAGTTTTAGTGTTGCCACCTGGCCGGTTTTCGACCGGCCCAACCATTTTTTTACACAGTGGGCCGGTTGGCAGTCCATACCTAAAACCGGCCATCATTTGCCGGTTTTTTGGTCATCGGGCCGCAATTATGATCGTTTTGACGTTTTATAAGTGTAAATTCAGCAACTACGACGATAAATATGTGCTGACAAGCTGCCCAAGGACATGTGAGCAAAGAAAGTACTCGCATGTTTTCAAAAAATCACGTTCACATTTCCTTTTTAGTTACTCTTAGTCACTTTCTGCACAAATTTTATGCTGATTTCTCACCAGAAAGACGCTACAATAACTGGCATTGCATGGAAAAAAAAAGAAAAACACGTGGCATCTGTTTTTCAACACAAATTCAACCTTCCATATACCCTCCCCCCCCCCTCTCCAGAGAGCCGGTTTTCTTTTGGGGGAAAGGTGGCAACCCCATCTGGAACAAATTAAGGGAGTTAGATGGATCACAGCTACAAGAGTGCCCTCCGTCTGCGAGGTATCGCAGAAGGAAGGCTTTTGCCTCGAAGGTGCTGAAGTTTCCCATTTGCAGCAACAGACAAGTCCACGAGATGTGGTGCATGTTGGCTTCACAAGCAGCAGCCAGACAGAAAGCACACAACAGTGAATAGTTGGAAGGGACCACTTCAACTCGCTCTCCGCAACAGCGCACCCTCCTCCCAGCAAACAAGTCTACTGGGGAAGTCCGTTACACGCGGGGAAGATGTACATGCAATGCAATGAGGATATTCCTTTTGTTGAAGAAGTTTTCCAGACAGTGATATCTGAAACAGCGCAAATAACATGAATGCTTCATCTGATGACAGCCACTGCCTGCCTCAATGTGAGCAGGGAGCGTGTTGTGAAAATTCTATAATAGGTGGACCAAGCTGGGGTACACATCCAATACCAAACATGGTACAAACTTTATTTCAGACCCTGGTGTCGCATGTGACAGCACAAACCCGCTACTGACACCACAGAATCCATTTAAAGCTGACTTAAGCCTTCAGGGGTTCTGACACCAGTGCCTGAAGGCTGTCTCATATCTGTGAACTCTGACAAAACGAGTGATACGGTGTGAGTCCATCATAAAAAAAGTGGCTCCAAAAAAAAGTGACTCCAAAGTGGCATAAAAAAAATGCTGTGAAGGTGGTTGGAAAGCAAAGCTGTAAATGACACCTACAAAAATTGCCTATGGGACGTCACTTGAATTCACACACGTGGCTCTACAAAGAGTTAAACCAGAGATTCTGCCAGCCGTTACCTGGGATTCGTGGGGGCGGCGTCCCGAACGCAGCAGCCTCAGCCACGGCCGGGCTAGAGCGGCGGACACTGCCACTGTAGCTTGGCTGTGCGTCGGCAGAAAGAAAACGGAGCGGAGCGTCTTTCGAAGGGTGAGACAGCAGAACCTAGCCATCCTGATATGCTAGCTCGGGACTACACCACTGTGCGACACAAGCGCAGACACCGAAGCAATTTGGCATGTGAGCTTAGCGATTCCCATTTATACCGATTTAAACTAAGTTTGAGAATTGCAAGAAAGCTGAGGGACTTTTTATAATTGCTATTTATCAGAACCAGTTGCTCTTTTGCCTTTTGTAATACCTCTTAAAACACAACCGAATCAGTATTCACCAATTTAGAAAACGGAGTCCCATTCGTGGCAAGCAGTGCACAAAAGGTAGCATTTCTCTAGCGGCCAGATATCTCTACATTTTGTTTTGCCACCCTGCAAACCAATCCTTAACGTATCTTTGCCGTACAACCACTTAATTCCGTCGGGTCTGGGTCACCCAGGAGGTGCTGTTGAACAATTTAATCAAGCCATGCGAAGGAAGTGTGCAATGGATGCGAAGCTGCGCCATAACAGGCCCAACACAACCGTTGCTAAAGCAGACGACAAAGTCGACAAAATGGGTCCTGCCGTCACGCCCGCCAGGGTGAGCAGGCTCCAGTGCCTGGGGGAACACCAGGTAATAGCGCTCATTCGCCGAGCCATCTACACTGTGCTCCGTGAGTGAGGGACATTAAGGGCCCGTCAGAGAGAGCTAAGTCGGCGCTGCTCTTTATCTTACAGCGTGGTCACCTCCAAAAAGCGCCCTACCCCTCCTCAGCCGCTGAATCAAAACCAGCAACTGTCTCCCCGTCTCCATGTGGGTTTGCGTAGCTTAGTCACTAAGACAACGGGCTCTCGCTACGCTTCTCTTCAGGCCGAGGTTCGATCCCTGGCGCTGCCAGTAGTTTTATTCAGCCTGGTTGGGAGTTTCTTGTGGCGCCCACCTTGACGAAACCGTTGGCTGGTAGATGTAGAAAGCTTTGGTTTAAAACAGTCTTGATTTGCATCATGTAAGATGGCCCGCTGCACAGAGGTGGTCTGAATGCTGTCATCCGTCTTTGCTCCCCCAAGTGCCTGCACTACTCAAGGTTGGGTCTGCGTCCAAGCCACCAGTTCTAATATACCAATGACATGTGCATGTCGACGTCTAAGTGCTCAAACATGAAGAACTGTGCATGACTTGCTGTTGGTCACATGCTGGCACAGCCAAGGAGGCCTGGCTACTGTGTGAGGAAGTGATGCAGTTGGTGGATGACCCATGGAGCTGGCTAGGACATTAGCATTTGAATAACGTTAAAGCACTGAAAACATACACAGCAACGTTGGTGATCACGCTCATTCCGCGTGTTAAGTGCAGATTTTGCCTAGAGGTGAGGTAAGGAGGCTGGTTGTAGTACACAATGTAGACCTGTTAATTGCCTCAAGTTAAACGCACTGTGCCTGGGTCATGCGCCGGAATTAAGCCAGGCCCACAAGTCCGGGTGAAGTGTAATCCGCACCAGGAGGTGAGGTGCGATATCTTGCAGCAGGGGTACCCAGACCGCTGGGAAAATCAGATGCGTCGGATTTAGGTAGACCCAGGCGTGGAAGCCTCCAATGGTAGCACGCGAAGAAATTTACCAGTGGGTAAACGTCGGCCAGAAAATTTTACATGGAAGTTCCAATTTCGGCGATGGCACCATGCACTATGAACAGGAAGAATGAATCTTCTTCGTCTACAGTATTCGCGGTAAGCGACACAAAATCTACCCCTACCTTTGCAACCAAGTGCCACACCCGCTTCACAACTCGCGACGGGAGCAGTCAGTCTTGATTTTTACCCTGCCGGCCGAACTACTACCGTTCAATGATTGACCAGTCACTGTAATTTAATAGTTAATAAAAGAAAGAAATGCGTACGGATGAAACCCAGACCAGAACAACAAATAGTAATTAATAAATTACACTGACTCTGACCAGTCAGCCGGCGGTAGCTGCTTGGCCGGTAGGGCCCCCTGCGATGAGTTTTGAAGTAGGAGTGGCACTGGACTGCCAAAGTAATGAGCACTGTATATTATTTTCCCAGCACAAAGCAAGCTCGTAGTTGAGCGGCTGTCACCTAGATTGGGCGCGGTACCCAACGGAATTTGCAAACAAAGCTTTCTTAAACACAATTGCGACAAACTTCTTTTCGTGTTTGACGCTGGCTAGTCAGTGAGCGGAAGCGGTTTGGCCGGTTGGGTAAAAATCAAGACAGACTGCTCCCATCCTGCACAGCAATCCTCGCTGGTGTCGTTTCGCAACAGCAACTGATTAGTCTGTCTTGATTTTACCCAGTCGGGTAGGGGGGTGATTTGGCAACGCCTCCGAGGACCTTGCCCGTGTTTCTTCCAATACCGTAACGTATTTCGACAGATGCTTGATATTTTGCGATTGACTTGCACACAGAAGCAAACACCCACATAAACCATGCGATGTCTCTCGATACATGTTTCCACTGAGCGGTGAGAGTACGCACACAATCAAAACGAAAAACGAAGCAGGATGATCGAATAAGTGGATCTTGTAACATTTTGAAGCAAGACTGAACATCTGCGTGCATTACCTTTTCTTCTCGGTTTTCCATACCCGGCCAGACTTTGGTACACCTCTTGGAATTTCTTCTGTATCGGTCTTTTTCTTTTTCGACTTAGTCATAATAGCTGTGAGTTATAACTGGACAAAACTCGAGGAACTGATGAAAAGCCTGCCTGGAAGGACTACACGACGCACGTGGAGAACTCGGCGACTTGTGGATTTGTCAACAGTGTTCGCCAACTTGTCTTGTCTTGGCTTAGCCGATGCCTTGGCTTAGCCGATGTGCTTCTTAGCCAAGAAGCACAAGCCGCCTCTAGCTCGCGCCCGGTGCGCGCTACATATGAAGGGGCTTTAGGTGTGCAGTCCTTGCTATCTTCTGTGACTTTTATTAGCTAACATCAGTTACCATTTAGCGCCCTGTTCTTAGGCATGTTTGATTACACCCTCGCATGACCTTACTCACTTTGCTCTTTGCTGTTGTTCCAGCAGCTGTATGAGGCTGCTACGCAGACTGAAAAGTGCGACTGCGAAAGGAAGGTATATGGCGTTGCCGACGGTACGGACCGTGGGTACGGATAGGAATTGATAGGTTGACTGTTGTTGATTGATAGGTTGATAGGTTGACAGGGCAGACTGGACGGAGTACCGTCGCGTGGATGCTGCCTGCCGACGACATGCCCACCGCCTCAACCGGCAACGGTGGGCCGAGCTGTGTGTCAGCTCGGAGGCAGACCCGCGCTGCCGTCGACTCTGGGGCATCTTCCGCTCCATCTTGAAGCCCCGGATAAACCGCAACCCTCTGGCCGCCCTGGCCATCCGCAAGCAGGCAAGCTTTGGGGAGCTGGCCGAACTCTTTGCGGATCACTTTCTGCCACAGCACCGGACGGAACCAAGGCCCGCGGCTGCGCTGGAGGAGCCCGAGGGACGTCACCCGCTCAACGACGCCCCCATCACGGAGGGCGAACTCCGCAGTGCCCTCCGAAGCTGCAAGCGCAAGTCGGCGCCAGGGGCAGACGGCCTCACCTACCAGATGATCCGCAACCTGGATGAGGTGGGGTTCGGCAAGCTCCTGATGGCCTACAACCGCATCTGGGAGACGGGGCAGCTGCCGCCCGAGTGGCTGCTCGCCATCCTGAGGCCCATACTCAAGCCGGGGAAGGGCCTTTGGGTGGTCACGGCATATCGTCCCGTGGCCCTCACCTCCTGCGGGTGCAAGCTGCTGGAGCGGGTGGCGCTGCGCAGGATGGAGGCCATCGTGATGGAGGAGGAGGCGATCCCGGAGCAGCTCACGGGGTTTCGAAAGCACCGAGCGGCGACCGACTCCATCACTGACGTGGTGGCGGCCCTGGAACACGCCCGTGCCACCAGGCGGGTGGCTGCCCTGGCAGCCACGGTATACCACGGCAGAGCTTGTGGGGGCCCAGCTGGGCCGGGACCTGCTGCTGGAGCTGGAGCCCGCACCCGAGCGCTGCGCCCTGCTGTGCGACTCCCGGGTGGCTCTGCTGCGCATCCGGGAGGGCGACCCGCACTCCCCTCTGGTTCGAGGGGTGCGCGAGAAGGCGGAGCGGCTGGCAGGCAGGGGTGCCCGGCCACATCGGGCTCGAGGGCAACGAGCGGGCGGACGAGCTGGCCGCTGAGGCCCACGAGCTGACGCCCGCGGCCACGGATGCCCAGGCAGCGGCGGACGACTCCCGCCTGCTACACGTGCGGGCACAGCACCCGGACCCACGGCTGGCTGCTGGAGAGGCCCCACCACCTGTGCGGGCTGCACGGCTGCCCCGACAGCAGCGTTCGGCAATCCTGCGCCTCCGCGTGGGGGCGGTGTGGACGGCGGAACGAAAGCACCGCCTGGGGCTGGCCGACAGCCCTGCCTGCCGGCACTGCCGCGCACCTGTCCAGTCCCTGCCGCACCTGCTCTTCGAGTGCCCCGAGTATGCGGCAGGGAGGCCGGAACTGCTGGCCGCCCTGGGAGGAAGGGCTCGGCCGCTAGACGAGCTACTATGGCCGCCGGGCAACACCAGGGAGAGGGACAGCGTCCACGAGGCGCTGGGCGGCTACCTGGATGCCTCAGGGCTCCGCCTGGCACTTGACTCTCTGGCACAGTGACTGTGTGAACTTTTACGAGACTGTGCGAACTTTTTTTTTTCTTGCTCCAGACTTTGTGTGGGTGTGGGAGTGAGTGTTAACTTGTAAATATGCCCCTCTCTCTCTTGTGTTCTGTAAACATGTCACCTCTATCATCTGTCTCTCCTCTCTATGAATCTGTCATCCTCTGCCCCAACCCCCACACCAGCAGGCGTTCCGGTGTCCACCCCTAGGTGTGACAATTTACGCCTGCTGGTGGTCTTTCCTTTCCTTTTTCTTGACAATAAATTCATTCATTCATTCTGTTGCCTGGCAGCAGACGTTCTGAATAATGGCTTGCCAAGTGACCCCGGGCCTACTACCGAAAGGAGTAATCAGGCGAAAACAAAACAATGGAAGAAAACTAATCATCCAGCAAACGAAGTAGGCAGAGCAGATGCCAACACGATGCGTTTCAACTGAAGCACGCACACCCCACTGACGTTTTAGGGCACAGCCCCACAGCCCCTTGTCTCCCGTCTCTGGGCTGAGCCGCGTCGCCGTCGTAGTGACCGAGCGAACGATGGGAAGACCAACGAGTGAAAGAAAAAGCGCACGATGGGAAGACCGACGAGTGAAAGAAAGCAAAGGCGGATAGTGTCGCGAAATTGGGAGGGGAGGGTGGTTCGCCGTTGCGGCGCGAGCCAGGCTCTCCGAAAGTGTGCGGTGGGGGAGGGGAGGGGGCAGCATATGCTGTGCCCGCACGAGGCGCAACGGCGCGACGCATGGCGAAAACGTGAGGGAGGCGTGCGCGTGTCTATGCCGTGCGTTCCACTGAAGTGATTTGTAAACAATGCGGGATTACGAGCGCAAATTGTAGTCCGGAGTCCCTAGGCCCTGTTTCGACCACTCTGAGCACGTTTACGCGAATTTATTTAGTAGAAAAATCAATTCGAAAATGCTGTCCTCCTCTCTTTACGCTCGCCCATTTTCTGTGGCGTTTTCGTGTGACGTCAGCAGGAGAGGAGCTGGCAATTGGCTGCGCTACTGCACGGCTCGCCGACCTTCCGCGACCGAGTCAGTCGGCCCAACGTTTAGTCTGCCGGCCGCCGACGGGTCGTCGCAATTCGCTCGATAAGTTGAAACTAAGCCACAACACGTTTGGGAATGGAAGAATGTGCCTTGCTTTACTTTGTTCGTTTGTACACTGTATCTAGCGCCAGAAGCGCCAACTACGGGGGGGCAGTGGGGCTCGTGCCCGCCCCCCCCCCCCCGGACGGCTTTACGGGGGGGCAGAGCCCCCTCCGGCCCCGGCTGAGGATTTTTTTAAAGGCTTGGCTCGGCTCTGGGTCCGTCGACATCGTACTGTCTGCCAACTATTGTTTACAATAGGGGTTGGGATCTTGAAAGACAGTTCCATACCCCCGATGGGCAGGGGGAAACGCAGGGCCGTGTCGTTTTTCTTCACGGTGAGTTAGACGTGCTCAGTGTGTGGATTGTTGACAACAATGTAGCGCTGCGCTTGGCTATGGTGGCTAGAAGGGTGGCCCTTCTAGCTACCATAGCTTGGCTTCAGCAGCACGCCACCAAAGCGACATTTTGTCGAGAGCATAGGTCGGCGCACTCACTCGTGAGTACACTCATTTGTACTTATTTGTACTCAAACTCATGAAAGAGCACGATGATGAGTGAGTACACACCCAGATTAAAAAAAATTCCCTCGCACTTCCCCGAGGGGGAGAGTGTGTAAGTGCGAATGCACGGTTGTTGATTGCGCGATTACGGTGGATATCGTGATCTTAATGAGTAGTTGAGAGATCACACACACGCACACAACTACAAAGAAAGATATTTCACTCGTTATTGCTGTTACCGTTGCCCGGTCCGCCATCATCGTTATCGAGATGCAGGACCAGCGAACGCTCTCGACGACGGCGCGCGCTCGACTAATACCCTCCCGCGCCACGCGGCCGCTACACGAGCGCCCTCACGCGTCGGAATGCGGAGCGCCCGCTACGCGAGCGAGAGCTCTCCCGCCCGAAGTGGAGAGGAGGCGCCCAACACCCGCAGTCACTGAGCGGAGAGAGGAGGAGGAGAGTAGCGCCCGCCGTTACGGCGAGGGCTACACGAGCGCCCTCACGCGTCGGAATGCGGAGCGCCCGCTACGCGAGAGCTCTCCCGCCCGAAGTGGAGAGGAGGCGCTCAACACCCGCAGTCACTGAGCGGAGAGAGGAGGAGGAGAGTAGCGCGCACCCATCTCCCCCCGTTGCTAGGGAAGACGAGGAGCGCGCGCACCCGCAGCTGTTGCTATGCGGACGACGGCGGCGGACGATTCAGGCTCGCTTAAGAAGTGCATTCGCACTTAAAACGTGAGCATGATGACGATTGAGTACAGGGGTAAGTCCACTACTTGTGAGTACAGAACTCATGCTTGCACTCGTGAGTACATGCACTCGTGGGTACAGCAGTGCAAACAAGTTCTATCACAAACCCAAGTCCGGACGCACGTGTACGAGTTTCAGACATTTAGCGGTGGCGCTGTGCTGCTTAAAGGGCCCCTGAGATGGGGGTTTTTGGGGGGTCGATGGTATCGGAGCGCAACGGCTATTTCTTGAACTAATCGTGACGTGTTTGTGCGCTCTTGATTTAATCAATTTTTTACGAGCGTAAAAACATCAGAAAGCTACAAAAAACATCTTTTGTGTGTGGGTGCTTTTACACAGTCACACATGTTTGTTTTATACCGGAGTGTAAAGCACTTACACACCGGGCCAAACCGGGCCAACGCCTCCTTGACCGGGCTTGACGCTCCTCCGTTCTCGGCGGAAGGATACAGTGAGCGCAGGAGCAACGACGCTTGCAGCCAGCGTGATCGCTCAGCGCTCCGTGTCTGGTGTTAGAGTATCATCAGTTTTCTTTGCATTTGCTTTCTTGGACGCTGTACCCGAAAGGATTCTTTGCACCATCTGTGTTTCGAGCGTATCCTCGACGTTGTTTCAGAGGTGGTAACGAACGGCGCGTCAAGGGAGCGCCGCGCTGACGACGGTGGAGGAGCTCCGCACGCAGCGCTTGGACGACGCCGGGCACTGCTCGTGATCACGAGGCGCACGCTCAAGCGCGCTCACGCGGGCTGTATAAATCAGTTCAAGCCCAAACGCTGTCGCAGCTGATTCTCTGCGGCGGTCGCGAAAAAAGGGCAAGAGCATGCTCATCCCGTAGCGACAACTGCCAAAGAGTTTCATTTCATTGCTTCCCATCAAGTTATGATCGCAGAAAGTGTGGTTTGCTGCACCGGCCTTCTGAATGAACCTGTTGCCTAGTGTCCTTAGCGCGCTTTACCGTTTACCGTGTTAAATGAAGCAAGAGTAGCCGTTTGCCGCTGAAAACGAAAGGATTGCACTCTGCGGTTTCTGCATTCCGGCTTACCGGCTCTGCCGAGTAGCGACATCTGGCGAATTTGTCGCAAAGCAAATGACACAAACGTTTGTTGCCCAGAACTGTTCGCTTACGCTTGAAATGGCTTGAATCTTAGACGTCTTAGATTGAACTCTCACAATACAATAATTTTTTTTTAAAAGAGCCGTATACTTCTACTGTAGAGCTTAAAAAATCGAAAACATGACGTTGACGCCGCCATCTAGTGGGAATAATTATGACCAAGTATTGCATTAACCAGAATTCACGCCACCGCTAAATATTTCGATATAAAATGAGTAAGATATATTGCAGTTACGTATATTACCTTGCCCAAGACGATTTTGAAAGCATAAAAGAGCTATGCTAGTTCATAAAGGCATCTGAACCATTAAAAGCGTGGGAAGCTGGAGTAGGGGCGGAAATTTTGCTCGCTCATTCTAAAAAAAATTGTCATTTATTGTGCTCCTGATCATCATTTAGCAAGAATGTAGTAAACAACATCAACTAAGATTGCTTGCATGAAGCGCAGAGCACAGCGCATTTACTGTGCCGTAAAGTTCCGGAAGAACGCCCACCCAAATTTAGGTACACTGATATCAAGTGAAAAATACGAGATGGGCGAAATTTCGGGTCAAGCGCGGAAAGGACGAATAAGTGACCGCATCTACACATGAAGAGATGATTCGGGTTTGTTTTGTTCACTCATCGGCGCTAAAGCCATGGATTTTACGGGGTGGGCGCGCGTCTTTCAGTAAATTGAATATTTCACCCGTAAAAGGGGGTGGGCGATGTTTCGGGGGAGGGCGTTCACTCGGAACTTTCCGGTAATCTAATCAAAACGCGAGCGTACATTTCGCCGGCGCAGGGGGCTCGCTACTACAGTCGGTAGAAATTCTAGCCTCTGTATCGCTATGTAGCGACGGTAAAAATAAGTTACCGTTCACGGAAACTTTCGCGCATGCAAGGTCGACTTCCGCAATCACCAGTATCTCCTGCCCAAAGTCCGTAAAGACTGAAAAGGTAGCTTAAAAAAAAAAAAAAAAAGGACGTCGTCGTCTCATGTGCGACCCACTCGCTGAAGTAACCATGGTAACGACGACGCTCTAAACCAAACGACCAAACCGCCGCCGTCAAAAATCGCGGACATTCCGGCGGCCAACCATGAAATGAGTGCTTCGCCTCGGACGAGGTCGGACTATGTCGTCATCGCAAGCCGCCGAGCCAACAAATAGTTCTGTCTCGTCGGGGTAATAATTTTTGTTAGCGTGAGCGAATATGCTTACTATTTTGGGACTTGTTTCTACAAGAACTATAGAGTAGATTTCTGACACAAACAAAAACACTTTGAAATCCATCTCAGGCCCCTTTGGGGGCCTGAGATGGATTTCAAAGTGTTTTTGTTTGTGTCGCGGTGAAAAGAAAAACGAGGGGGTTAGGTCCCGGTGGGAAGCGCAGCCACAGTTGCTCTGTTTCTACGGCACCTGTTGATTGGAGCAGTCATTTTTATTTACAAATTCGCGGCCTGGGAACGCGTAGCTGCTTCGTTCCGCTGGCTTCATTCAAATTGTTTTAGGGGCATTCCGGTGGTGGCTGCTCACAATGCATGCACTGCGCGCACCGAAGTCGCTCTTTTCCCGTCTTAAAGGGACACTGAAGTGATATGTAAACATTGCGGGATTACTAGCGCAAATTGTAGTCCGGAGTCCCCAGGCCGATATGTAAACATTGCGGGATTACTAGCGCAAATTGTAGTCCGGAGTCCCCAGGCCATGTTTCGACCACTCTAGGCGCGTTTACGCGATTTTATTTAGTAGAAAAACTAATTCGAAAACGCTGTCCTCCTCTCTTTACGCTCGCCCATTTTCTGTGGCGTTTTCGTGTGACGCCAGGAGGGGATGAGCTGGCAATTGGGTGCGCCACGGCTGCGCTACTGCACGGCTCCCCGGCCGACAGAGTCAGTCGGCCCAGCGTTTCGTCCGCCGGCCGCCGGCGGGTCGTCGCAACCAAGGAGGTTAAAAACAAATTGCTTGGTCGCAATTCGTTCGCTTAGTTGAAACGAAGCCAGGACACGTTTGTGAATGGAAGAATGTGCCTTTCTTTACTTGGTTTGTTTGTACACTGTATCTAGCTCCAAGTCAAGGTCGCTTCACACAAGCGCTGCACATGCGACGCTTCGCTGACTGGTACGCCAGTAGGAAAATATAAGGCCTCTTGAAGGCGGGAGAAGAGTCAGCGAAGTCAATATAGGTACTAAGCAAATAAAATCAACTGATATTTTTACCGTACAGCGTAAAACTAGGGCGCGGGAAGCACTTTTTTGCGCTGGGCGAACAAGCACAGCGGTCAGCAGCACGACTACGCATCTGCGAACGCTTTTCCGTCTACGAAATGCAATTGCTAGACGTGAGCTACTGTGGAAACTCGGGCGACGCTTACTGCACGATCGCAGTACAACAAATAGTCACCTAAGCGGCTTGAAATGCCAAAACTAAATAAAAGTGTAAACCGGTTATACAATATATACCCTATATTAGCACGTCATTCGCGTCCCGCTCCGTGGCCTAGCAGTCTGGGGCGCTAGGAATTCACCCCGAATGTTTTGCGAGTCACGAGTTCGAATCCCCGCGGGTACGTGCTTTTTTTTTTTTTTTGTAAGTTAACTTTTTTGTTTTCCGCTGATGTTTTCTATATTGAGTTCACCTTTTTTTGGGGCCGCAACGTTCATCGCTACACGAACTAGTTCACAAAACGCGCGCAGGCTGGCACTGGCGCGCTAGCGAGTTCTCGTTGGCGTGCTGTTGCCATAAGCACCGACTGCTTGCAGGCAGTGGGCACAGGCCAGAATCAACAGGCCCTTGGCCTGGTGCGAGCACGCTTTTTACGATACAGGCATGAGTGCGGCAAGCTCCAAATATGGGGGAAAAGCGCATGACATTTGAGCGTCTGCGGGGACGCGGAGGGCGTTCATGCACTGCGTAGGCCTCGGGTAGTGAATGCTACGATTCCAAGCCGTCCTGGGAGGCTTATCTTATGCATTTCATAACCGACAACATGGCAGAAGCGCAGTATTACGGTTACTGGGATATTGAGAATGCCCATCCAAAAAAACGACGCCATTGGTTATGTTTTACAGAACCGAAACCGAAACCGAAACTTGTGTGATTGCTAACCTTGGGCATCGTCCAATCACGGCGCCCCTCCTCTCAACGTCACAGCCTTAGTTGGTGCGGCCGCCGCAAACCGCGCATGGTAGTTTTTCTTCTTTCGCGCTTTGTAAAATAATTACCGATTTGTCAATCGGATAAACGATGAAAAGTGTGCTAATTTGAGCCAGTCTACGCAGTGCAAGCAAAAACGGGAGCTTGACAAATTCACTTCAGTGTCCCTTTAAGCAGTTTCCATAGATGCATGTCATGCTCTGGAGTCGTTTCGTGAGCGGAACCGCTCTTTTAAGCAGTCGCAGTTAGTTTACGTGATTCGCGTCAAATTGACTGCATGGTTTGCGTCAACCACATGGTTTTATTAGGCTCCCGTTTTGAAACTTTGTGCTCAGGTTTGGTAGGACTATGTCCTCGTGCTGTCCATTTACAAGTGAGCATATAGCCCCACCGTGCAGGTTGTGGGTTGTTAATCGGACATCATAATGTCCAGTCGAACGCGTGTGACGCCTTGTTTCGCCTCGCATATTTTGTCGAACAGCGCTGGCATCTAGCTGCTGGAGGAGCGTTTTGCTTTCGAATGGCAACCCGATGCGCTGCTTCTCATTCATGCCACCGTGTAATGATGAGGCTGACAACGACGGCGAATTTCGGTGGTTGTTCTTCCCCTACTTTCATCTGCTGTTTACTGGCGGGGCGACCAGTCCTCGCTAGCAACTTGTGCCGAGTTTAAGCTCGCACTGTGGAAGGCCTCGTGAAAGGACCGTTTTATATGATGAACGCCAACGCCAGACGTTGGGTTTTTACCTTTAGCTCGCGTCTTGGAACGTCTCGTACAACATGTTGCTTGCCCATAACGACGCCACCGCATTTTTTTATCGATAACTCTCAGCTTCATCAGCGCTTCTCGAACCAAGAGCTGTAGATTTCCATTGTGCAACCAACCCACCAACACGGGAATACAGTGACATCAGTGCAAGCTATCACGCCTCCGAAAAGCCTGTCTGCAAACTTTGTTTTCGAGGTCACAAAGCACGGCAGAGCAGTTGGGCAGTGTTGTAACGGCTGTCAAGCACCGGCAGCAACTGGGTGCACTTCGGCCGTCGACTGCGAGCGATACCCGCTCCAAGCCTCCAAAACACATACACTGTTGGGACTGGGCCATCCCAGCTCAGTCACTACTGTTGCGACGTTGCCCTGCACAGTCCGCTATCGACGTGGCGCAGACCATAGCGACGAAGTAGCCGAGCTGACGGTTATTTGAAGTAGCATTTATATACAATATATACAAAGGTAGCAAGCGCGTTACATGTCTAAGACAAGCGCGATAGCACTTCTCAACTCAGGGCCTTTGATGAGATGCCGCCGCACGACCGCTGCTTCCGGGCTGGTTTTATACCCCCAGGGTTCCGTTGCAGCCGCGTGCAGTTCCAATGCCTCCAGTCGGAGCTATCACTGGCCGCATTATGAATCTGGCGAATGGAGGCGAAGCGATTGCGTCAGCCGAGCCACCACGACCGGGAAAGGGAAGGCGACTCTGCGGTGGCGTCTCCAGGCGTTACTTGCTGCGTGTCTGCGGGGATTAATTAGTTCATCCCAGACATGATTTGGTCCAGCCGTCGCGATGGGAAAGGGAGAGCAGACTCGGCGGTGCCTTTCCCTCTAAGTCGCGGCACGTCTGACGCGGGCGGTTTGACCTAGGCGCGAATCAACCCCACCATCGGCACGTCGCCAGGTGCAGCGAATTTGTGTCGGGCGCTTTGGCACAACACACACACGCATACAAAAATTAGTGGTCAAATCCAGACCCCTTTCGGGGGCTCTTAACGGAAATGAACATAGCAGCGCGTAGCGCCCCTGTCGTGTCCCTTTCTCGTGTCCCTTTCTTTTTACCCCCGAACTGCCCATTAAAAGAAAAACAAATCGACTCGTTTTTTGTGCTGATGGTTCAGTCATGCAATATTTTTGAATAAATGTGACCAGGAAAACACGTGTTCAAAGAAATTTCTACTGGATGCGTCAAACCGCTGAAGTTCACGGTTCATAGATTTGCGGGACGTCTTATTTGGGGACACCTCGTAGTGAGTCGACACAATGTAAAAGGCCCTCACTGCTGCAGGTGCCCCTTGTGATGATGATGATTATTATTATTATTAGTGGTAGCCTCTTTGTAGCGGGGTGATGACGTGTCATCTCATAGGGACCCCCCACCGCTTCCTCCCCCCCTCCCTTCGCCGCTGCGAGGCGCACTCCAGGTCTGCCCCCCCCCCCCCCGGAAAAATAAGAAGTCTACGCCACTGTCTAGCGCCAAGTCAAGGTCTCTTCACACAAGCGCTGCACAAGCGCATATGCGACGCTTCGCTGATTGGAACGCCAGTAGGAAAATATAAGGCCTCTCGAAGGGGGAAAAGAGTCAGCGAAGTCAATATAGGTACTAAGGAAATAAAATCAACTGATATTTTTACCGTACAGCGTAAACCTAGGGTGCGGGAAGCACGTTTTTGCGCTGGGCGAACAAGCACAACGGTCAGCAGCACGACTACGCATCTGCGAACGCTTTTCCGTCTACGAAATGCAATTCCTAGACGTGAGCTATTGTGGAAACTTGGGGGACGCTTACTGTACGAGCGCAATACAACAAATAGTCACCTAAGCTGCTTGATTGATTGATTGATTGATTGATTGTGGGGTTTAACGCGCCGACGCAACGCAGGCGATGAGGCGCGCCGTAGTGGAGGGCTCCGGATTAATTTTGACCACCTGGGGATCTTTAACGTGCGCCGAAATCTCGTACACACGGGCGTTTTTGCTTTTCGCCTCCATCAGAAAAGCCGCCGCCGCGGCCGGGCCTAAGCTGCTTGAAACACTAAAACTAAATAAAAGTGTAAACTGGTTATACAGTATATACCTTATATTTGGATCGTCGGCTTTTCACCGGATTTTTGCAACCTTCATTTGGTGTTCACGTAGTGAGCCAATGCGTCGAGATAACCTTTTTCTTCCGGTTGTGCGAGGGGGACTTGGGCTTGTTCATCTGTTTCTTTGGCAGCTTCTTTCTCGTTTATTCTACTTTCGAGATGTTCAACATCCTTTTTTGAAAGCTGTACTGCAAATGCGTCTTGCACATTTTCTCCCTGATATTGTGGTGTCTTCGCTGTCTGTGGACGCAGCCCGAAGCCCGCGAGGTTTCCTCAAAGAAGTGGTTGACACAATTCGCTTCTTACAGGCTCGGTTTAGCCTTGAGTACATATTTACTGCTACGCGCGATTCTATTTCTGATGCCCTGGTTTCTGGGCTTTTTCCCACACCTTTATATCGTGTTCTATACCTACAGTGTCCGTACCAGGATGTCCTCAATAGAGTGTGTAAAATGTGTGTTCCGCCAGGTGTTAAAACATTTTTCTTTAAATTACACACTGGCACGCTCCCTGTTAAAACTTGGATGAAAGATCGGGGTCTGTTTATAGCTTGGTCGACAGACTGTCGGCTCTGTACTCGACCAGAGACAATTGATCACTGTTTTGTAGACTGCAGAGATGCTGTCTTTTTCTGGGACATTCTACAGCGAACGCTCAAAAAAGACATGGATATTACGCCTTTCTCTATCCGATTTTTGCCATTCGACTATCCTGGTGAGCCACCTTATGACATGTTCGTGTTGATTGGTTTGTACAGTCTGGGGCGATGCCGTTTATGTGATAGGCATGCTGAGCCACCAAGATCAACTAAGTCTTATTTCAGAGAAACTGTTGCATTTGTACATAGTGTGTATAGTTCGCTTGACCAACCACCTGACTGGTTCCCTCTTTTGAACGCTTGTGTGTGTTTGCCTGAATTTTGATGTATAGTTGCTTCTCATAACTTCAGGGTATTCTTTTGTTTGCTTGTATTCCTCGTACTGCAACGTCTGAGCGTATTTTCCCATGTAATAAAGGAAAAAAAAAGGGTTGCCCCCGAGCGTGGCATAGTGGTTTAGAGTGCTAGGTATGTCAGCCCACGTGTTTTGCCAGTCGCAGTTCGAATCCTCGCGGGTACATGCTTCTTTTTTTATAAGTTAACTTTTTTGTTTTTCGCCGATGTTTTCTATACTGAGTTCATCTTTTTTGGGGCCGCAACGTTCATTGCTCCACGAACTAGTCCACAGAACGCGCGCAGGGTGGCACTGGCGCGCTAGCGAGTTCTCGTTGGCGTGCTGTTGCCATAAGCACCGACTGCTTGCGGGCAGCGGGCACAGGCCAGAATCAACAGACCCTTGGCCTGGTGCGAACACGCTTTTTACGATACATGCATGAGTGATGAAAGCTCCAAATATGGGGGAAAAGCGCATGTATTTGAGCGTCTGCGGGGACGCGGAAGGCGTTCATGCACTGCGTAGGCCTCAGCTAGTGAATGCTACGATTCCAAGCCGTCCTGGGAGGCTTATCTTATGCATTTCATAACCGACAACATGGCAGAAGCGCAGTATTACGGTTACTGGGATATTGAGAATGCCCATCCAACGACGCCATCGGATGTCAAACATGTTGTTTTACAGAACTGAAACCGAAACCGAAACTTGTTTGATTGCTAACCTTGGGCATCGTCCAATCACGGTGCCCCCTCCTCCCAACGTCACAGCTTAGTTGGTGCGGCCGCCGCAAACCGCGCATGGCAGTTTTTCTTCTTTCGCGCTTTGTAAAATAATTACCGATTTGTCAACCGGATAAACGATGAAAAGTGTGCTAATTTGAGCCAGTCTACGCAGTGCAAGCAAAGACGGGAGCTTGACAAATTCACTTCAGTGTCCCTTTAAAGGAGTACTGACACGAAATTTTTATGTTACGTTTTTTTCGCTGCTATGCGTGCCTACCAGCCCACTAATCATTGAATGACAGATTAGACGGTCGAGCGCAGCGTAAACATTCATTTACGGCGTCGTTTATTCGTGCCAGTTTCGGTTTCGACAAAAAAAAAAAAAAAACGCCGAGCGGCCGCCATGACAGCATGTATGACATGGCGTCACCATTCTTGCCGTATCGCTGCCTCTCTCGAAGCGCGCGGGAGCGAGCGCACGCGCGCGCCCAGACCGGCCGAGGTCTTCGCCGTCCCCACAGGCCCGGGCAGCATGACGTCAGTCCCAAAACCATGACGTGTACACACGCCCGAGCAGCGCGCGCCAACCACAGCCAGCGCGTCGGCACGGGAGCCCCGACGTCGGCAGTTTGGGGCACGTAGCAGATGATGTCACGTCGGCCCGCTCTGGGCTTTCTCGTGCGGGCGAAGAGAGACTAAACATTTTATTGTTTCTTATTAAAGAGTCCTTAGGGTGGCCTCCTCATTCCAGGAGTCCATTGGCACGGGCCGCGTCTTCTGCCCTCTCTACCAACTTGCGCTGGACGTCGAGGGAAGAGCTGGCCAAGGCGCTCTCCCAAAGCTCATAGGTGTGGAAGGGATTGGGCGGGTCAAGTGGGCTTTGTGTACAGCCGCCGATAAAATGGATTTTAAATATGTTTCGCTGAACGGTTGCTGTTGAAACTTCCTGGGAGATATCTCCTGATAAAAAGGAAGCGTTTTACATAGTTATCTCAGCTTTGAAATTTCGTGTCAGTACTCCTTTAAGACGCAGTTCGCGGCCCCTTCCTGAGAAGCTCTTCGCGCCGCCGACGCGGATGCTCGTCATCGCGGCCATCGAGAGAACCCACGAGTGAGTGCTGCCTCAGCGCACTGCTGCTGCGCCCAAATATCGCATTAGGGAGTATCATAACCGCCAGCCAACTTTTCCCCCAACTGCACACAACGTTATTACGGCGAAAGCCTTACATGCTTTGCGAGTCGAAAAATCTCGCTTTGCCCACAGCGAATGACTGGAAAATACTCACGTCGTCAACTAAAAAAAATTTCAGGATGCTTAAGATTTGCCTTTAAGCGTGGAACGCCGTAGGGTTGTCGGGTCCGGTTCGCATCGCGATGGAATTTTTCGAGCGGTGAAAACTTTCCGCTCCTGCTCGCACGCCGTCTGTTTGGTGGTGGTAACACGCACGCTACTGTTGGCTCAAAAGGAACAAGCACTCCAAGAAGCCGCGAACTTTGTGGAAAAGCTGGAAAGGGATAACGGCCTATAGAGTGCGCACCAGAAAAATCTGAAGTTATCAGAGTCCACGACGCCAGATATAGGAGCCCAGGGGAGGTAAAAATCAAGCTTGGGGACCACGAAGTAGCAGAGACAGATAAATTAAGAATCCTTGGGATGATTGTTCAAAGAAATGGCAGAGCAAACTTTACAATTGCAAAAATTAAAAAAATTAACGCTGCAAATTGCAAAGATAGTTAGGAGGATAACCAAAAGAGAGCAGGGATGAAGGAAGAAGAAACCTTGCGTATCATGCAGGCATTAGTTGTAAGCAGAGTTGCTTGCAGTCTGCCTTTTCACTCCCTTAACAGGCAGGAAAAGGAACAGGCCAACATTATAATGCGTACTGCATACAAAGCGTCTCTCGGTCTTCCCAACTACACGGCAAATGAAAAACTCATGAATCTCGGCGTGTCTAACACTTTTGAAGAAATTTGTGAAGCTACCCTTGTTTCACAAAAGGAAAGGCGGCAAAAGACGAGAACTGAAAGGGTCATTCTGCAAAGAGTAGGCTCCAGGTTAGATGTACAATCAATTCTCGACAAAGAATACCTCAGCAACGCCACCAGAGAGAAATTGAAAGCGCTCCCCATTACAAGAAACATGGACCCCCACTTGCATGAAGACAGAAGGAAAGCCAGGGCTAATTTCCTACGCAGAAAGTTGGAAAAAAACCCAAACATTGTATATACAGACGCTGCCTTTTACGACAAGACCAATGCTTCCCTAGTCATCGTCGACCAAGAAGGAGTAATCAGGGACTGCCTCACATTAACGAACACCAGCACCGAGGAGGCCGAAACTGGCGCCCTTCTATTGGCCGTAAGGCATGGAGAATTCCAAGGAAAAAGCCTCCAAGTAATTACAGACTCTAAGAAAGCCGTACAAAACATTATAAATGGCCGAATCCACAAAAGGCTCACAAAAATTTAACCTCTAAATATCACTAAGTTCCAAAATATCATTTGGACACCTGGACATGAGGAGCTTGAGGGTATTGAGAGAACAGACCAAGCTGCGCGAGAACTTACTAACCGCTCAGCCAGTAGTCTTAGCTTACTCACCCCTCTCCCCAATACCTTCGGTGAGCGACTCAACATTAAAAAAAAGCCAGAGCTCTCTTTCCTCCACCGGATAACACCTGCAGAGCATGAGTCTCTCAGACAAATACAGACGAACACCTATCCCAACATCCTCAGGCTATCGAAGATGTTCCCCCAGAAATTCTTAAACGCATGTAATAAGTGCGGTGAAATATCCGCCCTATTCCATGCATCCTGGGGTTGTCGTACTATATGGTCCTCAGTAAACACCAACACCAAGTTATATGAGCTATGGGAAGCAGCTCTGGCCAGCTCCGACCCTGGGGTTCAGAAGTATCTGATATTTAGGGCCAAGACTGGGGCAGAGGAAACAGGGGCCCTGGAAGGAGGGAACCTACCCTAGTTCAATCAAGACCTTCCATTTCAAATAAACGTTTTATCTCTCTCTCTCTCTCTTACGATCCAACACAGCTTGGGAATTGAAGGCGCCGCACTTGGCAGGTAACGTTTGATCTAGGCCACCAAAAATTGCATCGCGTTCAAGGGACTGACGTAGTTCGTACTGGCCGCGTGACCTCCAGCTTTCACAGTTCTCGCAAATAATGTCTGGACTGCCCTAGCTTCTTCGGAGAATTTCGATCAGCAAATTGCCAGGGAGTGCGTAGAGGACTCGCACATTGATTGACGGGTCTGCATTTTGCCCTCATAAGACTGCCGCTCCACAGCCACTTGAACTTCTCCTCTACAGTTAACCACAACGGCAGATAGTACGCTTGCACTAAGAGCCGCCATAACTAGAGCGCTGAACGAATGGAACTTCATTCCCATCTGGCGTATTATTAAGGTTCTGCTGGTTGCTACATTAATTTAAGAGGAAGGCTTATAGCAACAAGCATGCATTCCGGCAAAGTATTACTGTGTGGGAACTCGTTAAGGCAAATTGAAGACGTCCTTTGATTTCGCAGAGTTTCTGTGTCCATTTTGTTTCGGCATTAGTTGCTGATCTCCTGCACAGTAGACCGTTTTTCTTACCCGTTGTAGTATTTAATTGTCCCGAGGCCATGCCACCGTTTCTGTAAAGGCCAGAATATAGGTTCCGGTTTTTAATGAAAGCGATGTATTGTTCCAGTCATACGGTTAGGGTGAATTCTTGCTGGAAGCTGACATTAATTCTTGCGTACAGCGATCTACTGTGTGGAATGTACGGATAATTAAAAAAATTCACCATCTTCCCGTAGGGGAACCCTGAGTAGTATGCGAAGCAGCCATGGGGTCGACTCAAGTTCCCATTAGTTTTCAGTTCGATCGCGGCGTTGCGGGAGGAGAATGACGTTAGCGGAGCGAGCGCGCGCGTCATTTATACCGCGGAGCTACAGTGGCGCCCCCAGCGGAGTATACAATGGCTACCGCCGCGTCACTAACCCTAAGCTGCTTCGCATTATCGCACGCGGAGCCGCAGGTGTTGCCATTCGTTGCGCAATCCCGGAGAGGAGAGGAGCTTCGGAGAGGAGAGGAGCGTCGGAGAGGAGAGGAGGAATGCCTCGCATACCACTCAGGGTTCCCCTACGGGAAGATGACGACGGTGGTTGAACGCGAAGCTATCTCGTGATGGAATCTTTGTTTGGCCAATCCCTAGGGGCATCCTGCCACAGTCATCATCAGCGGTGCCTGGCCAGGCATGCGCAGTGGGGGTGTGGACGCCGCACAACGGCGCCCACACAACGACGGAGGGAACAGGCTCGATCATAAGCTGCTTCGCATATAAAAATGAGTATAAGGTTTGATTTATTATAGGGTTTAACGCGCCGACGCAACGCAGACGATGAGGCGCTCCGTAGTGGAGGGCTCCGGGCTAATTTTGACCACCTGGGGATCTTTAACGTGCGCCGAAATCTCGTACACATGGGCGTTTTCGCTTTTCGCCTCCATCAGGAAAGCGGCCGCTGCGGCCGGGAATCGAACCCGCGACCGTGAGTATAAGGTGTACATGAACTATTGAAAATGTGTGAAATTAAAAAAAAAATCATAAAACATCGGCCCGTTTTTGTCCGCTCCAGGACCAAGGCCCCTCTCACATATTTACAGTTGTTGGGATAATTCTAGGATGTTTTTGGTCATATACTGCACGATAGTGGACAGATACTTTTTTGGTGACGAAGCGCTGATTTGTGTTCCAGGAAGCCTTTCTGGAATGGTTGCTCATTATCTAGTATACCTCCTCTGGTATTCGGTAATGTTATTCCTTACCGCACCAGACAGCATTTAAAACTTAAAAACATAATGGAGGACAGAAACTGGACCAGTATTCTGAAAATATTAAGGGACAGAATAAGCTACACCGATCATCGACGTACAATATCTACAGAACACGGGTTCTTTAATTTTATAGCATGTTTAAATGTAGCCGCCACGCTGGTTCTCGTGCCGCAGGTGAACACTTTCTAGAGATCGTTGCTTTCTCGAGAGACTTGTGTCCCTTCCTCTTTTTTTAAGTTTCCCGTACGAGCAAGCACACACTAAAAAAGAGTAAATAAAGGTAGTAAATATGGGAATTATAAAAGCAATGAAAAATATTTGTCCTGCATGGTCATGGGCCCTGATAGACAGATTAAAGTTGTAGGCATTATGTACTGTCATAATTGCGATCATTCATATTTTTGACATCAACCGCATAGCTTTTTTGTTTTCGTACGTGACACCACTGAGAAATGTACAGGAAAATTGTATTGTTACTGTTACTGTTGCTATTTTATTGTTATGACTTATTTCTTTGCTGAGAAATGTTCGACCCACCTTTTTTCAGTTGGGCATCAATCAGTGCCTTGATTTTTTTGATATCGTGCTCATAAAAAAATGTTGCTTTCGGCATACGCGTGATAAAGCCCTTACGAATAAAGAATTGTTTTAAACTCAATTTCCTGGTTATTTGTTGAGAATTCCGACCTTGTGTAGTTTCCAGGGGAGCGTTCATCGAATGCGTAGCAGAGAATGGGAATTTAGGGACCTGCTACAGACGCTAGATAACGCCGCTGGCTTGCTCACTCAGTGGGCCTTTAATTGATTTCAAACAAACAAACAAAAAAAATCTCGAGGACAGTCAAGCACTTCTTATGGGTTTTAAATGCGAAAACGTGAATGTCCATTTGAACGGCTGAGATGGCTTGCCTCCGCCTCATGTTGTCAAAGGGCTTTGTAATATTCCAGCTTGATACGCTTTGCTTTTCGATTCGACTTAAAGGGGCACTGACACAAAAATTTTGCATCTTGTTTTTTTTGTTGCGATAAGTAGCTAGTGACCTACTTATAACCTGTAGAAACCTCATTTGCTTCAGCGTGCGACGGTTGTTTAATTAGAGGCATTCTAAATGCGGCCAGTCGCAGTTTCGGTTTCAGCGAGTGCCGCAAAACGATGGATTTTGTGGATTTTGTGTGAACAAAGCTGACCACGTGACCATCGGAGGGATATCACAGAGCAGAGCCGCCGTAGCACTGCCGAATCCGCATAGACGGCAGTTTCTGCGCATGCCCCCACGTACTGATCTCGTGAGGCGCTTAATTAAAAAGCGACCGTGGATGTGACGCAGGCGCTGCGAGTGCAAATGCTACCGCGGCTAAAGAACGACGCGCGACGCTCGAGACGGTGGGTGGCAAGACGCGCGCTGGGAGCAGCCGGCCGGTCTGCCTACAGGTCCGCCTACAGATGTGTTCGGCTTAGCACTGCGGCGGATATTCGAGTGCCGCTCTCGTAAGCGGTGCAGATGACAATTTTTAATGCAACCCGCCATCGCATCATTAACTCCTTTCTCATGTAAGCCACCATGGTCGGGACTTGGGGACAATTTCGTGCAGCGGTAACAAGCTATCACTCGAGCTACCTGCGCTGGCCTGGGCCACTTCGCGGCCGTGGCCGCCGCCTGCACAGCGACCGTGCGGCTAGCTCAGTGGGCTTTTCGTGCCTCCGGCACGTTTTCGCATCCAAGGGTAATAAACAGTAATAGAAACAGAGTGCCTGGAATCGCTGTAGAATTTTGGTCGCGGCCAGCTGCCCCATGAGCTGACGAAATCACGGCGCCTCCGCCGCCAACGATCGGGTCGTTCGTTCTCGAGAGCAGAAGCTCCGCCCTCCGGCCCTCCGATTGGAGCGGCGAGCCGGGCGAGCGGGCGAAAAACGCCGGCAGTGCGGAAGCGGCAAACACAAACTCGTGACGTGTTTGGATGTTGTTTATTTACACGATATGTCGATTGCGCGTGGTCCTCTGCTGGCTGCTCGGTTGCGTTTCGCCACTTTAAAATTGATTTTAAATATGTTCTAGGCTGTATTCGCCGCTGATATTTTGCAGATGATGTATATGTGTTCCCACCAATCTATCTCCGAAGTTATCTCGCCTTCAAAATTTTGTGTCAGTGCCCCTTTAACGATGTCGAATGGCTTCGGCCCGCTTGTCTGTTGGCTACTTTAGGTGCCCTCTTCTGCTCTCTTCATCTGCTCAGAACGGGCGTAGGTGGTTACCTCTCTGTACTGCCGAGTTTAGGGTCACCCTATGGAACGCTTCGTGCTTTAAAATGCGTCGTGCTATAAAACGCTTAAAGGCACACAGTGTAGACGCCGTTTTGCCGTTACGAACGTCGACGCCGGGTGCCATATTTTTCGCTCAATGAACCATTTATAGACTTCACAATAGCAATTCCAGTCAGAGAGTAATCGCCGAATTCTCTTCATTCTAATAGTGCTCCATCACAGCAACACAGTTCAGCTGGAGTGAAGGTCGAGAAGACATCTGCGGAGAAATCTGCCAAGGAAAACCCGAAGTTCGGCTTTAAAGGGTGCAGGCATTACCATGCTGCAGTGAAGCTGAAGAAATCAGCAGCGAAAAGTTTTGACGAGGAAATTCCGAGGTTTGTCTTTAAAGGTTTTTGGTACCAAGCATAAATGGGCTGAAATGAAGGTGAAAGAGCTACGAGCGAAAAGCTCTGCCTAGGAAGACCGAAAGTTTTCAACCACCAAGCATAATGGTGCTGCCTTAAAGGTGAAGCCACAAGCAAAGAGGCCTGCCGAGGAAAATACAAAGTCTGCCTTTAAAGGGTGCTCCACACCAAGCATAGTCATGCTGCAGTGAAGGTGGTATCACAAGCGGAGAGATCTGCTGAGAAAGTAGCTTTTAAGAGCGAATGCTCTTTATAAGCGACCCCAAACCATCCACCACCGGCGGCGGCGTCCGCAGTGCTCCTCTATATTTAAGAAAGAAACAGCATCCGGCGCCAGGTTTCGATCCGAGGACTTTGCGGGCCGCAGCCCGACGCTCTACCGAATAAGCCACGGACGCGACGCTGATACCGGTGTCAGAACGCGCCTTATATCTTTAACGCACTCAAACTACGTCGTCAGCGGCGTGCGTTGGCGACTCAGCGGCGTTATAGCGGCTTGATAACTGCGTGGTGTACACGTGATACTACAAACCCGATGGAAGAGATGGAAGAGAAGGCGGCGAGGCGGTGGGCTGCGGGGGCCGAGCGCAAGCGCCGCAAGCGGGCCGACAACCGTGCATTCGCACTTTCACATTCTCCCCCTCGGGGAAATGCGGGGGAATTTTTTTTCTTTAAGGGTACTTCACACCAAGCTTAGTTGTGCTGCAGTGAAGGTGAAGCCACAAGCGAAGAGATCTGGCGAGGAAAATCCGAAGTTTTCCTATAAAGGGTGCTTCACACCAAGCATAGTAATGCTGCAGTGAAGATGAAAAATTTGCTAGCGGAAAGCTCTACCGAGGAAAACCCGAATTTATCACGAACCACCCGACAAATTCTTCTGTAGCAGCCCCTCCAGCATCTCGTAAGAATTGCCGCCGTGCCAGACAACGAAGCAGCCCTCCAGCATACCCGAGACATGACCCATTGGCCGAGCCATGAGGAGTTCGGCGAGCAGTATATAGCAGGCCTGTCACCTATTACCTTCCAAGGATATCACTCAGCATTACTGCCTAGAGTGTACAATATGCCCCCCTCGCGGACAAAAATCACTAAGAAACAAGTGCGCCACCTTTGAGACATTCCAACCCCCCCCCCCCCTCTCCCCCCAGCCCACTAGAGCCCATATTTCGCCTCACCCAATACTCCTCGCATTGCCGCTTCTGCGAGGTTCGGGCACCCGCTATCATGTCACGTGGTGCTGCAATAAGAACCCCCACCTATCCCTCTTCCTCTCTTTCTCATTCTCCGATGACTGCAAGAGAGCACTGCGCCGCTCGCACCCTGACGCCCAGCTTTGGCTGGCGAAGAGAGCCCAAGAAGCCGCACGGTCTGAAGGGGCCCTGGAATAAGGACCCTTTCCGAGGGCTGACTGGTCCATAAAAACGCTGATTCCCCCTCCTCTCCCGAAATTCGCCTGTAAACGGTACTCAACAATAAGCGGTAGCGAAGGTCGAGTGTGGAAAAACGAAGTGCCAATCGAGAGGCTTGGCCGTGTTTAGTTGGTTTAGAAGAGGAGGAGGGGCATTTTTTTGAACGAAGGCTTTACTCCAGATTGGAGGGAGAATTTGAGGGCGAAGAAGAGAGGTGCAGGGGTAGCTTGAGGTGAAGAAGCTTCCTCAGGGAGGTAGGTGAACTATATTGGTGGGCTGTGTTGGGGGCAAGGTGATTGTGAATGCGCACTTTGTGACAATTTGTCTTTAGCCGTTTCATCGTTTAGCTGTTTTCCCATTAGCACCGCTTGGGTGCTAGTCCGCATCCGGTCGAATTCAGCACGAACACCAGCGTGGCTTTATGGGCTGAACCTTATACCTCATATCGCCCCTATGTCTAACATCTAGTGTACCAGGTGCCATAGGATGTTTCTCGTGGACAGCGCAGAGCATGCGACGGCGCGGTCAACTTTGTTCAAAGAACTTTGAAGCAGAGCCGCCCCGCAAGCCTCTTTGGAAGTTGTCCAATTCCCACAAGGGTTCTTGTTCCCTAGTGAGACGTATTGCGCCTAGTCCTGCAGTTTTTGAGATACACAAATATTTTGTGACTACTGGGGATTTGCCTGGAATATTTTTAAGGAAGGTTTTGCTTGGTAGGAGCAATTTTCAGCACAGGGTTCAATGCTTGGTCCGTGTTCACTTACAACAACACTAGCTCATGCAGTCACTCCCTCGTGCGCTGAATGCACTGAGTCCTTTTTTCACCGTTTATAAAGTAAGCAATGAAACGTTTTTTAGAACAGTTTATTCAGCTTACAAAAATCTCACTATACAAATTACAAAGGCGTAATACTGAAAGCGCAACAGCTAACAAAATTTTTTCGCGTGCAAGCACTACAACGACTCGGTATGCAATCGAAAACGCACACACGCAAACATTGTGGTCTCACCTATGATACAAAAAGAAAAAGAAAGAAAGAAAGAAACCGGTGTCCGGTAACATTTTTTTGTGTTGTAAACTCCTTGCAGTCGACTGTCTCGACGTGAAGGAGTATATATTGCATAGATAATGATGCTGACATAGACTTCCTTGGCATACAGCTTCCTTGTAAGTTTTACAGGTATTGTAAAACTACGGCCGGATTTCTCATTCACAAATTTGAGACCACAAAGTACCGCGAATGCTGTCAGCTTTGTTGACGTTAACCACGGTGAAAGTCAATGTGTGATACTTCAATTTACGCCTCTGCCTTCCACCCACAAGGGTTAGCATCTGTTACATCAAGCCAAACTCGTAGACTAGTTTTTTTTTCTTTTTCAAAAACACTGCGCTGGCACGGCTTCAATTTTTGGATATTCTTAGAATGACTTCAGAAGACTTCAGTCCATGTTCCACCAGCATGGCCGTACGTTGCAACGATACGTAGACAGCACATAGCGGCAAATAACACTTGGGTGCGAGACGCAACCTTAAGTCAAGTTCTGCGTTGAAGGATGAACGCCTTCCATCCTCGCAAAGTGGTCAGTGAGGTATGCATATAAAAAGTTTGGATGCTCGGCTGATCGGCACCGGAACATTCACGAGTCGTCCATTGATACAGAAAATGCTCTATCGAAGCAGATGCGGTCTAGCCTGTACACGTGTGGACATTAGCACCGTCGTTCTTCCCATCATTAAAAAAAGGAACAGGAAGAGATTGAAAGAGAAGGAATATGAGAGTAATAGCGTGGTCAGTCCTTGTTGACGAGGTTCCGGTAAAGGCTCTGCACGTAGGTAAAGACGCACTTCCAGTCGGGCTTCTTCATCAGCACCATGTCTTCCACGTCGAGCAGGGGCGAGATTCCCGCCTGTTCCCTGCGACAAAAATAGCGACGCTCAACGTTAATTTTACCTGCAAGTAGGAAGGCTGGAGTTTAAACTGCTATCTTATACAAAACTCATTTTGTTTGTTACATGCAAACTCATTTTCACACGGCGATAGAGGCTCAGTTTTTTTCAACACGAAACTGCTTTATTCCAGGATACACGAAGATTTCACTGACGTCATATCCGTCACGGAAATGACGCCAGTACAACGAAGCAAGCGGGCTGTAAAGGGTGCACCCCTGCACACAAGGTCTTCTTGCGGGGAAGCAACCTTTAGTACTAAAGAGTACGTTATACAGTAGGGTTGTTCGTTTTCGGGTTTTATATTTTAGCACGAAAATGTTTTATGCCGGGATACACCGAGATTTCACTGACGTCATATCCTTCACGGAAATGACGCCAGTACGCCTTTGCCGAAGCGACCCTCCAGCAAGACGTCGCTCGCCAAGCACACCCACAAGACAGCCGCCGACCCGCAGATCATGCGCAGCTGCAGATTGGGCTGCACATTTCACTTTCGTGTTTTACCGATTCCTATGACAGAGGAATCAACCACAGTTTTTTTTTGCCACGCTATTGCTCGATTAGTCTTTTTAGTCTCGAAACGTTGATGGCACGACAGATGCCACAATAGTTAATTTGGCGTCGTATTTCAGTACGAAGCAAGCAAGCAGCGTCTTGAGTGTCAGTTTACGCAAGTATATTTGGGATTTTATTTCCTATTGAGGGCCGTCGGAATGATGGAGGTCATGGCGCTGAGACGTTCCACAGAAATCTGAAGCTTGGAACCTGCCATAACTTGCAGGGGACTGTTTAGAACAAATGTGGACAAGAAGCCTAACATCTTGCTGAAGCTTTGAGCGGTTGAAAATAGCAATATAGGTTATCTCAAGTGCTGAGATCTTTTCCCTTTCTTCCTCTGCGCATGTGTGAGCATGTTCCTTCCGACCCATTGTTGTAATTTCTTACGCTCTTTTGAAGAAGCAAAGCTCCCAGCTCAGAGACAAAGCCCTAAAGGCTTCCATTTATACGATTTTTGGGACAAAAGAAAACCAACACAAACATCGCTTTTTTGTATTTTTGGGGCACATAGTCAACGCTGCACATACGTACTCCGCTGTGCGGAAGGCGAGGTCGAAGTTGTGCCTCCTGTTCTTCGGGTTCAGCTGGTCGTAGTCGAAGGCGTCCGGATAGAAGTGGTGGATGAGCGCGCAGAAGGCCATGCCGTCGTTCCAGCTGGTGGAGAAGTTCTGCACGTCCACGTGCTGCGCGAAAGCGAGACAAACAAGACTTCGAAACTTTCTTTTCACAGTCGCAATCATGTAGAGAGTGGAGTTTGCGCGTACCGCTGCAAGACGTTCGCACAATCCGGTCACAAAAGGAGAAAGTGTCTGTGGCTGCCTATGGACTCTTGTTTTCCAAGCCTCATCTCGGGCTCTCAAGAATACCTACGTTGGTGCCATGGTCTTTCCAAGTTTTCATGCTTTCATCGGTTGCAACGAGCTCTGCTTATTTTTAAATACTTTACGTCTTCAGAGGCTGCAAGGTTTCGGCAAACCAGGTAGTCAGCGAACCTTCCTCTGCCTGATTCTAGGAATTGGAAGTAATTGCGTTATGTTCACTGTACAAATGTGTCATGTGGTTGCAAAAGCACCAGCGGTAAGGAAGGCTCTAACCCCTCGCGTTCTGAACTTGCTGTTTTAGACGATGCTAGTTTTTTTTTCGTTCTTGCGAACACTTTGCTTCAATTGGACGGCATACCTGCTAACTGTGTACCAGGCCGAGCTTTGCTCTTTTGCAAAACCAGATCAGCTCATGGTGCAATGACAACATGTAAGCTTCAAAAGAAGGATTGATCGAATTCGGCATTTCAATGGACAGCACGACGTGTTACGCGACGTGGTGACTATATGTTGGGCTCGGAGAGGTGTTTAACGCACTTAATTAAAACTGTGTTAATGCTCTGAAATGCCCAAAAGCAATTTGATTTCGTAAGGGAAACCTTGGTCTACGCATTGCTTTTTCTTTGCGTCGTTTGTAGCATGACATACCACGACCACCTAAATTGGTTCGTGGGAATGCGTTTCTCGCTAAGCCCCTCCTGCCTTTTAACACGAAAGTGTTTTATTCCGGGATACACGAAGATTTCACTGAGGTCATATGCGTCTCGGAAATGACTCCGTGGTACAACGAAGCAAACGGCCTGTAAAGTGTGCACCCCAACACACACGGTCTTCTTGTGGGGAAACAACCTTTAGTACAAAGGAATACGTTATAATATAGGGTTGTTCGTTTTCGGGTTTTATATTTTACACGTACGTTTTTTTAGGCCGGCATAGACCTAGATTTCACTGACGTCATACCCGTCACCGAAATGAAGCCAGTACACCTTTGCCGAAGCGACCCGCCAGCAGGACGTCACTCGCCAAGCACACCCACAAGGCAGCCGCCGACCCGCAAATCGTGCTCAGCTGCAGATTCGATTGGCTGCACATTTCATTTTCGCGTTTTACCGATTCCTATGACAGAGGAATCAACCACAGTTTTTTGCCAGGTGCACCAGCCCTTCCACGCTAGGGTTGCCTTTCAGGCATGAGGAGAGACTCACTTCGTATCCCCTGGTCTTGTTCTTGCACCAGTTCAGCAGCATCTCCTTTATATCGCTGGCGCTGCGCGCCACACCGCCAGTGGGAGGTGGCACACGGAAGCTGTGGAGTGAAAAAAAAAACAATAAAACATTTGTCTCGAACAATTTTTTTTAACCTCCTTGGTCTCGAATGACGGCTTTTGTTTCTCTTGGTCAAATAAAAGCTATCTCTCTCTCCTTCCATTTTCCGCTTTTATTGACTTTTTTCAGTATTTCTTCCACTTAACTTCTCTTCCTTGAAGATGACGTACAGTTTGAACATGCATAAACAGCGAGAGGGAAGAAAAAAGTCCAAGAGTTATCGGTTTTTAGAGGGAAGTGTACTAGGAAAGGATAGAAACCAAGGAAGCAAATAATATTGTAAGAAAGATCACGCGGCCTACCCGACAAATATATATCAACTGCAGGTCACAGAAAACGATGTAGAGATTTTGTATTGTTCAATCATCCGACGATATTTTGTACAAGTTAGTTAGTAAACGATGGGTTGTTAATAGTGGACAGTGCAATTTATCGCGAGTGGTGTTGTTTACTATTAACTTAACTGGAGGAGAGCTAGTAACACCGTCGGTCTGTCGTTACTGCGTTTTGCAGCGCAAATACCCCAATCTCCGTCGTTTCTCGAATTAACGGCGAACGCCATGTAATCCGAAGATGTCCGTGTTGAAAGCGCGGCCTCTAGTGCCGTTTAGGCAGTTGTGAAAAGCTCTACATAAGGATTTTTTTGTGTTAGCGAAATCCTCTGGAAAGTACACGGTACTCGTGTGTTATTGTAATGTTTTTTTTAGGAGAAAAGGTGGGGACAGTCTTCAAACATAGGAAATCTGTATTCGAGCATGTATGGTTTATACGACTCGGTAACTATGTAATCAAGCGCACAAGGTACACGTCAGGTTAAAAGCGGCACGCATGAAGCTGCTTCACTCACGTGGGCCTTCCTTTGTTTGCCCCGGCGTCCATCTGCTGGAACTTGGCAAAGGCATTTTTGGGCGCGTCTGTGGGGGATGAGAGAAGGGTTAATAAAGAACGATCATTTACCACGTGGCATCTAAGGCGTTTCCGGGAAGTGTAAGACTAGAAACAAACAAAAAAAGCTCGCCTCATTCAGTTACAATGTTAAAGTGCACGAACTGACATTGCGCATCGCGCCCAGCTTCGAACATGATGAGGCAAATTTTGCGCACTGTGGTTTATGAAAGCAGCTTCGATATATTCTGTATTCTCCTTGTACTGCAATTTTGTGTCACCGTTATACTACTTATACCTGTCGTACCTTGGTAAATTTGTTTTTTGGGGAGCATTTTTTTAAATTTTGCTTTCTTGAAGCTGTGCAATACGGCTATGTCCCCCCCCTCCCCTTCTTATGTTGTTCTAGGGCCTTTAAGGTGGAAATAAATGAAATGAAATATATGAAATATTGGGGCTCTTTATTTTAAAGTTTCTGACTTTCCGTGTACTACTCGAGAAGAAATCCGGCATCCGTTTTTCAAGTATATTTCTATGGCGTGGGGTAATCCTGGCGTGGAAGACTATCATCCTGCAATTTGCGGCGAGTGCGAGACTGTAAATCGAGGAGCCCCATTGAGTGGATACATAGAAGTGTAACGGGTGGTTGTTAAGTGCAGCCGCACAAGGGACTGATTTAGGTGGCTAATCGCGTAGTTCCCACCAGCTCCTCCAGGAGCCACTTCTTTCCAATGTACCCGTGATACTCACGTGCACGTGTAATGCACGAGGCAAAAAAGCATTGCTTCGATGAAAAAAATTGTATCCGTACTGTGATATCTAACTACATGCGAGCCCTGAGAAAGAAATTTGTAGCCTGCAATTTTTGTTTATGATATCACGCGAGCGTCGACCGATTAATCAGCCTCATCTGGGGCCGCTCAGAGGAATCTGCGCCCGTACGCGGAACGGCACTGCTTATGAGCAGTGTTCTCAGATGCGAGTGCGTAGCTTCGCCAAAGGCAGTTCAATCACCGCGCAGGGTTGTGCAACAAGGAAAAAAAAAAAAAAAAGGGGGGGGGGGCATGGGCATTGGCAGGATTTTGTCTTGAGAGGGAAAAGGGAGAGGGCGGTGGAGAGAGGGAAAGTGCTGGTGTGGCTTGGGTGGGGAAAGGGGAAGTGCTCCTTTTGAATCCCCCCTGGCGACACCTATGGGGGTAGGAAAAGAAGGGAGTGGTTTCGTTACAAATACACGTGTTGATTGTGGTGTGTATGCGTAGTTGGAACCACATCCCCGACGTTAAAGTTGTTGTAGGCTTGTTTTTGTTCACTTCAGTGAGACCGAAGAGTCTACGATTTTAGTGTTAATTTGCCTGTGCTTTCTCAAAACGCTGCCCCCCCTTCCCCCCAATGAATTTGGAGGCAATAGACAGCCCGCTCGTAGTCATGGAAGCGCAGATGCTTGTATGGCGCCGAAACTCGAAAGTAAGCATTATCATAAGCGAGAAAAGCCGTGATTGCAAATCACCCAAATTAAAGCTAAAGTAATCTTCGTATTAAAGCTAAATTAATTTATATTAGCGTTGAAAAAAAAAAACTATCAGTATGTTCTCTTTGTGGTCCTGCGGTGCGGAAAGCTCTGCGTGGTTCGATATGCCTCATGGCAAAATTATACCGAACACCTTATTATTGCTTAGAATCGTTAACATTACGGTGCTTCTTATTATCCTATTTACGACCAAGGGTGTTTAACCTGGACGGTCGCCTTCGGACTGGGCGCTATGTAATGAGAAGAGGAAGGAGTGGTCGGTGGCGCACGGTGTGAGCCGGACCCTCTGAAAACGGGGAAGCGAAGACTGAGCGCACAGCTGTTTCTCCTGCCCCGTCACTCACCAAAAAACAGGAGCATAAAACTCAGGCTGTTGAAAACATACACGTTCCCCCGCCCATAAATGTTTCACGTCATCAGTCCCACCCTCTATAGCCCCACCTGCCCACACTGCAATGAGATTTGTACCCTCTACCACGTGGTGTGGGCCTGCCAAGGAAACCAAAAGTTCGCCCAATCTCCAACCCTTCGCATGAGCAGTGGGAGAAGGAACTGGCCAGCTCCAGCAGCGAAACGCAGCTTCCGATGAATGTGTGGGGAAAGCAGCAAGCTATGACTGGATACCGAAATCAGGAATCCGACCATGTACGCTCTCTCTATCTCTCACTGTCTCTTCACAATAAAGTTTATTCTCTCTCTCTCTGTATCTCTTTCTCGGATGACCATAACCACCCGCCCCATGCATGTTGTGTGCCTAAAACCACTTCATTTGAACAGTCTCCGGCTTGAAGTCGGCGAAAGTATGGAAGCATGCGCCGCGAATGCGGATGCCCACATCCTCGGAATCACGTACCATCTTGTCGGTTCATACCACCACAGAGCCACACCAATCCGACCTCTTACGATTTCTCTCTCCAAGTGGGGCTGACGCCTTCTCTTCCAATAAAAGTGTTCCTCTTCCTCCTCGCCTCATTTGTGCCCCATGTCGTGTAACGGTATACAAGGGAAATGGCCAAATTCGGTATTCTTTTTTTGCTCTCCAATTTTAACCGTTCAGCACAGCGCGCATTGCGGTCAGCATTTCTCAATTTGCTTGTTTATACAAGAAATCCACCCTTTCTTTCCCTAAAAAAAAAAAAAACAAATGAAAAACAACCCCCCCCCCCCCCAAAAAAAAAAAAAAACAATTCTTTTGCAATGCACCTGTCTGCTACAAACTTTTTTAGGTACCCGCCAGTGCTCTGCGCATCACCGTCGATTTTTGTTTTTGTTCAACAAAGTCCTAGAAATTTCCTCTCCTCTATGCTTGAAGGGTTCATGAGTGCGTTGATGGTGTTTCATGTGTGTGGACTAGCTATATATATTCAAGACAGGCAATGAACACGACTTCGAATTTACGCCCTAACATCAAGTTAAGCGACCTTTTTAGTCATCATTAATGATCTGCACACGAGACACAAAAAGGCGAGAAACGGACAGGAAAGCGCTTTCGTGACTCTTTTTTCTCTGATTATTAATGATGCATATTCATCGACTTGCCCAACTCACAGTTCTTTTGAACCATCTTGATCCTTCAACATCATTCGACTTGGCTCGTAAAAAGCTCAACATGACCTTCGTTGAGGTTGCGGGGCTTTTTTCACGGCAACTACTAGGGTTATGAAGACTTTGCAGAAACGCTGACGTAGGGCTGTTCCCAGCCCTCGCGCGTGTGTACTTGTGTTTGCGAACTCCACATCACCGTCCTCCCCGACTAACAAAGCAAGTTAGGCGGGGTGCCAGGTTGACCGTGTCAGCTCTATAAAATACCCATTATGCCTCTCTTCTCCAGCTGAACCCAGTGCTGTATTCAGGACACATTTGCAACAGCGAAATCAGGGACTTGGGAAATGAACTCTGAGAGTCTTAATTTCACTTCCGGAGTGTCAGATCTTGTTTTCTGTACCATCAAGACTGGCATTTTGCCCCTCGGAACCCGAACGGCCTCTGGAAATTTTTCCCCTTTCCTTCAACGTCTGCGCTAGTCGAAATGACACCGTTTCAAACGACGACTGCTTTAAATAGCTGGCCCAGGGCTTCCCGTTGACGCTTCAAACTTATGGTCCCCGTCACTTGTCCTTGTAGCGAAGATGCTCGTGCCCCGAGTCGGGTGCGACATTAAGCAGAAGTCTGAAGGCACCGGCTCCAGCGCCTCGCTACGCATGTCGGCACCGCGGTCGTCTCGAAGCCTCGAGAACGGAAAGCAGCGTTAAACAGGAGTAGTCGGCCGACGCAGGAAAGGGGGTGCCGGGTTAGGAACGTCAGGGTACCGCACACAAGCAACGCTCATAACATCACGAGAAAGCAAAGGCGGCGGGTTAGGTTTGGGTTTACTTTTGCGCTTTTTATGTGCGGCACGTGAGAAGATGGCTTACCTTTACACATTTGTTGCAGGGCTGTGAAGGGTGGGCGTTGGCTTTTCCGTGTGAAGTGAAGTGTCCAGGTATCTTCATCGCGTGGTTCCGGTCTTGAACTTGGCTTTTCTGGACACACTTCGGTTTAAAAGCTACGAAGAGGAAACTAGGGTCTGTTGAGGCATCGCATTCGTTTTTTATGACTTGAAAGATTTTCTTTTTCATTCCGCTCGATCTCAAGAAGTGTTGAAAAGTTCAGGTGAAAAACGTATTACCTGCGGCATCGGTCAGCCTCCAAGGAAAACTGTTTGTTTGGCTACCTGATTGACAGCGTACTGCCAGATACCCAGAAATACCGACAAAGAAAAAAAAACATAGGAAAAATACAGATGTGGCGTAGTTGGCTGGATTATGCAATTTTTTTTTTCTCTAAAACCAATTACGTTAACACTGTCTTGCATGGGTTCACAGGTTGCGCTCTTTTCTGTGGTCAAATACCTCTGACCGCCAATAATGGTATCCCTATAGAACCAGGGTCGATTTGTAGGGACGTACTGTCGCCCATGTCTTCCACAATATCACGCGATCACCGACCGCAAACTACGAAAGCGCCTCATAGTGAGGACAAGTGGCAGAGTGAAATGGAATATAAGGGTTCATAAGCCGGGCGCGCTTTCTAGGTTGTTGCAAGGCTTGTTGCAAGGTTTCCTCTAAAGCTTCTCGAGTGAAAAGTTGTAACGTGAACACGGAGGTTACTCCGTATTGAACACAACAGCCTGGTACACGGTGATCGCAGCACGCTTGTTTGTCTAGTGTGTTCGCGTTTAACGTTTTGTCATTTCTTCGCCGCGTCCTGAGTACGAGTTGGCAGACAGCTTGGCAAAAACCAATCGCCACTCTGTGGGCATTAGGATGTATGCAGAACTTGTTTCGTGCGATGGACAGGTAACTAACAAAATGAGGACGACAACAAAATATTTTACTCCAGATGTTTTATTGCGCTAGCGCTTTGAAACTATAACAGTTAAAAATGAGGTTTAATGTTGAGCTCGTCTGTCTAGAAGCGCGACCTGCCTTAACTTCAACAGATTTTCACATTTAGATTAACAAGGAGAGCAACAAAAAGCAAACATAGGCAACAAAATATAACAAACATAACATTCACACTCGGCGGTCGCCTCGGCGGCTGTCCGTCCGGAAGTGCGCGGCATTCACAGCATTTGTTACTTTGACGTCGGCTCGGAGTGCGGGGCATGAGGCATGAGATCGGCACTAACCGGTGCTGAGGGTTAACGGGTTCACTGAGAGGGGTTTCTATCGGTGGGTACAGGGGTGGCATTCTCGTAATTGTCCGTTTTGCGTCCGTTTTATTGTGACGCACCTCTAGTTGTAGGCGGGTTCGGGTTGACTTTTTCGCAACTGTCCTTGTAAACGCATTTCAAACGACTAAACCTATTTTAAACTATATTTTATGTGTTTACTGTTCCGCCAGTGAACCAACAACAATGCGACGAAAAATCGTCTGCTCCAAATCGTCTGCACCGAGTGGCTCCGGGAAGCCGCGGCTCATAGCTCCGCCGTGCTTGCATGGCGTCACATCCGGGTGTTCGCTTTTGGCCAATGAGGACTTGCTCATAACGGACACTTTTTAAATGGACACAAAACGGACAAACCACGAGAATACCGTCCCAGTTCGCCTTCAGGGAAACGGACGGTGTTCTTGACTTTGATTTTGTTCGCTGGGCCAATCTATGACGACCTGTGCTAGCCATGGTCTCCCAGTCAGGCTTGCCGTCGTGAACAAGGGCGTCTTGCGAGGTGGCTCGGAAGCGAAGAGGGAGAGGCGGTGGGTGTGATCGGGGGTTGAAGAAGCAGGGTTACCGAGCCCCCGCCCTCTGTTTCTGCTGCGGTTTGGTGGCCGCGATGCCGCCCTTGAAGCCGGTCGTGCAGCTGTACGGGTTCTCGAACGTCACGTCTTCGGGTACTGCGCGGCAACCGGTCGCGCCATCCGAGGGAAAGGGGAGGGGCCGGGGCAAGGGAGAAAGAAAAATGTGGGGGAGAGAGAAGGGTTTTGTTATTCTTCTCCTCCCCGGCTGCAAACTGCTGTTTAGCGAATATATCCACCCTAGTGTTGCGTGCTTAGAACATCCTCTCTTAGCCATCTCGATCCACCGGGCGTTTTTATAGCGAACCCGTAGATGACCAGCGTTGCTGGATTTTTCATGGCCACGATCGAAAACCCACTTTTGGCACGTGCCCACTTATGCAAGATATGGTTATGAGGAACTGGCCTAGAATACAAATCAATAAAATGTTTAGAATAATTGATTATTGACTACTGGACCTGAGCCCCCTCGGGCTAAGATGGAGCCTTTAGGCCCTTTACGCAGCCGTACAGGGAGCGCGTTACACCTTGCATTTTTCGCAAAATTTGTTTTTTATATTTTCTTAATCAATCAAGGTACTCGCAAGAAATAAATGTTTATAGAATTGCCGTAAGCCAAGAATGTATTAACGTGCGCAGGACATTTTATTTGTATTCTTGCGACGCTATGGTAAGGCTACGTATAGTTAGGACCCCCGAAGAACAGCGTGCCTACGAAGAACGATGAAAATAACAGAGAAGGCAATGGGATCGACGCAGTGCTGCGTGAAAACTGACACTAGAACCGAGCAGAAGGTGTAACAAATCCGCCGATAGTCGTCGGTGACTGCAGTGTATGTATGCAAGCCAGAGAACTTCACAAAATGGTTCGATCAAGTTCGTGTCGGGATAGTTTGAACTAAACTGTAATGATCCACATCAAGCAACCATTGTACATAGATCATGTACAGGCTTAACTTTGGCAAAATAATATCTCTGATGTTGCAATATTCACGTCTCCACACCAGACAAGTAGCTTATCGGTTTTTTTCGCTGAAAGAGTTTGGACAGCAGCACTCAACAACGGTCATGTATAGATTTACTTTGGCTAAACAGCTGTTCGAGATTGTGCGCAAACAAATCAGCGTTTATCACGATAATCTCAAATCTATCGTTACTAGAACGAAATAAATACACATACCTAACGCGATGCGGGGTGCTAAACAACTTCTCTGGTCATTTACTTTCACAGTGTAGAACAGCCCCTCATTTTTTTCTTTCGTCCTTTTTTTTCTGTGCTTTCGTATCTTTTCTTTTTCTTTTTTGATCCGTACCCTTACCCATCTCTGCGCGTTAACTTTCTTTCTCGCCTGCGAGCCAATAGGTTCCGAAGTCTCCGCCTCCTTTTCCTACCCACCTGCCGACCTCCCCTCAAGGCCGACCTCCAGTTTTGAGCTGAGCTTCATTTTTCGTGGTCACAAATACTTGAGTTCTCACGTTCAAAGAATGTATGCAGAGCTGGTACGAGAGAACGAAGGGAGTGCTGTCCACGTGATGAAGCTTTGCCGCACAACCAAATTCGTTCCCATATTTTTTATCAGCGGTCACGTCTGTTTTCCTTGCATGCAACGTTCTTGTAAAGTTGGCTTTCTTGCAGTTAGATAATGCTTGCAGTGAAATAACCTTCCCGCAATTCTGTTTCTTCTGAGGCTTGACGTTGGGCTAGTTGGGTACACATTATTCACACTAAAAACAGCGCAGGGACGAGGACGGAAGAAGTGAAAAACTAGAGCGCTCTAGTTTGTCACTTCTTCCGTCCTCGTCCCTGCACTGTTTTTAGTGTGAATACTGTTTCTACTGCCACGGTTGTTGCTTTTAGTGCGAGTAATAAGCTTAACATGAAATAATTTCTATTGCAATGAAATGTGCTATTCATCGTGCCTTTATCTGCCCTATTTTACAAATTAGGCGCCAACAGGCTGCAATTGCTTCATCTTGAATTCTTAAGTGGCTCGGCTTGGCTTCGTTACGTATTCGCAGTTGCATCCTTTATGTGGTGAAACAGCTTTCGGGTAATTCTGTTTTCTGCATCCACTGCTGTTTTTTTATTAGCGGAAGTAATAAGCTGAATATACAATGCTTTTAATTAAAAAAAATGGTTTCCAACACGTCTTTATTTGCCCTATTTTACGTGTTCTGCCCCAACAGGTTCCACCTGTTTTATATCGCTATCTTCAGTGGCTTCATTTGGCTTGGCTTCGAGACATACGCCGTTTAGTATAGACTTGCAAAAGAGAGATGCGAAACCGGGCCAATTCAGGTGGACTGGCATTGTTACCTGCGAGGTTGTTGTACTCCTCGAGACAGACGGTCTTGGGCCCTGCGCCTCCCGTGCGCGCGGCCGTCTGGTAGGCGGCCAGGATGCGGCGCTTGCGCTCCTCGGCCTCCCGCTGCCGGGCGCGGATTCCCCGCTGCACGGCGTCCATCTCGGTCTCCTCCTCGCCCGTCAGCGACAACTGGCGCCACACGGGGCCGCCGCCCGCCGGAGGGGACACCGGCACGACTGGGCCACCAGCACCCCCATGCTTGGTCCCTCTCATAACCTCGTTCCAGTCTTTTCCAAACCGCGTTTTTCACCCCCTTTATCACTCGGTTATTTGATTGCAAGGCTGTCAGCCCTTCTTTCTGGCTCTATTTTACAGTTAGCTTCGCGTGTACTGTATAAATTTCTGCGTCACATCACGCCTACCTGTTTACCTAGACAAATGCTTATTACAGCTTTTCTGCCCCGCGAAATGAGAAAATCGCGGGAAATGAGTACAAAAACTCTGCAAAAACTCTGCTGGGCAGGGTCTTTTGTTTGGATGCTTACCATTCCCATGTTACGCATTCTGATCACCTTATCGCCACGTCCACCATCGCTGTAGGCATGCGATATTTGATTACTTATATATGTAATTGTTAAATATGTAATTAAGCGTAAGGTAAGTATTTTATTTATTACTACAAGTGTCGCTCTCTTAACCGGCGGCTGCGACCCACAAAGAGTCTTTCGTACACTTGTTATGTATTTAACCGAACACAGTTACTTAAATTAATTCTGTGAGGGAAACTAAACACATGAACGCGTTGGCAAAAACTTTTGAGTGGCAAGTTTTTTTTTTTTTTTTGCTGACAGTTTTGAATTTTTCTGCTATGCACTTAAAGGAAAGTCCGCAAAGCGTTCATACAAACTACCTTTATGGTAGAGTACACCGCTGTTTTCTCCACAGCGGACAGCACCCTCAACTGTGCTATAAAAATACCGTCCAGTACCCAGAAGAGGCAGAGACATGGCGTACAACCACGCAAACACAACAACGGCGGTGCATACAGGGGGACCAACATGTAGGCAGTACAAACATGCGGGAGATCATGCTCGCGAGGATTTCAGATGGCATGCCGGGGGGAAGGCGGTGGGTGAGAGAAATGTGCAGCGTCTCCTACGTCGCTACAAGGACAAGCAAACTTCGACCTTCGTTGCGACCTTCGTTCATGGGTTGCGCCGCCTTCGCTATTACACAACGAGGGGCGCGCGACGGCACCGGTTGCCGTGTGTGTCGCGGAAATTGTCAAATATCTCCCCTTCACTTCTGCGGCTAGCCTATTCAGGTGAGTTGAAATGTGCGCGTTAACTAAAAAAAATAGAGTGATTTGTCTCATTTTACTTACGCAACTACTATATATTTCAGTCCTTGAGTATAATAACAAAATAATTGATAATTGATAATTGACTTGATAATTTATAATTGAAAAAAGTAGCCAGCAATAAACTCACTAGCGCATAAAAAATTTCTAAAAGGCTAGTTGTATTGAATGCGCAAGTGTTCAGTTGATATAAGCTGTCTTGTGAAAAAAAAAAAAAAAAAAAAAACGTAAATCGTGCGTTTACAATGGTTATTATTATCATCAGCAGCGCTTTAGCTGGAAACCACTTCGATGCACCTATGTATATTTATTTTTCCACCTGGCGTTATCACCCCCCAAACTCCACGGCGCTTCCCAAATACATCGAAATACTGTTTTCTTATCGCCAACTACGACCTTAATACTCCCACCCATCCCTCAAAGCAGACGCGTCTTTCATTTGGCGTCGCCTACAGGTAAACATATGACAGCACCTCCGTACTCAATTACATCTCCCCCCCTACTTCCCCCTACAGCTGCCCCTCTTGCTCTATCCCGAATACGAACTTTCACCGAGTCAGAGAATGCCTCTATGCGCCACACCCAATCCTTTCCTTTCCCCTGAGCAGTGCGAGCGGGCGCTGGTCATCTTACCGGGCGAGAGTCCAGGAAGACCTGCTATCTCGGGCCCGGGCTCTTGTGTTGGTTCGCGGCTCCCGGAACCAAAAAAGCCACCTACTATGATTCTGACTAAACGTTTTTCAATTAATAAACGCTGCTTAATTAATGGCTCCACAGTTAAAAATTCCAGCCTCTTTCTTGTAATACACAGTTAGGTGGTGAAAGTATAGAATTTACTATTTTAGGATCATTAAGTTTTGGAGAAAGTTATGACGTGCTTATGTTCTACGCGTGTGCTTTCGTCTTTTTCCAGCAGCAAATAATTCGGCAGAATACTTCCAATCGGTGATGTGAGTTATTTCCTGCCGCACGACTTGGCCACCACGACAAATCCTTTACACCCTTTACAAGCCACCTACTCCAATATCTTATCCCGCTACCGACACACCCGCCAGAAATACCCTCCTTAAACCACACTCCCCAACGAATAATCCCATGTCTGGCGACGTCTGCAAACTAACACGTACTGTGAAGGTACCTATGTGCTGTCCCACATCTAATCTAACTGTTTCGCTTGTGATTTCCCCCAAACACTTTACGCCCGTTATCAGCCACCTACTCCAATATCTTATCCCGCTACCGACGCACCCGCCAGAAATACCCTCCTTAAACTACACTCCCCAACGAAGAATCCCATGTCTGGCGACGTCTGCAAACTAACGCGTGCTACGAAAGTACCATGCTGTCCCACATCTCCTCTAACCGTTTCGCCTACGACTGCCCCGACTGCGGCACCCAGGCCATTGCTCCTCATTTGGTGTTCTTCTGACCACACTGCTGCTGACCGCTCTCCTTGCTTATTCCAGAGTAGTGGGAATGCGTGGTGGCCAGCTCGAACTTACAGGACCAGCGAAGCCTGATTCAGCGCGCCACCCGAGCACTCGGTCACATTGACCAAGGTCTACACCCACTGCTCTTCATCTAGAACTTGACATTTATTCCTTTCCCACTTTGTAGCCATTGACAAAGATTGCTAAGGCGTGCTGGTCTTGCGGTTGCCCGTGACTAGGGAAAGGGCACTTTTTGGCGCTAAGTCCTCAGCAGTGTCCAAACTCATTGCAGAATATGGCTGATCTTCAAAGTTTCTAAAGTATAGTTCAACAGATATGAAACTGTAGCCCCACATGACCATACGGCAGGCCAATGAATGAGTTTGTCACAAGTTCTGGCTGTTTCAATGTCCACAAAGTGTCTTGCGTTGTCGGTGACAATGAACATATGGGATAAGCCGAACGCAGCGCTTCGCGCTAATGGCAAATGGTTTTTTCTCTTTGCATGCATTACCAACATTTTCTATGCGCGTTCTTTTCGCAGCTACACATATTGGCTCTCAGTCATGGTTGTTACGCTATGCTACCGCTACCTACCCCGTACGCTACGCTATACACTACGCAATATTGCAACTGCATTTGCAATCGCATATTGATTGTGCAAATATTTGCGTTGCTTTTATGCAGTTTGCACTAACGGTAGGGCACTCAGCGCCGTGGTTTTGAGGGTAACTTCTTTTATAATAATAAAATCAAGAAATGCAATGGCTATTGTACTGACCTTTGACGATCTTGGGAACTCCGCCCGCCGCCGCGAACGTGGAACCCCCAGTAGCGGCACCGGTGGGTTTTGGCACCTCAAATGTGGACACTGCGAGGTGACAGGCATTGTGCTGAAAAGTGGGCACTCTTAGAGCTTTCAGCATACCAGCTTCGTTCATTCTTTCTTCGACACGGTGGAATTAGAAGTCGGGTTAAAATTAGTTTGGTGAAAAAACTAACCGAACACCAGGAAGGTGTCAGTGGCGCTATTTTTGCTTCGGTTATTAATTTGTAATTCGGATCTGTTAAGCGTAACTGTCACTTCGAACCTTCAGTGATTTGTTAAAATGACAACAATAAGTACAACGAATGATGAAGTTGGGCACCAACTGGCCTTGTGCACTGTTGTACAAGTGGATAGTACCGTCTGCAAACTTCTGCGTCATTAAACCTTGGACGTTGCAGCCATTGAACTGCCTTTGGTCACGAATTTGTATGCTCAAATATAAACTGACCTCGCAAGTTATTCCCATGATCTATCCGCATCGGGCATCACACAAGACACGGAAAAGAGGAAGGCCAATGCAGGTGAGAATCTTCGACAGTGCCTCTCAAGCCAATGCACAATCCGTCGTGTGCGCCACAATGCACGAGTGCCTTGTTGGCTGCCAGTAATTGTTGTCAGAAGACAGCGTGCTAACCCGGGTCTATTTTATGCCCAGTATAGAATTTTTTCATCCTGTAAACATCCGTAACACCATAGAGCATTCAGGACTGCGTGGCGCATGCGCAGTTACATGGTCCTGTGGACAGTCGCTTGCGCCGTATTGACCAGCGCTAGCCCGGCCCAAAGATAAAATGGCTGCGCTTTAAGAGACCCTGCAACACCTTTTTCTAACTTTTTTGAAATCTTATAAGCTTGCAGAGCGTAGTCGCCCAACACACCCAGTACTTAGATTAGGGGGTCGCAAAGTACCTCAGCCAAAAATTACTGATGTATGCCCATCAGATAACTTGGAAAATCGATCGCTCAAAAGATTTTTCTCTCTTTCCTGACGTTTTTTGACCGCCCGAATTACGTCACTAAGGCCATGTAGCGGATGCTGGCCGGTTTTCCTTCAGTTGCAACAATGAACGCTTTTCGATAGCAACTTTCAAAATAAAGCAACAAGAACAAAGCAGACATGGAAGGCGTATCTGGTGCGACGAGCAAATCACGCAGTGCCACTCCGTGCTGGCGATAACTATAGCTCTCGCAGTGCTTCCAGACGGGGAGGAAAGAGTGAAGCGTTTATCGAAAGTGTTGCAGGGTCCCTTTAGGACAAATGAGTTTAAAAGGCCTATAGGAGAGAGGGCGCGGTTGCTGAACATGCGCACAACGCACCGTCGGCCTTCTTGAAGGAGTCGAAGTCGACGGTCTTGACCATGCCTGCGGGGCCGGACTTTGCCGCCGCGTCGTAGGCGGCCAGGATGCGCTTCTTGCGCAGGTCTGCCTCCCTCTGGCGCTGCTTGATGGCGTCCTCCACCAGGTCGTCTTTGTTCGCCTGGCCGTCGTCGTCATCCTCCTCCACACCTGTGTGCCAGTAGCCGAGGTCAGTACCCACTGGTACTGGTACACAGTGGATACCTAGGAACCCACGTGTCAGCGCCCAGGTGTGTACCAGTTTGTTCACTTCGCAGTGGCGTTAATGCAGATATACCCGTGCCACACGTGCACAAAAAATGACATTAAGTGCTTAAGGCCTTAAAAAACCGAATGACATTGTTTGGGCGGTGCGTGCTACGCGCCGAAATGTAAAGGCATTAAATGTGTACAGCACGATGATGATAATGTCGAAAAAGAGAAATGAACTCATAATTTAGAAGTTTTTAACGCAGAGAAAAGCGTCTTAGAAGGGTAAAAAAATAGTGTGAGCCGTTTCTAGAAGTGCCTTATCGATTGATTGATTGTGGGGTTTAACCCGCCGACGCAACGCAGGCGATGAGGCGCGCCGTAGTGGAGGGCTCCGGATTAATTTTGACCACCTGGGGATCTTTATCGTGCGCCGAAATCTCGTACACACGGGCGTTTTTGCTTTTCGCCTCCATCAGAAAAGCGGCCGCCGCGGCCGGGAATCGAACCCGCGACCTCGTGCTCAGCAGCGCAACGCCTTAGCCACTGAGCCACCGCGGCGGGTTAGAAGTGCCTTATCAGCAGCTGCCATCACCTGCCAGCGATAGCCGAGTCGGAGAAATCCAAAACGACGAGTAGCATGGCGTTCTGCCTTTTGCCGCTGTTTTAGTGAACTTCGTCTCCTTCAGAACTTCGCCACAAAGAGGGCACAAAAAATCGTCCCATTTCGAAGTTCAGCTACGTTTCCGCGTCAACACTGTGGTGCTGAGAGTTTCGTTGGTTTCATTTGGTGCCCATTGCGTTCGAGAGTAGGCAGATTTAAGGCATTCGTGAAGGCGAATGAGTTGTGGAAAACTCCTTACACCAAAAATGATATTAAAGCGAATGGCATTATATTTTCTGCGTGTAGCAGCAAATTATTGGTATTAAAACTTAGGGCATTAACCATTTAATGTCAGTTTTCGTGTACGTGTGGCACCTGTATTAGTCATAGCCCACGTCAGGCAGTTTCGGGCCCTTTTCATATATCTTTCCCACCCCTAAAACCTCATAGCAAAGCATAGCATAGCATAGCATAGCATAGCATAGCATAGCATAACATAGCATAGCATAGCATACAACGCCGCCTTGAAGATTCATCGCCACCCTCATGGCGGATTTTGAAGGTCTAGGGGGGTCGGTCAAAATAAATGATCCCGCATGTAGCCGCACATGAACACTTCGCGCTGATCAGCTTGTCAGTGCTTCTGGAAGCAGTCTCGACACCTTTCCCATTAAGGGGGCAGAATTTTCTTTACTACTTAATGGCGATATAAAAAAGTCCGCCGAAATTCGGAGTATTGTCAACTAATGCGTAGCATTCTTATTCCGCTTATCTTGATTGTGAGTCCATTGCAGCCATATATCCCTATGAGGGATGAAAGACCTTGTGTTATTTTATTCTTTTTACGTTTTCTTTTGTTTCTTTTCGCCAATGATGTAAATATATACCACTATAACGAGGAAGTGCTTTTACTTTGCTAATCATCATGTTTTGTTTTCAGAAGATGCAAGGCGTAGTGCAGGGTTGGTCCGTCCTCGCCATTTTTAATTCGTATTTTCAAGTTCTTTTGCTGACTTTTTTTGTTCATTCTTCGGTTTTGGGGGGACATGTGTATAAGATGCATATTTTTTATTTTGTCAGATCACTCTTGTGAAAATTTAATTTTTTCTATTTCTTGATTTTTCAAAATTTTTGGTCGACCGATTACCTCCATTTACGCTATTATAACTATTGAACGTATTACTTCCACGAAATGTGCGCTTTTGTGGGAATGTGCGGCGTTACACGGTCCTGGCTGGGTGGAGGGGGGTACTCGGCAAAGAATGCCGCGCATGACATCTATTATTCCTGATAATATTTCAAATACATGTGTCAGAATAGGCCTCTAAATACGTAAACATATTGAGTTTGTGAAATCCCCAAGGAATGAAAAATGCCTAAATTTATTCCAATATTTAAGTTTGACGAGGCTGCAAATCTTTTCAACTTCCATCGTATTTTGTTCGCTTGTACAAAAAGAAAAAAAATTCTGACCATACAACACTAAGCTACGCAGTAACTTTTGTTGAATGTTATTGCTTACTCATCCCCTATCAACACGGATTTAACAGTGGCTTGTCTACATCAACGCAATCAGTCGAGGCTGTAGAGGGCCTCGCGTTAACGGTTGGTAAGCACGGGAAGATTATAATAATTTTTGCTATGCATCACAAGCCCTCAAAGGTGACCACCAATAACGCGAAAGTGGGTACAAGTACAAGCCTTACCACGCACGAACTTCCAGTAGAGCATTTTAGGTCTCAATTGTAAAATTAAGGCTGCAATACCTACCTACGCATGAACTCTTTGTAAGCAGACACTTCTTAAGGCAAGTCAAATATACTACTATAAATTACTTCAGTACGCTAAGGATAACAATTTATACAATTCTACCAATCTCCACGTTACTGCCACTGAACATAACTTGCCTAGACGACATCGACCAATGCCTTATACAGGAACAAATTACTGCCGGCAGCACACTGATTATCAAATTTCTTCCCAACTAAACAAAGTTCAGCAATACATAACTTTTGGCAACACATATCGAAAATGTCCCGTTAGAGCAGGCTATCGTATGAGATTATGCGGAGCATAAAAGAAGTTGATGCAGCAAAATTTTCAATATGTACTTTTAAGTGAGCTACTATTTTTTGTGTATTTTAAGTTTCGTTCATTCATTTCACTGCATCGTAAAAGTGACACGTATTGTGAACCTATAAAATGCCTGAAATATTCGTTTCTTTTTGCGTTATGTTTACTTTGTGCACAGTATACACACAATGCGCGTTCGAGGCGCTCGATAACAAGTGCGCTTTTTGTACTACATTTTTTTTTGTATAAGAGTGTGCATTTTATTCTAGAGTTATTTTTTTTTTTTGTTAATTTGTGCCCGCACTCTATTGCCACTAGGAGCGGAGCTCCTTGTCAGGCATCAAGTATTTAGCCTCTGCTCCGCTTTCTTTAAAGAAGTAAATAAAGAAAAGAAAGAGAAGAGCGCGACTGGCCTTCCTTGTAGAGGGTGGTGTCCAGCTTGCCCGTCTTGGCCATCTTGTCGTACATGGCCAGCGTCCGCTGCTTGTGCTCGGCGGCCTCCTGCTGCCGTTGCCGAATGGCGTTCTCACGCTCCTCCTCGCGGTTGCGAACCAGGGCCTCGCGCTTGGCTGCCGTGCGGTCGGATAAATGTGTGGGTGAGGAAGCGAGAGAGAGAGAACAACTCTGTAGCATGTGCTCGGTGTACATTTCCTGCCGCAGATTGCTGCCGACAAAAAAATTCATAAAACTGACGGACGCAAGAAAGGCGTGATAATAATCCGAGCGAGTTTTAAAGCTTTCTTCTAGAGCTGTTGTGTACTAGCTAGAATCTCAGTCTAAGATATGTTTATTTATGCTCTAAAAGCGTTTAAAATGTCCAAGGAAAAAGTATTTCAAAGTCCAGTCTCACCTCGGTTAACTGCCTTCACTTCTTGCAGTCTGGCCCGAACCACTTTTCGCTGTTCGAAGTCCTCCGTCGAGTCGAGCTGGGAAGTAAAGGCAGAGAAGGTTGAGGCTGGGCGTACGGCTCGTATATCTATCCCCGAAACGGTCTCTACACGTCACAGCATGGCGTTAGTCTTTACTTCTCAGGGGAAACCACGTTAAATCATCAAGGGTAGCATGCACGCGAGTGATCGTTGAAATAATTAGATGCTACCGAAGATAAATTACTAACGTAGTAACACGAGAAAGTTTTTAGAATTGCGGACAGTAGATAAAGCGGAAATTGAAATTTGGGTTTCGAGATGCTTAGTTTAAGGTTATGCCAAAGCTAAAAAGAAATTAGGTTAGCACCGTGTTTTGCTGACTACATTCGAGTGCGTTTAACACTACGCGGCATAGAGCGAGGTCTACTCACGATTTCCATTAGCTTGAACTCGTCATCCAGAGTGGCGATGTTGACGCCGCCGATTACCTGTGCCATGGCTGCTGTGATGTTGCTGAGGGGAACAAGCAAAACAAAAGGGGACAAGAAAATGAGCGGAGCCGGATAATTGCATTATAAACATCTCGCTCTTTCTCGTAATTGCCTTGATTCTAATAAAACCTAATCTATGTGGCATGACTAGCCACAGTGGCTACTACAGAGGAAGTCGCATTAAGCCCTGACAGTAATACTGCCCTGCAAACGTAACAAAGAAAAGCTAACCTCGTGGAGGCGGTAATTGGTTCTATATAAGACAAACACACCCTGAACAGTCCGATGGGAAAAACTGGTCGTTGCTGTTTATGAGCAGCACCGTGCCATGAATCATAACTTGTCGGAGATTTGCCAAAGAGCTGAAGAAAAACAAGGAGCAAGTTATACAAAAAAACGTTTTAGCAGAGAAGGTCACCTCGGTGGAAAAAAACAAAATAAAAAAAAAACATGGCCCTGAGACGCGATTGCCTGAGCACGTGTGCGTCAGATTGCGAACTCAAGCTTGAGCTTACGTCGTGGGTTAACAAACAATTTCTCTGTGTTGTTCTTTTCTGCTGTCGTTGCTGCAGCGTTCTGACTATTGTGTGCTCCGATTCGCAGAATGCGTGCGTCGCGAGGTTCGGATGCCCGTGTCAGTGAGGGTGGCGCGCAGGGTTTAAAAGGCCGCGCCGCCCAGAAATAGAGCGGACCCAGCGTGGCTCGTCTGCGTCACGAGGTCGTCACACCCGGCTGTCCTGCGTTCAGCAGACGCATGCTCGGCACCCCGTCTCCACGAACAACAGAGCCACCTCTGGCGCACGCGCTTTTTTTCTGTTTCCGATTGGCCGTTATTTCCGCTTACAAACACGGAAGCGCGCTAAGCAGGGAACTGTCAGCCACCTCTGCTTTCGTTCGGTGAGACCGTAAGTTGAGCATAGTCTCTGGGGGCCCCGTTTCGCTTCTGCAATTACTTGGAACTTTACTAAATTACTAAGCAGGGGTATGCAAGGCCAGTTCATATCAAATTATAGAAGATACTATCGAGTATCGGCATTAGGAATGAATTGGGGTTCTTATGTCGCATCACCAATATTGAGCGCTAATATCCAGCACTGTGTATTGAAGGTCTTCAGAGGCCACTGCCTTGGTGTTTGTTTAGCCGGTATTTTATTTCTTCGTATTATTCTTGCCCTCCTCTTTTGTCTCCTTGATATGTTGGCTCTACGTACCGCCGCAAGCAGTAGGACAGGGAACGCGGGAAGGGTGGCATTGTGTCCGTGCGAGCCGTGACAAGCGTCTGGGGCAAAGCCAAGGGCGGGTATACAGACATCAAAAGATAACAGGGTCGGTTCTTCCTCCTTCTCCCACTCAACGTCTCGGCTCTTGGCAGAATAATGCTCTCTCTTGAGTTATTTCTTTCCAGCAGCTGGGCAACACGTTAGTCGCTGGACGATGCTGTCAAGGCCATGCTACGCCGCTCGTTCCTGCCGAACTTGGTTACAAATAAATTACGATATTCACTGTCACCCTACTCGGACTTGGTCCAACACGGCCGTCAACGCGGCGGGAGAGGGATGGCCAACCCTTCCCCGTCTATGAATAAACGCTGACTTGTAATGCAACTCCCAACGCCTCACGCTGGTCTCAACTCCAGCCGCTCGCTGGCGCACCTGTTTCTTAGTGTCTATCTCGTCGCGTGAAGATACTACAGCAAAGAAAAAAAAGGCGCTGTTGCACAAACAAGTGGTAGCCGGGATAGAAGTGTTACGCAAGCTGCCGCAACGTTTACGGGACGGCTGAAGGAAAAAAAGACAAAGAAAACTGTGAAAGGGGCTCAAATTCTGATTCGGGACGGTGAGGTGTAGAGGTTTGGGGACGACGCCCCGGGGTGTCGCTTTTTTTTCTTCTGCTGCTTATAAGAACCCCTCCAACACGCCCGCCCTCCTCCGGCAAGCGTCGAGGCGGGTTGTCAAGTCTTGCGAAAGAAAGGCTCTCGGTTGTCGAACACCTGAGAGAGCCTGGCGGTTTTTGCTTCACCTCCTTTTGCTCTGCATCATCGCTCACTGCAATGACACAACGGTCTATTTATCCACTCCCTCTCTCTTCTCGGCGCTGTAGTACTAGAGGTTTTGACTCGCCCTTCATTTGATTTTGTTCTTTCAACATTTTCTTTTCTCTCGCGTTTTTTAAGGATGAGTAATATGATAGACGTCTGTCCCTACTCTTTAAGCAGAGGTTCACATGGCCTCTCATTAAATGCATTTTGCGCCCTAGACACGTTGCCGTAGACAAAAGCGGGGAACTAAGAGGAACTGCGGCCATAACCACCATTTACTTGTTCTTGGTTGCCACCTGTCTACTTCAACGACTGCTCGGGAATAAAAAAATATTGGAAAGCGGAGAGTGTTAAGAAACGACGATTTGGTCTTAACGCAGCGCAAGTTCTCATACAATAGGTCACTGTCGTGTCGTACGCGTGACAGAAACTGCGCCTTCACCTCGTTTTTTTGTTGCGTTGTAACACTTTAGACCTGTTGTTTTTGTTGCGCTCTGGATTTGCCAGTTTCTGACGTTTATTATTTCTTCAATATACTTCCTCTTTCAGTGTGACGTCCTACTTTTCTTTCTTGCATCGGGACAGTTCGCAAGTAAAAGCGATGCTCAAGTGGTTGCGTCCGCTGAGTGACACACTTGACGATCAAAACTGAAGAGCGTACGTCCCTATCCGTAGTAACAAATTTCAGCCTGTCTGTTTGTGCCAGCCAGCACGTATTCTCACGCCAAGGTTAGCAACGTTACAGTAGTTAAGTTTAAGGTTAGATTATTTGGCACTTATGGTGGGGGGCGGGCTACTACGAAGAGACACGTAAAATTTAGCCTCTCTTGTGTCTATTGGCTGACTGTTCCGACGACAACACTGCCAGCGCTGACTGCCGAAGCCACGTAGAATCACGGACGGCGCATATACTTGTCATAGAGGCACGCAATGCACTAAGGAGACAAGTTGGTCTGCCCTCCAGGAGCATCTCAGCATTAATTCAGCTTCGTTCCGCGCTCGCTGGGGAGGACGACTGCAGTTCGTCTCGCAGCCACGCCGCTGCCCAGGCCGGTCTAAGAAAAGCGTGCAGCCCGCAAAGAAGCTCGGCGGATAGACAGGAGGAGAAAAAAAAGGGAAAGAAACGACTGGTGCTCGACTTTTGTAAAACACTGCGGCGTGCTCTTCCTGCCTACCGTGCAGCCTGTTGCCCACTTCGGAACGGACGGAACACGTGGAGGAGTTTTTACCTCTTCCACTGTTTTCATCCCCCCCTTCTCTTGATCCTCATCCTCATCCTTTTTCGCTCTCTCTCTCTCTGCTCCGGCGAGCGTTTTTCTCCTGGAGAGTGGCCAGGGCTCCAAATAGGGGCCGCCCACCACCAGCGCTGGGCGGGAAGACATCACCACCGTCCTAGAAGCCGCTGCCAGCAAGCGAGCAGCCCCCGCTCTAGCGCCAGCAGTAGAAGCACACGTTAGCAGCCGTCGCTTGGGCGAGATTATAAAAGGAACACGTCTCCCCGCAGTCGCCAACCCCCGATGTACAGAAATGTTTTCGTCGTACAGAACACACCCTGCGTATGCGCTGTTTTGGAGCCGCTGGGTGCGCGTGCCATCGTCGTCATCTCGGTTTATGTTTCACTCCGGCTATGCAGCGTCCCGCGAGTGGCGTCTTCGAACCGTCGTTGTTACTTTCTATAGGGCCCACCGATAGTTTATAGGCGTGCGTTTGACGAGTTTAACGCAAGCATACCTGTCTGAAGTCCAATTGGCACTTCGCAGGAATTTTTCTCGGTTGAGAAAAATATAAGTAAAACAGTGGTGTCCTAAGAAAGGAGCGATTTCGTAATGTGACCACAATCACAGAAAATAAGGTTCGAGTGCAATACTGTTGCACTGCATTATTCTAGGATGTAGCATGCAAATTTATACCAGCATGTCTTTCTTTAATATGCTGGCTTGCGAAACAGATCTATTTGGTAGCTCTACTGTGCGAAAAAACTGATGCCGCGAAATGTTTTTTTTTTATTAGCGGCGAAATTGGGAAGTGTGGATGGGGTGCGAAGTAGCGAATACAACAGTATAAATCGCACAGGGCCCAATAAGTACTTTATGATTTTCTATTTCAGTATCCGCAATGGCCTAAAAAACCCTCTACCGGTGCCATAACGAGATCAGAATAAATGCTTAAATTTCGTAGGCACGTAGTTTACTGAGCGCGCATGTGATCTTCAGACGTTGTCCTTTCAAATTTAATTCTTCTAACTTTGTGGTTTTATTAGGACAGCCATTGTACCTTTTAATTGCTCCAAAGATCGGAGTACCCATCGCCTCTTTAGGTCGAAGCTAGTGTCTAGAATAAATATTTCTCTTTCTGTCCTTCCAGCCTATATATAATATAAATAATAAACGTAGAACGTTTCCAGTCTTCTAAAAAAATTCTTGGAGTACTTTGTTAAAACAAAAAAAGAAACATTTTGACACGGTGTTTCTTAGAGCGAATAACACATGCGTGAATAGAACCTTTCAAATGAGTCTCGGGCGCGTTTGCTCTCGCGGTTTGAATTAATATGATTGATTGATTGATTGATTGATTGTAGGGTTCAACGCGCCGACGCAACACAGGCGATGAGGCGCGCCTTAGTGGAGGGCTCCGGATTGATTTTGACCACCTGGGGATCTTTATAACGTGCGCCGAAATCTTGTACACACGGGCGTTTTTGCTTTTCGCCTTCATCAGAAAAGCGGCCGCCGCGGCCGGAAATCGAACCCGCGACCTCGTGCTCAGCAGTACAACTTCTTAGCCACTGAGCCACCGCGGCGAGTTTGAATTAATATGTACTGCTGACTAAGAAAAAGACGCAATTTTAGGCTGGGCTGCGGATGCACGCAGAAGCGAGGAACGTGGGGTCGCCCTACAAACAACAACCAAAAGGCAGTATATACACCGAGAAAGAATGCGTTCCTTCGTGTTTTTTTTGCTTTTTTTTGCAACCACATGCACGAAATTCAACAGTACCCTGAATAACCAGCATTGTTTACTAACAGTTGAGCAGTGAGCGCGTAGATACTTAGAGCGTGCACGAAGTTCAGAGCACGTAGTTTGCTCTGAACGACTGGGCTCCACTTTTTGTTTGAGCTTACATCTTGCTTAGCAAACTTCTTGTTCTTCGCAGAGTTTGTTTACAACTGAAGCCTGCACAGGCAGCAATGTTTATAAGCTATTTAGGAGCAAATGTATATTGGGAACGCGTTTCCTTTCCTTTTTTTAACAATTACTGCAACTTAGGCGTATCTAAGGCTGTTAGTGCATTCTCGGCCAGGATCTTTCGAATCTAGCAGCCGAAACAACAACAACAACAACAACAACAACAACAACAACAACAACAACAACAACAACTGCAAAATATAAAAAAAAGGAAATCCGAACCCACCTAAGCACTTCTAACCAGTTGTGAACACGAAAGCTTTAATTTCCAACCGTACACGCCGAGTGATTTTTCGGGCGTCGCTCGGCAAGTAATATTCGCTCTTCATTCGTTTTGAAACCATCGGAGTTGTGCCCGTTACAAAAATGCACATTTCGTGTCCGTTTCAATCGTGACGTAGTCGCACTGGGGAGGCCTCTGACCAATGGCATCCAAAGAAACCGACGCCCCGCCTTGCCTGTGCTGCGTGCGTCACATTTGGGTCGTCTGCTTCCAGCAAATCAGTGCTCGCTCGAAACGGACACGCAGAAATGAACACGAAATGGACAAAACTCAGAGGAGAACGGTAGCAACGTGTCGCTTCCGTCCATTTCTGCGCATGCTCAGTTGTTGCCTGAGCAGCGAAGGCACGCACTTGCGTTCTTTTCAAATTCCTCAGACCGCAGGTCCACTCTATGCAACTTGTCATTGCCAAATGACACTAAGGAGCCGTCACAGACGTCGCACAACGATGACACCGAGGGAGGCTTTCAGCTCAATATGCTATTGAAATCTCCCGCTGAAAACATTTTACCCGTAATACTCATGTGCATAATTTCAGTGGGTACGTGCTTTTCGCTTATTCTCACTGCCAAGAGCAAAGTGAAATCATAACTGCGTCGCGGTATCATTACTCCCTCAGGGGTAGAAGTTTTTTTGGATTGGAAAACGTTTAGAGCATAAAAGTGGGTGCGCACTTTTTTTTTTCTCGCGCGTGCATTGCAAGGCAACAAAAGGAAAGTGCACGTTGTTGGGCGTCTCGGGAAGCAAGTTAGGTAACCTGGAAAGTTTCACAGAAAAACGCCGTGGCGCTCATTTTTTTTCTTAATGCCATTCTCGATACATGAAACGGTCCATGCGTGCGCCAATCGATGCCAAATGAGATCCATTGAGTAGGTCCGCTGTGTTAAAATCGATCTAGGCAGCGGATCGAAATCTTTCTCAAAGCGGCGGACAGTACAAAGTCATTGGGTATGTACACAACCGCGAGCTGTACCGAATGCTGTAGAAATATCATTTTGTCGCTACAAAATATTTTATCCCCATACTCTGCGTTGCCCGGGCTTCACTATCACACCTCTCACAATTTGTCCGTCTCAAATGAATCCACGTTTGCCGCAATTACTGTACCAACGAGGCCTTTCCTCCGTGTGCAGGTCACCGGCGAGGGCGTCTTGAGTAAACAAAGCGGCCATGGGCGAAATTTCTTGGCAGACGGCATCTCTTGCGAGACCTCTCCTCAAAGCGCTGTCTCTGAGCGTGGTAGATAGTCTCGACCTAGAAGCTCAATTTCCGAACGAGTACCTGCGCATTCTTGAATGCGCTCAACCACCGGTTCAGTGAAATCCTTTCAAACCAAAAGCTGCGTTCGTTTTAACGTGACAATCATCGCGTGAGAACTACTGGCTTCCAGGAATTAATGCTGCACGCCTGAAACAATTGCCGAAGCAACGAAGGCCCTACGCGTGGTCTACACTCGAACACAATCCTGTGGTCAAGTTTCCCCACAATGAACTTCGTGCGCCCATTTATGCAGCAAACTACAAAACTTGGCGAAATGACGATGGCACCCGCCGCGGCGGCTCAGTGGCTAAGGCGTTGCGCTGCTGAGCACGAGGTCACGGGTTCGATTCCCGGCCGCAGCGGCCGCTATTCTGATGGAGGCGAAAAGCAAAAAAAGCCCGTGTATACGAGATTTCGGCGCACGTTAAAGATCTCCAGGTGGTCAAAATTAATCCGGAGCCCTCCTTTACGGCGCGCCTCATCGCCTGCGTTGCGACGGCGCATTAAACCATGCAATCTATCTATCTAAATGACGATGTCGAGCGTAGGATTTGAATAAGAAGTTCGGTCTGCGCATCATGGAATGCAAGCATGGCGCTCCGCATTGCGCAGTGACCCCGCGCAGAGTATATTTTTTCGTAAAGTGGTGCGCGTTGTTGTCTTTCGCCGAAATTCCTTTGTAGGCGGGTTGATTTGGTCAACCTAGTGCATGGCGTGGAAGTTGAACCACGGGATTGGCGTAGCGCGTAAATTGCCGCGGAGCGTAGAGCCCAAGGGAACCAGGGAACCAACAGCCGTGTACTATACGCCCTACAAAGTTTTCAGAAGCACGTTCTAAAAAAAATGCGCCCCAGTCCACCCTGTGAAGGTGGTTGGAAAGCGAAGCTGTAAGCGACACCCACAACGATTTACCTATGCGACGTCACTTGAATTCACACACGTGGCTCTACAAAGAGTAAAACCAGAGACAAGTGTAATGTACTTAACCACAGCCTTTATTACTTTAGGAGATATACTTTGCTCAGTTTAAATCAATGCATGATGCATGAATGGTGGTTGCTTGAGCTTATTAATGAAGCACATGAGTGGGAACTCTTTTTTATAAAATTAAAGGTAGCTCAAACCTGGTGTTAGATGATTTCACTTCCCCGTATTTGCCTCTGCCGACGGAAGCTACGAGATCGGGGGCAGAAACGGAGAAGAAGTGAGATGCCATGCGTTGGTGTGAGTTGGTGTGAGATTCCTTTAATTTTTACAACTCCTAGCGCATGTGCAAGGCGCGCACACGGCCGCTACTCGTGGCGTGGGTGGAGCGCACAGCGGCGCGAAAGGTCGCATGACGCTATCACATGACATTCACGAGAACGCAGGGGGTAAACCCGAAGATGTGCTCGGTGAGTGCACCGTCCGCTTTCCCCGTCTCCGCGTGGACTCGTAGCTCAATCGGTAAGACAACGGGCTCTCGCCCCGTTTCGTTATTCGTTCCAGGTTCGATTCGTGGCGGTGCCAGTAGTTTATTTTATTTGTTCGCGGGAGTTTTCTGTTGGCACCAACGGTCGCGATAGAACCCTTGGGGCGGTAGAGGTAAAAAGATTCGCTTTGAAATAAAATGCATTAAGTGGACGGGACATGCGCGTATTTCATCTTACGAAACCATTTGCGTAAAGTGGCCCTCTCCATACTTCTAACCGCGTCAGGACGAACAAAGACGTCAATGCCGAATACTGCCAGGACGTCTGCGTGTAAACAAACCATCGCGCGATGTGGGGACGCACCAGCCGGCGTCGGCAAAGCGGCCCGAGGAATCCGCCAGATGCGGCGCCGCCTCTGTCCTGAAATAGCCGGCCACGTGAGCCAACAACCACAACAACGGCGAATTGTGGCGCGGCTTCCCACGGTGCATTAAGCCGGCGCCCAAACTACCACGCGCCTGACGACAACTTCCGGCAGCCGTGACACCTGACGACAGCCCTGATTATAAGAAAACAGTCGCGGCGACTGTAAATTGGTGCGATGAAAATTTCGTTCACGTGCGCCTGCCATGGTGACCTGGTAACTAAGTCTTTGAGGGAGTATGAATGAGGTCACGGGGTCAACTGAAGGGCCGCGAGGGCTGGGTGGCATATGGAGTGAAGCGTATATATGGGACAATTTTTTTTACCGAAACAGGATACGAGGACACCCGGGTTCGCGATAATTTTAGAATCAGTTTAAAACCCTTGGCGTTTTAAATTAAACTAACTCGTAGCCTTTCGAGCAGCGGCGCAACGCGTGGGAGAGAGATCGAAGCCACCCGAAAGCGCTAAGGCGGATGCGTATATGAGTTTCCTAGTCAGTACAGCCAGCCGTCACCTGAGCTTGCTTATGGGGGTTATATCACAGCATAAACGTACCTAAAGCATACAAAACCCCCCGAACTGAAATAAGTAACAGCCAAAACGGACCTGCAATGGTTGAAAACCACGGTACAGAAGAATGTTCAACAGAAATAGCCGAAACCGATTTAAAAGGGGAAAACCCGCAAAAACGTACAAGAAGCAGTAGCTGAAACTGACCTAAAGGCAACGAAAATACCCGAAATCTCATTTATAATGCGTAAAGATGTCATAAATAGAATATATGCGTGATAACAAATGTTAATATTCAAATATGCCAAACTCTTGAAAAAGAAAAAGAAAGCGGTAACGGGATTTGAACCCGGGTTACGATGTTCGCTTCGCAGGAGCGGAACTACTAAAGAAAGAACAAAAAAGAAAAAAAAGAAAAAAACACACTACGAAACCAAGCGGTTCTGGAAGATTAAATAGAGGGTCACATGCACGTGGACATAGCTTCAAACATGCTCCTAGATGGCGCCATGCGTCGCTTGACTGTGCTGACTAGGAAACGCCTATACGCAAGGCGGATCGCAAAGTGTCTCAAGCGCCAAGATTACCAATCCTTTGCCAACGCGAGGTGAAAGCAAGGCGTTTCAAACGTTCAAATGGTCATTGATGCTTTTGCATTCACAAATGGAAGTGGTTAGGGGTCTTCAGATATTTTAGTGCATAACATTATTGCACTATAAGAATTGTTGCGTAAGGGCCAACGGTGGTTGACCACAGTTTCTATCACGACAACATCGCAGCCCGGTACATTTTCGACTCCGGCTTCCATTTCTCGGAATGGGCTGGACAGAAGAGAACTGTCAGTCTCGCATCTGTTCCAGACCAACAGACGTGGACCGCATGCGACAAGGCAGAAAAACATCATAGGAGGAGTCTCCCTGAATTAAGGCGTCTATGCGCACTAGTTGGTGCTTCATCGTGGGAATTTCGTTCAAGCGCTACACACAGCTCGAGGAAAGAGGAAGTGGCGGCGATTCAGGCTTGAATTCACAATTCACCACAGACTTCCTTCTAGAGGCGACGACCTGACCGAAGTCGTATCCGAATCCCGTATAGGTGGTATCCACTGAAAAGTTTAGCTGTCAATTTCTTCGCTTGGCAACACTGAAAACAGCCATGTACATGGCCGAAGAACCACGGACACGGCGCGGCTTGCGCCACTGCGCCCGCACGCCGCAGGAAAAGAACACCGGCATGCGTCGTCTGCCCCGTTTCAACCCGATTCTCAGCGGTGGTTCCAATAGAGATGTTATTAATCGCACTCTCATTGGAGTCGAGGCACTACCTTACGTTCGGTGGGGTAGAGTTTGGAACGTCCAACACACATGTGCTTAGCGCGGACAAGTACCGCCATCCCGAGGAGCCCGACGTAACCAGTGACGCCGAACTCACATGGTTGCCTGCATGCGTGCCTCGCCAGTGAATACAACCTATACGGCTAAGCTGCCGTGCGCTACGAGGACAGGATGCCCAGTCCATGTCTCACATTCCCGGTCGTCGGGAAATGCTTTCTCGGCAATGACCAAGAAGAGAACACGACGACTCTCATCTGCCTTTGGCGAATCTTGGGTCCTCGTGCTACGGCCCCTCTGGGTGACCTGCGGCAACACTTCCATGACCACACCCCCATTGCCTTTTGCATGATAGCGTGTCACATTTTGCGAAGTACGCAGCTTTCACCTTCAGATCTGTCTGCCCTGAGCCGATAAGACTGTCACAACGCTCCCACGAATTTAATGGTAACGTGCCCGTTTTGCTCGCATTTCATTTGCCTCGGCATAAAAAAATACAAAATCGCTTTTGATCACACCGTCGCCACCTTATGAAGCCGTTCTACTCTGAATGTAGTCTTGCATATTTTTATTACTTTCGATCTACGTGCAGCCGTTAGCATGCACGCATTTACGTAATAGCCTTTTTGCGTGTCAGAGAAAAAAATCTCGGACCATCTCCACTAACGTGAAATCTGGGGAGGGGCGAAGCATGCAGTGTATAAGTGTATTCTTGGCGCCTTGGCGTTTTTGCCAACGGAGATGAAACCATTTGGGGAAGGGGGTACAGGTATACAGTTTTGCAGTAAAAGACTCGTGTCTCTGAAGCTCTCCAGCGCGAGGCGTAAACGAGTGTCCGCGTGTTTTTTTTAGTACGGGTTACGTTCTAGCGCGAGGCGTAAACGAGTTTCCCGGTGTTTTAGCACCGTGACTACATGAGACGAACGACGACGACGACAACAACGACAGGAGACGTCAACATCCCTAGCTCATAAGGGGCTTCCCCCCTAAAATTGGCTGCGTATCTGTTGGCTTTGCTTAAAATGAGCCCTGACACGTAACCGCCTCCCCACTCACCCCTTCCAACCTCTCGTGCTCTTATTTTCCCGTCTCGCTCCTAGTATGATAAACACGATTGAAGCTGAAATAAATTCACTTTTCTAATTTTGCGCTGCTTGCGCGCCATCTGTTGGGCCTATTTGGTTGCTGTTGAACTTGGAGTGAGCGCCGCCACTAGGTTGAAGCTCGCGCGCGAGCCATTCTTGTATTTTTTGGTCAAAACGTTGTTTTTAAAGCGATTTTTTTTCGGTTTCGCAATATATCAGGAGCATCTGTACATTTTATAAAAAACACTAGCTGCTAATACTAGTCATGCATTTATAGTTTTCCTGAAATATTTCTGATGTTTTCTGTTTGCTAAACAATGTTGACAGATATGAGATATACTACCAGATGAAGTAGTACGGAAAATGTTTGCCCATGTAAACGTCTTACTCAACAATTCTATTAACGTTTAGCCGGACGGCTGAGTAATAAGTGTACATCTGATGATTGTGTTTTGTCCACCATTTTGTCAAAGAGGGGAGTAAAGAAAAAAAATGTCTAGAGACAGACAGACAAACGGACTGATGGACAGACAAACGTGCTTGAGTGGCCCTAGAAAGGTTATCGCCTTTATATAAGCGAACACATAATTTATCCCGTCTCCAGCGGGATGCCCAAAATATAGATCGGCTTTGTTTGCTCGTTAACGATCCTTCAAGATTATTTTGCTTCCCCACCTAACGGTAATGTCGAGCAATAGAATCACTCCTTAGAGGCAAAGAACCCTTCAAAATATCTTTCTCAAGGATTGCGAAGCATATATTGATTGATTGATTGATTGATTGATTGATTGATTGATTGATTGATTGATTGATTGATTGATTGATTGATTGATTGATTGTAGGGTTTAACACGCTAACGTAACGCAGACGATGAGGCGCCCCGTAATGGAGGGCTCGGGATTAATTTTGACCGCCTGGGGATCTTTAACGTGCGCCGAAATCTCGTACACACGGGCGTTTTTGCTTTTCGCTCCACCAGAAAAGCGGCCGCTGCGGCCGGGAATCGAACCCGCGTCCTCCTTCTGAGCAGCACAACGTCTTAGCCACTGAGCCATCACCGCGGGTAAGCATATATTGACCCAATAACATAAACAGTGTGCCCCCTGTGGGATCCTTAATTTTTCATGTTTCAGGTAAAACGAGTTTACATGAAGCAACCAACAGCGGTCTACTTTAGCGAGCCCGCAGTGCTCCGTTGCTTTGTGTACGTATTTCCAGGAAGCATCAAAGTTAACCGAGACATGAGATGCCATTAAGCGTAATAAATTAAGCGTATTAAGCGTAATTAAGCGCATTAAGCGTAATTAAGCGTAATTAAGCGTAATTAAGCGCATTAAGCGTAATTAAGCGTATTAATCGTAATAAATTTTAGCGTGTTTACGAGTTGCTTTTAGTGGCGAGCGTTACTCAAAACTTAACATTAGGTTGGGAAGGTTAAAATGAGATACAACTTTTCTACGCAACCATACGGACGGCTACGTTATGTTTCCATAACGTCACTGGCTATTGTGACAACCACCCCTTCACTCAGCAAAGCAAGCAGCTATGCAGATTCAAATCCACGCAGAATTGGTTGTGATTGGAAAGTTAAGGGGTCCTGAAATACCTTCCGCCGATGCATGGATGTACTATTATGAGCAATATGAAAGGGAACACAGGAACGCGTAGAAAACACCCTCAGACCCAGATATGAGTGATACGCAGCGGCCGCCGTCGGAAACAAAGTGGAAAGGAGGACGCTGTTCTAATAACTGTTCCCATTCCCGCCGTTCGTCTTATCGGCTGTCTGACAATACCATATTATCGGTGAAATGACGTAAGCTGCGGCTTTGTAGAAATTCCACCGTGGTAGGGGTGCCAACAGTTAGTGGAAGAGCGCCCTCCTTTCCCCCTTCGTTTTTCACAGCGCCGTCCGCATATCGCTCCGAGTATGTTTCGAGGCTTTTTGCCACGCGTTCCTGTGTTCCCTTTCATATTGCTCATAATAGTACATGTAACCAAATAAAGCAATGTATTAGCAATCTCCTCCCGCAAGAATTTTGTTAAAGCGATGAGTATTAGCTGAGAAATCGTAAATCAAAAACCGCGCATTATCGTAGCGCCGCGTTTCCTCCTCCTTTCAACTTACTCTCCGCTGTTGACGGCGCGCGAGCAGTCCCTCCCATGATGCTGCGCTCCTCAGCGGTGACGTACTTCCGCTATTACGCTCCTCCGACTGCCGTCTGCTACGGGCAAGCTTTGTTGACACCATGAATCCCGCACTCCGCTCAAGGCTGGAAAAGCGAACGAAAAATCTGGCCGCATGTGTGCGGCGGCCTGGCCTTGCCCTTTCGCGGTGTACGTTGGTGCAGTTTCTATCGGCGGCACGTGACTTTTTATCGACGGCGAACTCGCAGCCGCACTGGGAGGATCGTGCGCTCGTTCTCTGATGCACCGCGCACTGTTTATCCAAAAAGCGCCGTATCAGATGTGGCCCCGCTGGTGCCGGGTCTTATTTTGTGGCGGTGGTAATTCCTGCCGGCGGCATGTTAAACCGATACAGAACCCGTGCACAAAACGCTTCAATCAGTTCAGCTTGGGGCGACGCGTGGTGGAGATCGGCAACGTTGGCAAAACATGCTCCGCCATGGCTATGAGCTTTCTAGCGCTGGAGCTGGCGCCATTTCTATGACAATCTCAAACATCGGTTGCCTTGGCAACAAGGCACAAACTACTCTCGAAGTCAGTTACGGTTTTCGTGATCCCGGTTCAGTTCGGGGCCCCACCTCGCGACATGTGGGTACTGCAGGCGTACCACTCACTCCCATTGGGAAGTGCGAGATGCGTTTGGCATTACAGGAGGCGATGGCGTGTGTGTGTTGTGGACGCCTTTGTTTCGCGATGAAATGCGACGTTGTGCTTCTGCGGGTGGATAGTGCTTCCCATGGTCTGGATTATCTTTCTCGAGCGACGTACGACTCAACCTCGCATGGGGTATGTGCAGTTTGCGTGGCTAAAAGCCATCTCGGCTTGTGCGCCAGAGTTAAGTGAATTTGCTGTTCGTCCCCGCAAACCGCGCGCGAGGTGAGTGCCGAATTTACGACAGGAGGAGTCTGTCAATCGCGGTTGAGGCTTGCAACGCATGTCGTGACGTTGTGTTCGTTCGAAACGCATCTCTGGATTGTTTTGAAGTTGAATAAAATGTGTGCGTCAAACCCGGGCATTCGGCTCAGGGCGTTCTCTGCGATTGCACGAAAGAAGTGCCACGGGGCTTCAACGCTTTCTTTATGGAACGTACTCAGGTAAGAGAATATCCATGTCGTGTTATGGCCGTGTTGCATTCAGTACCAACGGTTAGGCGTTTGTTTACACTTGTTTCGTTTGTCGTAAAATGTCCAAGCACTCCGGCACTACGCTGGCAGATCAGCCGGCGAGCCGCCGCTGAGCAGACGACTCATCTCTTTGCCGGAAGTGCGTGAAAAAGTCGCCCAATAGCAGGATCTCTAGCTCATGACGAACATCTGGGAATCGTTGACGTAGACATGTGAAGATGGCGGCGTCCAAAAACACGAAGGGAAGGGTGAGAAAAAAGCGACAAACTTTGCAACAAAAGTGTGAGCTTTCCGCTGCGCGTAAAAGAGTAATACTTGGCACAGATGACGTTGACGACCCAATCTAACGATTGCGCTAGCTCATTTAGTGTGCTCAAAACGCCTTTCAGGGCCCCTTTAAGCTCTTTGGCTTGGCTACAAGCACAACTTCAAGCAATTGAGTCTCCTTCAAGCAGTCAGTAGCTTTTGTTGGTAAGCGGACAGCTTGTCGCCGTTTGGCGCCGCTGGAGCTGTCAGCATCTGCGCCGCAGCTTGCACCACAAAGTGAGCTTAACGATCGCCAGCATGATAGCGCTTCGCTCGAAGCTTCGCTTTCACTTGCTTGCGTAAGCGGCTAATGTCTGAGCGTGTTGACACCCCTCCGCACCTAAATACTACTACTTGCAGAATCACTGACCCGCCTCCAGGGGTGACGGCGACATTATGCGTCCAGCCGGGCATTATTTTCGGTGGCATTCGGCCAGTTGGCGCGTCTCGTACGAGGGCACGGTGTCACGAGGGGAGCGGTTCGAAGAAATTGCGTACAGCAAAGTATGATGTTAAGGTCCTCTTTTCATTGTTTTAAATAAAGCGACTCACCATTCCCCCCTTTTTTCATTCATCTGGTGTAGTGAGCTATGTGCCTTTGTCAGGCTAACCTCACCAGTACCATTAAAAACTATTCTCTTTCTCTCTCTGTTATGATGGTGGCAGCTGCGTCCTGTCTACTTACTGTTATTCGCTGGTGCGGTCACAAGGTTTACTGTAGCATGACAGCAGCGCTACCCGAGCACAGCCGTTATGAATTGAAATAAAGTGCCATTATTGTCATTGTTACATGCACCGCTTTTTTTTTTCATTTTAAAGCTGTGTGCGTACGGTAAAGATGTACGCTGCTGCCTGTTCATAGTACAACATGAGCATTTAGAACCTGGGGTTCAGGGTAGGAATGTGCGCTTAAACCAAATGAGTACCTTTCCATTCCATTGTGAGGTAGAACTGTGTTGGGATTACAGAATGACGTCTAACAGCTTTAGCCTTTTCAACCAACCAGGAGAAGGTAAACGTTTTATGTGAGCTGCAATGCGTGACTTTTTTACTTTATCTCACTATTTGTTGCAATTACGAAAGGCTATTTTCTGCAATTTCTATTATTGCTCTCATCTCAAGGTCCACTTTGTAACCGTAACGTAATGGAGTCCCAGATTATATTGAAGTGAGATGCGTCTTATTTATGGACGCAAGTATAAACACAGCTGGCACCAGATGTGTCCACTGGTCTGTCTGAGGGCCCTAGCCTACATGCTTGCAGCAGATAACAGGAATGCAGAAAGCGCCTGTAACAATCGAGCGTTTCTCAACTCTCCTTTATCATCCCCCAAGCTACAAGGTCGTTGAGCAACCGGATTCATTTTTAGCCACACGTCTGTCCTTTCTCGCAGTTACGTGGTCCGCTTCTAACTGTGATTTCACTTGATATCCACTCATATTTGGCATCCGCCTTTGTAGACAAATATTTGGAATGCTGGGGCAACCTATGAAAGACGCTTACAGCAGCTCAGTTCCCTCTAGGCCCCATTCACACTTAAAACGTAGTTCATCGACCCGACTCCGCAGGAGTCGCACGTGAATACAATTAGAAGACAAATTTACCGAGGCTTCAGCTTGTACTAGCTGGTCACGTGACATGCCGGTGAAATAGCACATAGCGGGGACGAAAGAAAGAAGGGACCCCAACAAGCGCTGTAGTACAAGAGTACAAGAGTAGTACAAGAGTACAAGAGAAGCCGAGGCACAAATTTAGTTCTCCTTCTGCGTAATTCTTCCCTTATTTCGTTCTGTTTTGCTCCAGTTCTGAAACATAATTTAAGTGCTTTGGAAGCTACTCGGGGTAATTTACGAGTACAGTAAAAGCTCGTTAATTCGAACTCGAAGGGGACCATAAAATTGTTCGAATTAGCGGACGGGCGCTATAAAGAAATGAAATCGCGCCACACTGCGCAGGCAAAACACAAAGAATCCACCTCTGGACTTTTAATCGCGAATTAGGCGCTACTACATGTTTGTGGCAGGTGAATTAGTAAATAATGTTTCGTAAATAATAATGGCATGCGCCGGATAACTTGCGCCGGTGGCGCAGGGCCCTCTGAAGGATCAAGATAAGCTGTTTCAGGAGTGTAGGGCGCACGCCACGCTGTTGTTTTTCTGTTTCGTTGTTTTCCATCTCTAGTAAATTTAGTATGGTTTGGATTTGCAACGCATTGTAATCACTCTGGGCCGACTTCTTCTGCGAGGAGCGATGGAAACCAGGGGATCATAGTTCGAATTAATCGTTCTGGATACCGATGCTGTGCCGGGACAAGGGCCTGAGTTCGAATTAACCGGAAGTTCGAATTAACCGAGTTCGAATTAATGAGCTTGTACTGTACTTACAATAACTTGGAACACAATGGAACGCTCGATGGAACATGGAACGCTGGAAATGGTACATGGAACGATCGACATGTACTTTTCTTCACTTTACGTGTTTCGATAAGTTCAGCTGAAATCATTTAAGAGGGTCTGATGACGATTATCAGACACAATGTTATAAATTTAAGCTGCCATGCTTCTAAAACTATCCGACTTTTTCGCGCTTTTTCTTTTGAATTATAGACTAGCTCGAAATAATACTATCATCATATTTCAGTTAGTTAAAGGGACCCTGCAGCGGTGCTTATGAGCGCTTTCATTTTTTTTTTCATGGCGCGTGAAAATTATGGTTATCGTCAGCCCAGAACGGCAGTCCGTGTTGTGCTCACTGAAGCGTTTTATTTCCCCCTTTACCTTTGTTGCCATCTTCTTTGAAGCAGCTATCGCTGCGACTGAAAGTAAGCCGGCCACTGGCGGTGATATTGCTTGCGTGGCGTTACATAAGTGCAGAAATAACGCGCAAATTTTGAATAACTCTGAGAAAGGACGAAATATAACTTGGGCTAACTTTTAAGCTATCTAACGTGCGCAGAGCAGCGATATTTGACTCGGGTGTCTCGTTGCCGTCTAATTAAAGGACTGAACTTGCTTATTGACATTGTTTTCTTCAAAATGTTTCGGATGTTTAGAATTTGAAACACGTGTTGCAGGGGCCCTTTAAACGAAGCAAATTACATTCGAGTTTGTCCCGGAGTTCCCGCATTTTTTTCCCGCTGCAATTGGCTTTAATATATAGAGTGTTAAAGCTGACTCTAAAGTCTCCATTAATTCTTGTTAGTGCTTTTAATCATTCTTGGTGTACCAGTTGATCTGTGTGGGGCTTGAGGTTCCTCCTCCTCCGTATCAAAAATGAAAAAAAAAACGTTCATAATGACACCTTTTTGGCGGCACGTCCCAAAAATCCTATCAGGTGGTGGTATTGAGGCGCTCTTGTGGCCATGAAGATGAAATTCAAACATATCTTATGTTGTCTGTGCAGGCAAAGCTGCCGGTTACGGTCAACCATTTCGCCGAGGATGAATGGGCTGGATGCGCTAAAGACTCAGTAAAGCGTTGTCCTTCCGCCTACTCCAGCGGGTTTAGTCTCGAATAGTGACATGGCGTTTTAGTTAACATAAAATGGAAGAAAGTAGGTGTGCCAACATTTATGCGGCCATTGAAGAAACAAAGATGGTGTGGTTTTGACTCTGGCCATGCTTCCCGTCGTTATCTGTGAAGCGTGCACTTGCGCTTCACTTTTGACCTGAAGGCTTAGTTGTCCCTAAGAGAACAAACCCGAAAAGTATGGACCTTATTGGCAGCGTAAGCCGCCTAGATGATGCCTCGCTCTGGTGACATCACCTAAAGATGGCCTTCACGGCGGCTGTGATGACGACCTGGGCTCCATTCTCTGAAAAAGGCCCGTTGTTTTGTAATAACGCGACGCGATAACGCTATGCAAATGCACGTGTTCTCGGGTTGGGGCGCCGCTTTGAGGGCCGGTGGCAGAGCGAAAATTCCTGAGGGGAGCACTGTGGCAAGGGCGCAAAGCGACAGCGCCCTTGCCACAGTGCTCCCCTCAGGGGTTTTTGCCCTACCTCCGGCCCTCAAAGCGGCGCCCCAACCCGAGAACACATGCATTTGCATAGCGCTATTGCGTTATTTCAAAACGACGGGCCTTTTTCAGAGAATTGGGGTCAAGGTTACAATATTATCCCGTCCCGTTTGCGTCGATGTTCTCCTTCTTGAACCCTCCCTTCGGGCCCGAGCTTGGAATGCGTTGGCCTAGTGTCACTAGATAAGGTGACAGACTGTCGGCACTCTTTTCTCCTATTGTCCCGCGCCGCCGCCATGATCATTGGTCAGTTCGCATCACGTGACATTTGTTTAAACTGAGACGGTTAACTGGCGCCGCCATTTTGTTATTTATGCGTTTTCGTTGGTCAACTCTGGTAGGCTTGCTCGACTCCCTGCTCTGCGGTTGCGCGAGACTCACGTCGTACCGAACGCGAATCAAAGATAACGCGTGCAGCAGCAGAAGTGCTTCCAAAGTCTCCGTTTTGCTTCATCTTCGGCAGTGTTGTTAACAAACAACCCGGTCGAAGTTAGCGGCGAAGCCGTAGATGCGGCAATGTGGCAACACTGATAAACACAAATATGGCTGACTTGCTGACTTGCGTGTCTCAGTGGCGGTACTCTAATACCTTATCTAGTGACACTACGTTGGCCTATGGCACTCAAACCTCTGCAACCTGCCCCGTGAACATCCGCCTGACAACGAGACACGATTATCATCCCACTTCACCATAACCTCTTCCTTCCGTTTGTATCTCTTAAGAAGAATAAGATATCAAAACGGCATACACTGTGAGCGGAACAGACGAAAGAAACTGTGCCAACGTCAAGCTGAATTGCTCCAGAACAAGTAGGGCAGCCTACTTGAAACGTGGGGGTGCAATGGTGGACGAACTTGAAGATGCGGAGAGAGAAATCACTCAAGTGCTCTGTAACAAGAGAACTTAACGAAGATCGAAGGCGAACGATACGTTATAGTGGTGAGGCAAGCAATGCTGTATGCCACCTAAAGCCTCTTTTTGGAGAAACCTTACAACAAATACACCAAAACTGGAAGAAAAAAAGGATGCTAAAGAGGACATGCCAAACGACAAGAAAATATTTGGGCGGCAACAGCCGCCGCAGAGGTACTGTGTTGGTCACAGGAATCCAAAATGGAAAATTGAAATGGAGTGGCCACGTAATGCCAAGGAATGACGACAGCGTGTCTATTAACAATACTCGGAAACTAAAAGTTGAGGGGAGAAGTACAAGCGGCCGAAGGCACATAAAAAAAGAAAGGTGGCATGACAAAATCGAGCCTGACATCGGCGCCAGAAGCCTCAAGACGGCGTGTGTCGCTGACAAGACGAACTGCAAAGCGTCCATCTGAAACAGCGGCGTCATACAAAAGATAAGATAAAGCAATGTGATCTGCCCACTCAGTTACACCGCTTTTTTCTATGGGAATAATTTTTTTGTACGAAGTAAACAACCTTAGTAGAAACTACCATGCATGATTTTCAGTACTTCTCGCACAAAATTCGTAGTCACTTCAAAACGCGTGTTAACTCGTAGATTCAGGTAAATCTGTGACGAGGGAAGAAGGGAATAAGTACTGTCACAGCACTTAACAAAACTCGGTGTGCATAACATGAAAAAAAGCTGTAGTAGTTTGTTAAAAAAAGTTAAAGTTAACCGTTCAAGTGTTTTTGCAACATTTAGCGGCTACAGGAAAGGGCATCTGCTAGTTAATGGCAGTTTTCTCCCTTTGCCTTCCGGGCGTTTGAAGATATTGTGTTCTTTTTGCATATTTTGCTCATCCACCTAATATTTGAGCCTGAATAACTAAAATAGACAGACCCCCTCGCTGTATTTTAAGAGCTCAGTGAAAGAAACACCCACAGAATAGAATTCTGGCTGAAGCTCAAGGTCCAACTATTAAGGCTCACCCAGAGACTGTAGATAACGGGAGACATTACAAAGCATTTATCCGGCAAGCGGACGCTTCGCCTTGCGCGTCTCCAGTCTACTGACCTCGAAGAGCTAGGTGGTGCTTTAAACGCATCCCGCAGTCAAGTCATACTTGATGATGCCTGTAGTTGATGCCCATAGTGCTGACGTGGCACACAGTACAGAGCCACTTCAATGCTAAAGTTTGAATGGAACACGTATGACCGTTTAAAAGACGACATTCTGATAAAATCCTAACTTCAAACGACAATATAGCAGGTGCTAGTGACGACAAGTCTCAAACAAACCAGACCCTAGTTGAAAGACAAGGGTGTTAGTCACCGATGCCCGGAGAGCGGCGGATGGAAGAATATTTTTGTAGCTTTTGCTACTGCTTATCAAATCACAAGAAACAAATCCGGCTGGAATGCTACTTCTGCTACTGACAATATGGTGTACAACCAATGTATACTGCCGGAGATGAGACGGGGATGAAACCTGGCGCCTTAATAAAAACATTAAAGGGAATCTTAGGCCCCGCCAATGAACTTGGACATCGGAAACGAGTGTCTTACATTAGGAAACAAACTTATTGACTAGCAGACATTATGGATGAAGTTAATTTAATCAAAAGTAAATCAAATTAAAAGGAATAAGTGAACTTAGGCCGGGCATGGAATGAGAAGAACTGCTAACATGTGGGACATAAGGTAACAAACTGGCCATGGAGAGACTGGACTAGAAGTGAGGGAAGACAATTAACGTAAATAACAAAGTTCGGGGGCAAGTAGGGGATTCGGATATCTTAGAATAGGAGCGATTGAAAGTGCGTGGGAGAGTCGTTCGTCCTACAGTAGATATATATATATGCTTATGATGATGATGATGATGACGAAGGTGTTGATTACTAAACTTCATCAGAACTACACCGGCAAACAAAAAGGAAACGGCGACTGAGCTCGAGTGCGCTACACTGTTGCTTCCAACTTTGCTTATGACTAGCGACGTTCGCAGATAGTCAATGTACTTCTAAGCTCTCTAAAGACACCGTACATTGTTTCGGATTGGTCATTTATGATAGCAGGAAATCATACCAAGACCTAAATTAGTTCTGTACTCCAATACCTGTCTCCTGTACGGACGAAGCATTTATCTGCTAGTTATGGATGTTTAATGACGTTTAGATACTTTCTATGAACCTTTTGTAACTTTAGTAAACACTTGGGTTTCATTACAGAAGCCTTCAGACCTGGCGCTTCTGAGAGACGCCCACTGCTCGTGTTCGTCGACGAAGTTGGAAAGGCAGGTTCTAGTGTCTATCGTTTGTCCTCACTAGCATAGTTACAGCCCTTATATAGCTTGTGTTTACACAATTGCCACGGTTTTCGCCAAGAGTTATTCAGATTATTCTTCCGAGGTGCTGTTCCCAGGAATGAACAAATTGCCTGGAGTTTGCGCAGCTGCGACCATTGGTTGATCCCGAATAGACTAGTTAAGGATTTCTATGAGCCTTAGAGTCACCCTGACGTCGATGGAGATGAATATCAGCAACTTCCATAGTGAAGACCTGTCCTGGCTGCCGGACGACATAGCCCCCGCAGTCTGTCTAATAACTTTTCAAAGTACCCTAACAGCAACAACTGAGAGAGATGTTATACTTCAAAGAAGTGCGCCAGTACCTAGTTACACCGTAACTCTCTGCGCGTCAAAAATAAAAGTAGCTACGAGCGACATGACACTATGGTTTAGAAATTTCCCACAGAGCTGGAATTGCTGATTAGGTGAAGGAATGCAACCACGACCACGACCCAAGAAAGCGTACACACTTTCTCGACTAATAATATGTTAGTGAGAAGCCTGCTGGGACCACGTAACTTAGCTTACGTAGTGCCTGGTTCATTTTTTCTCACGGCAGTGCTAGTGTCCCTGTTCGCGATTTATTTCGTCGCCGACAGTACGATTCCGGAGGCCAATCCTTTGCAACCTCCAGGCTCCCTTGGCGCGCCATGGGAGAGCCGGGCAAGTCCTGTTCGGCGGTGGCATGCACCTGTACGCAGCAGAAGACGTCGGCGAACACTCACCTGGCTGGGCGGCTCGGGCTGGCCTGTGGTTACTACGCGTACCTCCGCAGGAGCAAGGTGTCCGGCGACTCGCTCGGGGCTTCTGTCCTTGCCGCGGCGGCTGGCGAGAAAGGCACCCCTCTGGCGGTGGGCGCACTCGAGGGAGAGGAACAACGGCTGCGAGGCCCGAGTGCCCGTATAATGGGAACGTGACGTCTGCCCTCAGGAAGCCCCCGCCGAGCCAGCCACCACCGGACCCGCTCCTCCCGAAAATAGATGCCTGCGCGCACGGTAAAAAGAGAAACCGCCGCCGCCGCCACTCCAGCTGCCCTGGGCCCCGGCTAGCACCCGGTGCCCCCCCGTTCCCTCCCCTCTCTTTCCCCCTCCTCGCACCCTCCAATGCCAACTGCCACCGCTCTTGCCACGGCTGTCCTTACTCCAGGTACGACGGGACTCCTAACGCGAAGAGGGAATCTCGGAACTGATCTCTACCTGGGCGGAACGCGTAGGGGTGATGATGGGTGAAGGGGGACAGTGCGGGTTTTGTATGACTGAAGTTGCAGCGATGCTTACTACTAAAGCTCGACGTTGGGATTGTTGGGTACACATTTTGACTACTTCGAAAAACAGCGTAGAGAGAAGGACTTGGGAAGTGACAAACAGCGTTCGTCAGCGCTCTTGTTTGTCACTTCTGAAGTCCTTGTCTCTGCGCTGTTTTTGAAGCAGCTATGCTTGTAACAAACAAGGCGGATTGTTCAGCGCAGGTTTCAACATGGCTGCGTAGGGGACTTGTCAGCCGACGTAGCTTCTGAACCAGTTCGTAAAAACAGTTGACGAAGTCCCTGCTGTACGCATGCGGTGAACGTGCAACTGCATAGATGAACAAAAAAAAAGGGAGAGAGAGAACCTCGGAAATATTTCCATTGCAGTCTTTGTCGATCTTTCCGTCAATGATAGCCGAAAGTGGAGAACCAACAATGGTTTAGGTGCCCGGAATGTACGTGAAAGCATACTTTTTAATCAAAGTACTCGACGGAAGCGGGAAAGCGTGGTAAGAAATGCAAGCAATTGCAAAATGTGGCACGTACATTATTTGTTATGGCAGCGCGTTTTGTTGTCGTCGGAAGCTGCTAAATTTTGTTTCAGAGCGAGAGAGTAATTTTACAGAAAGAGAAAGCCACAAACAGGTCGGCCTCATCGTATAAGCTGTGTTCGGTTACTCTGTGCGCGGAAAGAGGAAGGGAAAAAAAGCGGAAATTGGGAATGACAAAGCTAAAAAAGATGGAGAGATGATATGGCCACACAGCGATAGATGATTGCCTGTATTAAATACAGTTCGTGTAGAACTCTTTATCAACAGGGGGCCTTATATTTGGCATCCTTGTCTCACCTCTTTAAACCACTTTACTCTACAACCTCGATGATAAGCCGCTACGCCGCAAAACATCAGCACAGCTTCGAATGCCTTATGTGCGCTCGGCAAGTCTAACCAGGAACCAGGGCGTACTCGGACATAACGCGGTCGTCTTAACGTGTTAATGCTATGGCTAATTCCTCTCGCGAATGCGCTAGCACGGGCAGTCACAGAGAACACGTGGGACCGACCAGCCGGCGGGCATAGCGGGTAAGGCATCGCCTTCGCCATCCAAAACATCTGGGATCATCTCTAGAACAAGGAACCACACACAATCGGGTTCACATCACACCACCTCTGATGTGCTGGTGGCGATGTGTAAAGACTGTACCGTCGGTGAAACAGCGTCGGGTGGCTTCGCTGAGCACCGGAAGGCAATCTGAACCTGCAATCACGGTCAAATCGACGGAGCCTTTCATGAGTATGGTCACGGTGATCAAGTGACTAACCGTGGTGCCACGGAGAACGGTGGAAAGAAGAGCGGTCGTGTACGGCATTTCAAATAGCCGACGGACGACAAGAGTGTCTACTGAAGTTTCTTTCTTTTTTTTTTTTTTTTTGCTTCCACGCCAGCTCAACAATTGCCCTGCAGTTACCGATCCCCTGATACTTAGTGGAAGGTAACAACACGGCCTCGTTTCAACCCAAAAGAGCATAGCTACGCAAGAAGGCCATGTCCTTACCATCCAGCGGGTACCAGACCGTTGTGGGCTGCGGGTTAAGGGATACACTGCTGCCGAAGCAGTGTATCAACCCTTTAAAAACGACTGCTGCTCACATGTAATTTCTTAAGACCATTTTATCGTTGATTTTATGTGACTTGTTAGGAAACCGTAGTTTGCCTTATTCTTTGAATTAGGCGACCGAGCACTGGCGACTTCATCAAACTTCAACCAGACGTACTTTGGAAATACTGCACTTCTCTGAACAAACGCAGTTCTACGGGGCTGAAGTTACCAACAGCTTCGTTGACGAAGCCATTCGTTACTGTTGTCCTTCTAATCAGCACAATGGATTTGAAATTCTCCAAGGGCTCCAGCAGAACAATCCTCCAAGCCCGCTGGTAGTGCTGAGGCAGTGGCGTGTCACGAAAGAACTGCTACATTTTGTCCACTTCTGTTGTATTGATCACGTAGACGGCCCCTGCGGAGCACGTGAATGCACGCACGCACGCACGCACGCACGCAAACACCCACAGGAAAGTTACGACAGGTTGCAGCGATACAACGCAGTGTTTCTGATGAATTTTATCGGATGTTTTGTTACGTAATTTACTTAGAGTATAGTCGACTCGGAACGCTTACTTCCATTACAGGTTTGCAAGTTATCTGTAACAACCTTGCCTGATAACATGAACATCAGGTAGTGGTCCAATCTGCGGGTGCTGCCCCGTTCGCCTGTGCGCCTTGTGACGTCAGGTGCCCTGGGCGGTCGTTGACGCACGCTGACCCGCTTTCGAGGCCGTTTATTTTTTTATTCGGCCTGCGCGTCAAACCCGTTCTTTCCACACGTCAAACGCAACGGTTCGCTGGCTGGCTGGCAGGCCACCCGCGTTCTTTTCGGCGCTATACGGAGCCCGAGACCGTTATGCGAACCCATGAACGAGCTCACAGACAAGGTGTGCCAATGGCCCCGAAATAGAGGGAGAGAAGAGCAGGGCCGGGACTACGAGGAGGCGCGAAGAGGGGCTCGGAGTTTGACGACGGCTGAGTGACTCAGTAGGCGACGCACGGGGGCGTTTAGAGAGAAAAAGAGAGAAGTTTCGAAAATAAGGGAGCGACAAATTTCGCCACTGCACCTTTGACGGGAGTTCCACTAATTAGAGCTGTGAGCGATGAACCATCGGGGAATGCCCTCGTGCATCCACCGGTCAGAGTAAAGATGCGAAAAGAACGTCGGGGCTATTTTGGGAGCTTGTACGCTTGCACATTTTTTGGGAGTACGGACAGTGTAGTGAACTTGTGGACGTATTGTTTGTGTATTGCATCGTACAGTTTAAAGGGACCCTGCAACACTTTCGATAAGCCCTTTCACTCTTTCCTTCACGTCTGGAACCACTGCGAAAGCTATAGTTATCGCCAGCACGGAGCGGCACTGCGTGATTTGCTCGTCGCATTTGATACACCTTCCATTTCTGCTTTGTTTCTATGGATTTTTTTTAAAGTTGCTGTCGAAAAGCGTTCATTGCTGCAACTAAAAGAACACCGGCCAACAGCCGCTAGACGTCCTTAGTGACGTAATTCAAGCCGTCGAAGAATGTCAAGACAGGGAAAAATAGAAAAATCTTTTGAGCGAGTTTCCAAGTTATCTGATGGGCATAAAGTAGTAATTTTTGTCTGAGGTACTTTGCGACCCCCTAAAATAAGTACTGGGTGTGGTGGGTGACTACGTTCTGCAAGCACTTCAGATTTAAAAAAAAAAGTTGAAAAAAGCGTTGCGGCGTCTCTTTAACCCACATAACACAGTTCTTTATTGTTTTCCGTTTGTCTGCCGCGAATACGTGTCAGAACAGAAACTACCATGCGCTGTTCGGCCCTCAAAACTACCATAGTGACATCACATCGGTTTCCAATGTGGTTTCTGGCTGTCTCAGCCTCCAAAACTTTCTTTTCGTCCATTTAAGGGTTAATCGTCGCTGTATTTGTTCACGCACGGATTGGGGGTTTTTTAAACGCTAGCAATACGTTACATACAGTTTTGTAAACTCGCAGTGTGTCGTCACAGCTAATGTCACTAGCGATATTCTGTTCCAATATAGGCACAATACGGGCACTCCTGGTGCGACGTAAAACGTTAATTAAACGTGTTGCTTTGCCACTTCACACCTCTAAACCGGCTTAGAAGATAGCAAACCGTTCTTATTACCAAAACAGTGCCCAGAATTGAGCTGAAAGAGCATTTTGAAATAAAAAATTCACGTAGTCTGGAAAATAATAATGGCGTTGCTGGGGCTGGAACCCGGGGCGTTCGTTTCAAAACCCACGATTCCACCCCTACGCTCCTGATGGTTTTTTTTTCTCTTTATTGAGTGGTAGAATACGCTCAAACATGGCAGTACGAGGACACTACATAGTCAAGCAATACACTAAATCTGGGAAAAGCACAAACACATCAAAATTCGTGCAAGCATGCACAAGCTTTCAAAAGAGGGAATCAGTAAGGTGGTTGGTCAAACGAATTATACGCGCTATGTACAAACGCCACAGTTTTTCGCAAATATGACTTTGTTGATCTTGGTGGATCACCATGCCTGTCACATAAGCGACGTCACCACAGACTGTACAAACCAATCAAATAGCTGAATGGCAAGAATCGGACTGAGGAAAGCGTGATGTTCATACCTTTTCTGAGCGTTCGCAGCCAAATGTCCCGGAAAAAAAACACAGCATGTCTGCAATTTACAAAAGGGTGCACAATTGTCTCTGGTCCAGAAAAGAAGCGAGAAAAGAAATCTGTCGACCAAGCTATTCCAGAAAAGAAATCTGTCGACCAAGCTATAAACAGACCCCGGTCTTTCATACAAGTTTTAAAAAGGACCGTACCAGTGTATAATTTAAAGAAAACACTTTGACACCTCGCGGAGTACACATTTTACAAAGTCTAATGAGGACGCCGTGGTGAGAACAATGGAGGTATGTGACAGTACATAAAGACACGGAGAAAAATCCCAGAAGCCAGGGCATCGCAAATGGGCTCGTGCGAAGCAATAAATATGTACTCAAGGCTAAACTGAGCCTGTAAGAAGCGAAACGTGTCAGCCACTTCGAGAAAACTCCGCGCACTTCGGACTGCTTCCACAGGCACTGAAGACACAACAATATCAGAGAGAAAGAAAATGTGCAAGACGTGCTTACAGCACAACTTTCGAAAACGGGTGCTGAACATCTCTAAATAGAATAAAGTAGAATAAGGAGAATAAAGTAGAATAAGTAGAATAAAGTAGACAAGCTGCCAAACAAAAAGAAGAACAAGAATAAGTCCCCATCGCACAACCGGAAGAAAAGGTTTGTTGCGACGCATTGGATCACTACGCGAACACCAGAAAATCGACGTCCTTTTTTCTCTTTACTGCATGGAAGACTAGCTCTAAAAGCTTATGATCACACCCTACCATAAATGGCAGTACGTTCACTGACATATACTTTAAAAGCCAGGCATAGGCACGTACGCCTCAAAAAGATGCAACCACTCCGGCGGCTGCGATCGCGCCGCATAGGCAGTGTACACAAGCGCACATTGTTCGCGAAAAATTGACTTAGTCCCCCGAGGTTTTTCCGCATTGCGGTAAATTATGCGACGCTTCCACAGGCTGCAAAGGCTACTGACGTAGAACGGCGGGACTCTTTTAGCAGTTACATAAAATAGTAGAAGGAGTGTTCTAAGTGAAGCAGGGGATTGCGCTGGTTGCGCGCAGGAAATGCCTGGCTTAAATTGTGAGGGGGGGGGGGGGGGGGGGGCGATAGTGCGAGCCAAACATAACTTTGGAGCACACTATTCTCGCTAAAGAACATGGCCTACGCATTTCAGAATTTAATATGGTAAGGTCATTAGATATTGTTTACACTTCCTTCAGTGTCCCTTGAAATGCGAGACAAATTTCTACTTGATTCTGTTAGCATCTAGGAAAACGGCATTATTTAATTGTGGGCTTTAGAGTGCCGAAGCTACACGCACCTGGTATATGGGGCGCAGGCATTCTAATACACCGGAACAATTAAGTCCTCTTGGGTTTCTTAAAACGTGACGAATTTTCGAAACGCCCAAATTCGAATCGCACTCTGTATTCGACGAAACTCGCCCAGGTAGTGGCATAGATAGACAGTTACAAGCCTTTTTTTTTCTTGCGATTTCCAAACATCGCTGTGTATCTCTTAAATCCGGATGTACAAGAATATTACCGGTTTATGGTTTCAACCGAATTTTACGGTTTCAACCTGGAAACCGATAAACTAGCCTATATTTTATAAAATTGTAGCTTATACTGCGTTTTTTTTTTTTTCCAGCCTTCACCTTAGGAACGTTGCTGTGACCAGAATTTCGGAGATGTGGCCCCCGATGACGGTAATGATATGCTGCAGCGTTACAACAGGGAGGACCAGAGGTTGTGGAACCGGGAGTTGAAAGCTGGCTGCTGGGGCCGGTGCAGTTTTCAGTCTGCATTCAAGTCTTTCTCCGCGCTCTTTATATTCTTTTCAGGCCCTGTAGTGACGGTATATTATGATTCGGCGGTGGAGGCGGAAGGGTAGAGGGAGAGGGGTGTTCTCCGCGCTCTTTATATTCTTTTCATGCCCTGTAATGACGGTATATTATGATTCAGCGGTGGAGGCGGAAGGGTAGAGGGAGAGGGGGCAATGTCAAATGTTGGCTGGCTTTACGCCAGCAAAACGCACCCTGCTGGCTTCTTAACATAGCACAAGCCTTGAAGTTGGCTTTTTGCAAAGCGTTAAGTTGTGCAAGAAAGCCGAACCCTTAAAACATTGAAACAGGCGTGCTAGCACAAGCAAGGGCTCGCGAAACAAAATGCTTTAACCACATGTCACTGGTTGACATAGGTTGCCTTATCGTGACTCGACAAGCAGTCTGCGACACATCCTCATTTCAGGACTGCTCGGTGGGATATTTGCGGTATATATGCGCTGGCTGTGATGCCAGAACCCGCGACCGTTCAGGCGCTCGCCAGTGGCACTACCACGACGATCGTCACAAGGGGCGGCAGGTAGCAACAGTAGGGACATTTTTTTTACCTGAGCTGGTGCAGATTAGTGCAGTGTCATGCAGAACAGTGCAGAGTGCTACTGAGTACAGCCAGTTCAGGTAAAAAATATGCCTCTAGTTTTGAACATCCTTGAAGGAAACAAAACGGTACACTAATTCTATAAAAAATAAGTGCTCTCTGTTTACCAGCTATAATAGCGCATTTTGTATTTTAAGTTTTGCTGCTTAAGGCTTAGGCCTGCACACTGCGGTTTTACTGAAAGCAGAAAGAGCAGAAATACACGCCATTGCTACACCAGACCTGTTACCGAGCAAACACGACAGGTATCTAACGGGGAAATGCACCACAAATAGCAACACCAGTACCTTAGTAGTGTACAGTCATGGACAAATGAAATGCGAACAAGAATATATAAACCAGAGCGCGCGAAATTTAAAAGTACTGTTCGTGGAGGTCCACAAATAGCACGCTGTTGGCACATTTGGACAGCCCCATTTACCAACTTTGTTTATGTAATTACGCCACCCGTCAGTTTGACTTGCATTAAAGGAGATCGCGCTATTTGTGTGTTCTGGTTCATATGTTCGCGTTCGCGTTTCATTTGTCGATGTCTGTCCCTGCAGGTTCACCAACCCAAAGCCAGAAGCAACATTTGCAAGCATGCCACGTGTCCACGCTTTTATTTGGTTTCTCTTTTAAAATATACATCGTTAAGACGTGCCTCATGTATTAGCGCACTTTTAGAATCTTTGCAATCGTTTACATGTAGATGAACAGCTTAGGCTGTATAGGTTTTGCCCCCTAGGAATGAGCGACTGAATTTCTTCGGGACCCTAAGCACTTCAGAAATCTCTGTGGGTCTGTTTTGCCGCAACGCGCAAAGATTACAAACCTCTGCGACAAATCAAGGAAGGTAGGCTAATTGCAAGTCTCAGCCGATCTTTTGACTCGAAAAAGGGAATATGCGCTTTAACACAACGCAATGCAAACAAAAAGACGCTTTGCATTACGCAATGTCCCAGAGGCGGAGGTCGTGTTCCTGAGTCAAATGGTATCCCTGGCGTCGTTATTCGTATTATTGCTATACTGGAAACGGTGATTGGTTCGTCGGGTGCATCGGTGCGGGGATATTTAGGAGTGCACCGCCAGAAAACGGCCTTTTCTCGCATGCGCCGCAAATGTTCTCTCGCTGCACGCTCAAACTGCCTACAAGCTGTTCAGCCCGTAAAAATTTCGAGAAATATTGGAAATCTAGAAATTGCGGCTCTGTCCACCCTTCCGGAACACTTTTGATGCCTGACCCCGTTTTTTAAGCATTATTGCAGATAAATTGCGTTTGTTCTGCGTGCGTGTTTTTCCCGTATTTAGTTACTGACAACCTCACATTTGCAAAAAAAACAAAAAGAAACAAAAAAAGAATAAATAATTAGAACGTAAAGGGGAACGTAGCGTGAGTGTCTGTGTTCCCCCATCTAAATTCCCTGCAGGGCTTCGCATCTTGTATCGACTACCCCTGGAAGCCATTTTGAGTGGCTCGACAGATCCATACCGACGTCACGGTTCAAGGGGAAGGTCGCGATGCCGATCCTTCATCGTCTCGGCAGGGGGCAACGAGGGAGGGCATAGGGTATGCGTTCGGCGTAGGCAACCACAAAGCGATCGCATTTTTGTTCTTTTCTTTGGTAGAGGCAACAACTGGATCGCAGTGGCAGAAATTACGGTTGCCTAAGACACTCACCGCACGGTCGGTGCCACCGGTTCCGATTGTGCAAGGCACGGCAGGTGCGCGAAAGCTCTGGGCCATTCTGCCGCGAAGATTGTTATCGTGATAAGTTTCCAGGAAACTTCGCTGCCAACACCCTTGTTCTACGGCCTTCTTAAGTTAGGCTTAGAGGGACTTTTGCTTATGTTAGTACAAACTACTGATTCATATCATCGGGTTCAACGCGCTGACGCTACATCTGGACTATGAGGTGCGCTGAAGTGGAGGGCTCCGAATTAATTTTGATCACCTGGGGACATTTAACGCGCATCAAAGTATCGACACACAACCGTTTTTGTTTTTGTCCTCAATCTGAAAAGCAGCCACCGTGGCTGGGATCGAACCCACGACCTTGGGCTCAGCAGCACTTTGCCACAGTCACTGAGCCGCCGCGGCGGGTAGTACGAACTACTACGGGAGACATTAGGCCCGAAGTTTGATCATGAGCACGGCATGTACTCTATTCACGGATAACATTGTGTCTAATCGTTACAAGGCGCTTTCGTTTCATATTTGTTGTAGCCCACGGTTTTTCAAGGCTCCAGGACTGCCACATAAAGCACGTGATACTGCGATTGACTGGCCTTACTGTGCTTAGTAATTTCTGGTATTGGGCCATCTCGGCATCCATGTCTTTGTGCGCAGAATTGTTTCCGTTTCGGACAGCCAATGGTGCCCCTAGATGCTGTTCTAGAAGGAAACAATTTGTTGGCCCTAAAGTTTTCACCTATGAAAGTTAGAAATAAGTGAAAGCTTATACTTTGATGAGCTTAAGAGGGGGAGCGGCAGAAGAGAGACAGAGAATGTGTTTAATGGTGAAGGCAATATTAGTCTGACGTTATCTGAGAAACCAGGCTTATATATATCTATGATGTCAGTTTGTATATTGCGTTCCAAATTAGGTGTTTTCAATGTCGCTGCGTGCATTGGCACAGTTGATACTTGACGTACTGGGTAACGCTAGGCTGTGCGGGGCTTGGACTTAGAATATTACTTGCTTGTTAAAGTAGGCGGTGGACATTTGGCTACCTAGTAATGTCCTGATCCTAGCAATGCAGGCCTTTGGCGATTTGTCGGTCGCTCAAAGCTGCGAGGCAAGGGAAGTCCCCGCTGAGATTTTTTTGATGCTGCTCGTTACTTGTCTATAGGATGCCTGGTTGCACGGACCGGAAGGATTCATGGTTTTTTCTTGCTTCGCGCATCGAATTTCATTGTACTGCGTTCCACGGTGGTCAGCTGCGACTCCGGTGTTGACTGATTGTCTATTGTGTTGGTCGGAAGAGCGTCTGCCGCTGCGGCGATGTCTACGTCAAGCCTATACCTTTAGATAATAGCATGGCCCGGCGGTTCTGGGAACGTTTGTGGTGTGTCGTTAGCCCGATGGTGCAAATCTTGGGACCAGAAAATTTTCGTTGTCATTAGGTACTCGATGATACCATCATTTACCGTATTAGTGCAAGTAAACCGCAGAAAATGCTCTTGAAAGCGGGAGTCTATGCGAGGTGCGTCTTACTCGCTGCTGATCGGCGAAGAACGAACAGTGACAGTGTGAGTCTGTCTAGCGCTATACGAACCATCTTCTACCGTTTAACATAAAATTATTTTTCCTTTTAGTTTGTCTCGGCGATATCGGGCGTGCTTTTCGGCGCCAGTTTGTGGCGTGAGTTGTCTGGCAATATTTTGTTCATTGTCGGATTTTCGGCGTCTCGTTTTTAAAACCCATTTCTGCTCACGTGTGCCACACTAACAAAAAGACCCCTTCTGTGCTAATAGTGTTAATGACTTAGGCGAATATGACCATATAATTTTTTTGTATATCCCCATGACACTTAAACACCTGTCCCCCCCCTCCCCTCCAAGAAAACTAAGAGTTCTATTTGAGAACAATACTTTCTCGTGTATTTGAGAACAATACTTTTGCGAGTTTTGTCCTCAGATTTTCTTTATTTTTTTCATGAGCAGAATTGGTCATAACTTACGGACATACTGTCATAAATTCCAGATGGAAAGCAAGCTGCCGTTTCGTACTGAACTGCGACATTCTCTCATCGGGCTCATACAAAGCTTTGTGGCTCCCACGAGTATCGCGTACAAAGGCTACTTCTGGATATACCCCACACGATAACTTCATTTAAACGAGATAAATTAACAATCTCTCACGACAGCCCCTGTTCCCGTGATTGAGTCTATATACGATTCGTATCCCTTGAGCGATTCTGTGCGGAACCTTTTCGAATTATTTAGGCAACGATCCCCTTTAGACGTTATATTCTTATGGCAGGTTTCTCTACTTGAGCCCGCTGCCATTTAATCCAGCGGGATCAGTGACCTCCAAGAGAAGGTGGTAACCACTTTTGAGATTGTACTTGCCCACACACTCCCCCTCTTCTTTTCCTTTCTGACTCTAGGCATCATTATCTTTTTTGTTCGAGTCCCGGTCGTAAGACTCGTAACGCGTATACGCTACAGCTTTTAGACATTTCCCAAGCGGCGCTATCGCGGCTCGGTGTTGCAATGTCCTCGAAGTCTGGCAGTCTCTTTTCGTAAGGATTTCCGCTCTCCCTCCTATCACACCCTTCCGTCTTCGCCGTGAAACGCTAGCTACTCAGAAGGTCCAACGTCGGCGAAAAGTCGATCGGCGCCTGTGATGCCGCGCAGCCGTACGGCTAACTTGATCGGTTAACCTGAAGCAGCTGTTAACAACTCGCTCGGAGAAGATCGTACGAGCGAAGCGTGCGGAGGACATAGCAGCCCGTCATCAGGAAAAGGATTAGCGGCAGCCAATGTCGTTCTAGTGCTACGTGCTTAGCGGCTTGTTCAGAACCCATTTCATCAAGAAAAGGGAGCAGCTGGCACGATGGCTTCTCAAGTGCTGAAACTTTTGCTGCTTCTGGCTCCCATATTTCTGGCGTGTGCGTATATAACGTACATCGAGGTCCGTCTTCCACTGCCGGTGAGTTCTGGTTATGTACTAAAAGGCTTTCATAGTAACCGATTATTGCAAAAAGTTTGGAGCGCTTTAGAGGTGGTTATTTGTATAGCCCCCGTATTTTCTATACGCATGGATTTGAGATAGGTGTTGTTTGTCGGTCCATACCGACAACAGTAGAAGGAACAGCACTTGTTCCAGCGTTAACTGGAAATCTCGAACCTCAACGGTCGGTGTACAGCCTTTCATTATCGCTATTTTGAATTACTTATGCGAGAGCTGAAGTAACTCCGTTGAAGGAATTTATTTGGAGTAGCTGAAATCAAGAAGGGTTAAAGTATAGACTTTTTTCACAGGCGTAGAGCTACTTGCTAGTATTATTGCAAACATCGATTGACTTGTCTCGCCTTGACGGCAAGCGCCGACTAAGTCTTTAATGTTTTAAACCGTCAAAGTTTATTTCAAAGAGTTCAATAACGCGTGCCACACAAGTATACAAATGAAGTTCCTATGAGAGAGAGAAAGAAAGATAAACGCTTATTTGACGCGGCCCATGTCCGGGCTGCCGAAAAGGTCCAAAGATTGGGTACCGCAGGCGGAACCGCCTATTTTACTGCGTAATGAATAATTCCAAGCATTGAACAGATTGATAGGCGGGTACAAATTGTAAACACATAATATCCTAATAAATAATCAATTAAAGTAAATTAATATTAATCAAGACAGGACTAAACTGTCTAATACAAATTTGACCCGAAGTCTGATACACGGTTATGAATTCATGCGAAATCGCGTTATTGCAAAACGAAGGAAGTACGATTGAGTTGTTAACAGTGTGTTGTGTTGTGGAATACTTCGTTATAAATAACCGTAACCGTAATAAAAATAACTCGAGTTGAAAACTTCCTAGCGCACCCGTAACCAGTATCAATATCGCAGACTGAATTTTCGGTTCCTTTAGCTACATACAATAATACTCTTCAAAAAAAAGAAAATTACAGTCACAATTGAACGCTTTTTTTAAATTAGAGTCGTTAAGAATTGTTTGTTTTCAAACATTTTTCCCTAATTTGGCCAAAACGAAGTTATACCGAGACACAAAACGTCTACTATCTACTATTATACTAAATAAAAAAGGGGCATATGAAGTAAAAGGTCCCCATTCATTCTTTTAAGGAACATGATACCGTGGCTATACTGATATCGGCTACAAAGGAGCAGAGTGCACAATGTGCGCTATTTTCTAGCGCAGCTTCTGTCGTTTAGTCTAATCGCGTGCTTGGCCTTGTCATTCACCAAATTCGCACATTTTGTCACACTGATTGACTGCTCTTACGCATTGTGGTGAAGCCCCCCTGCACCAATTTCTTGGTGTGTACGTATGACATATCTCTCTATTTTTCCAATGGCAACAATTAACATTGTACATTTTAAAATAATCTTTTGGTTCAGCTTCACTACCAATTCATCCAGCCAACACAACAAATTTGGTAAATACCCATTGAAAGTATGCGATTTGAATTTTTTTTCGCTCCACGTTTTTTTTTGGCGGGCGGGATATGCAATGAGTTTTAAAGTGTTGGAAGCGAGGCGAAAGTGGGAAGGTGAAAGTTCTTTTCTGATGGAGGAGAAAAGAGAAAACGCCCGCGTGTCTGAGATTTTGGGGTACGTTAAAGATCTCCAGGTGGTCAAAATAATCCGGAGCCCTCCACTACGGTGCGCCTCATTCCATGCGTTGCGTCGCCGCGGTAAACCTCATAATCAATCGTAAGTAGAAGTTTGGTTTCCGCTGTGGCCTCACGCGTTGCAAGCATGATGTTCTGCGTTACGAAGCGTCAATGCGTCGATCGCATCTTCGAGTCAGCTGATTACATGTTCTTGCCATTCGCCGGATTTGCGATGTTGGGGGCATGGACTGGTCACTCAAGTGTATTGTGATGAAGCCGAACCACGGGAGTGCCTTAGAGAGATGTAACTTCACTAGGAAGAAATTTATTATTTGCAGTAGTTCATTGATTGATTGATTGATTGATTGATTGATTGATTGATTGATTGATTGATTGATTGTCGGGTTCGATGCGCCGACGCAACGCAGGCGATGAGCCGCGCCATTGCAGCTCGCCATGCATTAGTTCATTGATTGATTGATTGATTGATTGATTGATTGATTGATTGATTGATTGATTGATTGATTGATTGATTGATTGATTGATTGATTGTTAAGTTCAACGCGCTGGCGCAACGCAGGTGATGAGGCGCGTCATAGTGGAGGGCTCTGGATAAATTTTGACCGCCTGGGGATCTTCAACGTGGGCCGAAATCACGTACACACGGGCGTTTTTTCTTTTCGCCTCCATCAAAAAACAGCCGCCACGGCCTGGAATCGTACCCGCGTCCTCGTGCTCAGCGGCACAACTCCTAGTCACCGTGGCGGGTAAATGCAGTAGTTCAAATGATTAACAATGAATGTATAATAAAAGCAAGTGCGAGCCTTTGTGTTTTCGAAAGTTCTGGTTGTCGTCTGGTTTTCGAAAGTTCTTTTAAACAGTAACCAATTTTTAGAGGCGAAAGCGGCATACAACGTAATTTTAGTTTAGGTGTGTTTCTATGATGATTCCACGGGACGAAGCATTTTCGTGTTGCGAAATTGGTTTTGGATTGATCTACAAGAATGGGCTGTACGGCTTTTTTAAGTGGAAATATGCAGGCAAAAACGTTTTTGTGGAGGTAATAGTAAGTCCAGAAGTAAGGCAGAGAGGGAAGGGGTCTGCCAGTAAATTAGAGATAAAGACATCAATACCCAATGACACGATAAAATAGAGGCGCAAAGGTAGGTCAAAATGTATGTAAAAATAACAGCGGGCCTAGGATTGAACCTTGGAGAACACACCGGTTTGATATTGCCTTATTTCGTTAAATGTGACTGTTGACGGAAACACATTTATACCGGTCTTGAAGGAAATTTTCTATATTAGGTGGAATGAAGGAGGAACTGGGACAAACAAGCAAAGCTTTTCTTTTCGTTACTTGGATGTACAACCCTAATATCTACAGCCTAGCCGGGCCATAGTTAAAGCTCACCACTCTAAAACACGACAATTGTTCCCAGTCCGTGCCAACTGCGTGGAAAGCGGTTTCGACGCAGATAGCGTTGTAGAAATAAAAGTAAAGGCGGGTTCCCTTTCTGCCGATGTCGTTAGGAAAGGGAAGAATTTGAGAAAAAATAAAAGTCTGCATGTGCAAAACGCGTTGTACAAAAGTAGCAGCATGGTTACAGCGAGATTTACCAAGCGACGCGACGGATGACGCAACAAACACCTACCGCCGTTGCGCTCTGCCGGTCGGCTTAGGCAATCGAATTCTTCAACGACGATAAGACGAGGTGATGTCACCTACCCGCGCCAAAAAGGAACGTCCCTGCACGCGATCAGTACTTTGTTTCCTAAACTCTAATGTTCTACTTTCCCCTATACAGAGAAATTGCACAACTGCGGCCTTAACACTGATGATTTCCACGTCCACACTTGTGAAGGTCCACATTGAGGTTGACTAAGTATCAACATCCTTGGCCAAAACAAGAATAATGGGGTTTATATGAATAGCTGAGAATAGCTGAGAATAGCTCGTGTGGTAACCTAAAATCGGCCTGTGTCCTGGCAGGGGAAGCGGGCACCTCCGGGCTCCCCGTGGCCCGAACCGCAGATCTGGCACAAGTCTCCGCTTCGGAGGAGTCTGGACCCGGACACCTTCTCACTGTATTCGGCTGCCGCCGAATGGTGCGACGTGGTAGCCAGGGCCCTGTCTCGGTACCGCAAACTGGCCTTCCTCGAGGACACATCGCAGCGGACACATGGTCTGTCGGCGGAGCTCGACCACGAGGTGCTTCCAGCGCTGCGAGTCGACGTGGCCAACTACATGGGGCCGCAGCACTGCGGCTACCCGCAGCAGAAGGACGAGGAGAGCTGTGAGTTGCTTGAAGAAGACTAACTAAAACAAACTGCGTAGCCACCTTAGCGTGAACGTTACTCTCTTGCCCACCTTTTTGTTGAGGTTTTCGTGCTGCTGCTCGCTTTGTATAGCCTCCACGTGCATGTCTCTGAATCCAAAACCATTTCTCTTCTTTTAAGACACCCTCGAAATACCTCCGCACGGAGACGCTGTCCTAAAGTCTCAAACAGTCTGGGGTGCCCTCCGGGGTGAGTTCTAGAGTTTTATGATACATACATACGCCTTTCAAGATGGCACAAGTCATAGTTACGGGCGCGAGAAAAAGATGATCCGCGTGTTGCTTCTTCCAGGACTTGAAACGTTCAGTCAACTGGTGCACCAGGACCCTGTTAGCAAGGCGGTAAGCCAAGGGAAAGGCTGGATCTTCTCGTTCTGGTGGTATTGTTGATCTATCAAACAAAAAGGAAAGGGAGCTAACGTGGCATGTCAAGGCCAGAGACCCAGTTTCAGGTAGCACAAAAAGCACAAAAAAAGACTTCCGAAATTACTATGTAATTTGTGATTTTAATGTTACAGCATATTTTTAGTTTATATAGTCACATGGCGTGTTTACAGTAGACTTTTCATTCAAAATTACCATTGCAGACGATAAAAAAATGCGACGTAGTAACCCCAACACACACTACCGGGCGTTAACGCATGCCCGCGGTATCATCATCGACAAAGATCGGCATGATAGGCTGAGAAATGCCTGTTAAAAGTATATAAAGAAAAATAAAGCCTTATTTTATTCCGAGCGAAGACTGAGGAACTTTTGTGTGGCGATTAATTTACACTCTAAATCTATATATTTCGGCGTCACGAGGGGTCCAGTGACCTTACGTTTACGACGTCCTGCTTTCAGTTTCTCGTCAATGTCACCGTGGTGAACGACTTCCCGCGGTTTTCGTACCGCGGTGTGCTTCTGGATTCGTCAAGACACTTTCAACCGATCAAGCTCCTTAAACAAAACTTGGTGGGTATACGGTTAACGCTGAATATGTGTGCGCCACAGTTGTAACTCGGGTTTTCTTTCTATTTAGTTGTTTTTTTAATTGAGTTCTTAGTTTTGCCTTCGTTTTTATTTCTCGTTTAGTTTTGCATCGATCTAGTTTTTTTTTTTTTTGCAGGGTAAGCGCAGTGCTGCATGTGCGCTTACCCCGCATGCGATTACACTTTTAGTCCACGATTGGACTCACAGCGATACTGACTACCTCTGCTAGAAACCAGGAAGCAAAGCCTTATGGATTAGGCGAAGTGTCAGGTTGGACGAAGAAAATGTACGCACATTTTAACAATGCCGAAGTACTTCCCAATACGATCGCATTTCCTCTCCTGTGTTCTCTTTCTCCGCAATAATTTTGAGGCAGCTCGGCATCGCGGAGACTGGCATGCGAACCTACCAATGCGGCGCATGAGTGCTCACGTGTAGAATCGTGAAGCAGGCAAGCAAGAAGACGTTAACAGGGTGGTCAAATTACTCAGGCACGCCTTTTAAGTAACAAGTGTAAAATGAAGCCACCTTCCCTAATCGACTCATTACTAATATAGTGTACTCCTTGCTCATCGGTCTCTATAATAAGTATAATACCTACAACGAGCAACGTTTTGTGATGTTTTTCACTTCCTCTGTGCCTTAGTTGTTCTTCTCGGCTTCCATTCCTACATGCTGATAAAATTTTCGGTATCTATATGGGCCGTTTCACATTTAACCTAGCCTAGGGAAAAACATTTATAATTTTGATCCCTAGTCTCGCGCTTGGGTACAGCTGTGGCATTGATTCTTCGTTTCTTAGCGCAAATAAACCACCAGTGACATCATGGCAGGGATTTTTTTTTGTGACCGTCCTCGGCGTGGTCAGAAAGCAAATTGAAGTTGTTCTTTCTCTCTCCATTTCAATCCGTCAGTCCCCCAACCCACACTGTCATTTGTGGCATGACATTGTCCCTCCCATGTGAGGGATTTCCCTCCTCATGGCGTTAGTGAGGAGTAGAATGACCACCAATGCCTCACTTCATGGCTTCCTACATTTAAATGTTGTGACTGCGCGATCGAACGATGGACAACTTCATTTGTCTATAATTTTATCAAAGCCCAACCCCCATTTATTTTTCTAGGATGCCATGGCCTACAACAAATTCAACGTGTTCCACTGGCACCTCGTCGACGACCAGTCGTGGCCGCTGGAGATGGTGACGTACCCAAACTTAACGCAGGTACGAAAAGCTTGCCTTCGAAAAGCTTGGCTGAGAAAGTGCAGTGCTCAGAGCGTGGAATAGAAATCACTTCTTTTTGACAATAGGGAAGTTGCCATAACAACGCAGGCGGTATTCTAGGGTTCAAAAGAACGACTACGGCCTGCGTCAAAGTTCATGTATTCTCTTCACGTATCGCATGTTACGAGTAAAATTACTATCTGCACTTTCATTTCAATTCGTATTACACAGGTCTTTTCAGTGCATAGAAATACTGTCTAACAGAAATAGGCAGAAATTCCTAAGTTTTGTCCCTGCGGTCGTGAGTACGCATGCTGCTATATAAAAGATATACGTTCTGACCCTACCCGCGATAAATCCGTGCAATTGAAGCGCAGCCCGCCGAGATAAAACACAAAACCATAGCATGCAACAGGATTCAAACCAAACTATTTATCTGAGAAACGGGTATTTTTCAAACAGCGCAATCTAAAGGAACAGTATCAAGTCGGCGTTTACAACCAATAATACCCCCTAAAATTCCCCCGCGAAACGCCGGCTCATCTGCACACCGTAGCACGCAGTCTGATGCGTATATTTGGTGTCTTTATACGGGATGTGTGGGAAGTGAGGTAATCGCCTGTATTTTGATGCCGCGGGGACAAAAAGAGCGCTGAGTAACTAATTTAATTCAAATAGTGGTCAGCCTAAATTTAACTGAGGACCCGGCACAGTGGCTAAGGCGTTGTGCTGCTGAGCACGAGGTCGCGGGTTCGGTTCCCGGACATGACGGCAGCTTTTCTGATGGAGGCGAAAAGCAAAAACGCCACTGTGTGCGAGATTTCGGCGCATGTTAAAAGATTCCCAGGTGGTCGAAATTAATCCGGAGCCCTCCACTACGGCGCGCCTCATCGCCTGCGTTGCGTCGGCGTGTTAAACCCTACAATCAATCAATCAAATTTAACTGAGGACACAGAGAAAGACGAAAGGTCATTGACAGGAGTAAGCTTGCGGTTGAGCCCTATCTGCACGGAATTCCACACAACATTAAGAAGATAGCGGCCCGAGAGGGGGTGACAGTTGTGTGCTCAGCCCTAAACAAAGGGTATGCGATGCGCCGTTGTGTCAATCAGCCAATGATAGCGAGCCATTGCAAAACTAACCGCCGTACCAAGTACGCAGCATGTGTACAGGGGTTGTGTACATACCACCGTTATCGCGGGGAAAAAGCTACATTGGCCAGACCGGCCGTTGTATCAACGATCGAGCTCGAGAGCACAAGGCCGCAACAAAGAACGTTCCGTCAGGACACTTGGCCGTGCCCTTCCGAGATTGCGCCATGTGGGAAGCGGACTTCCAGGCGTCATTACCATGCATAAAAACAGTGATATGAATGCGCGTGAAATCATCGAAGCGATGCAAATTGAAGAAGACGTCAACGATTGTGTCAGCACTGCGTCGGTTGCGTTTAACCGATAAAGAAAAACTTTCTGATTGATTGATCGTAGGGTTTAACGCGCCGACGCAACGCAGGCGATGAGGCGCGCCGTAGTGGAGGGCTCCGGATTAATTTTGACCACCTGGGGATCTTTAACGTGCGCCGAAATCTCGTACACACGGGCGTTTTTGCTTTTCGCCTCCATCAGAAAAGCGGCCGCCGCGGCCGGGAATCGAACCCGCGACCTCGTGCTCAGCAGCGCAACGCCTTAGCCACTGAGCCACCGCGGCGGGTAAGAAAAACTTTCTCCGCACTGTTGTAGCCGGGCCACGTGGCTAGAGGAACGTATAAATGTACAAGGCGAGACGTATTAAAAAACTCAGTTGGTAGTGTCAGCGTTTGTGCTTTGTCTTTCGTCTTTGTCTGTGTCCTGAGTTAAATTTAAGCTGACCAGTATTTAAATCAATTATGATCCAACTAGATCAGATTCTGCCTATGCGAAGTAACTAGTTATAATGTCCTTCATTCCTGCCAGCTTGGAGCCTCTAGCTTCATTACGGGGATCCGGTAACTCCTGTTCAAAGCGCACTCCATGAAGGCGACTCGTCATTCTTCACAGAATGCAGCCGCAGTGCAATTCATGGTGTTGCTACAGTTGTTCTGCTGAACTCGCAAGTCTGCTGACGCACTTGAATACTGCAGCTGGCCCGTGGAAAGTTAAGCTGAGAGGCTCGAATCGTTTTTTGCTTACCAACAGTGTTTTCATCTGGATAAAACTGGCCTCTGCGGTGGCATATCAACGGTTGCTAGGACGATCCGATAACATGGAGGTTGCACAAGGCCGGCAAAGCATTGGGAGTTGCGTCTCGGTGCGGCATCTCCATCGTTTAGTGATTCGGCTCCTCCAGCGTAAGCGGCGTGGGCGAAGCGCTTCTTCTGCGCGCTGAGCGCGAGGGAAGGGGTTGAAGCTAGAGTAACGGAGAAGTCCTTCTGCTGCTCCGTACCGCTTCACCTCATTGATGTGGAATTTGTAGCTCGCGTGGCCTCTTTGTTAGCATTTTACTGAGGCATGTGTGGTCAACATGCTCCATAGGTGCCTGAGCGAAAACAAGTTTCAACGCGAAAGAGTTAAGAAGCACGTGTTGCAAAAATGGTACAGAAATAAAAAAAAAATGTCAGTTAATACCTAAGAGTTCTTGCGCCGCTTCCCGGTTCCGCAAAGCTTAAGATTTTTTTTTGCGGCACCTAGTGTGTTATTTTTATTTTACAGCTAAGCTGATTATGGCCAGGGCTCCGTGCATCTTTCTTCTGCGCGAGCACACGCGGCTTGCGGTAAAGCCAACTTTAACAGAAACGCTCAGCAGAAAATTGTAGGATGAACGGCCGCTATCTATATAATTACGTCGAGTTTCAGTTACGGGTCATAATTAGTTCACAGTGAATCTGTAAACTCTGCGAAATTCCCGTATACTGTCAATACATAGCTGTCTACGGAAGGAGTACTGTTGCAAACAGCTATCACACTGTCGCATTACCGGAACTATCTGGAAACAAATTATATGACAGTTGGCCGTTAAGATGACTATATCATTGCGCCAGATTTTATTTACTTTTCATATATAGTTATTTCACATTGAAGTTGTAAACATTAGAGAATTACTGTATGCTATCAATACATGGGCGTATACGGGAGAGGTGTGGTTACAGAAAACTGCTGCAACTCTTGTTTTGTCGAAACTATCTTATTTTGTCGAAGCTATCGGGGAACAAAGTATGGGACAATTAGCCGCGAAGAGGAGTATATCATTACATCATTGCGCCGAGTTTCATTTTCTTCTTATAATTACAAGTAATTATAATTACTTTAATTACTTGTAATTATAATTTATTTGTTATAAATGATCGAGGAACAACAAAAATCACGACCGTGGAATAAAAATAAATGTGAATAAATCTAAAGTAATGAGGAATAAGCGTGCCGAAAGCGCCCTCTTCAGCCAGGAAACGAAACGCTACAAGAAGTAAAGGAATATAACTACCTCGGACAGATGGTTAGTGCTGAGCCCAACCACGAGAGAAAAACACTGCGCACAATAAGCATGGGTTGGGGAGCACTCGGCAAGCATTCACAAATAAACAAATAATGAAAAGTGAGCTATCTCTGTCACTCAAAAGAAACATCTACAACCATTGCGTACTGTCGGTGATGACATACGGATCTGATACTTGGCACCTTACTGAACAACTGGAATGCAAATTTAGACAGGAAACGAGCTTCCTGGATCAGGGAGAAAACTAGAGTAGATGATGTCATAGTTCAAGTAAAGAAAAAAAAAGGACTTGGGCTGGCCATGTAAGTGAGACGAGCCGAGAACCGGTGGACAACTAGGGTAACAAAGTAGCTACCAAGAGATGGGTCAGAAGAAGGGAAAGGCCAATAGCAGGATGGAGGGAGGAGATACGGAAATTCGGGGGTAAACTGCGGACTCGAGCAGAGCAAGACGGGAGTGGTTGGAATCAATGGAAGAGGCCTTCGCCCTGCACTGGACCTGAGTAGGCTGTTGTTGTTGATGATGATAATGAATTACTCAGTTCGCAGTGGCGTTGTAAATGTTATAGAATTGCGGGGATCAGGTAGAGGAGAGAACGGACAACCCCATGTTTGTCTGCTAATATAAAACTCTAGCACTACCAACTTTCATTAGGTACTTGCAAATATTCAGTCAATACCATTAACAAATCATAAGAAAGCTACACACGTGTACAATCTTTAAGCATGCGCGTGATGCGTATTTACTAAAGCTTCGTTGGTCATCCGCAGAGTAGAATGACTCTTGATATTTTGTATGTTTGTGTTCATTGGCTAAAGCGTATCTAAGACCAAAAAGCGCCAAGTTTTGCTTTTGGTTTTGGTTTCGTGTTAATCGCATGAGGGAGCTAGGCAGCCTTTTGTGAGTTCGTGCCTTTCTTTAGAGTATTTTAAGGATATTTGGCTATGAGTAGTCAAATAGGTTGACTTCACGTGTTTTTTTTTTTGTGTTGGGCTATAATGGGTGGAATCGGGCAAGCTTTGGTGTATAGTTCGGTGATTTTTTTTTTCGGTTTTCTTTGATTTCTACCAATAACGCGCTTTTACACTATTAACTTTGCCAATTACGCATTTTGGAGAAGATAAAAGGCGTTACACGATAGCAGCTTTCTTAGAATTTATTTTGTTGGTTTCTGTTTGTTTTGGGGGTTTCTGGTATATTTGTCATAATCGCGTGAGGGTGTTGGACCATATATACATTTGTGATTGTCATCGTTAATTTTAGTTTTTTAGTTTTTGAACTTCTCGCATCTCGTAATTTCCTTTTTCTATTTTGTATTTTTTGTTCATCTTCGACAAATAATCTACATGTATCCACGATAACGAGTAGGTGTTTCTGATTCTACAAATTGCATATTCTTATGCAGATAAACCGTTACATGGTTGGTGCTTTTTGACAAATTTTTTTTTTTTGCCTCTGCTTGGTTTCTCGGTTATTAGTCTTAATCCAGTGACAGTTCGTGACTTAGCTCACTTTTAGTCTTTTTAGTTTTGGTGTGTTTTTGTTGTTTTGAGTGGTACGCTGTTCGGTTTATTTGCCGAAGAAACGCATGAAAGTACACTTTTATAACTACTCAATGTCGCTAACAACGCATTTTTGTGCAGATTTTGTCCACATTGAGCGGCCAGGGAAAAAATAGCAAAATGGTTCGGCAAAAAACGCTTACACGTTAAAAGCCACCCGCAGGCACCCGGATGCGAAAATCGTGATTGATCGATAGGGTTATGATGAAAGCAAGTCACGTGGATGAGCGGAAACTTTCCATCAGTCGTGGAGTCCGATGAGGGGTGCTGCTATTCGTCTACAAGTTCAGGGCGCCTTTCTGAGTCGTCATCTAGGAGCGAGCACGGCGCATCTATGTCTGCTCCTGCTCGCCTATCGTGATTCACTCCTAAAGGCGAGACTTAAGCGTCCTCAAAGAGTCTCTTTCCAAGACAAGAGCCTGTTAGCCCTCTTTTTCTTTGTTTATAAATACCAAGAACGCTGTCGTAGTTGGCCAGAGAATAACCAGGGCTTTAGCCAGTGCAGTGATTCCTTGTCGCTGCGATTGCTCCAGCAGCGAGGAGCGTGAGAGCGAGGACCACCCTTGTTTTCTCCCCACAGAGTGCGTACTCTCCAAGGCTCGTGTACAGCCGTGAGGACGTTCAGGACATCATCGAGTACGCGCGACTGCGAGGAATTCGCGTCATCCCCGAGATCGACACACCGGGACATACGCAAGCCCTGGGAAAAATTTTCCCGGGTGAGTGCGTTGGTCTCTCGTATCCGCCGACGCAGCTGCACGCACCGTTTTAGGTTCGTTCATGTTCAGTGGTGGCTGCAACGTTTATAATAGCAGTAAAAGCAGAACGAAGTAGCACAGGTAGTGCCAGAAAATAACAAAATACGTAAAAGTGTTCAAACCTTAAAATGATCGGTTCGTCGATGCAAGACTCAAGTTACTAGTTTTGACCATAGCCAAAGCAACAACCATCGAGATTCAGGGCAGCAACAACAACGCACGTTCGTTGTTCCTGCACTCGGAATCAGACTGTGCAGGCTTCTATGAGTATGAGGAAGCGGAGTGTGGGAAATCCGTTGGAAAGAAAATCAAAGGGAACACCACAACGCGGTGTAAATTATAGTAAAGGAATACGATGGAAGGAGGAAAAAAGATACGAAGACAAGGCAAAGAAGGTGCAAAACAGGTATGCATTCATTACGCTGTAACGAGCCCTGGACCCTTTGTCAACCAATTTTTTAACTTTTAGTGCGGGAACCAATCCAGTAGGTTGACTCGAAAATGAAGTTAATTTAGGTTGGAAGTCGTATTCGGCATTTTTTCTCTTACTGTGTGCCCACGTGCAGTTTTCGTCAACACACCCTGTTTCTCCCTTCCTTTTTTTTAAACTCCCGCAGACATCCTCACAGCGTGTTATGCCAACGGAAGTCGCGGGAAGCCCGACTACCCACACCACGCAGCTTTCGAGATGCTGAATCCGATGCAAGACTACACCTATGACGTCATGAGGAACATCTTCCAGGAAATAATTGAGACTTTCAAGGACGACTACATACATTTGGGAATGGACGAGGTTTACTACTCCTGCTGGTACGTAGGACCGGCAGAGTTCACTGTCACAACCCCCTGCCGGACGAAGGAAAAAAAACATAGACAAAAAAGCCGGGTGACTCAGGTGTGAAAGGCGAGAAACAAGCGACCAAAAAATGGACGCTCCGGTGAGGAAGCCGCAATGGCGGATTCCCGAACAAATAAACTTAGGGCCTGGCTAGACGTATGTGACATTTATATATGTTCAAAAGTACAAGAATCAGCCCAAGAAGGAACTGCAAGCCTGTGTCTTAAAATCAAGCCATATAACAGTAGTACGGTTATTCAGGAGACACAGCCAGCGGGGTAGTGTTACACAATTATTGTCTGGTGTCTGTGTCCCGTAGCAAGCCCATGTATCTTTTCACCATTCCAAAAAGATCTTCGGTTCTCCGTGTAAACCCATAATTTATGATGAACAGAAACTTTGTACAATGTTATGCGTGTTATTGAGTGTGAATAAGGCCTTAGCTGCTCGACAGCAATACAGTCATGAAGCAGAATGACTGGCGGAAACATAAATTGGCTATAGTTCATTTATTATTATTATACTACACTACACATTTGTGACGAATATTCTGGCATTAATTATCGCCCAGAACGTGGTGCATTAAGTAAAGGGCATTAAGGTATTCCCGTAACACTGCTAAATTTTACAATGTGAAGATATAAATTTGTTCTTATTTTGACTGCACTCATCTTAAAGATTCCATCAAAACAACTTGCTTAACTGTGGGATATACTGCGGCTGTCTTCGTTAACATGAGCATATCTAATTCTGACAGTATGCTTTTGCCGGTGACGCTATTACCAGACTGCTCGTCCATGACCGCCATCAAGCGAACTTCAGCCCACATACGAGGAAATCCGAAGCTGCGAGAAAGTGGCGCTGAGCTTCGCTTGCTGTGGAACGCAGGGAGTCGAGCCCGGAGATCGCCGATTTCATGCGGAAGCACGGTTTCACCGACGTCAACCAGGTCGAGCAGTTCTACGTCAACCGAACGCTGCGGAACGTCCAAGCACTCGGCTCCAAGTACATGATATGGCAGGACCCCATCGACAACGGCGTCAAAGTATGTCGAAACTTTTATGGAAATTTCTTCTCATGATCTAGCAAAGCGCTAATGTTAATGTTGAGGAAGTTTTGTAAGAAACGTTTTAGGTTATTTTAGCGTGTCCAGCTGCATATTTGTACTTTATGAACGCGAACGGCAGGCATTGATGGAGACCTAATTTTTCCTGACTGCCGCTCCTTCATCGAAGAGGTAATTTTCGTCACTTGGGCGCACGACAGGTATTTTTCTTTTTCATAAACTAAACTCAGTAAGTAATACGACCGTCTTTGGTCACTGGATTGCTTTCTCACCTTTTCTACAGGACACACGCGCTTAGAACTGTACATTGGAGTTTGAAGATGGGCTTCTAGACTGCACAGTATAAGATGACTTCCACTTCATCATGCCACATCTCTTTTGCTTTTAATCAGTATTCTCAATGCAAATTACAGCTGGCCAGAGCGCTTGCTTCAGGCCGACACCGCTACTCATCTTTCATTAACGTTTTTCCCTCCCTCCCTCTTCATCTACATGCCGAAGTGCCTCGGCCACGCATCTTACAGTTGCGCAGAATATAGTGAAGCGCCTCAGTAGGCTACAAGCTTTACTAGATCGCTAATAGGTAACCAGAATAAGCGTCTTCCAGCGCTGCCTCTCTTCTCTCCAGCGCCCAACTCTCACGCTCTTTCTCTCCCGTTTCGCTACTCCCACGATGGAAACGGCGGAGATTTTCTCAAGTCAGATCAATTTTCCCGCGTTCCACTACTCACGCGCCATCTTTTGGAACCTTTCGTTACTGTTGGACGTGGAACACGGCCTCCGCGATCGGCTGCCGGCGGCGCGCCGTTGCTACGCGCCGCCGGCAGCCGATCGCGGAGGCCACGCGTGGAACGCCGCCACGAGGTCTAGGTTCGGAAGCGAGCTCTTTTTTTATTTTAGGTCAAAATATTAGATGCAGAGCATCTGATTCACTCACCTTGTCCCTCCGGCGTCGTCGTCGTCGTCGTCGTCGTCGGCGTTGTCCACCCCTCCCCCATTCTCCTCGCCGCGCCAGCTGCGCTCTCCGCCTCTCACCCCCTCTCCTCTCCGATAGCGAACACTCTCTCGCGAGGGGCATTGGATTGGATTCGATTGCATTGGCTTGGATTGGCTTGGCTTGGCTTCGCTTGGCTTGAATTGAATTAGATTGGATTGGATTGGATTGGATTAAAGTGGATTGTGTTGGATTGTGTTGCGTAATAGCCGCGGCACGTTGCGTCATAGCCGCGGAAGACGCGCTGGGGCCGGCGCATGTGCAGTACTCTCTCTTCCGTGGTTTCCTCTCCTTCGGGCGCGCTGCGCATATAACCGGTGTGCCGTTCTCCGGCGAAGCAACATCCACGCTTGGCTCAAACACCTAGAGTCCACGCCACTTTACAAGTACGCCAACGTCGTCATCGACTGGGACCGGCTTACGCAGTCCCCTCAACGTTACGCGCGCTATAAAACGCGGTCCCTTCGCCGCTCCGCCTATGCGTCGCATCTACACAGGGGTTCCCGCGAGGGGAGGTGGGAGTTTTTGTTCTCGGGCGTATTTTGTTTTAAGGTTTTATCGCAAACATCAAACGCACACCTGCTTTCAACTAAATGAACCTTGCCTAGTACCATATGCCAATTATGTGCTGATGTTTTGCTTCGGTTATGCATAATGTGGACAAAAACGAAGTATGGTATCAGATTTAGTTGTTTGGAAAGGTTTTGCCTATATAAACTTCTATTTTCGCAATTCTTTTATCTTTTGGCCGGGCGGCTTAATCGAGGGACAGACAGACAGACAGACAGACAGACAGACAGACAGACAGACAGACAGACAGACAGACAGACAGACAGACAGACAGACAGACAGACAGACAGACAGACCAAAACTATGTAGCCCAAGAATAACTAAAAAAAATTGGCGCAGCTTGTACTAGCGGTTCAAGGCTGGAGAAATGGCGGAGTTGGGGGTAGACCTAGCTCCTTTCGGTTTTGCTAAGTTTTGGTAGGTTATGTTTGGCTTTGCTATGTTTTGTTAGGTTTTTCCATGTTCTTGCTAGGTTATGTTAAGGGCCGTATTCTGAGTCCCTCCTCCACTCCATTTTCTCCCTCCACTCGGCTGAGGGGAGGATTCCGCAATGCTTATGCGCGGGTAAATCATTTCAAGGACCTCCTCCACTGGAGGGTCCAGAGGAGGAAGGATTCAGAATACCAGGGAGGAGGGGTGAGGCCAGGTTCAGTTGAACTTTATAAGGCCATTCCGGTTGATCCTCCGCAGTGACAGCGGATCCCAGGGGGCAAGAAGCTAGTTCGACCCCTATCTGCGCTGTTTCTCCAGCCTTGCACCACCAATGCAAGCTGCGCCATTTTTTTCTTCGTTTTGGTAGTCCAAGAAAGGCTATCACCTTTAAAATGGTATTGCAAGGGGCGCGCATACGCGTATGCCCTGTGGGCTCACATTCGAGCAGGTGCGAAATGCGGCTTCACTCTTAATTTTCATAAACAAATATTTTGCTAATGCTAGCCTTACCCCTGAGACCTTCCGTAAATGGCACACCCCGTCTCTACCGCCTCGATGTCCCTTCTGCGCCTCCCCCACTCCCGCCAATCTCCAGCACCTAATTTGGCACTGCCCGAAGTTCGCGCGCTACAGAACCTTCAAGCCTCCTCCAAATACAACCTCTCTTTACATCGACCCTCGTACACTGGAACCGTCCATGCTGGCTTTAATTGCACATTTTTGCCTAAAAAGCGGTCTAGCGCGAGCAGTCTAGAGTCGTGAGTCTGCTCTCCTCACCCCACGCGGCCTCTTCAGCATTCTTAAGGAGCCCACCTGTTTTGGGTCGAACTGTACACATTTAAGACGTCCCAAGTCACAAACCCCCCACCTTCTACTTCCCCTTCCCCCACTTGACGTAGAGTCTTCCTGTCACAATAAAGGCTACCTCCTCCTCCTCCTTTTAATACCCTATCTGCGGTGCTGCACCCTTTCAGCCGGCGCAGTTTTTTCTCGGTATTTTGCTTTTTTGCTAACGCCACCGGACCAAGCTCAAGCTAAGTAGCTCCGCTGTTAGAAATTCTGTCTCAAATTAGGAGCTGTGTCTTGCCACTCTGTGGTGCTGTTTAACGTAAGTTAAGTTTCGGGCTAGCGCGCGCCAAAGCCGCACCTCCGCTGCGAATCACGCATTGTAAACGAATACGGATTAGTTTTGACCATCTGGAGTGTCTTTAACGTGCACCTAAATCCCGACAAACGGGTGTTTTCGGTTTTCGCTCTATAAGAAAAACGGGTCACCCCAAAGAGGATTGAGCCCACATCCTCGTGCTCAGCACCACAACGTCTACGCTCTGATCCCCCGCGGTGGTTAAGGTCGCGAAGTGGCAGTGAGCAACGAGCAAAAATATGAACAATCACCAACAATGTTTGCGCCAAGAGCAAGACGTACTCACGGTACTCTAGGTGGGCTGAAAAGGTGATTTTGGGGACAGCATAAAAAAGAAAACCACAGGCCGCTCACAGTTAGTTACATCTCCTTCACAAATCACTGTAAGCAAGGAGGGCGTTTTTATGAAGGCTGGTAACTCACTGGTACCTGTTCGAGATCACGAGAAATAACGAAGGAACCACTGTATTCACATGCAGCGGCGGATTGACTGTGTGGTATCTGCATTCGTGGTGATTCGTGCGCTGCGTGGTTCTGATCGCTCCACGTGTCCGCAGGCGGAGAACGACACCCTGGTGCAAGTGTGGAGGGGCGGCGTGGGGGACTGGAAGACGGACCTCTGGCCGGAGTACGTCAAGGCCATCGCGCGCAAGGGATACCAAATGGTGCTGTCGGCCTGCTGGTACCTCAATCACATCAACTACGGCCAGGATTGGAAGACGTTATACCTGTGCGACCCGCACAGATTCAACGGTGGGTGCACTAACTCCTGGAAGACGAACTAGTGCGCTAACTCCCGGTGGAACTCCTGGTATTTCCTCAAGCGTTTCGGGGCTTTAGTGCACCTTAATAAGAGTCCGCATAACTTGAAGAATAGGTCTAGCGTCTATAGCGTCCTCACTCTTCTCTTGTGTTGTCTTTTTTGCGATGAGAAACGTGCATGACCTATTCCAGTGCTTGCCCAGCTTTCCACTCTAATTTCATAGAATCCGTTTTGCAGCTCACACCCTCTGATTCAATATGCGTATGATTTTCGGATGAGTTTTACTGACGCAGTCTGAATCACCTGGAAAGCCTCACCGAGAACAAGCCGGGTGTATAAAGAAGTTATTACAGGATGTGATATGCGCCTAGCGCCGACAAAAAATGTTCCCGCACGTACGTACGGACGTCGCGAACTCCCCTGACCTCAGCTATTTCCCGCTCGATGTGGGCATTCCCTGCTACTGTGGCACCCAAAAAGCGTAGCAGGCGGTTGATCTCTTCCGCTGTTTGACAGGTTTTACAGTGGAGCTGTGTATTATGCTACCCTGTCATGCATTTGTTGTGTCCGTGGCCCGAAACTTTAGTGTGCGTGGCCCGAGAGAGAGAGAGAGAGAGAGAGAGAGAGAGAGAGAGAGAGAGAGAGAGAGAGAGAGAGAGAGGATAAACGGTTATTCGAGCTGACTGTGGTGGTTGACCCGTCACTCGGTGGTATTGATTGACCTCGGTGTAGAGGTTGCCGCCCTAAGAGAAACGACGAATACTTTTGGGCGGGAATTAAACCTCGGTCTCCAGATCACCAGCCGAGTGCCTTACCACGGCGCTATCCCGGCAGCGACGCTCCATTTTAACGGCACAGAACAGGCCCTTCCTCCACGGCGAAACGCATTAATTTCTAGTACGGTGACAGGCTGCATACTGAGCCTAAAACAATCTAAAAAGAAAACGTACCGGACCACTGTTATTTACGAAATATATGGATATAAGTATCGATTTTGAACATTTTTAAGTGAATATTACTCCACTTAAAAAGAATACAGAAATGTAAGGTTACGAAGACTCGAACCCAAATCGTCGCTTTCGGAATCAGATGACTCTACCTCAGCGCCATCTAGTGAGAATGGAGGATCCTTATTAGCAACTGGCCACAAGAATGTCGCTAGCGTTGAAAGTGAACCAGTAGATGGCGCTGAGTGCCATCACTTCTGTGCCGTTCCCGAAACAGAATAACGCATCCCGGCACTTAGCATGTGGCGGAACCAGTTAGCCTACTGCGTGCCGCCTGAGAGGTAGACGCGACGGCACGTCAGAAGTGCGCGCCTGCCACAAAGAGGCTATTCTTAAAGCGACGCTGGCTATACCCCACTGATGGCGTTAGTCGACCGCGTTAAAGCGCACTGCAGAGAAGCCGACTTTACACAATGTGTTTCACAAAACGATGATGATGATAAGCAAATGCGCATCAAGCGCCTGAAAAAACGCTTCCCTTGGTCGGAACCGAACCTGGGTCGCTCGCGTTATGAAGTCGAGGTCTACCCGATTGTGTCATCCTGATAGGGTTGAAGAAGTTTGGAGTTTGGATTTGGCTCGGGTTACATGGAAGAAAGTTCGAATTCTAATCATCTTTCTCTTAAGAAAGGGGCCTTGATTTTTTCTAGAGAATACGTCGCTTGAAGTGTGACCAGTCGGCGTGTCGAAGTAATTTGATGTCACCGCGGTAATCACGAAGCGAACATGGTGTAGCAGCGAAGAAGTATTCGATTATTTCGATAGAGTTTCGTCTAAAAAAACCTGGTAAGCAAACTTCAGTGCCCGAAGGATTTTGTAGCGTGCGCTACACTGGCCGAGGTTGAGCAGTTTCGCGTGGCTTCTGGAGAGCCGTGCTGCGCATGCGCGAGGAGCAGTGACGTCACACAGCGCACCGAACGTTGCTCGCTGCCCGGCGTCTCTGACACACCCCACGCGCCCAGCGTCTTCGTCGACCTCCGTTCCGCACGTGGCGGCCCGGTCCACTTGATGATCATGCGAGAGGTGGCCGGGTGTGAAACCGATGGCCCGTACGTCGCAGCAACACCGGCGTGCGCCTGGGGAACCAGCTTAGCTCTGGGGCGATTGGTGACGTTGCGCAGGAGCCGCTTGATAAATATACCGGTGTCACATAATGCGTATACCGTGTGTGTGTGTGTCATAGAAGCAGCAGTGAGCATGATAATCAAGCTAATCCTAGACAACCAGGAAAGCTAAGAATAACCAGCTGGACCTTAGCTCATGCTGCGTATATCCTGGCATAGCCGAGCTAGGCCACTGCTAATATTTTTTTTAATGTCGGTTTCTCAAAACTTCCTGCGCCCTCTGTGAGGAAGCAAAGCAAACTAGTAAGACGTATGCTGACACGTATGCTCGAGGGGCCTTTTGCGAAAAAAATATGTCGTTTTCTAGACGCTTGATTCTGGCCTTCTTTCATATTTTGTGGTCCCTCTCAGAAGTCTTCTCTGGATAGTCGTAATGCTCCGCTGATGGTGTGCCACACTCACCAACTGGAATGGCTGAAATTATTTGTTGCGGAGTACCTTAGGACCACACAATGTCCGTCCGCGTCCGCGCGCATAGCATTTACAATCACACACAGGCACCAGCAGGATTCAAGCCTGTGTCTGGTAGACCAGACAGAGTTAACGTCAGTCCTCTTACCCTTTGGGCTACAACCGTGAGTTAGTACTCGATAGTCAAACGGCTTACTCCCTCACCTGTAACGGTGCGGAGTACCTTAGGACCTCTCAATGACCGTGCGCGTCCATCCGTACGCCCACCACCATCTAGCGAAAATCAAGCGAAATTCGATTTGAGCCGTGAGTTGCAGTTTCATTTAGGTAATAATCAAGGGGCAACTCACGGCTCAAATCGAGTGACGGTCGGGGCCCAAATCGGATGTCACTCGGGGCGTAACTTGGATGTCATTTCGAGCCCCCCTACTCCGCACCCTCACCATCATCCACGGAGTAGAGATGCTGCCATTTTTTTACTTTATTTTGCACAACAGGTAGATGATTAGTAACTCCGTTCACCCGCCTCATCTCGAGCTTCTTTTGCAGGCACCCCGAAAGAAAAGGACCTGGTCGTGGGCGGTGAGGCGTGCATGTGGGGCGAGTACGTAGACGCCACCAACCTCATCCCGAGGCTCTGGTAAGCGTGTCTCAGTTTTGTGCACCTTCAAAAAAAAAAAAAAAGCTTATAATTTGGTGACAGTAAGGCCTATTTCACGGAGGAGTATACCTTTTCACTGCAAAAGCTGCACAGCAACTTAAATATCAAACATATATATCATAAATACCTTGTCATATAATACCTCATATCATATATCATATCATATATCATATCATACCTTGTTTCAATTCAATTCAATTCAATTCAATAAATGGCAATCGCCCAAAGGTAGTTTCAGCTGCTGCAGAGTTGGCTAACATGGTGTAATTTGCAAAGTTTATGGGGGTGGGAAAGACGGAGTAGGTGAGGGAGTACTCCGGCTCACAGAGGAGGAGTCGGAGTGTGGCACGGGAGAATATTTCTGATCACATCCAGCTTCTTCCACCTCGTGTGAGCTAAAGTGCAGTATATACGTGTTATAACGAATTCTTTGGCACAGAAAATTCCCTTTTGGTATTTGCGATATTCAGTTTATTAAATGCGGGATGCTTTGTTTTAAATTCACGAGGCACTTCAAGTAAGATAACACTTCGAATACAGCACTTTTGTTGTAACGCGAGTTTACTGTAATCTCGGGGGGGGGGGGAAGGGGGGGGGCAACCGCGGTAGAAGATATATTTTAAGGAAACATTTGAAGGTTATTTATCTGTGTGTGTCGGGGGGGGGGGGGGGGTTGAGGGAGGGAGAAGAGGTGTAGCCTCGTTCCCGCTACGTTTCTCGGTTCAGAATGCCTTTCATATTTCATGCTGTGACGGAAGGGACAACCGAGTAGATGTGAAGGTGGTAGTTTACGAGCAAATAGGTGGGCATGGGACACCGGAGGGACGCAGTGGAACCATTCAATTAAGTGAGCGCCATAGGAGAACTGCGCACATTCGTTTTATCGCCTGCTCGCCTAAGCGGACGTTCCGAGGAAGCCCGTCTGTCCGTTTGCTACGCTTGCTGTGTCACACTTTCAGCGCACAAAAAAGGGCTATTAATAAAAGGCACGAGAGCATTCACATTTTCGTATCGTATCGATTATATTGCCCCCCCCCCCTACAATTGTTTACCTAGCAAGACACTAGTGTATAGCAGTGAAGTCTCCAAGGGCACCGTGGGTCGTATGAATGTAGTCAATAAAAGGACGCCGTGTCACCGTACTTTGATACTAGGTTTCTGATATTACCTCTAAACATCGTCTTTCCTACAGTGCATTTGTGTTCAGCAATAATGCCGACTTTAAAGGGACACTGAAGTGAATTTGTCAAACTCTCGTTTTTGCTTGCACTGCGTAGACTGGCTCAAATTAGCACACTTTTCATCGTTTATCCGGTTGACAAATCGGTAATTATTTTACAAAGCGCGAAAGAAGAAAAACTGCCATGCGCGGTTTGCGGCGGCCGCACCAACTAAGGCTGTGACGTTGAGAGGAGGGGCGGCGTGATTGGACGATGCCCAAGGTTAGCAATCAAACAAGTTTCGGTTTCGGTTTCGGTTCTGTAAAACATAACCAATGGCGTTGTTGGATGGGCATTCTCAATATCTCAGTAATCATCGTACCGCGCTTCTGCCATGTTGGCGGCTGTAAAATGCACAAGATAAGCCTCCCAGGACGGCTTGTAGTCGTAGCATTCACTAGCCGAGACCTACGCAGTGCATGAACGCCCTCCGCGTACCCGCAGACGCCCAAATGTCATGCGCTTTTCCCCCATATTTGGAGCTTGCCTCCCTCATGCCTGTATCGTAAAAAGCGTGTTCGCACCAGGCCAAGGGTCTGTTCATTCTGGTCTGTGCCCACTGCCTGCAAGCAGTCGGTGCTTATGGCAACAGCACGCCAACGAGAAGTCGCTAGCGCGCCAGTGCCAGCCTGCGCGTGTTTTGTGAACTAGTTCGTGTAGACATGAACGTTGCGGCACAAAAAAAGGTGAACTCAATATAGAAAACATCGGCGGAAAACATAAAAGTTAACTTACAAAAAAAAAAAAGCACGTGCCCGCAGGGATTCGAACTCGTGACTTGCAACACATATGCTGTGAACTACATAACGCCTCAGCCCACTCGGCCACGAAGCCGGATCCACAGGCCTCCCTAATATAAGGTATATATGGCACAGCCGCAGGCCCGTAGCCAGGAATTTCTTTCGGGGGGGGGCCCACTCGCTGTAGGCCTTGACGATTTCAAGAAAGTACCCATTTTCAGTAATTATTTTCCGTAAAATAGCAGTATATAAATTATTTGAGTTTTTAAGTACTATTCTATTTTTTTATATCTTTAGTTTGGAAAGTAATCTACCAAATAGTACAATATTTTCATACGGACAATATGTCTCAACAAATACCGCTAATAAAAATAAAACTACGTTACTCTGGGCCAAAAATAAAACTACGAATATCCGAAATATTTTTTGTACGTTTTTATTTCTGCATATAACAGGTTAAAACTACTGCGGCAGAAATAAAGTGGGTTGACGTGGTGGAAGACGGGGACCGTGTCCACTCCTTTGAGGTGGGGCGGTATTGAGGCGGCTCTGCGAAGAAGCGGCCAGGTCCTTCTTCCTTAAAGCACTGAAGAAAGGCCTGCCAGAGCCGAAGTGCGTACAATGGGCCGATGTGCGATCGCGGATCGATGTGCGATCGCGGAGCAAACTCGACATAAGAAATTCTGATGCATTGTATATGCGTTCTATTACGCTTTCGCACTTATGTAAAATTGCACAAATCTAGAAATCTTACCTTCGGAAGCTTGTTGAAGTGGTTCATCAGTGTTGAACCTTGCCGCTGGTTTTTTGTGCTCATAATGAGGAACGCAGAGAACACCACACAAAGGAGGGCAAACACGCGATATATTCCGTCCCAAACACGGGCTGAACTGCAGTGCGTCTTGGCCTCCATTGCAAAGGACCTCGCCACTGAATCTGAGCCGGGGGCGCCCTGTGTCGCTCCGTGTCGCAGATTTTGCTTGGTGGGGGCGGAGAGAGAGAGAGAGAGAGAGAGAACAACATTGTTTAAACTCAGGGTTCAAGGGAATGGGGAGGGGCGGGCCAGAAAGCCGCCGCGATTGCCAGGGCCGGGGTGGTCACTGTTGTGAACCGGGGTAGCACGGTCGAAGTTGACCGCCGTTGGTGTCGTGCCGGAGCACTCATGAGGACCAAGTTGAGGGAGAAAGAAAACTTTATGTAGAAGTATTTACATTCTTGACCAGCGTGAACAGGCAGTGCCGTAGTTCCGTCCACTTTCTCCTCGCTGTTATTAGGAACGCACCAATCACAAAAATCCATGGCGCTCATATTCTCGCCCACACTCTCACACAGAGGGGGCACGTTTCCCTCTCGCACATGTGAAGGTCTGGTTGACTCCGGTGAAGCAGTCTGCCTAAGGTCGAAGCCCTTCGGACCACCGATGTTGAAGCGTCGGGAGGACATCTGGGACCCCTTCTGGTATACTAGCATTGGCGGCTCATTGAACAACGGCCTTTACAGAGTCATCAGCCACACCGCAAAGTGCTGGAGAACGATGCGCGGCACGTCCCCAAAGAAGCAGACAGGAACGTCAAGCCTGCCGCCAAAAGTGAGGCGCCGCATGAAGCCTTTGTCGCCACCTCTTCGGAACGTTTCCTGTCATTAAGGGGGCATTCGGGGGCGGTTGGGTGGCCGAGAGGGCCGCCGAAAGCGGATTATGTCCAGCAGCCGCGGCACGGGTCGAAGACGCGTCATTGTGTAGACGACGGGATGTTCCTCGCCAATGAGTGGGGTGAGGGGAGGGGGCACTCGGTCGACAGCAGACTTGGGTGGTCGACCCCAGGACGGCGAAGACGGCTTTCGCGACATCACGTAGACCTGGCTTGATGCCTCCGGGTCGCGCAGCGCCTGCTGCCAGATGGATTGGGAGGCAAGGAGTCTGCTCAGCCCTCGCACAGAGTGAAGTGCTCGTCGAGGGCGCCACAGGCTGGGCATGTTTGGGGGTGAAATTAATGGTGTGGGTCATGGAGGTGGTCCGAGCGGGACAGCCGCAGTGGCAGCAAAGTCGGTACCGCAGCCGCCCTACTCTGTTTATCAGGCGCCGACTGTCGTATGTGGCTTCCTGTACTCTTTTCTGATGCTCCGTGTTGCTTACGCGGCGTAGGACACGGGCACGGAAAGATATGCTCAGTTTTGCACATGGTCATCTGCTGTAGACAAATTTCTTGATGCAGCGGGGTGCGGAAATCCCTGCTGCTGAAAAACACCCTCCCCCCCTCCCCTAATAAAAATTTCGGGGGGGGGCCCGGGCCCCTAGGGCCCCCCCTCTGGCTACGGGCCTGCACAGCCGGTTTACACTTTTATTTAGTTTTGGCATTTCAAGCAGCTTAGGTGACTATTTGTTGTACTGCGCTCGTGCAGTAAGCGTCGCCCGAGTTTCCACAGTAGCTCACGTCTAGCAATTGCATTTCGTAGACGTAAAAGCGTTCGCAGATGCGTAGTCGTGCTGCTGACCGCTGTGCACTCTTGCTCCGTGCCGCTGTGCTTGTTCGCCCAGCGCAAAAAAGTGCTCTCCGCGCCCTAGTTTTACGCTGTACGGTAAAAATATCAGTTGATTTTATTTCCTTAGTACCTATATTGACTTCGCTGACTCTTCTCCCGCCTTCAAGAGGCCTTATATTTTCCTACTGGCGTACCAGTCAGCGAAGCGTCGCATGTGGGCTTGTGCAGCGCTTGTGTGAAGCGACCTTGACTTGGAGCTAGATACAGTGTACAAACAAACCAAGTAAAGAAAGGCACATTCTTCCATTCACAAACGTGTCCTGGCTTCGTTTCAACTAAGCGAACGAATTGCGACGACCCGTCGGCGGCCGACAGACGAAACGCTGGGCCGACTGACTCTGTCTGAAGGCCGGGGAGCCGTGCAGTAGCGCAGCCAGCCAATTGCCAGCTCATCCCCTCCTGACGTCACACGAAAACGCCACAGAAAATGGGCGAGCGTAAAGAGAGGAGGACAGCATTTTCGAATTAGTTTTTCTACTAAATAAAATCGCGTAAACGCGCCTAGAGTGGTCGAAACATGGCCTGGGGACTCCGGACTACAATTTGCGCTAGTAATCCTGCAATGTTTACATATCACTTCAGTGTCCCTTTAAAAGGACTTGGTACGTAGCTTTTCATAGGTATTCATGGGGTCTTATGGAGGGTATTTAATGAAAGGCCCAAGGGTCTTCTACTTTAGTGTCAGACAGCTCATCTGATGCCTGAGAAAATGTCTCCCCATCAAAACACTTCAGTGTTGCAACGATGCCGACTTTAGAGGTGCATAGTGGATACCAGTGTTGCACGGAACGGCGTTACAAGGAACGGCGTTCCTGGAACTAGTTCCTTTTTGGAGGAACGGAGGAACGCCACCGTTCCATTAAGGGTCGGTGGAACTGTAGCGGTAACTCGTTAGGTTTTTAAAGGAACGGCAGGAACGGCATTCCTGCCGTTACATCACTAGGATTTGGCTGTTTTTGATGCCAAGGCTCGAGTACAAAAATCCACAAAGCGCTACTGCGTTTCTCTTCCTATAAGATGGTCAGTTTGCCCGCCCTTCAGCCGTACGTGCTTCCTCGAAGGTCAAAGGCAGAAGAATAACCACGCAGCAGGCCGCAGCTTGTGCTTGCTTTCATGCTGGTTGCTCACGCGGCGTTCGACAGGTGAATAGCGTAGCCGCGAGAATGCTTTTCACCTTCCATCCTTTGTTTGGGGAGGCCAGGATGCGTGTCTGGCCGATAGAATTGTTCCCTGGCGGGGAAAGATTAGAGTTTCAGCAGTCCGTCCGTTCTGTCGTATGCGTTGTTACCGGGCTGGCCGGGACCCGTCTGGGCACTTGGGCATTCGTCGCGGTAGGGGGATTAGTTCCGCGGGCCTGCCTTCGCCATGTCCGCGCCTCCTCACCCTCCCGCGCACGCAGGCGCAGACCGGTCCCGGTTAACCCCGTAACAACGTAACCAACGGAACGGACGGACTGCAACGGGATCCGGGCATTTCGGTGTCGGACATTTCGGTCGAGGACCTTTCGGTGCGGACATTTCTGTGCACGGACATTTTGGTGCACGACGTCTTGGCCCAGACATTTTGAGTCAGGGGATGTCCTAGGCATTATTTTAACATTTTAGCTTTAATATTGTAATTTTGTGACTTGATATGATTTTACGTTCAAGACTTGTGTTTGCGCCGCCGTGCGTTTTAGGACATTAGAAGCTGCGGCTGTTTTCAAAAAGGCCCGTTCTTCCTCCACGACAATATCCTAGACCAGTTTTCGCAAATTCATTTTACCAAGGCAGCCCAGCCTACGTAATACTCTTCATAAGGTTTTCTGCATTCCGGGGCTAGCTAATGTTTGTTACGTTTTGGATATTGAGAGTGTGCACGTAATTCATGTAATTTGAGGGTGTCTGATTAAAATATATATAAAAAGGCATTAGACCATCGTAAACACCGGTTTATTGTCTTAGCCAAAAAAGAGCGAATATAAATTAATAACCTGTCGTAAATGAAAAAAAAAAAAATAACGTGTGCTAACGAATTCAATCGGCTGCATAACAGGTGTCCACAGGAAGAGGGAATAAACAAAATATATAAATGCAGAATATCTAAAAATACCTGGCAAAGATCAAAGAGGGCATCAATCAAAACAAATTCCCTGCTCCACATTGTTGTCCATAACCCACGTTTAGCGGAAATAAAAATATAACGGCTGTCGCAAACAGGCAAGAACCGGATAATTTGGTCGCCGAAAAGTTTGCGTACCGAAATGTCCGTACACCGAAATGTCCGTGCACCGAAATTTCCTCACCGAAACATCCTGCACCGAAGTGTCCTAGACCCGTCTCGAGTTTGTTCTGTGCTCCCTGAAAAAATTCGCATCGGAGCGTTTCTTTTGACTATTTTTATCTCCAGATAATCTGTGGCCGGCGGTGTTAATATTCGTATAATATACGTAGTTCGGTGTGAGTTTTAAATGTCTCTCTTAATTTCGCCCCAGGATTATCCGATATATTTTCATTTAAAGACCTAATTGTAACGACAATGTAACGACACGTTCCAATTTTCGAAGTGGAACTGGAACGCGTTCCTTTCGCAATAAAGGAACTTGTAACGGGAACTCGTTTCAAAATTAGGAAGGAACGAGGAACGAGCTTTCGTTCCTATTTTAGAGGAACGTGTACAACACTGGACTGGATACTAGGGTGAATTCGGTATCTAATTTGACGATTCCCACTTTCGAGTTTGTACAATATTCTTTGTCGTGGTCTCGAGCGTTTAAATCTGCGGGTATTGCGTGTGTCGCCCACTGTGCTCCCGACGCTCATCCCAGGCCCCGCGCCTCAGCCGTTGCCGAGCGCCTGTGGAGCCGTGCGGACGTTAACAACACCGACGACGCCAGCTTCAGGCTGGACCAACAACGCTGTCGCATGCTCAGGTATGGGTGCTTTCTGAGCGCTTGCTTGATCAATTCATATTTTGGTTGTTCGCGCAAATTTAACCCTCATAGTCACGCGAGGAGTCCGTGCATCCAGATGTCGTTTATGGGAACAAAACGCACTAATTGGCACCATCGTTGGCGGGTTCGCTCCCGTTTTAGGGGCGAAGCCCCTTAGGGGCTCGGGCTATCGGCGTCTCATGTCGTCATAGTAACAATCGTAACATGTAGTCACGGTGCTAAAACAGAGGGGCACTCGTTTGCGCCTCGCGCTAGAACGTAACGCGGAATAAAAAAACACCGGGACACTCGTTTACGCCTCGCGCTGGAACGCTTCGTAACGCGTACTAAAAAAAAAAAAATACCGGGACACTCGTTCACGCCTCGCACTATAACGCTTCGTGCTTCAAAGACACGAGAATTTTACAGCAAAGCTGTACACCTCTACCCCCAACGTTTCATCTCTGTTGGCAAAAACGGCAAGGAGCCAAGAATACAGTTATACACTGCATGCTTCGCCCCTCCCCAGGTTTCACGTTAGTGGAGATGGCCCGGGATTTTTTTTTTTCATGTACCTGGCACCCAGAGCGTCGTGTGTCCAAGATTCAAACAAAGGAATTCACAAACATAACAAAGACCAGGTCAATGAAAAATAGCAAGCGCCTTTTATTAGATGCCACTGGAACGTGAATAAATAATGCTTTCCGGCGAAGATATTCTGATATCTTCAGCGTGTTAAGCCCAAGTTATCAGAAGTGCGAAAATTGTATTATCAAATACTTCGTTCAATAGGTCCCATGAGAGCTCTCTAAGAAAAAAATTTAACCCTTCATTTAATGCTAGAAATTCCACCGGCGGTAAGTGTGAAAAGTACCTTTGGAGCAGGCCGTTTGATATTCATGAGCTGCGGATGTTCCACGTACACTAGACACAGTCCAGTCGTTACAAAGCACGCGCTTTTAGGGCCCACATAGACACTGGCATGATCGAAGTGAAAAAGGGTCTCTTCTGTGGCGATTACCCTATGTCTGATACCCGGATGCTGAACAAATCTTGGTGCGCGCTCCCGACGCCATCCATTTCGTGATTGGTGCATGCCGTACGCAGACGGGAAGCATAGCCCGACGTGCAAGGTCGAAAAGAATGCAGCATGAAAACTTGGGAGTTGAATTTTAGCTTCAGAGAGAGAGACTTTAAGAACAAGGAGAAAAACCGAATCCCGGCTCGAAGTGCACGAGGTCCCAGTATGTATAAAAGCATCAAGCTTGATGATTCAGTAATCATAAGGAAAGCCCTTAGAGATATATACCTGGCAACAGCGGCCAACGAAACACAAAAAGGTACAGAAAGAAAACACCAGCGTGATCACGAAGGCAAGGTAGAATGACTGTGCAAATGGTTTCAGCGGTGATATATGTGACATTAAGGCTCGGATAAAGTTCAATGGCTATAGGCTGCAGTGGCCCAGTGGCCAAGGTTTTGCGCCAGTGTTAGCACGAAGTCGTGGAGTCGACTGCAGGCCGCGGCAGCTGTTTTAATGCGTATAGTTGTTTGCAGAGTACCCCCACAGCCAGGATCGTGTAAAACCCTGCATGTCCACAATAACCCAGATTCGGCGGACGTAACATCTATAATCGTTACAATAGCCTAATGGAGATAATTGGTCGAATAGAATTGTGAAAAACCAAAAAATCAGAAAAATAGAAAAAAAATTGCCAAAATGGCGAACTGTGTAACGCCCTGCATTTCCACAAAAATGCAGATTTGGCGGAGGTCGAACAGAATTTTGAAAAACCAAAAGAATAAGAAACACGGAAAAAGTAGTGAAAATGGCGAACCGTGTAACGCCGTGTATTTCCACAAAAAGGCAGATTTAGCGGGACTAACACCTGTAATCGTTGTAATAGCGTAAATGGAGGTAATTGGGCGGGCAGAATTTAGAAACTCCAAAGAACTTGGCTGTAAAGAACCCTCACTCTAGACAAGTGGCATATGAATGCTGCACATGATCAGGCAATTATCTGAATTTCTGCAGATTTTTCCTGGTGGAGACAGAAACAACAGCAGTAACAGCAGCAACAACAACAACAACAAAAACGCCCCTGTGTCGAGATTTCGGCGCCCGATTATCCCCCCACAAGTTTAAAAAATTGACCTTTAGTAGCGCGTGTATCATTGCTCAGTTGACTCGGCGTGCGAAACCGCATTTTGAACTTGAAGTTGAAAGACAGAGCGTACAAAACGCGACTATGCAACCAAAACATTCCCTCTGGTTAATTTCGGTGCCGAGGGACGAGAATGGCCAAACTGTGGACGTTGAGGAAAGACCGGATTCAAAACGACCGCAAATAATCAAAGTTATTGCGGAGCTCTCATACATCGAAGTCGAAGTACAAAAGGGAAGGTTGCGATGGTTTGTCCACGTCGAGAGAAGGAAAACGGCTCCCCTGTACGTTGTACTTTACCTGAGTGTCGATGGGAGGAAGTCAAGACTCTGAAGGACACACCAATCACACGGGCTGTTATCACGGCCGGCCGCCTGCTCATCCGGCCTTATTAGAAAAGAAATAGCAGTGGCTTAGCTCGGCTATGCCAGGATATACGTAGCGTGATCTAAGGTTCAGCAATCCAGTCCAGTCCAGTCCAGTCCAGTCCAGTCCAGTCCAGTCCAGTCCAGACCGGTCCAGTCTAGTCCAGTCCAGTCACTGCTCCTCGCGCATGCGCAGCACGGCTCTCCAGGAGCCACGCGAAACGACTATCAAGCGGCTCCGGCGCACCGTCAGACTTGGCTACTGCGCAGCGGAAGCGCACAGCTGGGCACGCGCCGGCGCCAGTCCGTCTGCCGCGGCTATGACGTCACTCCTCTGGAATGCGCAGACCGGCGAATGTGCAGACCCAATTCTCTACAGACCCGTACTCAAATTGGATTGGGCCAATTCAATACAATTCAATTGAATCCAACCTAATCCAATCCAAATATAATCCAATCCAATGCTCCTCGCGCTTGCGCAGCACTGCCCTTCAGGGTCCACGCGATACTGCTCAACCTCGGCCAGTGTAGCTTACGCTACAAAATGTACAGAGATTTATCCATCCTTTGCAGCACACCCAATTTTTGCTAATGGTTTCCAGTAATCTAGATGTAATTAAATCATTGAGGTGGGAAATGGAGTCCGGTGCGTATGCCCTCCTCTAGTTGAATGGGGACATAGTCGAGATGCGTGGATCGGGGTGGGTTTCAAGTTTGATGTTTAACACGCAAATCTGGCTACGCCAGGAGTATCAGACGTTTGCAACAGCTGAGGAATAATTTAGTCGACGTAAAGGTCCGATATTCGCACATACGACAGCTTTCCTATCCCGCACCAATCGGAACTTCTACAGTCGTTAATCGATCCCACGACTTCGTGCTTCTTAGCCACTATGCTACCACGGAGCTGTATTGTAGCCCGGCCGCAGAAGAAGGTATTTCGTTACGCTCACGCGCACAGCTGCAGCCTTGACTATACCACATTATTTCGTAAAACATAGCCCATTCTGCTGCCAAGTTTTGTGATTATTTGTGGGAACTTTCAGCGTTGTACTTTCTTTCGCAGGCGCGGCATACCGGCTCAGCCTATTTTAAATGGCTACTGCGGTGACTACGAATGGGACCTGGACGCTCCGTACCACATCGATTGAGTTGGACCGCACGTAGCGTACGTGCGGACCACCGAACGCCACTCGTGAACTGCCCGCCGGAGTCAACTCAATACCTCAAAGCCCCATAAAAATATTTGGGGCCAGTCTTCGCTGTAAATATTGTTTGGACTGTGTTAGCGTCGTGTATTCTTTGTAACAATCAAACTACTTTAAAGGCTATGTCTCCGGCATTATCCCAATTTTGGGACTACTGCAAAACTAAAATCCCTTGGAAAGCATTGCCCAATACATCTCATCGGTTATGCGCTCCTTTGTGGGTATGCAACATTGCGTATGTATTGAAACTAGCACCAAACAAAATATCTACACGTAAGTGTTAAAAACACGAGCTCTGCGGTTACTTGCAGTTTGCTTAGAGAACGTCTTCTGGAAGCGTGACTGGGAACAGTGCTCGGCATAGACAATATTTAGCTTATACAAAAAACAACTTGGGACTTGTTAACGATCTTGTTGCACAGAGATACTTCGCAGGCAGCTTACAAGAAGCTATTAAAAATATTCATGGGAAAGTGTGATGGCGGAATCAACGATGAAAATTGAAAAACCAGAACTATGTCTTGGCAGTCTTTGTCTTTATTCAACGTATACCTCCAGTGCCCGAAGGCGCTATAGCAGTGGTGTTACAGGTTTGAAAAAAACGCAACTTTAATTCACAGCAGACGCTTGTACATTTCAGAGCCCATTGCACCCATGTATCGTTTAAAAAAAATGAACTGGCAAAAATTCCAGTCCTGGGACGGTATTTCCTGAGTTCAAAGGTATTATCAATTCGATTTGACAAATAATATGGCGTCTGTAAATGTGTATCTTTGCCGATTCGAGTTCTATTATTATATATTAACTATAGAAGTTTTAATCGCAATTTTCTTCTACGCGATGAAAGCAGCTCTCAATTCAATTCCTGTTTCATAGCGGTACAACATTACCGACATTGATACCCCCCCAAGACGAACCTTGCCGCCATGTTCTGTGTTCAGCTACCCGAGATACAAATCGTCCGGGTACCCGTACACACATCCCTCGCCCGTAATCAGGCGGCCCATGCCGCTGCCCGCGTTCAAGTACACCGGGCCATTATCTACGAGGGACAAACATCGCCTGCTGCTACCACAACCGTACCTCTCGTAAAATATGGAGATATTCTGGCCGACTATCACCAAAGCAAAAGGATATTCCCGTCTCCCCATCACGAGTTATCCAGACAGGAAGCCACAGGCCTCCGAAAAATAGAAACAATCTCCTATCCTCAACGCACCCTTCTTCGTGCCATCTGCCTCACCCACCACCCAGCCACCTGTAATTTCTGTCCCTTACCCGGCACCTTATCCTATCAAGTATGGGGGTGCTGACAAACGCCAGGCCTACCCCTCCCCTTCCCCTTCACCCTCTTATGAGCCTGAAAAGTCCGGATCCGTGGACCCAGTGCATACTGGTGAAGAGGGCCTGGACTGCCAGCCAAGGCCAGGGCATCCCGGACTAGTGACGCCCCCCACCGGGCGGGTGCCCTAAGAGTAGCACCAGCGCTCGTGAAATAGACATTTATTCATCCTCCTCCTATCTTATCACTCAGAGATACCTGCGCCGGATCCCAGACTGCGCAGGCGTATTAGAAGACTGTTCATACGCACTTCAAATACGCACATTTTTTAAATCGCTGATGCGAACATCGTAAGTTACGCCGAATAATATTTAACACTCTCGCAGCTTTCAACGTAATTCACATGCATACATTCCATGAACAGTAGAAGAAAAGAAAACACCCAAGTATTTGTAACTTGCCTTCGTGGTAACTGGTACACCATTAATACAATATGTATATTCGATCTTTTTCTTTTAGAAAAATAAAGGTTTACGCACTTACTAAAATTCAAAGACATTTTCCACGCTGTACACCAGTCATGAATACGCACCAAGTCGTTTTGAAGTTGGGAGGCATCCTGCTCACTCCTAATTTTCCGGTAGACTATACAATCATCGGCAAAAAGCCGAATAGGCGATGAAATACCAACAGAATTATAATTTATATAAATTAAAAACAACAAAGGACCTAAAACAGAGACAGGAAAAAAAAATGTCGGGAACAATCAAATCAAGGAAAAGAAATCAAGGTAATAATTAGCGTCAGTCGGGTTTTCGTTCGCGATGAATTTTGAAGCAATAACTATTAGCCATATTTTACATGGAACGAAAAGTGTATAGTTAATGCATATGTTTAGTGCTCGTTTATGAAGAAAATCATGCGCTCTTACGACGGAGGGCAAAGGGGTACTTGGGTAAGCCCAGAGACAGCCGTAGTAAGGAATGTGTTGGAGGTCACGTTTAGAGATAGACAAAGCGGAAACCAGAGCAGGCAATAAATTAATTATCTGACATTGCAGAGTTGTCGAGTGCGAGGAATATGAAGCGACAAAAATATCCGGGCAGTAAGATTGCCCCAACAAGGTACTGGCAAGAAGAACAGCGAAGTCGAAAAGTTGCTGATAATTCCCGAGAGTTTTTACATTGATGTAGCAAGACGTGGGATAGCACTGGGCATGGAGACCATTCATAATGTATGCCGTGCACGGACTGCACCCAGCTTTGGTGACGTCAGCACGGACATTCAGCTTGGGCGAAACTTCACGTCGACTGCAGAGAAGAAAAATTGACAGGTTCTCTTATGTTACCCTAAGACGGCTTAGGACGAAAGCTTGATTGGCGATGCATTAAAAGCAGAGACAGGATTTCTCTTGGTTCGCGTTCTCTTTTTTTTTCCTCTGCAATCTCGTCCACTGTCGACATGTCTTCCCCCTCTTCCCATCTTTCTGCGTGGACGGCCACCGCTCGCTACTTCCGAGCCTAAGCTCACGCTATGAATCGCCTCGTGCTGTGGAACGCATCGCGCTATGGAATACTCCCGATGGAGATACATGTTTTATACAATGGTGACCGCGGTTTTCATTCGAGGAAGTTAAAATTCGACTTAAAGATGGGACGTATGAGGCCTTTGTCTTAATATATTGTCATGTGTGTAACTGCGACCTTCCAGGCCCTAGGTACGCAGAGACAATGGAGCATGCTACCCCCTGTGTGAGTACTTGCCACGGGGCACAACAGAAGACAATGAAGCGCGTTGGCTTGTGGCTCGTGCTTTGCGTTGTACGCCATCTTGCTAGCCACCGCTGTGGTGCCCCGCCCGAGCTCTCATCTTCAGTTAGGTACATCGTTTAATAAAGAGCGCTCTTCCTGCGTGCAGCCAACCTGCGTCTCCGTTTGGCAAGGCGCAAGAATATACACACAGTGAGCGCGACAGATGCAGTATCGATTCCGGACACGAGTGCGTGCCTGAGCTCACGAGGATTTACCGCCTGCTATTCCCTGGCGCCCCTCGTTCACTGTACGCAGCCTACCCAACTGTCTATGCCACCAGTGGAAGCCCCGTGTGCTCTGAAAAGGCTGTCACTTGACCTGGGCCTGCCCAAACATTCAAGCTGCCCATTCTATCCCTTGTCTAGCTCGTATGCAGACAACCAGCGCAATCCGGTCCTGTGTGCGCGGAGCAAAAGCCAGAGCTACAAATGGGCCTGGAACGAGGGCCCTTCTGACCATTCGGAGACCACAAACTAAAATTGTGTTGATTCAATAAAATGTATTGTTCTCTCTTTGTCTTTGTCTCTGTATACCTATTCTGCTCTATCTCTCTATCTTCCTCTCTCTTGCATGAAATGCTGTCGTGTTGCAATTAATTTGCCTGCTCCCAGCGATGTCTGTTGAGTCGGTCACGGCAGAATAAACGGGAGCCCACACGCATTGCCTAACATTTCCTAGAGTAATTTGTCCAACTTCTGAAGGAATGTTTAGCAACTTGCTACCCATGTGTCACCTCATGGCACAGACGCCGCATTATGCAGAGCAGTCCTTCAGTTATCCCTTTTTTATTCCAATGGAATTATCGTGATTCGATTGCGTACGGTTTTTCAGTTTTCCCTTGTTCGCATCGTGTTGTTGTTTTTTTTCGAATAGGAAAACATCCAACTAGACAGAACACGGCAGAAATCTTTGTCTTGCGACATACGTTTCTACAGTTATTAAAAGTCTAGCAAAATTGTCGGCCGTGCTACATACAAGTGTAGAGTCACTACATAAGGCTCTGTCTTGCTTTAAGATGCACATTCCAGCAGTTTCACGGAGCCATTCTGATGGCCATGGTTTGTCTTGCAGCAGACGTCCTGTGATTGAACTTGAACATTGAACTTGTCCGGAGAGTCTGCTGTGGAAAGTGTTATGAGTCGCACATTTATCCCGAGTTCTCTTCATTGAAATTCGTTTCATTGGCACACCCTGTCGTGTTCCGAGATTTTTCTTCAGTCCGTTGGGTCGCAGGCTATGCGTAAGCACTGCCATACGTTTGACAATCCGGTCTCGAATTCTAACTATCAGTATCATATTGAATGATGCGTTTTTCTTTAGGCAGCGAGATAGAGGGCTCCATCCCGATGTGTTCACAGCCAGTTTAGCATTGAAGCTGGTAAACAGTCGTGTACCGAGATGAATGCCTTTAAAAAATTAAAGCCGTTCCCCTCAATGTGAAAGCTGTCGGAACTGCAGAGCAGTGATTTGCCATAATGAGGCTGTGGCGCCGTTATCCGCTCACTCCAACCACCCATCAAGCTCCTCGCCACCCTGTCTCATTCCTCTCCTGATGAATTCAACGTGGGTTTGTCCAACGCATTTCAAATTTCCCGCCTTCGCACTGTTCGCGTGCCCCTCGCCTGAAACTGCGCCAGCGGGAGTCCTGTTTTTTCTGTGCTTGCTTTTTCTCCCGCACGTGGCGGCGTTGCACTGCCACTGTTTTTCGCTTACTATCGTAAAAATCAACCCAATGAGCGTTCCTAACTAAATGAACGCGGGCGCTAGCTGTTAACTACGTATATTTTGCCTTGAATGTACCTGTAGTTTTCTTTGCTCTAAACAACGACAAGCGCCAGCGGGTCACGAATTTCGAACGCTTATGACTATATAAACCGCTTGGCTTTCGAAGCCTCTGGGAGACGCCGCGACGACCGAACGCCGTGTGGCTCTACTTGGGTCCAGTGAGCGAGCTACGACGACAAGGCCAGCCGCTAAAGTGCTCTGCACTTAGAAACCGGGACGCTATGAGTCAAACTCACACGTACTCTTATACCTACGGCGTCGCTCAAATCCGCCATTCACTTCGACGCTAAAATTCGCGTTATTTTGTCAGTACGAGGTCTGCGGTGAAAAACGGGAGCCCTTGACTGGGTAGGAGCTTTGATGGCAAAATAACCAACAGAAACAACTGAAAAGGCATTAAAGCCGCCGTGGAATAGCCTACCCTCGGCATTCAGTGAAAGTATTATGCGAAAGTGATTGCGGAAAGAGCAACGCCAAAACTAGCGTACGAATGAGGCACCAGGCGTGTACATCAAAACTATAGACGCGAAAGGGGTGGGTCCCATGACGGAACGTGAGTCAGCCGCTCAACAAACAAACAAGTAAACCAAAAACAACGCAAGACGAAACAAACCGACACTCGACAAACCAGTTCATCCGGCCTGTCACAGTTTGTTTTCCTTCAAGTTGTCGAGCGGAAACCTGACTTGTTTTCTTCCCTGCCGCGCCGAAAGAACGGCATAGCTTTAAGGAATAAGAAAAGTAGCTAGTTGAATGGCTGATGTGGGCTCCTTCGAGTTCCGCCATGGTTTGACCGCTGCATACGCGCCTTTAATGTCACTGCACTTTAATCGAAAGGGTAATGTTCGCCGGGGCGCTGAACCGATGCCGCGGGCAAAACACACCCAAGCAAGAATTTGCGGTTGCATCTTCACCCCAAGGAGGCAGCACGTCACTGAAAGCTAAACGCAAAACAGCACGTGATTCTAAGTACCTTAACATTGTTGACTAGCTTATATAAAGAGTACGAATCTTATTCAAGCATCTAATCCTGCAGAGAGCGTAATTCAGAATTAGCTAACAAAAGTTTACTACAATCGTACACCAAATGCCAATAGTGTGTTTTACAACATGTGCAATGCCTATACCTGTTGGCATAAGCGTAGCAAATTTCTTCTTATCTTTGCAGTTAGGGGCAAACGGGCCGTCTTGTACGTAATTGGGAACAAGTAAACCACAAATTCCTCGAATTGATATCTACATCTTTGCTAGTACCTTTTAATGACCTCTCAGGCTCCTTAACCTTAATTAAGGGAGCTAGGAAGACAAAATACAAGTTTGTTTTATTAGAAAGATTTAGTATTTATAGTGTCCCCATCGCTTGCCCGACAGCAAATGGTGCCGTATTGACTGAAAAAATTCATAAGTTTAGGTTAAAATTTTGATTCTCCCGCCAAATCGTGTGTTTTGGTGACGAGTACAATGAAGGCATAACGGCGCGTATGCAAACTCCCACTGCGACTGCGCCATTAGGCTCTGCAGTATTGCTTGCCGCCAAACATCCCAAATGGCGCTAGCATAGCATACTCAGCACTCCGCCGTTGCTTTGTTTTTGACCGTATTTACACCTGGCTTGTTTTTGTTGCGGTAGGAAGTAATCGTTTCGTGAAACATGGGGTATGCTTGACAAACAGGGTCACGTAAGGCAACGTCGTTTACGCCAATCGGCCAGCGTCGTGAAAGACAACTCCAAAGCGTTGGACTGCCGTGCAGCTAAAACAAGCATAGTGCGCCCAGTAACAACGGCAGTGCGCATCGGTACTTCAATGTTTACGTGTATTTTCATAACTTTTGTTGTCTACCGCACCATTCTTACTGCTGTAAAATAGATATGCATTATATTTATGCGCAAATAGCTTGTTCGGCAAGCTTATAAGCTCTGCCTAATTTGCGATTGCTTTTACCGCCCTCAGCCAATCGCAGAGCAGGCTCGTATGACACCGGTTCTGTTGCGGGAAATAAGCTAGTGGGTCGCGTGGCTATTCCCCTTTTTCCTAATTAAATAGCTTATTTGAGCGAAGTTTACGTTAAAAGTGGAGTCAGTATGATTCTAACGAGGCAACCTTTTGAATGAACCAAACTTGTGTTTTGTCTTCATGGATCCTTTATATCTGGCAATATCACGCACGGTCTTGTGTCAAACGCTTATAATATACGTCTTCGGTCTGTTTCGTCTGGCAGGATGATGCACTCATGACGACTGAAAACAGAGGGCAAAATGCGTTACGCGGCTACTTTTCTCCGTAATAACGAAATAAGGAGCTTCGCCACGCTTGGAGCATATGCATCGCAGGTGATTTTATCGCAGTGTGTCATGTAGGCCTGCATTCACAAAAAAAAAAGAAATAAAAGGGTCCGGTTATACTTATATCATCTAGTCCATTCCCTAAATATTTTTGCTGCGTTTTGTTCTCACCGGTACATTTAGCGTAGAAAGATGTGAGCTCCCTCCGTCGGCGGCCACGATGGGCGAAGAGTCCCCCCTTCATCGAAAACGGCGTTGTTCGCGGAGGTGCCTCCGCGCATGATCAGCACGATCTTCTCAGGGGGCGTCACAGGTTCCCTTTTGCCGTTACCTAGAAAAATTACTCCCACCTCCCCTCGCGGGAACCCCTGTGTAGATGCGACGCATAGGGGGTTCCGTTCTTGTTTCCGTTGGGTTGATTCTCCCATCGCGTGAAACGTGCCGTGAACCCCCTGCCGCGGCTATGACGCAACGTGTCGCAGCTATTGCGCAACACAATCCAACACAATCCACTTTAATCCAATCCAAGCCAATCCAAGCCAAGCCAATCCTATCCAAGCCAAGCCAAGCCAAGCCAAGCCAAGCGAAGCCAATCCAATCGAATCCAATCCAATGCCCCTCGCGAGAGTGTTCGCTATCGGAGAGGAGAGGGGGTGAGCGGAGAGCACAGCTCGCGAGGCGAGGAGAATGGTCGAGGGGTGTGGACGGAGAACGACAACGCCGTATGGAGGGACAAGGCGAGTGAATGAGATGCCGTCGCATCTAAAACTGGCAGGTGCCTTCGTCCTCTCATCTTACGTTACCTCTTCGTATGACCTTCAAAGACAGTTTGCGCTTTTCTGTTTCCACTTACTTGAACTCTTCATGAGAGGTGTGTCTAGTGTATTTAACGGAACGAATAAAAGACGGCTTCACGAGATGCAGGCGTACGGGGCCGAACCTGCCGGACAGGGTGATCTGTCAGTCGCCTCGGCTGCGTCAATTGGCTCTGGCTGAAGTTTATTAAAGACAGTAGTCGTTCTTGGGCTACATAAACCCAAACATTTTGGTCTGTCTGTCTGTCTGTCTGTCTGTCTGTCTGTCTGTCTGTCTGTCTGTCTGTCTGTCTGTCTGTCTGTCTGTCTGTCTGTCTGTCTGTCTGTCTGTCTGTCTGTCTGTCTGTCTGTCTGTCTGTCTGTCTGTCCCTCGATTTAGCCGCCCGACCAAAAGTTGACAGAATTCTTGAACGAAACGTTTATATATAGGCAAAGCTTTTCCGATCCATTAAATCTCGAAAAACACTTCATAATTGTCAACATTGGTCAGGGAAAAGAACGCATAAGGCATATTTGAGGCAAGTTTGCAGTGTTTTTTTTAATTAAATATACAAGGCTGCTTGATTTTTGCAATGCAAATAAAAAAGACAACTGAGAACAATATTTTACCCAGCAATACAAAGATCGAACTCGACGAGCCGGGACCACGCGGCGGTGTCACATGTTCAACAGTGGGGCTCTTCGATTTACAGTCTCGGACTCACCGCGGACTCCCCGAGAAGGAGTCCGGCATTCGATTTTCTCATGTATCCCTATGACTTCGGGGAATCCTCGGACTACCCGCGGACTACCCATGGTGAGTCCGAGACTGTAAATCGAAGAGCCCCAGTAACGAAAGGTTTCAATAAATGGCGCGCGAGCAGTGGAACGCGCGAAAACTGAATTGCCTTTAGCAAATCTCCTGCGTGCTTATCGTGTGAGGAGCGAAGCTGGTGGGGAATGGCACTAGAGGTGGGCGGGGCAAAGAGTAGAGACGTTTACGTGGCAGGGGCAGCCAAATAGTAACGTTTTTCGACGACATTTGCAGTGAAGGGAGCAGATACGTAGCCAATTTTTCTTGTCTCCTGTTGATGTATGTTGTGGTACACCAGTATGCAGTCTAACTTAGACCAACTTTAGCAGTAAAAAAATCAAGTAAATATGCCCAGCTGTCCTTCGGGGCTTCACCTGTATCGACTGCAATGTAGTGTAGCGACTGCATGGAATTCGGAAGATGCCCAGACAAGTTGCGGGCACGCGAGGTGCAAGAAACGCCGAGTGAAAGCCTTGGTAGTGCTTATCGTTGTACGAGTATTTCGACTGTTCTCAATTTAAAAAGTCCCCCGAAGCGATAGCCCCGCGAGATAGTGAAAAGAACAACAACAACAACTCGAACAACAACAGCAACAACTCGAACAACAACAACAACAACAAAAATATATAATGGTAGGTCCTCAGGGATTTGCAGAAATTCCCTCTCCCTCGCGAAAGTGATGCTCGCTCCGATGCGCACGCCTTGCTCCGGCTTTAGAAGCCGCCGTCACGGCGTTTCTGGCACACCTTGCGAACCTTGCTTTGCATTGTAAACGTCTCAGTAGTCACGTTTGCTCCGGCATGGACTGCCTATCGCTGCTTTTGAAGACGATAGTCCTTAATGGAATACTTCAACGCGGAAATTTTGGTCTGTCTGTCGGTGTCTGTGTGTGTGTCTATCTGTCCCTCTATTCACCACCTGAACAAAGTCAATAGAGTTGTTGAAGAAAGCATTATATAGGCAAAACCTTTCTAAACTTCTCAATCTAGTGGCAATGATCATACTCGTCAACATTGACGAGCAAAAAGAAAAACATCGCGCATATTTGAAACAGAACACCAATACCTAAGTGATATTTGCAATGTTCTTGTAATTTAAAATACATGTTTGCTGTGCACCAGTATCGACATTTGGTCGCCATCAATTCAATTACATTTTGTGTTTCCACCTTCTGGGTGCTGAACTCGCGTCAAACTCTATCGTATAACGAGTACAAGCGGTGACGGGACGTTTAAAGGAGCCGATCGGCGGGCGCGTCGGACAGAGATAGCGGTACGAACGCAGCCCCACCGCAGCCAATGCAGCGCCGCCTGCTCTGTGCTAGGCTTGACGTCCCCCTGTCCGCCCGCGCTCTGCCGTTCTCTTCTTCTGCCTCGCTCTGAGTTTATGGAACCACGGCGCCAATTTTTGCCGACAAAATAACCCCGGAGTAAGGAGGCAGTGTGCCTTGTGATGGAGTTTGCACTCCGCTCCTCTAACTCGCCCCCCGACCGGCTTGCAAGGCTCGCAGTTAAGCGCCCGCGGCTGAGGGCGATTCCATAGATGTCAAAGCGTTCATTCACTCACTCACGGGGGAGACCTTCGGTGCGCACGGGCAACTGCCGATCACTTGATAACACGCACTTACGGGGCATACGCGGCCCGCAGCAAACAATGTATACGAGCGAGTCCAGCAAGATCAACCTTGCAGGCTCAGGGAAAGACGGGTGCATTGAGCGGTTTAAGCCGCGTCTTTGAACTTGGCGACGTTTTGTTAAGAATAGTATTGCTCTAAGATCACGTCACGTTGGTTAATTTGTCGGTTTAGGGGATTTTAATTTGTCTATATAAAATGATATATTTGGCGTGTAAGTCCGGTACGGAGCAGGAACTGTCGTGACGTCGCTTTGCAGAGCTATGTCATTTCATCTCGGCAAAAATTTAGACGGGGAGGGGGAGGGAAGCCTTGAATAGTAATAAACACATCTAAAAACGTGCGAACTAGGTTTTATGCGCTCAAGTTACACCTAGGCTATGAGTTTAGTGGCACTGTTGTGGAGAAGAACGAACTAATTTCTGCCGCCGCTTTTTGCGCCAAAAATAACGCATATCTAGGCGCTTATATTTCTCGCCTTCACTAGGAAAACGACCGCTGAAGCTCTAATCTGAACACACGACTCCATGCTAAGTAGCGCAATTTCTTAGCTAGTGAGCTACGATCGGCAGCACTTAGGCTTTCGCGCGGAACAATAATTGACAGCAGTAAAGTAATGCGCACAAGTACAACTTCCCGCAGCGCAAGGCCTAAGGGTTTAAACACAGCATCCCAGTGCGGAGTATGCTTTAATCGAAAGAGCAATAAATTTATTAGGAACAGGAGAGTACTGACACTGCCTGACTGGGGCAGGGAAAGTGGTGTTTAGGGGAAGGGCGGGGTCCGGCTGTGATTAGAGCGGTGCATGTGCTCACATGCTAGCCTCTCCCGCAAGCAGACTACGAAGTTAGGAGCCATACAGCAGCGGCCGACGAATGTCCACAGGTTAATGTCCACTGGCGAATGTCCAGTTCGGTTTAACGTCCTGGCTGAGCAAGATCATTCAAAGAAGACGGTGGCTGCTTCCGGTCGGCATACCACCGGATAATTGTACTTTTTTTTCTTCCGTGGATGAGGGGTGGGAGTGGGGTAAATTTTTATCCGACAGGCGATAGCAGTGTTATCACCGTGCACGAATGCGAGCGTCCTTTCATTATCGTCACTCATACAGATAGAGGAGGGTAACGCCAAAGGGTTCTGACCTCGCGAAACCAGACCTGCACGGGCATCAACCTCGCAGCATCCCTCGTGCCCCGGCAGTTACCTAGACGCGCTATCCTCACCACCGCTCGCACCATTACACAAACGCATGCGCCCTCCGAGCTGCACACGGCGCCTAACTTATCAGCGGCGCAGCTCGAAAAACAAAATACGACTCCCATCCAGTTGCGTACGGGGCTTCCCTTTCTTTTCTCCGTAACTTGAGACTGAAAGTCTCTTGCGTGAGATCAGTGGACAGCCTTTTCTGGTTCCCGCAGATCTGTGTTTTTTTTTCTTCTTTTTGTTTGCAGAGAGATTTTGTCGATTGTACACATCTCTGCCAATGACCCCTCAAACAAACAGTGCGCACTGTTTATTGCGTAACCTCCTCTTTTTTTTCACATTCTTCTCTGCTCCGCCTTTAGCCATTCTTCTTCGAGTGGCTGTCGTATCGGCGACACGTGTTTGAATGCATACAACCCCCCGAGCGGCGTTATCTCGCGGCGGTGGTGTGCCGATATCCTCGGGGCCCGGGACTCGCGTTTTATGGTCCGCTCGCGCTGGGCGCAGCACGCGTGACCACCTCGCTGTGAGTCGCTCGGCAGGACGCAGCAGTGCCCGAGGTGAGGTCGCGAGCCAAACTGGTTTACAATCGATACCCGTGCAAGCCCGGCGCAGACCACTGGACAGATCGGTTCGGCCCGCGTAGCAGACGACAACTCTCGCAGACGACCGTCCGGGTGCCACACACGCGGCCTGCTGCCAACAGGGGCGGGATTCGACGGAGTTCTTGTGTCGGCACTCCGTGCTTCATTTGGTCCCGGTTCCAAACGAGAAGGCAGCGTGGACGATGACTTCTTCAGTGCTGAGACTTCTGCTTCTCTTGGCGCCCGTTCTTTTAGCCTATGCTTTCATAACCTACATCGAAGTCCGCCTGCCGCTTCCGGTGAGTTCTCAGTGTTTTTCATTCGAGAATACGAATTCGTCTACCAACCCAAGCTATTCCCTTAGCGGACATTTGTCAAAGGATAACTTAAGCTTCATGAGTTTCGCCGATCTTCTCACAAAAATCTCGCACAGCGGAGTGTTCTCTTTTTTTTTAATCAGTTTGGCTTCCATCAAATGGATAACAGCCTACGGGGGCACTGAAGTGTCGAACCTAATGCACAGTAGTAATGAACAGTATTCCATAACCCATTTGTTTTTTTTATTGCGATCTGCGGTTCTTGAATTACGGCTCGGTACATAAAACCTCTACAGTTTTCCAATTCAAAATTCTAGAATTTCCTTTTCCGAATCGCAAGGGTGGCCCCGTCCGACATTTCACCTGCATTTCTTGTGCGTCACAGAACCTCAAGACAAACGTGCGTATCAAGAGTTATTTTTCGATATTTAAGTTCGTGCTCTTCTACAGGGGGAAAGCAGGCTTCCATTTTGCTGCTTTCGCGTTCTTCTAAACGAATTTTTGCTTTATCCGGCAATTGTTGTTGCTGCCTACAAAGACGGTGTTGTTTATGGGCTGATCATCCAAAAGAGGTGTTTTGCGTTTCTTTCGTAAACACAGAAAAAAAAAATCCTTCTATCGCGACAGAAATACCCCTTTTGCATTCCCGACCTTGGGTCCTGAGTGTCCCATATTGTGACATAGCGGGGAAACATCTGCAAGGACTTTGCACAGCTGTTGGCGAACCACCGTACACGATTCACCGCCGCCGCGCAGTAATTGCTGCAATTGCCTGCACGAGCCAGCGCTGCGTCGACCTTTCGGTACCGGTTCTTGAGCTTTAATGAGAATGAAAGTTTTATTTCAACAGGAAATCTGCGGTCCGCGGCGGCCGCTTTTCTGGTGGAGGCGAAAAGCAAAAACGCCCGTGTGTACGAGATTTCGGCGCATGTTAAAGATCCCCAGGTGGTCAAAATTAATCCGGAGACCTCCACTACGGCGCGCTTCATCGCCTGCGTTGCGTCGGCGCGTTAAACCCCACAATCAATCAATCAATCAATCAATCAATCAATCAATCAATCAATCAATCAATCAATCAATCAATCAATCAATCAATCAATCTGCGGTAATCACGCTCCTTGCGTGATTATCAGTCTGCGGTGTTCTAGGCGTGAACCGAAGCTCGCATAGCGATATGTGGCGTGATAACCTTGTAAGTAACACGAAAAAAATCATGAGTCATGTCAACCTGGGTTAGGTGCATGGCCAGGGAAGCTTTTTTGCGCACGGCATAGAGGTGACATCGAATTTTCGTAAAAGGTAAGAACAACTTTTGTTTCTTTTGAGAGTTGTCGGCGGTTATCTATACACTCTTAACAAAAATGCTAGTAAAAAGGTAGTAACGGGTTGCACTTACTTACTCCTTGCGAACTTTACTACCACCATAACGGTACACGTAGGTCCTGACACTAAGTACGGAACCTAATTGTTATCGTTACTAGTCTAGACCATGCACTTAAACCGCTGCTTGTTTGATACTAACACTCACTGGTAGTAGCAAAATTATATGAATTATTGTACATAATGACCCCAGCACTTTTCCCACTCTAAATCATGATTAAAAAGCTTTTTGCAAATTCACATGCTGACTTGTATATTATGCTCCCATTAAAATGCACATATTCTAAAATTATCGCTAAAACTTTTGGTTTTTGCGGCAAGCCCAGTCGAGGACTTTCCGCTGCTGGCTATAAAACCAAGAAGAGCAGATGTATTGCTAAGGTAATCAAGTTTCAAAAAAAAAAGTTACAATCGCTCCCCCCGTGTATCCCGTTGGTTTCCTTGCTCAATATATTTGTTGTCCAATTGTGACATGTGCGTGTTGAATGCGTCTATGTCGTGCTGCGCGCTCAGCCGATCCACACTGTCACGCGTGGCTTTTTACTGTTATGCATGGCCAGTAAGTACTAAGTACCTAGTGGATACTGTGACAAGTAATTGGTTTGTGTTCTGTTAGTAAGTGACACGACCTTTTTTCTTAAGAGTGTAAGACACATAAATGCGCGCGCGCGCTTTTATTTCACCAACCTGCTCACGCATCCACATCCATATAATTTTTCTTGATGCTGCGAACGAGCCTCATTCCCTCCCTGTCCCACCTCTTCTCCAAACGGGCCTAGAGGGTACCCTCTTAATGAAACTGACCCTCCTCCTTATTTTGACCATTGATCCTGAAAATGGTTCTTGTTGATAACTAATGAACATTCATGAGCAAATGAAATGCGATCACGAAAATGTGAACCAGAACACACAAATAGAGCGATTTCTTTCCGGGCAGGTCAAATTGACACCTGGCTTAAGTACAGTAACAAAGTTGGAAAATGCGTCTTTCCAAATATACCAATAGCGCGCCATTAATGGACCTTCACGAACAGTACTTTTAGGGGCGAAGCTCCTCTTGCTCGGGCCCTGTCCCGTCCCTCGTTGCTGCTGTATACGGCACGGCACATTAATGATGATTGTGGCAGGATCCCCCGAGGGATCGGCCAACCAAAGATTGGCTGAAGAGAACAAAACGTTCAACGCGTTCGTTGCTACCCAACAAGAAGGAGAGGAAAAAGAAGAGGTTGTCGTTCGTCGCCTGCGAGCTCAAGACACGTACCGGGGGCACGCGACACAAGACGCTCTGCAGAAGGCGACGGCCAAGGTGGCTAAAATGTCACACACCGAATTCGCCAACTTACCCATGGAGATTCTCATCGTCCAAAACAAGCCCTACATAATCACCACAAACATCGACGTCGTCGACGGACTTGTCAACGGAGCGGTGGAAAGCTTGACGTGTCGAGCCTTTATATGATCTGCGGGCGAATGTTTCACGGTTTTAGCGAAAAGCATTTTTGCTTCGCCCCTTTCATCATCATTCACTTCGTGGAGATGGCGGATTTTTTTTTTTTTCAGTTTTACGTGTTCTGGTTCATATTTTCGTGTTCGCGTTTCATTTTTTCCGTGACTGTACCCGAAACCCACATCCAAGTGACGAGACGTACGACCTTGACGTCGAAGTCATGCCTTGATCTTGCAAATTGGGCCTTTAATTAATTAGTCTACTGAAGACGCATATCCAAGTGATGAGACGTATGAAGTCGGCATCATGCTTGAACGGAGTGCGACTTTGGTGGCGAGACCGCGTGCTAATAGCACACCCACCGGGACGATCTTTTCCAAACGTCTCGAGCTATATAGAGCGCATGGAGAATCGTGAATCCCCGGGAGTTTTGTTCTCAGGCACGAAAAATACCCGTAAGCCTAGCCCCGATCAAAATGTGCACCCGTCTCTTGCACGCAGGGCAAGCGGGCGTCTCCGGGCTCTCCGTGGCCCGCGCCCCAGATGTGGCAGACGTCGCCGATGCAAAGGACCCTCGACCCGGACACCTTCTCGCTGTCTTCGGCGGCGGCCGAGTCCTGCGACGTGGTGGCCAAGGCCCTGGCGCGGTACCGCAAGTTGGCCTTCCTCAAGGAGGTCGCCTGTAAGGCAGCGCAGGGACCCGGGGCCGAGCTCGAAGCCCTTCCTGCACTCAGAGTCGACGTGGCCCGCTACCGGGGCCCGGAACACTGCGGTTACCCGCAACACAAGGAGGACGAGAGCTGTGAGTTGTCGGAGAAAACTGCACCAGATGCTGAAAGGAAGCTTAGTAGGTTTTTAAAGCAAAGCTTTGCTACTTTCGTCAGGCGATTTCGTGGAGGATGCGCAAATGACCTTTTGACCGGAGACACACCCCCGGTGACACGCCCCTCGAAGCGCATCGCGTGATTCACAGGGCCCGCTGTTGGCGTCTGCGGTCGCCGACAGCGGTCGCCACCGCCGCTGCGGCCGAGGCAGCCTACCACCCACGCAGCCTCCCATGCATGCGGTGCGGGGTCGTTTCGGTCAACGTGACTCGTCTCGCGCCCGGCGAAGAGGAACGGTGCGTTCGCATGAATGAACGCCGCGTTTACCCGGCGTCCTAGCCATGAATGAACGCCGCGTTCGCCCCGGTGAACCCCGCGTTTGCCCGGCCTCCTTCTGCACCGAACTGAACGGCTTTGAGACGTGGTCGGCAATACAGCTAAATCAAAGGTTAACCAAGCAAAACCAAGAATCAACCAGACTAAGCCAAGCTTTCGCTTTGCATGTGCAAGGTTAACGTAGCTAAGCCGCAGCCATTTTTTTTAATTCTAAACAGGGCTAGCGTTGTAATCTAATCACATGCAATATTATTTACCCACCAGAGAAGTGAAACGCAGAAGTGTAGGTTTACACAAGACGAGCGCGCTTAGCTTAGCTAAGTTTAGCTTAGCTTCATCTTAACGCCAGCAAATTTCCGATACGTTAGTTTATGAAAATATATTTGCGCGAATTATCTGAAACAAATTTTAATAAATGGCTTTTTTCTTTGTGGTGAGAACTCGTTGGAAGGAATGTCACCTGAACTAATTTGGAACCAACTTTTGTACACGGCGTGCTTATACGTGCGCTTTACTGAGAAAACTAACCTATCAAATTGTCGCGTTAGGCAATTTGAACTCAGGTTACACCCTTCCTGAAGTTATATGAAGTGTCCATTGCTATCCAAGAGTTCGCCCGGTCGTATTAAAAAAAAACGTTAAAAGTGCGAGGACTCTTTACGTTGGGATGAATCAAATATATGTCTTTCATGTGTAAAATAAATAGGTGAGAGCTGTGAAGTTACTAGTTTTTGGTTCCTCATACTCAAAACAGGAAACACCGTAAACTTGGGGATCGAATTAGGAGCCGAAATAATGCGCAATTGCCTATTGACTCTTAAATAATGTGGAATCATGTGGAAGGCGCTGTTGCCATTCGACCCTCATGCTCTTCGCTTCCCTGCTCGACCAACTTGGGCAGCCTTTCTCCTAAACCCATTACGTCTAAACTGTTCCTAAGCGTAGCTTAAAGCTTTAGAATGGGCTCATCATTGCAACATTGAACCGGTACTGTCCATATATTTTTGTGTGTGATGCGAACTGTATACTTTTGGTCCTTGTCGTGTTCCCGCTGCTTTATCTTCAAAGTTAGCAAGTGTGCTCATGCTTGCATAATCTTAAACTTAAGTCCCACAAAATTTCTTCTACTTTATGCTGTTTTATGCCGCGTCAGGCCGAGTGTGACATTCAAATAATAACAAAGTAAAACGAGTTAGAAACCATTTCCTGTACATGTCTCCATTTGTTCGTCCTTGTCTATATTCGTATTCGCACTAACTTCTCGCCAATGTTAAACTCTTTTTGTTTGCTTGTTTTGAAGACACCCTTGTGGTACCCGAGCAAGGCGATGCTGTCCTGAAGTCTCAAACCGTTTGGGGCGCCATCCGCGGTAAGTTATCTTTCGCATTTGTACTTGTCTGTGAATGTCAGAACTTTCCGCAGGCTAGATATCTTATCTGCATTATTTGTTGCAGGACTTGAAACATTCAGCCAGCTTGTTTACCAGGACCCCGTTAGCAAAGCGGTAAGCGAACAGAAAAAACTTGTGAACGAAAAAAAAAAAATCCTTTCGAAGCATTGAAGGTGCGTTGCTTTTATCTTCTATTTGTTCGGTACAATTTAGGCACGCTGGGCACGTAACGACTGTCTATGCGGCGCTACCTTGTACGTGATCGGAAATAACGGACAGACGAATCAAAATACGCGGGCGTCGTCAAAGCGCCAGGAAATGCAGATAAATGAACAGGTTCAACTACATGTGCAGTACACGCGAACTAAAAGACGGGACGACTATGTTTATGTGGTTTGGTATCGCATGTAAGTTTCGATTTTGTGTGACATGTGACTTAGCGAATTTTTTTTTCTGGGCACGTGATGCATGCAAATGTGTAAGGGTTCTTGTTCGCTGATGTTCAGTTATAGATAAATAGTTAGCGTCTTGCCATTATAACGTAGAGCTAAACATTTGCCTTCCTTTGTCACCACTTACTATAACTCACTTCACTCTGATCCCAGCCGCGGAATGTGGGCTTTCCTTTCCCCACTTTTTTTTTTAAATTGCCGTCATGGGGGCAGCGGTCAGTTTATGTTGCCTGTTTTCATGCTACGTAATCATATTCTGATCGGCGCGCTTATGAATTGAGGAAGATGTCGCTGCTCACAAGTACACAACGCAAACCTCGCTCTGCTTTCAGTTTCTGATCAACGTTACCACCATCGATGACTTCCCCAGATTTTCGTACCGAGGCCTCCTCATTGATTCTGCGAGGCACTTTCAACCGATGAAGGTCCTCAAGCAGAACTTGGTAAGTGCACGAACGCAATCCAGGAGTGGCACAAGTCGTTATTGAGCGTAGAGCAAGTGCAGTAGTACGATCAGCTGGAAAAACATTTCGTGCGCCATCCTTGGCAGCTACAACATCCGCGCGCTAGCTTTGTTGCCCTTCGTAACAGTTTACACTGATGGGTTCGAAGTGGCGCGGATGTCTGAGTTGTGTGAGTTTCAAAAATGTCCATTTCGCGCCCATTTCAGTTTTCACGAAGTTGCACTTCCGAGTCCTCTGACCAATCACGTGTACAGAAATATACGCAGCGCTTCCTTGTTCCTGTGTCACATTCGGGTCGTCAGCTTTCAGCCAATCAGGCCTCGCTTGAAATGAACAGTTTGAAAAAAAACACGAATTTAAATGGACTGGAAATTCTACTAATATTTCGACCCAATGTTTATGATCCGTTTGCAAGGCTACTCCTATTCGTGGCACTGTCCAGTTGGGACATGAAAAACAGCCCCAAACAAAGCACTGGCCATTTAAAAGCAGATCTGCAAGTCAAGAGCCTAAGAGTCAGGGCATTGGTCTGTCGCTGCTGAAAGTAGAGAGCGGAGAAAGCGTAGCAGTTTGGAAAAAAAAATCACAAAGTGTGCAAACAACAACCGCTAAGCCATGTCAACCTGACCGCTGTGTTCTCCACTGTATTTGTGCTTTATTTCCATAACGAAGCGCTTCTACCTAGGTTTTCGATGCGAATTCAATATTTTACGCGCATATTTCATTACGCTTGTAATGAGTCTAAGGCCGGGTTCAGGCTGTCGCCGCAACTGTCGTAATAACTTTAAAAAATGACATCATTTCGTGTCTCTGCCAACCGAACTGCGTGACATGCTGTTTTTTTATGTCCATAGATTACGATGTGGCTTGTGCGTCGGTAGTCTGAACATAGCTATAATACATGCAGTATGGAAAATAGCAGACGAAACAGCTCGTCGCATTCTCATTTTTTTAATTAACATTTTTTCCAGACTTGTCTAAACGTTTTTCTGTATGCTGTCCACTCCGATGGAGTCTATCCGTTGATCCCGGTCTAAAAAACACGCCGCGCGTTGCAAGAAGCTGCGTGATTAGTTTAATTAACTATGCGATGCCTGGATCAGTAGTTCCGGGCAACTGAATGCGGTTTGTAGCGTTTCAGGTTACCTCCAATACGCCAGTCATTGCTCAATTGTTGAAATCTGGAAACACGATAATGCGTTAACGCTTCTTTTAAGACTTGTCAAGTCGTTCAATCGCTGTCTTTTGTTTGTCAGGACGCCATGGCCTACAACAAGTTCAACGTGTTCCACTGGCACCTTGTCGATGACCAGTCGTGGCCTTTAGAGATGTCGACGTACCCCAATTTAACCAAGGTATGCTTCTCCACTGGAACGTGATCACAAGATGTCGCGTTCCATGCGCAATCTTTACCCGTAGCAAACTGGAACTTTTGCTTTTGAATTCCGAAATTTTAAGACCACGTGCGGACAATATGCTTCTAAGGCGAAAGCTGTAGGAGGTGACCGGGGTTGTAGTCGTCGTCAACACGAATGGTACCGAAATGACTACCGCTGCAAAGAGATAATAAATAGAAAATTCAAAGCCGCTTCCTTAAGAAAAGGATAGTTAAAACGGGAAGCTTTCCCTTGTGCAGCCCGAGTGAAAGTCAAAGTCCTGAAGCGCGAAACTTTCCCTCATGCAACCTGATAGTCACAGTTCAAATTGCTTGGGAATGGCGCAATCGAATGGACTTCGGCTTCATAACGCAAGGGACACAGATTCGATTCGAACCAGGGGACGTGTTTTTTTTTTTGAGAGGGGGGGGGGGGGGGGGGAGGCGGTTGATGTGCCTACGCTTATCATCATCATCGGTTTGGGAAACCCACTGTGTAAAGTTGGCTCTTCTGTAGTCTGTTTTGACGTGACTTGGAACGCCATCAGTAAGGCATAGAAAGCTTCGCTCTAAAACACATTTTTTATTTTTGTTGTGTGAGATTTGGAACGGGGTCGCCGTAGCAAGTCAAGCGCGCTAGCCACTGAGCTAGCTCTGCACCGTGCCTGAATGGAACAAGAATCAGCCTCTTGCGTGCCCCAAATAGCGGCCAGTCCGCCTGCTGGAGTAATCAGCGTCAAAAGACGATGAAAGGCAAGCGAGGAAAGAGATGCAAACACGATGCAACGTGGCAAATTTCTCCTAATGGCAGGCTTTTGGCTTTTTATCCCGCAAGCGAACTGAAGTGCTCGAGGAATTTTTAAAGCGAAGCTTACAGCCTCTCACTAAATGATGTCCGTACGCAAAAACGCACTGCAGGAAAACCAACTTTGACGATGATGACGAGCGTGGATAAAGTCTATATAAACATCAAAATGACTTACTGCGAAGCTTGGCGACATGTTAGGCCCCTTCCACTAAAGGCTGATGTGCAGCAGAGGGAGAAAGTGACGCAGGCGTGCGACAGCGTGACGTACATATGCCTAACATGTTCTGAGAGGGACGTTGCTCTGCATGCCGTAAGGCTTTTCGCCGCATAGAGTTTCATACTGATATATACTAGAGGGAAATCTGGCGCCACTGTCTAGAGGAGCTGCGCTTCGGTGAGCGATCCGTCATGTACCGGGCAGGCACGTTCCACTTGTCCTTGGCATGGCTCATGAACAGGCTGAAAAGTTGGCTCTGGCTGCAAAAAAGCAACAATATTACTGTACAAGGTTCATCAAATTAATTTTGTAATCATAATATTGAACCACCAAAAAGATTAATTTGTCAGTGATTATGTAGAAGCTTCATGCACGATGAACATGAAAAAAAATGTTACCCTTTTTTTGTTGATTTTGGCTTCGAGACAAAAAAGAAGCCATATGGCTAGCTAAGCCAAGTAGGAACGTCGTTAGCGGCAATGGCGTCGCCCACGGCGGCGCGTGACTGCAGCGACAGATTTCCCTGTAGTATATATTAGTATGAAACTACGTTTCGCCCCATGGCGTTAGGCCTAATGTCGCATTTTGAGGTTTAACCCCTTGAACCGGTACCCACTTGAAGAAGTACTCACTGTACACCCAGCAGCAGGCCCCGCCACGCGCCGTAGAACCCAAATGTTAGGACTACGAAGTGCATTTTGCTTCTCTTGGCAGACAAGCTTTTACTTAGAGGTGGCCTTAAATCGGCGTGGGTTTCGTGTATGTATTTCTCTTATTGTTGTTGTTGACGCAACTACCACCAAAAACAGTTTTTTAAGTACATTTCCTAGATTAACTACCAGAGCATAGCCCTATTATGGGGCCGCAATTTTGTTTGATCTCGGTGATGCTGTCGATAGCGAGGAGGGCTTTCGCTGTGCAGAGGTCACAGACAGCCGTAGAGGTGTTTATGAGGCATGAAATAGCCCCTACCCCTAAAGAAAAAAAAAATTAAAGCCCTTCCACTCAATGTGAAAGCTGTCGAAAGTCCAGAGCAGTGATTCGCCTTAATGGGCTGTAGCGTCGTTATTAGCTCACTGCTGCCACCCAATGCAATTCAAATTTCCCTCCATCGCAGTGCTCGCGCGCCCCCTGCCTGAAACTGCGCCAGCGGGAGTTCTGTTTTTTTTGTGCTTGCTTTTCCACCCGCACGTGCCGGCATTGCACTGCCACTTTTTTTCGCTTACTATCGTAAGATACAATCCAACGAGCGTTACTAACTAAATGAACACGGGCGCTGCCGGTTAATTACGTATGTTTTGCCTCAAATGTACCTATACTTTTCTTTGCGCTAAACGACGGGGAGATGTATTGCAAGCGCCAGCGGTTCACGAGTTTCGAACACTTATGACTATATAAACCGCTTGGCTTTCGAAGCCTCTGGTTTACGCCGCGACGACGGAACGCCGTGTGGGCCCACTTTTGTCCAGCGATAGAGCTACGACGACAAGGCGAGCCCCTAAAGCGCTCTGCACTTAAAAACACACACATATGCAAGGGTACAAGATACTTTTTTGTCGTTGCTCCACGCAGAGTGCATATTCTCCCAGACACGTCTACAGCCGCAAGGACGTTCAAGAGATCATCGAGTACGCGCGGCTGCGAGGAATTCGCGTCATCCCAGAGATCGACACGCCGGGACACACGCAGGCGCTGGGAAAGATATTCCCGGGTGAGTAGTCAAGCTGCAGGTATCTTTGTTATTTCTCTTTTGTGGCAAAGCGAGCGCAATAAAGCGATAGGAACTCGCAGCATTCGTACTCTTTCGCAATGCGGTGCAGCTGCAGGCGACGGAATGTGCACACGTTCTGGCGGCGAGCTTCTTTGTCGAGAGAAAAAAAAAAAAGAAATGACTGTAAGCAGTTGTATCTTACATTGTGCCGGGATACCTGTGAGTGCGCATATACTGTGGGAAACAAAGCCTAAAACAAATAAAATTAGGTCATAACTCCAGGGTTCGACTTCCGATTTTAATGACATCAACAAAAGCGCCCGCTTCTCGCGTAAACGACATGTATGATTGCACGTATGAGAGCGAGACCATTCAGAACAAGCGGGTTGCACAGGTGAAAAAGCGGAGTAGCAAGAAGAGCAAAGCAACATAAATTTTACAAGAAAAAAAAACTAGAACGTACCTATCTCAAATAAAATTTTTCTGCTGCCTTTGTTTCCCTATTAGCGCATAAGTTCTAGATGCGGCATGAGCGAAGACCTCGTCTTGTCTGAAAAAAAGAAAAACCTGAAAATAAGATAGCCAGAAATAAAGAGGAGGGCGCGTATATCAGTTATTAGGCAACGCCTAGGCGCGTCGCGCATGCGCACACGAGCTCGCCAACTGATTGGAAGAATTACGAACCAGCAAGAAGGGGGCGTCTTTCTTGCTGGCAGAAACGTTCTTCGCGCTGTTCAGGCTGCGCTTCCTCTTTCAGCTCTCCGTTTTCACTGCTGTATGTGTAGAACCAGTGTTTAATGGTGTTGGTGTAGGCGTGGATGATGCAGAAACATCAGTTGATCGTAAGGCGGATCGCCGTGGAAAAAAAGTACCACAGCAACAGTGGCTGCCTTGTTTGGTTGTCTCTGCTCGCTGATGAACCTAAAATAATGGTTGGCTGTTAAAATGCCTCTGCAAATTTGTACGACAGCAACAGTGGCTGCCTTGTTTGGTTGTCTCTGCTCGCTGATGAACCTAAAATAATGGTTGGCTGTTAAAATGCCTCTGCAAATTTGTAAAAGCGTAAACACATTTAACCGATCTATAAAACTGTAAAGCAACAATAACCACAAATCACAAATAACCCTAGAGGCCACACTCGGCTCTCACACTAACCTCGAATTCACCTATATATGTCGATTGATTCCCTTCCTGATTTTCTTTTTAAATTTTTGTGTGTTTCTCCGCTTTAGAGTTTCTTTCTGTGTTTGATCTCGACTCGTGCAGATATTCTCACGGCGTGTTATTCCAACGGCACTCGCGGGAAGCCCGATTACCCGAACCACGCTGCGTTCGAGATGCTGAACCCTATGCAGCAATATACCTATGACGTCATGAGGAACATCTTCAAAGAAATCATCGGAACCTTCAAGGACAAGTATATCCACCTGGGAATGGATGAAGTGTACTACGCCTGCTGGTTAGTATTCAGCTGTCGCACGCGAGTGCAGTATACAATTCTGTAAAAACAGAGTCGCACTTTAAAATCTATCATTCGCTTGTGAATCACTTCCCGTCATTCCGTATACGACTCATTAATGATGAGTTTTTTTCGAAAAGAACAATTATACCGAGGTCCGCTCTGCTTGAAGTCACTCCAAGAATAACTCACTTCGCAATGCATCACTGGTCATAGAACGCTACTCTTTTTGCAATGACCTACTTTTAGCTACGGAAACTCAGAAAATATATTAATACACCTAGATCTCAGTGACGACGTTGCACTCACGGTATGTTCTCTAGTACGAACAACCTTATAAGCAGTGACAAACACGCCTCTTCTTCGCTGTAGTTATTATTCGCGTGACGGTATTAAGGCTTAAGCACTGTAGGAAACTTGTCCCGTAAAATCTAGCATCCGTCCGCCCCTAACACAACGCGTTTCGCTTATATCAACCAATGGGCCATAGGGCCTATTGTTATGATGCCCTTGGAAATATGCTTCCAAGCTATGAATTTGCTTAACTTCAACACTTTTTCTAACTTTTTTTGAAAAAATCCTAAATGCTTGCAGAACGTAGTCACCCAACCCACCCAGTACTTAGATTAGGGGTCGCGAAGTACCTCAGCCAAAAATTACTGCTCTATGCTCATCAGATAACTCGGAAACTCGCTCAAAAGATTTTTGTCTCTTTCCCGGTCTTGACGTTCTTCGACGGCTCGAATTACGTCCCTAAGGCCATGAAGCGTCTGTTGGCCGGTTTTTCTTCAGTTGCAGCAATAAACCTTTTTCCGTAGCGACTTTTGAAAGAAAGTTACAAAAACAAAGCAGAAATGGAAGGCGTATCTGGTGCGACGAGCAAATCACGCAGTGCCCTTCCTTGCTGGCGATAACTATAGCTTTCGCAGTGGTTCCAGACGTGAAGGTAAGAGTGAAAGCGCTTATCGAAAGTGTTGCAGGGTCCCTTTAAAATAGTGAAGCCGACAGCGAAGGGGCATGGTGTATAACCGTCACGCCCACTATAGAATTACTTGGTTGTACTAAAGTTGCCTTTTTCACATTGATTTCCTGTTGCGCAGTGAAGCCTGGTAATAAATTAAAATGGCGCTCTCTGGGTTAAAAACGGCGTTGACGAGAGGGGAAGAAAAAGCAACCACAAATAATAAGTCTCACGTTAGGTCTCATGGCGTTAAATGAGACACGTAAAAAAAACCCAGGATACCTCTGGGTATGTGCGCCGGATGTGGCCAGAATGCTTGCGCGGTGTCAGAGAATTCCCCAAAGAGGTTTCGTTAAGGCTTATTCCAGAAAATGTATCTCATACCGTCGTATTGTGCAAATGACTTGTATCATGTTGTCATTGACACCCAAGCTAATCAACATCTGATAAGTAAGATATGCCAGCTTCTTTCTCGCTGTGGGTCTAGGCACCACCCAGTCAAAAAGGACGACAAAAAAAATTGTAGTTTGTCGTATTTTCGCATGTCGTACTGTCGTCTTGTCGCATTCTTGTCATGTCTTGATTCTGATGTTCTGTCGCGTGTCGTATTCCTGTCCTTATTTTGATGTTCCGTCGCCCCGAATTCTTGTCTTGTCGTGATCCTGATGTTCCATCAGTAGTTGCACATGGTTTGAATGTTACTGCCCATTGTGAAGAGTAGTGTAAATGGCAGTTCTGTTGTGACTACAGGAACCTTTGTCGTTGAGGAAAATGACTTTGCGTCGTAACAACAGATGGCTTTGTCGTAACAACAGGACTTCTGTTGTCACAACAAAGTTTTTTTGTCGTGCGACAGGAATTCTTGTTAGGTTTTTTGCGGTATTCCTGTTGTGATTTTAAACTATTCAAATGCATTCGACTAGTTTTTGGAAATTCAATGAAGCAGTGGCCAGATATTCACCCCCTATGTACCCCATTGTTGAGCCTGGTGAAGCGAGCTCTATTCGTCTCACTACGCTGCAGGGAGTCGAGCCCCGAGATCGCCGCGTTCATGAAGCAACAGGGTTTCGACTCCGTCAACCAGGTGGAACAATACTACCTCAGGACGACCATGGCAAACGTCCAGAAACTCGGGGCCAAATACATGATCTGGCAGGACCCCATAGACAACGACGTCAGCGTACGCCGTTTTAAATCCTTTCTTCTCATTCTTTCGGTGTTTCTTTTGACAGCGGAACTTCAGTTTAAGGGGCCCAGTATCATGTCTTTGTAACGGCTCCAGTAGGGGCCCCTCCAGTAGACACACCTGCGCCCCTTAAACATTAGTTTTTGCCTTTGTTGACGACAAGCATGCCTATATTGAACAGAAATGTTGGAACTCCCTAGTATTTGTTGTATTAACCCCTGGTATGATATTTCGGTGTGGAATTGAGCAGCGATATTCTCTGGAAAAAAAAATCTGGAGACGAGACAGAAAGGAAGAAAGATATCTGATAAAAAGGGAGGGTGGCCGTAGAGCCGTTGCCAGTAAATGTGCTGGGGTAGAAGAGATAAAGGATGACTAAAAGGCAACCATTGACGGTGGGAGTCGACGCGTACAATTAGAACTCTGAGGACGGGAAAACAAACATTCCGCTCCGCTAGACGCTCCGATGTCTCGCGCATGACGCTTTCCGCCGGGGTGCGCGCATGCAGGCGGCGAACGACACCTTGGTGGGAGTTTGGAAGGACACCTCGCTCGACGAGAAGATGAAGCGTTGGCAGGACTATATCAAGCCCATCGCGCGAAAGGGATACCAGATGGTGCTGTCGGCCTGCTGGTACCTCAACTACATCAGCTACGGACAGGACTGGAAGAAGTTCTACCAGTGCGACCCGCGAGGATTTGACGGTCGGTGTTCAAGTGCACATCATCACTCCTCCACCCCCCATTTCACGTCCATATGAGCAAAGCCATCATTGCATTCATCCTCACCATCATAACGATCATCATCGTCATCATCGTCTTTAGCCGAAGTGTAGAGTCCAGAAGGCAAACCTTCTAGCCTTTGGAGCGGAGGGATGGCCAGCTCCTCAAAATAGTGAAATGGGTTCACCATTTTATTCCGAAACTATGCTAGAGTTCTAGCTTCTGTTCTAAAGGAAATCATGTAGTAAGGAGGAAAATGGTGAGAAGAGGCGTGACTCCGCCCCTGAGAAGAAGCAATGCGGGTGGGTTCTCCCGCTCCAAGAGTTACTGATGCGTAAAACGAGGTGCGGGGATTACGCTATCACACCTCATAAGTTCGACATTTATGCGGGATGAGGACAGCAGCCGTCACTACTCTCAATACAAGGTGCCATGGAGACAACATACTTAGAATGTTGTTTGAGACAATTAGTTCTTTGGCAACGCTTGCTGTTACAAATGACACTTTCGCCAAAAAACAACGCAAATATGAAAAAACAGTTTCAGATTTGCCGTTTCCCGGCATCACCGGTGACTACATTTGCGAGGCACTAGAAACATAACAATAACTGCGTTAACTCGACCCTTAGCCCTCAAGCAGTACCATCAAACAAAACCGATGGCTCCAGCACAAATGCACAATCACGCTCGTTGGCGGCAGATTTTTCTGGAACCTGCCAATCGTCCATACTAGTCCGTGTGTCGTCGCAGGGGCAGCTCGGGAAAATGTCTGGCGAGTCACCGCTCTTTTACGCTTACTTATTGTTATTTTTTTTTGCTGTTCGTAAATGTTTTCAGTTTTTGTTAAAGCTCTCACGATTTTTATTTTGACGTAGCGATTTCAAACGAAACGCTTCTTCCGTCAACATGATCAATTAAGAAAAGAAAATTGCGTGTTTTCCTCTCCTCACGATAGCAGGTTGAGAATGGAAAATAACCAGCCGGCGTGGCATGGTCGGTAAGGCGTCGGCTTCGCTCCCGAGAGGAGCCAGGTTCGATGCCGATTGCAGCTTCGTTTCTTTTCTTTTCGCTAGCTCAGAAGAACCTTCCCACAAAAATAGGCGAAATTCAGTTGGCTTGTCTAGTGTTGTTTCCGCACTAAAAACCATTGCAATCGGTCTACGATCACACGATGAAACAGCAAAGCTTCGCGGTCATTCGCCTCGATCTGGACGAGATATGATCACGACAAACGCTTGAACCGTAGTTTTCACTGAAACGCTTCGAAAGTGACTGTATTTGAATCATAGTCGTTGCCTTAGAACGCGACTTGTAATTAAATTTCGATAGGACAGAAAATGCAGTCAGGCTACCAGCCGTTAAAATGCCGCATCGAACCCCGATTGCAAACACGGATGTGCTTGACTGCGGTTGTAAATTAATAACACAGATGTGCCCTTTCCGTTGCAACTGCATGACGCAAGTGTGTAGTAATGTTACATCGTCATACTGCTGCCGTTTCGGTTGCCCAGTTGGCGTCGCGACGTATCATTTCGCGGTTTTATACTTGCTGTAATCTGCGATAAGAACACTCGGAATGTACTCGAGGCCACTGAAGCTCGTCTTTGCTTCTTCTTTACTCAAATAAAGCCTTTTCTTTGCACTATCGGCCCGGCTGGAGACGAGAAGGTACTTTTTGCTTTAATTCTTTTTTGACGGTCCACAATGCCCATGATCCCGGAAAAAGGGCCACCATTAGCTTCGTTACAAAAGGCTCATGACGTCATATCCCAGTCGTGGTAGCCTGGGCTTACATGGACACTACTGCCTTTTTTAGTGTACTCACAGGACCGGGATAATTGGAGATTAATCGGAGAGGCCTTTGCCTTGAAGTGGGCGTAGATAGGCTGGTGATGATGATGACACCACCACCGGAAGGTTCAGCGCAAGGGCACCAGCGTCAATTTACACATTATGGTGGCCAGGGGCGTCATTACTGAGCTCGGGTGCATGAAGGGAACTGTACCACCGTCGCTCGGGATATTCAAGGAACGTGGGCACCGACGCTATGCCTGAGCTCCTTAAAACAACAGTTATGAGTAGCCAATTCTCGCTGCTTCTTTGAAAATTAAGGCATATATCGTATCCTCACCTCGTAGAAACAGGCGATAAAATCGCGTTTTCTGTTCACGACAGTAAGATCGAAAATCCTCAAATTCAGTTTTTGATGAAGGCCAATCGCTTTCCACCGACGAAACGGCAAGGTAGAATCTGTAAGGAATGAAAAAAGGGGGTAGAATGAAGGCAGAAAAGTTAACTCCTGGCAATAGAATCTAGTTTGCTAACCTGCACGCGGAAAAAAATCAGCAAAAATAGAGAAAGCAGGAGACGGAGGAAGGTTGGAGCAGATAGTAGACAGGTATGCCCAGCGCTAGGGCACTAAACGTTCAAGCTCAGTGTTTATCACTGAAGTCTTTCAGTGTAGAGTGTTATGTTAAAGCTCGACGCCCGCAGAAAGCGTATACGAGCTCCTTAGTCGCCTTGTGAGCTGATTACAGAGAAGGCCAGTGACATAAAATCCTTTCCTCCGAGAATGGCCGCGGAGGGTCCAAGTTTCACAGTTCTAACGACAGCTTCTCTCTTTTAAAGCAATAACGTGGCCACTCGCATAAGACGCGCCGTATCGTCTCCAGAGTGCCGCATGTTTCACACTCCTCACTTGCTGCCATTCCTATCAAGTAGAAGCAAGCATTTGTGAATGCCACCCCTAGCCAGAGACGGCAAAGAAGACTTGCTTCAGACTGTGGCAGGCTTAGTCGAAGGGGACGTTCTAGGTGCGGGTCAAGGGCACCTGTGCATGTACACCCTGCGGCAAAATAACCCGGAGCATGTGAGCGCGTGGCAAAATGCATCGCCGCGCCATCTGATGGTGCACTTCTGGTGCCGAGACATCCATGTGCACGTGCGCGTCCAACTACGCTCGCTATCCTGTCTTTTACTTCGCTTCAAGCGACAAAGCTGATCACATTCAGCGTTTGGCTATAGGGGCCACTTTCTTCGCTGACATGCCTCGCTCGCACCCGTTTCGGTGGCGAACGGTGAGGGTGAAAAGTGCGTTGTTTGCTCTGCCCTCATCCAAAACATTACATATCTTGCCCGTCTCGGTGACGATTTCGTGCCACGTATATTACGTTGCGTCTTTGTATTTTTTGCCTAAAACATCCAGGTGGTAGGTAAATAAAAATGACCACACCAAAACGGAAAGAAAGTGATGCGATAAATATTTTAGGGCAATAAATTGTGATGAGAGCTAGCTCTCCCTGCCCACGTGCTAAAATAGGTACTTTGTGCTGCTGAGCACGAGGTCGCTGGTTCGATTCCCGGCCGCGGTGGCCGCTTTTCTGATGGAGGCGAAAAGCAAAAACGCCCGTGTGCACGAGATTTCGGCGCACACGGGCACTGTGACCTCATCGCCTGCGTTGCGTCGGCGCGTTAAACCCTACGATCAATCAATCAGCTAAAATAGGTACTGACGGGGACAACACGAGCAGAGATCGTCGCGGTCATGGGCTTGACAAAAAAGAAAAAAATAGTTGCAATACGCGTTGAATTGGTTGACACAGACACTGACAGACATTCTTGCGTTTAGAGAGCCAAACCAAGGTTATCTCCCTTGAAACTAAGTTATCTAAATCTTGTTGGAACGCCTCCTTTATCAGAGCCAGGGAGATAGAGCAAAACACGCTTCCCGCTCGCCGTTCACCGCCGAAACGAGTGCCCGTGAGACGTGTTGAGCATAAGAAGTTACCCCCAGCGCTTAGCGCTCCATGCTGTCAGCTTTGCCGCTTGAAGCAAAGGAAAAGACAGGGTAGTATACACGGGTTGTACGCGCACGCGCAAATTGGTGTCTAGACTCCAGAAGTGCAACGTTTGATGGCGCGGCGTTGCATTTTCCCACGCGCCCGCGTGCCCCAGCTTATTTTGCCGACGGCTGTACAGTGCTCAGCGATTGAAACGCGATACTGGGAGCGCGTGGCTGCCGGTGCTTGTTGCGCCACAGGTGAGCACTTGTGAAAGTGAGCTGATGCATTGTGGTTTACGGTGAGGGTGAGAGCGTTCGTGACGCATGCCGACTGCATCCGGCAGACAGCCCTTCAGTGTGTGGTTCTTGTCGGCGTCATAGGGGTGCTACATGCCATGGCTTCAAAACGCTGTGCCTGCGTACTGCGCCGCGCGAAGCTGGGTGAGCTGGCACCGCGCGCGGTATATAAGAAGAATTTGAATACGCATTTATCGCGATCTGTTATCGTGGCGCGCACGGCACGCAGGCGCAGCGTTTTGAAGCCATGGCATGTAGCACGCCTATGGTGCCGCCAAGAACCACACACTGAAGGGCTGTCTCCCGGATGCACTAAGCATGCGTTACGAACGCTCTCACCCTCATCGTATACCACAATGCGCCAGCTCGCGTTCACAAGCGCTCACCTGTGGCGCAACAGGCAACAGCAGCCACGCGCCCCGAGTATCGCGTTTCAATCGCTGAGCACTGTACATGTGAATTATTCAGTAGACCATTTAGAGAGTGTTGCCCCCCGGGAAAGTATGCGGAGAAGCCTAGCTGCGTCCGTCTTAGATAATAGAATGCGAGGCTTTGCATCTTTGCGATGGATATGACACAAAAGGCTCAGTGAGAGCCTCTCAGCAGAGTCCGTCAGCAGATCCATCCGGAGAAGGGCAGGCATAATATACTTAGTGCTGATATTTTTAATGACGAAAGTCAAAACACCAACGCTTTCCCAACCTAACGCTGTTAAGTGCTAGCCGTCTTTCGACAGGTGGACAGCCCGGATCGGCACCACATGCGAAAATTCTACGTGAACGTAAGCGTTACCGCCTCCTCTAAGATTGCTGGCTGCGGGCACGTGCTGACTCTTTTATCATGCAGCAGCGTGTCATGCGAAGGAGACAGCAAGTCGATCGCTGTGCAAATATGGGCGACCCGACAAGCCAGTGTAAGTTTTGATATATTTAGGAACCCGTTCGGCGGTCGACTCGCTACGGGCTGCGATACGGTCTGCGCCAGCTTTCTGGGCGGCGAAGACGACGACGCTGCTATAATGGTATTCAGGGCTTCATATCGTGAAGTTTTAACCACGTCACTATGAATATGGGTAGGCAGCGCGACGAACACTGACAGTTTTCGCCGCATCGGGGCTCTGTTTACGGCCCAGTGAGCTAAAAATACGGGAAACGGACTGAAAAAATTCAACTGTACGTCCGGTGTAAGCCTCGTTATTTAGTTTTTTTTTTACCACTCCTAATTCGCCAGAAAAGACGGAAGAGAAGAAAACGGCAGTTATGTCGACTCAGCGCCTTTCGTTGACCTCAAGCTCACAGCAGTTGTAGCGAGTATGGATGATGATAAATTCACTTTGTAGTTATAACCGCGCTGACGTGCAACTCCGGAAAAAGTATGGAAATAGATTTGTAACAGCCTCAGGAGTTCTCACTGGAAGTACATCGGACCACGAAACGTCTCCGCGTTAATTCTAACCTGACTACTGTCCAATCGGTGATAAATACTGCGTATTAGCCTTTCTTCGCCTAACATTGCAACTACCTGTAGGAACTTATTTGCGTGAAATACTAATCTACATCTCCACCGTATCTGTTTTATCATCTGGGTCTGTATAACCTTGCGCGCACGGACTCAATCTGCCGGTTCCCCACAACGGACGTCATCCAAGGAAGCCAAGGAAAGCACGCTAGTCGTGCAAAGGGGTGATTAACCATTACAACAGTTCATTATTTATTTATTTATTTATTTATTTATTTATTTATTTATTTATTTATTTATTTATTTATTTATTTATTTATTTATTTATTTATTTATTTATTTATTTATTTATTTATTTATTTATTTATTTATTTATTTATTTATTTATTTATTTATTTATTTATTTGAAATACTGCCAGTCTCTTTGTGAGACCAAGGCAGGAGGGCAACAGGGGTGTACACATATACTTAGTCGGCAGTGTTGCGACCGGGCGGGGGCACCCGATCCGAGCTCCGTGGCCTCCGACATACGAGTGGTAGCGTGTATGATGCGAGCGGCCAGCCGCTGTTGCAGCCGTGAAGAAGTCCAGAAGCCGTAGGCTAACGTAACTGTTTACTTCATAGCGAGAGGTGAGCCGAAGCCAAAGAACAATGCCCCGACGGGCGAGGTTACAATACAGGACTCGAGCAGAGCGACAACATCGATTCGCTGCTCTAACAGGAATGGTTTACAGCGATTGCGGGGGTCTATTTATACCCAAAAGCGGTAACGGTCAAACGCCAACAAGCGGCAACACGCCACGAACGTCACAGACACACACAACGCTCTTTCCAGAGTTCGTGACGGTCGGTAGCCTTGGCGCACGTTGAGTCCGAGAGAGGGGAGAGAGGAGGACTCCGTTGCGATCGACGGGGTCTCTGTGTCCTTGAAGAGCGTTGAGACGAGCCTCGCCGGCAGCCGCCGAAGTTTCGAAATGCGCCGAAAGCGAAGCGTCTGAGCCGGCTTGTCGAAACCTGTCACCGACATGGTGGCGCCTGACGGCTGAAAGGCGCAAGCAGTGGCTTCGCCGCACAGCCGAGGAGTGATGCGGGAAAGTACGGCGGCGCTGGCCGATTCGTAACAGCAGATAGTACAACAGTAATAAAAGCGAAAAGTCGAAACAAGTACAAGGGTTAAGTAACTCTGATGTAAGTGTCATAATTTTTTAGATTGCACATATTTATAAAGAATACAAAGGAAGTGAAACATGTAGAAGGTTGAGCAACGCATAATATATGGATAATAACTTGAGGTTCCTCAATTTTAAAAGGACGCCAACAGGGGAAGTGCACTCAAGTAAGCCAAAAAAAGCAACTTGTCTAAAGAAAAGAGATTTATATACAAACTAATCATACGTTGCGCAAACCACAACGAACAATACCGCGCAGAGCGGAACCGTAAAAAAGATTCACAACACCATGAGTCAGCAAGTAATTACACTGCGTGAAGTTTGCGCGTGTGGGTATATAGTATTTACATCAAAGCAAGAAAACAAAAGATAAAGAACATTACGGAGCAAGTCATACATATTCAATTCACAGCAAAAAAATATATTACAGAAAAGTAAGTACAGTCAAAATTCGCAGTGACTGAACATGATGCTGTATGTTATGCCGACGCAAGTTTAGGGGTGCTCACTGTGCAGTGCACAGAATACATAACATTCGAATCCACACTTCATTAACATTAGAATTGCATGTTTTACTTTCCTGTTAATTGGTAATGTTAGCGATTTTGGACAAAAAATCAGTTAGTGAATCCGTGTTATAGTAACGGATGGGTCCAAGCGATTCCATTCTCGGATAGCAATCGGGAAGAAAGAATATTTGAAGGCGTCATTATTGCAAGGATATTCAGTCAAAGTGTGCGCGTGTTTTCGCCTTGTTTGCCGGGATTCTGAAGGGTGGATGAACTTGTATGCGTCGATTCTATAATGATTGTGCGATAGTTGAAAGATATATTTTAGACGGGCTTGTTTAACTCTAAGTGTATGAAGTCCCCAGTCCAATCGCATATTAGTTGGTGAGTCAGTACGTTTATATTTGTTGCAGATAAATCTTACGGCTTGCCTCTGTACCTTTTCTAGTCTTTTTATGCTAGTGAGAGTATAAGGGAACCATACTGTGCTGACGTATTCTAATACTGGTCTGATATATGTGGTGTAGCCTAAAAGCTTAGTTGATTTTGGTGCGAGCCTCAGACACCGTCTAATATAAAATAATTTGCGCAACGTAGTGGATGTAATGTGAATGATGTGCGAGTCCCATTTAAGGTTGGGTATTAAAATTACGCCTAAATATTTGTGTTGATGTACTTTCACCAGTTGCGTGGCGTTAATGTTGTAAGGATAATTCATGGGTTCTTTCTTTCTCGTTATGGTCATACACGCTGTTTTTCTGAGGTTAATCTTCATTTGCCACTTAGTACACCAGTTATCAAGTTGGTTTAAAGATTCCTGTAGCGCGACATGGTCTTTGGAACTGTTGATTTCTTGGTACGGTCGTCATCAAAAAGTTTGATTTTACAGGAAATGTTTGTCGTTATGTCATTATGTCATTTATAAATATAAGAAAGAGGAGAGGGCCAAAAACTGAGCCCTGACGGACTCAGGATGTTACGGGCATCCTATATGATTGTACGTTTTCGAAGATTACAAATTGCGAGCTATAGTTATAGACAGTAGCGATTAGAAAAATGTATTAAAGGAATTAAAATGGAATAATGTGAACTAGGATGAAAAAGGTTTCTTTAGGTTGGTGTGAGAGAACGTCGATGTAACACTGAGACGGTAAAATGGTGAGATAGTGAAATGCCTGGCTGATGTGTCGATGGGTGGACATGTATATTATAAAAGGTACCCGTCCCAAAAGTTCAGCGGGAACCAGAACCGCCCCGTCGACGTTGGACAGTGATTAGTACCGCCAGGCTATCGCCGTCAAAGGACGAAAGCAGATTCGCCCCGAGAAATCTGCATTAATCGGCATGACCGTTTGCTCATTGCAGGAACTGATCAGGAGAAGGACCTGGTTGTGGGCGGAGAGGCCTGCATGTGGGGCGAATACGCTGATGGCACCAACCTCATTCCCAGGCTCTGGTAAGCACTCCAAGTGGAGATTGCTCAGCTCGGAAACAGTTCTTCGCGGTTGCGTGGCTGCAGAACGTGATCTCCTAAGCTTAAATTCTGTTCCACATCAAATTTGCTAGAGTAGTTAAGGCTTAACACCCTTACCTCAAACCTTAGCCTTAACGTGAAACCTCCCAAATGAATTTACAACCGCATTATTGGCCTTCAGTCCCCAGCAGCTGTATTGCTCCTACCCAAAACGGCGGGAAGGCAAGCAATTCAGCAGAAGGTTTTAAGAATCTCTAGCTCCGGGTAGGCCGCCAATGGGAACTGTTTATTTGTACATTTAAGGCTCCAACTTTTTCAAGCGAAACCAATTTATCGGCTCTTTCACATGAGCTATCTGGTATTCGATGGGACATAATAGTGGTGAGTTAGGTACGAAGGGTAGGTGAGGGATTTCCAGTGCTTCCCACCGGGGATATTTTCGGTTACCACGGCCATTCTGAAACGCATAACTTAGGGGTATGGTTCTTGGTTCATAGGGCTATAGCAGGGAATGGGGTAGAATTCTGCAGCCTTAATGACCGTATAGCACCTATAGAAACGTCGCTGGAAATTTTCGGGAGAGGTCTTCGTCTTGCGCTGGACACAATTAAACTGATTAATGTGATGGTAATGATGATGGTGATTATCATGACGATGATCATGATGATGATGATAATGAAATCGCAACGATAGCATTAGTCTGCGGACCTTTTGGTCCCTTTATATAAGATCCCGACATGTTCTGGGCTGCGTTGCGCATGCGCAGTTTGGTCGTTCTGCCAACTGCGCCAATTAAGCTGAGGCCAGCACAGCCCAATGATAAAATGACTGCTTCGAGGCCGAGGAAGTTGCAAAGGTCTATATTAGCTTTATGCATTCGCATTTTCCAATTCTCCTTCCCATGCTCTCGAATGCGCGCATCTCGCGAAATTCGTGTATTCTCCGTTCTTTCCACGCCCATCCCAGGCCCCGGGCCTCGGCCGTTGCGGAGCGCCTGTGGAGCAGCGCTGACGTCAACAACACGGACGACGCCAGCTTCAGGCTGGATCAACAACGTTGTCGCATGCTCAGGTGGGTGCTTGGTGAGCGCCTACTTAGCGGGCTGTTCTGTTCTAGGCCCACGAATGGGCTTACCGAATGAATCCACCAGAAGCGGTGAGCGCGCGCACAAAATACGTCTGTGGCCTCCAACAGCGCGAACCCAATACGGGTCGGGTACAAGTTAAGAGCGGCAACAGCTTATGTAATGTATCCCTCCGGCAAAGCGGGGGACCCGTCACGTCAAAGCGCGCGAGCGCTGCGTGACATCGTGTGATTTTTTCATGTATTTGTTTGCTGTCGCTGCAATACGCAGAGATGAAACCTGAAAAAAATGACAGTAAAGACTCGTGTCATGCTCAAAATACTCTCCGTTACGCTCTCTTTGCGCCGCGCAGAGGAACGGCCGGCTGCTCGAGTGTACTCGAGTTTCGCGAGCTTAGTTCCGGTTTATCGTGGTTCTACAGAACATGTGCCTTCCATACAATTTTTGGTATTAACGAGCTGGAGACATTAGCGCTTCACTTCGTTTATCCCAGTACAGTCGGTAAAAAATGCATTTGTACCCCCCCCCCCCCTCACCCCGTTAACTGTGACGCGGGTAGCATCTAACAGTGAATCATAAATTAGCACCAAAACAGTCAAGGGGTACATTGAATTGAAAAAAAAGTGCAAACGTTAATGCTTTTCCTGATTTTCTTCTTGTTTCGCATGCCTTAATTCCTGTTGTATAACCCGTTGCTTACCCCCTTTAACTAGTATTACCTAATCCAAATACGCCTTGTAAGGATAACGTTCACGTCCAAGCAACCTAATATGATGCGTCTGGTTGCCATCCTATGACAGGTCGAACAAATTTGGCGAGGGGAGCTCTGAAACCCGGTGAAGTTAATCCCCACTCTAACAGCACCTTTTTGAACTCGACACGTTTTAAAGCTGCGAATCGAAATGTTTTTTCGCAGGCGTGGAATTCCGACGCAGCCCATCTTGAACGGCTACTGCGGCGACTACGATTGGGACCTGGACACTCCCTATCACATCGACTGAGCGCGCCTGTACGCAGCCGGCTCCCAGACCACCAAAGCCCCGCCATGCCTTGCTCACGTGACAAACTGAATACCTTAAAGGGGCCATCAATGCAGAAAACACCTTTGTTCAGATTTGAAAGAACTAGCCTTTGGTAACTCACTCGGCTCCAATATCCAAGGAACACATTTTTTGGACCGAGAGAACGCAGGAAATATTGGGCAACTTTCGAATTTCGCGCTACAGTGACGAAATATGGGCAGGATGAACAGCAATAAAAACATAGTTAGCAGTGTGTTAACTGCACTTTAGAATTCAAGGAATACGCTCAAATAGGGCCATAAGCCCCGCCACAATCGCCCAGTACTGTTTCTTGGCGGTGACCTTGGCCGGCAGCCACCAACTGACAAACAATTTTCTGTGACGTCATAGATCTGTGGCGTCAATGTTCTGTGACGTCATACGTCGCCGAAAAGTGGCTGGGGAATCGCCAATGTTTCATCTGTTTTCGTTAATACCTTCAGAATTCGTTTCAAGCTCGGGATAAAACTGATATTATTGTTATTGGGACACGGCGCTCTTTCTAATCAAAGTTGTATCTTGTTTTCATGGCCCCTTTAAGGCATCATCGCTAATAAAATGAGCTGACTTGGAAGACACGTTATGCATTTGTGTAACTTACCATCGAATAACTATTTCTTGTGCGTGTATACGCCATCCAATCAGGGTGCCGGTAACTGGGACTAGCCCTGGTATTCTGAATCCTTCCTTCTCTTGAGCCTCCAGTGGAGGAGGTCCTTGAGAGCGACTTCCCCATGCATAGGCATTAGAGAGTTTTAGTATAGCGGAAAGCACCACTTTAGCGCGCCCATAGCGTTAGCGGGCAAGCTAACCGTAGCATAACGAGGCGCTATCCGTTCGCGATTGCGGCCCGCAAAACGTTAACGCTACAGCTAAAACGCTATATGGACCGGGCGGCCGTTGTATGGCACCACCGTCGTTTCAGCGAACAGCGCCGCCCGTGGCGAACCGCTCGTCAGTGGAATGCCGGTGGCGGTCAGCACAGCGTAGTTGTGCATGGCTTTCTGTCGTTTTTCTGCGGTGAGGCTTGCAAAGCGTACGTAACCCCACGGGCATTTTTCAAATCGGTAAATCTTGAGCGTGGGTGTGACGTTTACGAGGGATGCCATGTGTGTTATTTACGCCCATACTCGGTATTTACAAATAGCAGACGACGCTCAATGCGCCAAGCTGGAAGTCAAGCTGGAAGTGAAAGTTCGTTGCTTCATGCAATTTTTTTCATGCCTGCATGCAGTTTTGCGAATCGAGGAGTATATTGCCGCTAAATGCTCCCACAAAGCCGGTGTGTGCAACCGATCCAGGAATGCTGCGGCGCTGGCCTTTGGCATTTGATGACGAAACGGCGTCGACGTCGTGCACAAGCGAAAGACAAAGCTTAGGGGTGTCTTCGAAGATTTACCTCAAAACAGAAATTGTGATGGACGACGCTTCCGTAACTTCATTACCGACGGCTGAAACGTGTTTAATTTCACAGAAATGCTCTTACTACAGTCATCGGGAATCGTTGATAGAATAAATACCGCATGATAGTAGAACGTTATTGCTTGTCGTGGAGAAGCATTGATTTACAAGAATTACAATAGTTGCTGGCTAGTTGGTAAATGGTTTTTCAAAAACCAATTCCTGCGTGGCTGAAGGGCGCAAGACAGGAGGGTGCCCTAAACCTGTACTCAGCTTCACAACTGAATGCTGCGGTCGGTTTACAAGCTGCCGCCTACGCTTGAAAAATCATGCACACCTTCGTCTAACGACGATGAGGGTTTATCGCAAAGCTCTATCGTATGGGTTTCCTTGGTTGCCTTCTGGATTTAAACGTTGACTAATTAAGCGTCGCATTTTACAAGCACGCAGTTTGGTATTTTAATCGCAGCGTCTTTGACTTTGACCATTTCCCATTCGATTTCGCACGAAGAAAGCTCTGTGTTCAACCATCATAATCATTAGATGGAGGGCGAGATGATTTTTCTGTTTAATTTTGAACTTCAATGCCCCCTCTCCAAATCTAAACTTTTTCAGCGTGTCGGAAATATGTCTGTGGTGGAGGACTCGGGCTCATGCACCCATATTTGAGGCAACTAATCGCGCGTTTTTGGTGTCTTCACCAGGCATTACACGATTTTTTAGGTACTCTGTAAAGAATACTTTAGCATTAAAAAACACCGGCTGACGTTAACACTGCCACATTTTTTAAACTATCGGTGCCAGCATTTATTCTACGCAGGTGGTAAAACGGGAAGGGGAGGAGGGATGGTTTGTAGCTTGGGCTTTTGAGTTGGTGAATAACTTTGGCTCTTGATAAAATGACCACCACAAACGTGGGATTTCCACTTCGGCTTTCAGGCTCCCATACTGTCACAGTGTCGCTCGCCAAAACCGAAGGTACAAAGCTTACGGTTACAGAAAGTGCAAACTACCGCAACATTTCTACGTACACGGTAATCCATCTCGTATGCAGGTGCCTTTCTATTTAAAGCACACGTATCGAGGTATCCCAGCGCTAAGGCTGGCGTGGAAACCGTATACATTGAAACCAGCGAAGATAATTTAAAGTGGTAGAAGGGAATTTTAATATTGCTAATAGTTTTATTCCTACTCAGATCGCGCGGAGCAAGGCGCAGAGCGCTGCAAAAAGCGCTCGTGTCAATGTAGCCCTTCCCCAACTTTACAAGCATCCAATAAGTTTGCGTAGCCATTGGTGCATTTAAGAAAAAAATAATACTAATAATAGTAGTTTTATTCGAGCTCAGAACGGGTGGAGCCAAGCGCAGGTCGCTGCAAAAAGCGCTCATGCCATTGCAGCCGATACCCAACTTTAGACGCGTCTGACAAGTTTACGTAGTCATTACTGCATCTAAGAACCCAACACACCTGTCTAGACTTCGTTTCATCTCACATGTCTGCTCACAACGCCACCAAAACATACAAAGCACCGAAGTAAACACGACAAAAACAACGGGAGGCTGTGGAGTCGAATGCACCGGCTCATTCCACTGACGAGCGGAGCGCCGAGTGGTGGCGCCACCCGTCCAGCTGCCCGGTCCCTATACTAAAACTCCCTATTGTGGAACTCTCCCCTCAGCCGAGTAGAGGGAGCGAATGGAGTGGAGGAGGGACTCGGAATACTGGCCTAGGAGTGAGAACGGGTTTAGGCAGCGTCCATTTTAGTTCCCGTCTGGAATATCCTAAAATTTTCTGCCTCGAGGGAATGGGAAGAAAGCGAATGGAAAAAGTCAGGAGGATAGCGAAGCCTGCAGCTGGCTGCGCTATACGCTACGAAAAAGGGTTAAAAAGAGGCTGGACAGATGGAGTACGTGGTTACTCGCGTGCGAGGTTGCTCATAAGTGTTTTCCGAATATGACTCATTCTCATGAGCCTCAACTCACGTGGAGGCGCCGCAAGACCGAACGAGTGATTACGACGGGCAGGTACAAAACGGACATGGGTGCGACAAGAAGCACGAGGACGCCGGTTCGATTCCCCGCCGCGGCGGCCGCTTTTCTGATGGAGGCGAAGAGCAAAAACGTTCGTGTGTACGAGATTTCGGCGCACGTTAAAGATCTCCAGGTGGTCAAAACTAATCCGGAGCCCTCCACTACGGCGCGCCTCATCGCCTGCGTTGCGTCGGGGCGTCAAACCCTACAATCAAATCGAACGACCAGGACAAGAGGAGGGAACTGCCGACCGGTGTGACATAGTCATTACGTCAGACTGTGCGGCTGTGCGGCCTATTTGAGCAGCGTAACATGCCTTCTCCCTAGTGTTTTAATGGTATTGCTTGTTTTGCCTTGCTAAATATCAACCATGCCGGAGATCAACCATCGGATGTAGATTGCCGTAGTAACCCGAACACAGTTATTGGCGCCACTCAAGCCGACCGCGCGAGATGATCTCTTTTATTGGGTTCTGGTGTTTGTGGAAATATATCTCGCCTCGGCTCGAAACCGTATTTTACCCCGAACGCGGCGATCACAATTTCATGATCAGCAGCATCATCATTAACAGTCTGTTTAGGTCCACTGCAAGCCTACGCTTCTAGATAGCAGGGCGAAGGCCTCTCCCATTGACATTCCACCCGTTCCTGTCTGCGCTGCTCAAGTCCATTTTTTGCATCCAAATTTTCTTATTTCGTCTCTCCATCGAGCTTAAAGGGACCCTGCAACACTTTCGATAAACGCTTTCACTCTTTTTTTCGCGTCTGGAAGCGCGGCCGCGAAAGCTATAGTTATCGCCAGCACGGAGCGGCACTTCGCGATTTGCTCGTCGCACCAGATAGGCCTTCCACTTATGCTTTGTTTTTGCGTTTTTTTAAGTTGCTATTGAAAAGCGTTCATTGCTGCAACTTAAGGAAAACCGGCCAACCGCCGCTACGTGGCCTTAGTGACGGAATTCGAGACGTCGAAGAACGTCAAGACCGGGAAAAGGAGAAAAATCTTTTGACCGAGTTTACAATTTTTGGTTGAGGTACTTTGAGACCCCCTAATCTAAATACTGGGGGTGTTAGGTGACAGCGCCATGCAAACATTTAAGATTTCAGAAAAAAACTCCCGCCATCTTCACGAAGTGAATGATGATGAGAGGGGTGAAGCTAAAATGCTTATCGGTAAAACCGTTAAACATTCGCCACACATCATATAAAGACTCGACACGTCAAGCTTTCCACCGCTCCGTTGACAAGCCCGTCGACGACGTCGATGTTTGTGGTGTTTATGTAGGGCTTGTTTGGGACGATGAGAATCTCCATGGGTAAGTTGGCGAATTCGGTGTGTGACATTTTAGCCACCTTGGCCGTCGCCTTCTGCAGAGCGTCTTGTGTCGCGTACACCCGGTACGTCTCTTCAGCTCGCAGGCGACGAACGACAACCCCTTCGTCTTCCTCTCCTCTTTGTTGGGTAGCAACGAACGCGTTGAACGTTTTGACGTCTTCGGACAATCTTTGGTTGGCCAATCCCTAGGGGTATCCTGCCACAATCATCATTCCGCCGTGTACAACGTGCCGTGTACGGCCGGGACAGGGCCCGAGCAAGAGGAGCTTCGCCCCTAAAAGTTGAAAAAGTGTTGCATGGTCTCTTTAAGTGCGGTCCGGCTTGTCGTCGTGGCTAAAGCGTCACGCGGCGTCACGCACTCAAACTGGGGCTTCGAAAAGTAAAGATCAGAGCTTCATCTTGTCAAAATCGAACCTGTGTCACCCACGTTACGAATCCGATATCAATCATGTTTCTCATGCACACATGCACACATGCACACGTTTCTCATATGCAAAGTGTTGGGGATGACCTTTGCGTTGCGCCGTTGCCACGGAGGCTGCCATTGCTAGGATAAAACCAGCGCTAACTCAGACGAAGACTAAGAAAGTGTACCACAAGGACAGCCGCTGGTCCGCAATTTAGTTGTTAGACCAGCGGCTGTCCTTGTGGTACACTTTCTTCGTCTTCGTCTGAGTTAGCGCTGGTTTTATCCAAGAATGTCTTTCCAACGCAACCCTCCTGCCGTTACTAGGCCGCATATGAGTACGTGATAATATAAAATGATAAGAAATCATAAATTAACGCATTAATCACTCTAATATAATGAAAACTTAATCGAGCGTCTTTTTATAGGCTTTGACTGACTGAACAATCTTTATTGAGGAATCGAAAAAGGAGGGAATGGGGTAGGGGATAGAGTGGAGTGGATTTCATGGGTGGAACCCTAGGTCCAGGGTCCCAGTGGCTAGTGCGCCTGTCTTCGCTCTCTCCAGCAGGTTGAGTTGGTCCTGTAGAGATGAGCTTGCCAGGGCCGCCTCCCATGTATCCAGTGTAGTAGGCTGCGTTGAGGAGTTTCTGGTGCCTGTTCCCCATATGATTGGACAGGACCAAGTGGCGTGGAACAGCGTGGCTGTCTCGCCGCATTGCTTACAGTTTTCGATAGGGTTGCGGCGCCATCTCGTGACTCCATGCGGTATCAACGCCAGGCTGGCACTGAAACTAGTCAAGAGAGGGCACCACAGCCCCTCTGGCAAATCACTGCTCCGCACTTGACCCCTGTCACTTTTAGTGAAACTGCTTTAATGCTTAATTTCAGCTATTATAGGGATCCTGCGCTGGAGCTTTGACTGACAGGTAGCGCCGCCCTAGTCGGAGCGCCGTTTTATTTTAGGTAGTACCTGCAGCAGACGCTCATAACTAAAGTGGCTGCGAACGCTAGCGGCGGCGGTGGTTGTCGCGACGCTCCCCGCAGAAAGCCATGTAAAGTAAGGTATTCCTGTGTCTACCAGGGCCTTAATCAGGAAGGATTCGATGTGAATTTTGCGTTCTACTCCTCTCAGTCGAAACCGCGCGAGGTCGAGCGGCGATAGCGCTGGGTTCAGGTGGTCCGACGGGCGAGGCAAGCAATCGGACTTCTCGTTGCAGCGAATCTTGACGTTGCGAAATTTTGCGCGGCTGAGCGCGGAGAACAACGAGTTTACGAATATTTATTAAATCCACAGCCCAGACTGCCCACCATGGCAGGCGAACAGCTGGCAGTGTGTAAGGCCGGTTTGAAGCGCTCTCCTCGTTGGAACTGATATTTGGCTACTTGGTGTTATATTTTGGCTTGGCGTTCTTATCGCATAAATCGGGTTAGGGTGGGGTGAAATCAGAAGCGGCATGCTTTTTCTGAGGATCAATAGCGGACGCTCAAGGCGCCATGGCTCGTAGACTTGAAGTTGGGTAACTGCATAGTAGCGCCAAATATGAAGTTCGCAATGCCTAAACGAAACCGAAACTGTTGTAAACTGTTTTTCAATGGTCCTGGGTTAGTAGAGCTACAACAAAACTGAGAACAACGTGCGAAAAGGCAATACAACTACCTAAAATCAGAAAGTAACTTTGCAAACAGGCACTGCTTGATATTTTCAGTGGATTTCAGGGATTATTACGGTCAGAGTGCAAACCTGACGATTGAAAATCATCTTCTGATTGACCATTCAGGCCCTGATCCAAACACTGATACAGAGTAATTACGAGTGGGACGATTTCTTCGTTGGTAGGAGTGACGCGCGATGACTACGCCCCTTTTCTACACCTAGGTGATGCAAACGCGTGTCAAAAATCCCTTTTTTGTTAAAAATATGAAAACAAAACTGATTTTGAAAGGGCATTTCCTGAGCTAACTCTGAATGCCGTTACTTGTTCCAGAAACGTCTCGAACGCTATGAAAAGGGGCTTCCAAGGTTGAACGATTTTGAATAGACGCGGTAACTGAAGAGTTAGGCGTAGTCTATGTAAAGCACGTAATTCGCTAGTGCTTGGAGCAAGCGTCGTATGGCTATGGCCTTACTTGATGCTAATAACGTTTCCATTCGTGTTCTCACCTATTTTTGCAGCCTTGGAATCAAGGCTCAGCCTATACTGAATGTATTCCGCGGCGACCAGGACCTCGACTACTTTGACCATTACCCCGATGTTGGCTGATTTTTATTTGGTTTTTCGAATAAATGAAAATGTCTCTCGTTAATGGCTGGCCACAAACTCTCCCTCAGACCTTGACGTCGTGCCGGGGAAGCGTATAGCACCCTTGTAGCTACGCCGACGTCTCGCGTTCTCCGCCTCGCGGTTTTCGGTGTCTCGAAGGACATCGCGATCATAGAGTTTCTCACAAGCTTACCTCGAGTGGAATCTGGCGCTAGCGTCCAGAGTTACTTGATATAGGAGTTGCGAAACTCCCCATAGGCCCCATGCATCAAAAGGTGGCTCTACGATTGGCCCACTGTTTTGGATTTTCCCGTACAGTGACGTCATCTATTGCTGATAAAATACCTATACAACGCGGTTCGTCGCTCGACGACCTGGGCGAAAAATGGTATTTGGGTGTTTACGTAAATTTTTTGTGCCGAGTAAGCCCAACGTGTAGAACACTGCACGCAAGCGTTTTATATGCATCTCAGCCAAGAACAGTAAAAAAATGCGACTGTGTGCAGCGAAATGCGTTGCCGCCTGCGCATTGTCGTCTGCTGTGCGTCATCGGCGGTCTTCTGACGGCAAAAAAAAAAGTTAAACAAGTTCGCGCATCTCCACGAAGTCAATCATGACCAGTGGGCGAAGCACTGGGGATCGTTCTTACCGCAAATCACCCGTGGCATTGCCCACTCGCGCATGTAAATGAGTGACAACGCGTGTGTACAGTATATACAATTCCAATCCAACCCGATACAATTCAATTTAATCCAATATAATCCAATCTATTTCAATCCCATCCAATCCAATCCAGTCTAATCTAATCCAGGCCAATATAATCCAATCTAATGCAATTCAATCCAATCCAATCCAATCAAGCGCCATTCGGTCAAAACATAGAGTTTCATTAGTATGAAACTCTATGGGTCAAAGCAGTTGCGCAGACGCAGAAACTATCGCAACGAAAAACTTTACTTAAATAAACAATTAATAACTTAGCAAAGTACAAAAATAAAAAGTTATAGACCTTTAAAATAAAGTTTAACGTTAAATTGTCAGTTTGAATCAGTGTGTTTTTTGGATAGTGCGTGCGGTGGCCGCTGTGGCGCCACCATACGGGCCGTTTTTTGAAGCGGAGTTTCGCAACTGCCTACATTGAAGAGCTCCGGCTAGCGTCTTCGTGATTCTGCGCTAGGGCTCCTGTCTCCATGGGTGCCGCACATTCCGTGTAGTTCGGCCGGAAGTTCGGCATGGCATGACCGTCAACGACTTTGTGACTACGCAAATTGAGTTTTTGTTTAAAAAAGTGCTGCCAAAGTGCCGCCGTTAAGAAATTTTACTTTGTAACAAACACTATGTTAAAGGGCTTATGTTGCAAAACAAATATGGGGGTTACAAAGGAAAAAAAGCATAAGTGCTGCCTTTGGCTCACGCCGCCAGATACAGCGGGCCATCCCGGATATATTTTGAAATTATTACATACTCCAAACTGGATTGGGATTTCTTTGCTTTTTTTTAATAACTAGCAGAAAATAAATTGTTTAGATTCTCTTAAACTGTGTTCTTGCTTCCTCGCTATACAGTATCATTATCGTATGCTACGCGCTTTGGCAGGTGAAGCAGATGCAACGTAATGCAAGAATGATGTAATCACGTTGTATTTATTTGTTTTGTACAAACAGATATAAATAAAACTAGAGGCGAAGCCTATTACCGCAAGTAAGTCTTCAATCATGTGCGCAAAGAATTAGGAAATTGCATGAATGATTTAAATGGAAAATAAATACTGGCTTGTCGAGTCCCTATGTATGTTGCCTCATTGCGCCTGTCCAAGGCAGTGCATGCTTCAAGGGGTAAGTGCACGCAGCGACGGCGACGAGCTACGCGAAAATCGTAACTGAATGGGTGCAGCAAATGGATAATGTGGGCTGGCGTAGCTTATTTAGTGGCTAAAGTGCGGGCGACAGCGCCAAGCGGTATGAATAAATAAATACACAGGCCACCGGGGCCTTCGCTTGCTTTTTGCCGGCCACAAGCAGCCAACAAGCGAGCGGTAGCGACGATACAGTGAGCTGTAGCGACGAGCGACGACGACAGAGGACATTGGCGGCAGTGTATTGATTTCTTTCGCTTGTCGCTGTCGCCCAGTAGACTCTGTTGTTGTACATTTTGAGTTAGGTTTTCCGCGTCGCTTGTCGCTGTCGCTGCATGGGGTCACCCCTTCACCTTAACAAACTCCCCGCCAACGCGAGCACATGCGCCAAGTGCTAATCACGCTGTTATTTAGACATATCTGTGATAGCCACTGAATGCCACAAAGTGGCATCCCAAAAACAAAACTAACAAACACTTCAGAACCAAAAAGCCTAATCCATAGTCCTTTGGCTGCCAATCCGATTCCCACAGTACCCTAATTCCCATGGCGGCGTGCGATGGCAGCTACACTTTTTACTCTAGGTGATATTGAGAAATTCTATATGGTGGCGAAGCTAAAGTTTGCCGGGCGAGGGCAGCGCTGATTCTATCGCGAAGCGGCGTCCTTTTCGCTTCGAGGGAGTCAGGGGAATTCCCGCCGCCCTTTTTGTACGTGCTGGGTTAAGTGGCTCGTGCGGCCGGCGGTCGTTTTGTTCGCATTCGTGAGTAGGGGGGCTGGATGCCTCAGGCTGTGCGGAAGGACAGAATTGGGTCTGGAAGTGCGACAGCGTGCACCCCAAGCTGCACGTGCACTTGAACGGGCTAGCGGGCGTCTGCTTAGAGCGCTGAAAAGCCGTTAACCAAATGCAGTCGTTTCGCGATGTCTGAGGTGGTGAAACCAGCTAAGGGTCGCCCACAATATTGTTGCGTGTTCGGCTGCCACAAACGTTACTGCTGCCACAACAGTAAGAAGAAGACGAAGGATAAGAATCCACCGGTGCGATTCTACAGACTTCCCAGAAAAGCTTACCAAAAGGAAAGACGGCAAGCATGGATAACTGCGGTGTGAAGGGTCAAGTAGGTGGCGCATTTTTTTTTTGTACTTCTCCACTCTCAGTTTACATTTCCCGTCTTTTAAAATGCGAACTAGTGTTCTAAAATTATACTGAATCCCCGGCTCCTGGCCCGAGTCCTGACGAGATGTTCTGTTGTTCCCGCCGCAGTATCACCCTCACTCCCAGCCGGTCAACCTGTGGGACGAACGTTGCGAACAAAATTCCTTCAAAAACAAGCAAAATAGAAATGCGGTGTTGTCAGCGCACCCCTTTAATAGTATGTGCTTTTTAATGGGTCTTCCATATGAGTCAGCTGATCATCTCAAGGATTAGAAACAATACATTAACGGGAATCAATGACGTGTAGTCATGTTTCTTGTAAGCCTCAATGTTTCTGCCGTCTATAAAATCCGGTTGTTCAAAGTTGGAACACGTGAAAAAAGTAGCAAACAAGAGAAAAATGCGCTCTGATAAGTTGCACAGCTGTCGCCTGGACGACCAAAAGACGGCCGCCGACGACCACCCAAGAGCACGTTTCATCCCGTGAAACCGCCTGGGCTCTCGGCCGTTCGAGCGGCGCGTAGCAGACGACGCGTCTGTAGCAGACGACAAGACAAGGGCCGGCCAAAATGGACCCAGTAGCTACTCTACTTGTAAACCGAACTTGCTGGACACGTGCTAACATGCGTGCTTTTGCCATTGGCCCGGCCATCACCGCCTATTCTCTCTTTCTTCGTGAGCATGTTTCACTGTGCAACAGACTGTGTGGGGAAGCCAGCTCGCAAAGACCAAGCTTGCGCTGACCTCCTTGAAGTCGGCTTCACATCTGAATGGAAATGCATTGCTGGGAACATTTTTACACTAGTATCCGTCATCTTATATCAAAATATGAAGCGCCGGAGGCGAACAGTTGGATGAAGGGAGGGGCTGCGCCCAAGTGAGGAGGAATGACTATCTTTTCTCAGTGTACTCGCGCAAAACAAAAAAGAATAAAAATAAACGGTGGTGTTAACCTGCAACAGCTTCAGTGTAAAAGTCTCTTCTGCTCTCGTAAATCTCCATTCTGGTTCAGAAAAGAATTTTGCTGCACGTTATGTAGAAAGCGTCTGCTGCCGGGTTAATGAAAGTTGCTAACTATATGTGCGTCTGCAAGAACGCGGAAGAACAGCTTTCTGAAGTACTCCCCCTTCGCTCGTGACAAGAACAAATTTGGGGTTTTCACAGAATGTTCGCTTACCCGTCCTCTGGGGGACTGCTTGCGCAACCTGGAAACACACGCTTCAGGCAGGTCCCTTAGCGGATAACTCTGCAGGATGATGAAACTATTTACTGTGGCAGCAGCTGTGAACTGTTAACAAAACATTTTGCGTCTGTGTTTTCCACATCGTGGGATAGTGTCGGCCCGCTTAGATTTGAGCCACGAAATGCTGTCCTACAAACCCATCAGATATCTGTAAAGGATGTCACGCCTGCTGTCTTCGTTCTACCTTTCAAGTCACAATAACAATCCGTGATTTATAGAAAAGGGCTGCTCTGACAATTTCTCCCCATGACTCCGCTACATCTTTTCTTCTCTGTCGACAGCTGGCCGGCGTCGTCATATGAACGGAAAGCAGGTGTGTTTTTTTTCACCGTCATAAGTCCGGAAACGCGTCTGCGAATAATCGACCTATTTCTCCCCTTCCATCATATTCGAAAGTTTCTGGGAAAAAATGTACAGAACACAATTACCCTTTGACACAATCCGCCCATTAACTCACAATATTCAGCTCGGGTTTATACCTGCCCCGTCTGTCTAGCCGAAAGTTGCCTGCTTTTTGTATGATTTCAGTGGGTGTGTACTCTCACGTAAGCAAGTGGACGCGGTTTACTTAGACTGCAGCAATCGCTCTCTTTCGTAAGCTCCGTGCGTGCGGTCTGCCTCCCGCTTTTCTGAGTGGCCCGATACCTGCCTGAAAGGTGGGAGAAAGGTTCAGTACATTGGCGCCAAGTTTCGCAGTTTTGCCGTGCCTTACGGTGTTCTCCAGGGCCTTATTCTGGGCCCTAGCCTGCTTATCGTATTTGTGAACGACATTCAGTTTATTATAAAACATTCTACCATCGTATATTCTCGTGTAGCCTGCAGTCGATATGAAGCTTTATCGTGCAGTGTAATGTGGCGTAAATTGTGTCCTACAAGGCGATGCAAAACTAGTCATCTGAACCTGAAATCGAAGACTGTTGCAATTGCATACACTCGAATGAATGATTCTTTAACCTATCCGTGTTACCTTGGCCCTGAATTGATAAAAAGAGTAAGCTATACACAAGATCAGGGTGTACCTGCAGGTTCTAAACTTGTATTTACAGTTCTCATTACTCCATGGCACACTTATGTCTTCGCACTTCTCGTGCGATTTCTCGCGGAACAAGCAAGTTTTAAGGTGTATCGTGCTTTGTAGGGCTATATATAGTTCTCCACGAGGAAGTCTGCTTCGGCAGTATGGGAGTTCATGATTGAGTCGTAATTTCTGAGTTTAGGGAGGTTTCCGAAAAGGTTTGCCAGTACCTTCAAGAAAAATACCGGAGCACAATGCCTGGCCCATTTTTAAGGTGAAAGTATGCGTTTCAAGCACGCACTTGATACATAAAATGAACGGCACAAAAAAGTTTGTCTAAAAAGCATGAACCGAGGATCGCGCGCCAGGAAAGAGAACAGCAATGCGAGTGGAGGGTTGGAGGAAGGTTGAGAGAAAGGGCGACGCAGCGCGGGCCGGCGAAGGGAAACAGCCGCGTCAGAGAGAGAGAGAGAGAGAGAGAGAGAGAGAGAGAGAGAGAGAGAGAGAGAGAGAGAGGGGGGGGGGGGAAGGGGGGAGAGTTGCTTTATTGGAAGAGAAACGAAAGTCGACTCAGCCGATAACTGCCTCTCGGGTTGAGGGCACCTCAATCAAGACTGAGTACAGGAGGAGGATAGACAGAAAAGAGCATGGGCAGAAAAAAGATAGAACGGGAGAATAAGATGTCGGTTCACAAGCCGCGCAGCATGCACAGCACTGGCAGCATCACAGCCGGTTTGAGAGTCCCGTGTCCTTTAAAAAGTCCGGCGGGGCCCGGAACGCCTTTTGGCGATTTGATGGGTGACATTCCGGGAACAGGTTTGATAAGGAGCATGAAGGCAGTCCCAGTTTCGCATACGACGCTCTGAGCGCTGATTGAGCCTGCGAATGTTGTGGACACTCGCACAGTGCATGCGCGAGTGTCTCTATTGCAGGACAGAGACAGAATAGTAGGCCGCTGCCGATCATATGCCGTACGAGCTGCCTTGAGAGTGCAGGTATTGACGGGGGGAGGGGTGGCGAGGGGAACGAGCTTCGGAGGGTGTCCTCCAGGGAGCTGGTCAAGTGGTGACGGGCGCGGTACCGACGTTCAACAGAAAGCTCACAGCATACCAACACAAGGTAGTACAACAAAGCTTTCGCTTGCACGTCTGTAGACAGTTCTAAATATCCCCGTAATTTTTTTCTATTAAAATGCATTAATTTCAAATTATGAGCCCCATTGTAGCGACCTTTGTTCAAGTACTCACAGTGTTATGGCATTACATATTTGTAATGTACGGTTGTATGCATATGTACAGCCGGTAAAAGGCTTGTCTATAACACAGCGTTCGTACTCGCAGCCCTATCCTGCCCCGCTGGAGCGGGATTTGAATAAAACTACTGCGGAATTCTGAAGTCTTAGCCCTTCGCTTTTGCCTCCGACATGTTTTGAACGAGTATGTTTCGGCAGTTTTCGGATGTAGCGGGTTGAAGTTGAAATCGCTGTTATAGACAAGCGTTTTACCGGCTGTACACATGTACTTACATACCTGCGTATGTGCATGCGTGTGTGCGCGAATTATACTTAGTCTTTTCGAGATATCGGTCATATTCAGTCTGCAATGCCTTATTACCTATAACCAATGGATTGTTTAGAATGTGTGATGGTACCTGTAAGTGCACCACCCGAGAATACTTAGCGCTGTTGGGGGGCGCTTCCAAATAACCAAATAGCGGGAACGCCTCGACAACACCATATAATAAGATGACAGCCCACTTCAGAGGTTCAGCGTATGCAGAGGCTACACAGAAGGCATACCCCAAGTTCTGATTCCCTGACTTCAATGTACTCTTCTGCACTAGCGAAAGCATACTCAAAATAGCACTGTTTTGATGGGAGTTGTATGTATGTATGTATTTATTGTACTATAGAAGGAAAGGAAGGTCCACCAGCAGGCTTAAATTGTCTCGCCTAGGGGCGGACACCGGAACGCCTGCTGGTGTGAGGGAGGTGGGATAGGGAGGAAAGAATACATAGGAGTGGGGGGATAGGGTAGAGGGCTTACATGAATAACATAACACATAGGCAAGATTAAGAAGGAACATATATGCAACTAATAGGTGAAAGAAAAAAAAAACAGAAGGACATTTTCCGAGGCTTGGGACGTTCCGGGGCTTGGGACATTTTCCTGTTGCAGCAACACAACGAACGCTGTCCCGATTTTCAACTCAACACACTAAAATTCTAACACATTTTTTTGGCCAAGAAGGGTGTAGGGTAAGTGGAAAAAAGGTGTTGGGAGGCTATTACACGCTTTTCCTTGAACATCAACACCCCTATTCGTAGCTCTACACCATTCTTGTGTGAGTGAAAAAAAGGGTGCTGACCAATTTCAAGAACCCTGGTTTTTGATAGGGTGTTGCGTTGGTGTTGAAAAGGTGTTCAGCTGTTGATTGATGAAGGCCATACATGCATGTATAATTGCACTGCGACGTACAAGACATCCCCTCATACCCTCCTCCCCACCTCGTAAGAAATGTTCAAAACCAAAAAAAAAAATTGTCTTCAATATTCGCTAGTTTCCCTATAGCAAAGAATGCCGTCACCCTTTTCGGTGTTCGGACCTATACTCCATCATTGTCCTCCATCCCTCCCCCCCCCCCAAAAAAAAAAAAAATGAGAGAAGCTCACATTTGTAGAAACAAGTGAGCCCGCGCTCACGTGCGCCCACTCACCAATTTATCGGTATTTTTAACTGCGTACGCGAAAGATTACGATTTTCTAAACAGCTTCGCTGTTAAAAGGGCGATTCATGGGCCCACCGTGACTAATCCTAGCGGTGAACGGCGTATGCTCACCCCTCAATGGATCTTCCGCGAGTCATCCGGCCTCAGTTACTTTACATTAACCTCCTACTCCATTGAAGTCACAATTATTCTATTATTTTTTCTAAGTTCCCGTAACCTTTCCCTTTTTCTTAGCTACAGACACCAAACTTACCAAATCGTAACATGGCCCCATCCCCAGATAAGGGGCAAAATAAAGTTACTAACCTCATCAACAACGTCGGGAGGCAGACAATGCATCGACTATGCAACTTTGCCTCCAGTATTAACGCGAAGCTTTCAGCCTCTCACTGATGATGTCCGTACGCAAAAACACACGGCAGGAAAGCCTACTTTATCTGACGATGATGATGATCATGAGTGAAGTGTACAAAAATTAAAACGCTTCCCTGCGAAGGTAGGCGACAGCTCCGTTAGGCGGCCTCCGCTAAAGGTTGAAGTGCAGCAGAGGAATGACGTGAAGCAGGCGTGCAATGACGGCCATATAGAGCGCTAACGTCATGTACGTTGTGATCGTTGATTGATTGTAGGGTTTAACGCGACGACGCAACGCAGGCGATGAGGCGCGCCGTAGTGGAGGGCTCCGGATTAATTTTGACCACCTGGGGATCTTTAACGTGCGCCGAAATCTCGTACACACGGGCGTTTTTGCTTTTCGCCTCCATCAGAAAAGCGGCCGCCGCGGTCGGGAATCGAACCCGCGACCTCGTGCTCAGCAGCGCAACGCCTTAGCCACTGAGCCACTGCGGCTTTTTTTTTTTCTTTATTAATCTGAGCCACTGCGGCGGGTCATGTTGTGATCGTCGACAACAGTTTCCCACAGCTCCATGTACGATGAGAATGACGTTGCTTTGCATGCCGCAGGATCACGTCAAATTTTGAGGTTCAGGAGGTTGACCTAACGTCACATTGTGAAGTTTAACACCTTGAACCGGCATACACTAAAAAAAAAAGTACTCCCTGTTCGCAAAAAAAAAAAAACGGTACCAACTTACGCCGTACACCCCAAACCTAAATGTTAGGCCTGTATAGTGCATACCTCCAGAGTGTAAAACACCCGCATAGTGGGGCTGGCCAACCAAGCAATCCATCACGAGAAAGCTTCGCGTTCAACCATCATCGTCGTTAGACGGAGGGGTGCGGGATTTTTTTTAAAGTACCGCCAATTCGAAAGCACCAGGAATCAACCCTTTTCAAACCGCAATTGACAACAGTTTACCTGGCCAGACGTGGCCCCCTCCCCTCTTCCCCACCCCAATTCATGCAGGCTTTCTATTTCCCGACTTCACATTTACTACTTGCTTTTCTCGCTATTCAAATGTCCCTGCTAACTGTAATTGAATTTTTGATTAATTGATTTGATTTGATTGCAGTGTTTAACATGCCGACGCAACGCAGGCGACGAGGCGCACCGTAGTGAAGGGCTCCGGGTTAATTTTCACCACCTGGGGACCTTTAACGTGCGCCGGAATCTCGTACACATAGCGTTTTTGCTTTTCACCTCCATCAGAAAGGCGGCAGCCGCGGCCGGTAATCGGACCCGCGTACTCGTGCACAGCAGCACAACGCCTTAGCCACTGAGCCACCGCGGCGGGTGACCACAGCTTCGCGTGTGTGGACAATAAGCAGCCGGCAGCTGGACCTCGCCTAATTTTCTATCAGCGAACTGAAAGTCCAGAAGAACAATAAAAAAATAATAGATGTTTTCTAAACAATGGTGTCTTGACCCAAAGAATGATCAGCAACAAGGGTGGAGGATCCCTGACACGAACTCTGCTAGCGCCTCCGACGCTTACCGTTGCTCCGACTGAGTTTCCACGTCACCGCCTCAGCCTCCAAGCGTGGCATTCACCGAATCGTCATCACAAATGATCGCACAACGAAGAAGCCACGTCGTGCACGTGCAAGAAGAAGACGTTACGAACCGCCACGAACGCGTGCACAAGAACGTTTTCGCTCGGCTCTCGCAGGCAAGCATTCGCACATCGTCAGCAGGTAAAAGAAATCACCTTTTTTTCATTTCGAGCGATGTTTTACTTCACAGCCGGCGTTGTAACGCACGCGTGGCAGCTGCGATGCTGTAACGAATGCCCCAGTTTTCCGCATCGCTTTCCGACAGTTGCTGAAATGGAAACATGCCCTCCCGCAGCTCGAACCACTCTCTAGGCGATTCAGGGTGTGTGTTTATCGTTGCCGCGATCGCGCGCCATTATATTGCGGCGTTCATATACAATACGTGAACTCCTATCGACATACAAAAAAAAAACCTACGTGACGCCCGCGTCTGGGGAAATGGATTTTTAACCGAGAGGAAGTAGCACTTTCGCGTCGGATGGGCTGTCCAACCACATGTAGCATTGCACGACAGCCAAAGGGGCCGCGGCTAGGCCTCACTTCCGCCCGTGGTTCGACCAGGTACTCTCGCAATGCGGCCGCTGACCATGGGCTCGTGGATTGGAGCCATCCTTGTCCTGGCTCGAGTGTGGCCTTCGCTAGCCTACATCACCTACCTCGAGGCGCGCTATCCACTGCAGGTAAGCCAGCGGCCTTTTAGCGCTTGCATTTCTACTAATGGGACGCTGCGAGTATGCCTGTCTGCAGCACGCCTGCGCAGCACACCACTCGCTCAGCTATTAGCGAAGCCTGGTGATGTTTTATGGCAGGCATTCATGCTTATAGACACTTAGGGTGAGGGGGTCATCAAGTTATTGTCAAATCGCTCACCAACCAGAGGGATGACGCTTGTATCTGTGTCGTGTCTTATTTTGGACAACGAAAAATCAGAGGTGCGAGTTCGAAGATATCTCCGAATAGGAACCAAAATAATCAGAAAAAGTGTCTTATTTAAATGCGGAATCGACAATTACTTGGCTATTCATGTAGAGAAGAAAACATAAAAGAGAAAGTCAACAAAGAAAGCAACCTGTGCATGCTATACCGTCCGTCTTATAGCCTAGCACAAAGATGTATGTGGACCGCAGACCAGCCTTTTTAGTTCCGCCGTAGAGCGTTACCAGAAAACTCAGCCCAGCCGAGCGCGCGTGAGCGCACACCTCGTGAGGAGTGCCCGGTGTCATGCAGACTTGCGCGGGGGCTCACGCCACGTGAGGAGCTCGCAAAAAAATAGAACCAAAAAACACCGAGCGCACGTGACACTGCGCCTACTGAGGAACGCCCGGCGCCGGCCAGCTCAACCTTCGAGAACACTCTCCCCAGCGTTCATGCCGTGACCTCTCGCGTGCTCTTCCCCTCGTCAGATCACGCGCGTTCGCGCCTGAAGTGGGTAGCAGACGGCGAGTTCGCGAAGCCGGTTGCCGGGGGTTCTAGCGCGCGCTAACGCTGTCCACTTTGGGATAGATGTGAAAGGCTGCGGACAAAACGATCCGGGCCTGCCAGTCATGACGAACTTTCAGCGGGAAGTTCGTAAATTCATGCGAGGTGCACCAGCCGTGTCTCCGACAAATGGAGAGGGGCCGACAGCTCTGCTGTGCACCACTAGAGCAAGCTGGGCCAATTTTTTTTTAATGCGTACCATTATTTGCCGAGTGTACCCCCACAGCCAGGACCGTGTAACGCTCTGCATTTCCACAAAAAGGCAGACATCGTGGAAGTTCCACCTGTAATCGCTATAATAGCGTAAATGACAATAACTGGTCGCACTAAATTTTGAAAAATAACAAATATAAATAACATAAAAAATACCCAAAAGGGGCGAAACGTGAACGCCCTCCATTTTTAGAATGATGCAGATTTCCCCAAAGTTCCAAATGAATCGTTATAATAGCGTAAATTGAGATAATCGGTCGAACGAAATTTTGGAAAATAAAAAATAACTAAAATATGAAAACCCGGAAAGGGGCGAGATGAACGCCCTGCATTTCCTGAATAATGCAGATAATTGGTCGTACGAAATTTCGGAAAATAAAAAATACCACAAATAAAAAAACACGGAAAGGGGCTAAACATAAACGCCCTGCATTTCCTGAATAATGCAGATGTCCCGAAAGCTCCAAATGAAGCGTTGTGATAGCGTAAATTGAGATAATCGGTCGAACGAAATTTTGGAAAATAAAAAAATTAAAAAATATATAAAAACTCGGAAAGGGGCGAAACATGAACGCCCTACATTTCCTGAAAAATTCAGATGTCCCGAAAGCTCCAAATGAATCGTTGTGATAGCGTAAATTGAGATAATTGATCGTACGAAATTTTGGAAAATAAAAAATATCAAAAATAAAAAAACACAGAAAGGGGCGAAACATGAACGCCCTGCATTTCCTGAATAATGCAGATGTCCCGAAAGCTCCAAATGAACCGTTGTGATAGCGTAAATTCAGATAATCGGTCGAACGAAATTTTGGAAAATAAAAAATACCAAAAATAAAAAACCCAGAAAGGGGCGAAACATGATAGCGTAAATTGAGATAATTGGTCGTACGAAATTTTGGAAAATAAAAAATACCAAAAATAAAAAACCCAGAAAGGGGCGAAACATGAACGCCCTGCATTTCCTGAATAATGCAGATGTCCCGAAAGTTCCAAATGAATCGTTATGATAGCGTAAATTGAGATAAATGGTCGAAGAAAATAGGGAAAAACGAAAAAATACGAAATATAAAAAATACGGTAAATGGCGAACCGTGTAACGTCCTGCATTGACACAATAATGCAGATTTCCTGAAAGTTCCGAATGTAATCGTTATAATAGCGCAAATGGAGATAATTGGCAGGACACGATTTAAAAAACAAAAAAAAATTGGCTGTAACGAATTCACACTCAAGACAAGCGGTATAAGAATGATGCGCATTGGTAGGTAATTCTCTGAATTTCTGCAGAATTTCTTAAGCAGTGTCGCAACTAAGTTCCTTCCCAGGTGGACAGGGACAAAGCTGTATAAATTACGGCTTCGATTTTCGGTAGAACGCATTGTGACGTGGCGGCAGGACAAGTGACACGAACCAGGCCTGAAGGTGGTGCGATATATTTACATGACGGCCGTGAAAAAAAAACGAGCTGGGCTACGCGCTACACACAGCCTCGTTTTCTAGCCAGCAGTGTGGGTGCTTTGGAAAGGTTCTGCCAAAATGTACTTCTTTTTAGCGGGTAGTTTCAGCTTTTGACCGGAATGCTGGAGCATGGGACAGGCAAGAAGGCACGCAGGCAGGCAGGTGGGAGGGCGGACGCACAGACAGACAGACAGACAGACAGACTTGGACGGACGGACGGACGGACGGACATATTTTCGTTCTATAGAACGAGAGATCCAGGCGAGTAAGACACCGTACGGTGCTGCAGGCTGTTGCCGGATTTTTGCCACTTTGCAATCGGAGAGTCGCACGCGAGTAACATGGCGTGATATCGTGTCCTTGAGGATGGCGTCGCTGGCGTATGCAGAGGCTGGGGTTGCAATTCCAGGAGGCAGCGTACGCATGGGGAAGGTAGTTCACGGCAGTATAATAAATAATACGTGGAATACCCGTCATATTGTGACAGGAAGAGTTATGGGTAAATGTCACCCTTTTTTTCCAATTGAAAAAATTGTGTGTGTGTACCAGAGTTCCGCCTTTGGTATGGTCCCACCTCTAGTTAGAGTGGGTATTGTTTACCCGCTAAGTGTATCTTCTTAGTCTAAAAGATAAGTACTAGCTTTCCATATTTTGTAAATACACTGTTCCGGATCCTTGAAATCTTTCATGCGCTCCTTTAAGGGCCATTTCTTTTTCATCGTTCTGAAACTGGCGGGTACGGCACAGCTGTCGGTTGCCCCAAAAGCGCTCACTGTCAGCCCGCTTCTCTGCAGGGCGTGCCATCGCCACGGGGCTCCGTGTGGCCCGAGCCACGCTCGTCCTGGTCGTCGAAGCTCCAGAGGGTCCTCACTGCCGGCTCCTTTCGGATCACCTCGAGCGGTGCCCAGTGCGACGTGCTGGCCAATGGAACAGCGCGCTACGCCAAGCTCATCTTCTTCAACGCCATGGCGTCGGACGGCAGCGTCAACAGGGCCCCAAGGAATGAAACCCCGCTCGACAGGCTCCACGTGACCGTCTCGCTGCTCGGCCCCAAGCACTGCCGCTACCCGCGGTTCGGCGATGACGAGAGCTGTGCGTTTCTGCAACGAATGCCCGTGGTGCCCATTTTGGTGTTTATCAGTGTTGCCAGGTTGCTGCTTCTACGACCTCACCACCAACACTGCCGAAGCCGTAACTATACGGCATCTTCGAACACATTTCTGCAGCGGACATTCTGTGATGCGCGCTATCTTTGATTCGCGTTCGGAGCGACGCCGGCCGCGCGCAGACGCAGAGCAGGGAGTACAGGCTGAGACTACCGCGGTTGACCGACAGAGAGCACAACAAAATGGCGGTGCCCAGGAACCGTCGCAGTGTAGACAAATGTCACGGGATGCGAACTGACCAATGATCACTGCGGCGGCACGGAATAAGAGAGAAAAGAGTGTCGATACTGTGTAACCTTATCTAGTGACACTATGTAGATGGATGCAAAGGCCGTGATTGTTCTACGATTAGGCAGCAGGGTTCGCATTCGAGTATGAGGGTAGAGTTGGTTCGTTGTGCTAATTGCAAATAGGCCAGAAAAACTGAGTGTCGGCAAGAGAAGGCATACTCTGTTTTAGATGCGACGCTGAGAGCATCTCTTGTCGGCGGCCCTGTCCTTCCTGCGTGCGTCCGTTGTTGTCCGCAGCCACTCTCCCCCTCTCCTCTCCGATAGCGAACACTCTCTCGCGAGGGGTATTGGATTGGATTCGATTGGATTGGATTGGCTTGGCTTGGCTTGACTTGGATTGGATTTGTATTGGATTGGATTAAAGTGGATTGTGTTGCGTCATAACCGCGGCACTCTCTCTCTCTCCGCGGTCTCCTCGCCTTCGGGCTCGCTGCGCATATAACCGGTGTGCCGCTCTCCGGCGGCCTTTTGGTCGACGGTTGCTCTCCGCTTGCGCTTGAACCCCCCTCAGCGTCGCATCACAGCAGGGTTCCCGCGAGGGGAGGTGGGCGTAATTTTTTTGTCTGATTTTATTGTTTTAATGTGCAGCACTTTTGCCGCCGCTGCTGGGGTTTGGCGGCGGCGATGGCGACGACCACGGCCACGGCCACGGCGTTGTAAGCGAGCGGGCGAAAACAAAGAAAATGGCAGAGGGAAGCGTGGCGAAAGTGGAAGGGGGAGGGTGGCACGCGCTGCAGTAGCGTCATGTCTCACCGCCTCCCCCTCACACTTTCGCCAGGCGCTACTACTCCGTTTATGATTCATCCGAAGCACCGGACATTTGCGCGGGGGTTTCAAACACGATTTACGAACACGTGCTCGCCGCCGGCGGCAGCTACGCGGTGCCAGATACCGGCAGAGTAGCGCGCGCCGCCGTGCGTTCGCTGATCACGCGATCACCTCCCGAGACGCAGCAGATGTGCTCCGATTAGGATGAGTCACATTTCTAGGAAGGCAACACGAACTACATTTAGCTATTCTGGGTCGAGCTGGTTCGTTAAGCTAATTGCAAATGGGCCAGGAAAACATAGAAAGACATACTCTGTTTTTTGCCCGATTTTATAGTTTCTCATCTGAAAAAAGACAACTTGTCAACCTGATCAGGCGCGCAGAAAAAAAAAAACTGCCTCTTGGCGGCCTCTAGTGTGCATATTTTTGCGCTCATACAGGTAATTGGGAAAAACTCGTGCAGACCTCGCAGAAATTCATCAGTCCGCCATGCTTGTCGTCTTTTAGAAATCATAATTTCATATAATCTCGTGCCATATCTCAAAACTTGTGGTCAGTAAGGAAGGAGGCTCTCTTCAGACGCGATCTTATGCTTAAGATTTCGGTTACTTCTGGTTACATGTTCTTGGAAGTGTATTATTGCGAACGGCAAACGATATTGCCTACGCGAGAACTGTTCTTGAATAATGCGACTTTTCAGATGATTAAACGTGGGCCACTATATTTAAAAAATGTTTCATTTATGTGCTGGTAACCATGTAAACACTCGACTGCTGTATTGTGTGCGCATAAGGTCCTTTCTTGGCCTTGAGGGGCAGAGATGAACAAGCTAATTTGCCGTTTTCTCTTTCGTTTATTTTATCCAGACAAACTGAATATACCACCAGAGGGTGACGCCCTCCTGAACTCTACGACCGTGTGGGGAGCCCTGCGCGGCAAGTACCCTTGTTAATTACTCTGCGCCATAACTATGCGCTGGTTAAACTCGAGCTATTATATAGGACACGTTATTTTCTGTGACGACGATTTTCTGATGCGACAGGTCTCGAAACGTTCAGCCAGCTCGTCTACCAGGACACGGATAGCAAGTTGGTGAGTGCTGAGCGTTTTTTACACTATTATTTCCACCCAGTCGATTTTCGTCAGTGGAGTTATGGCTTTAGATTTCGTGGCTGTGACTGCGTTACGCTGGTTTTGTCTCGGTGTTTGTAATGTAATAAAATTAAAGCCGTTTCACTCAATTTGAAAGCTGTCGGAAGTGAAGAGCAGGGGTTCGCCATATTGGGCTGTAGCATCGTTATCTGCTCACTGCTAACATCCGATGCAATTCAAATTTCCCGCCTTCGCAGTGCTCGTGCGCCACCTGCCTGAAACTGCGCCAGCGAGAGTTCTGTTCTTTTTGTGCTTGCTTTTCCTCCCGCGCGTGCCTGCGTTGAACTGCCACTTTTTCCTGCTTACTATCGTAAAAACCAACCCAACGAGTGCTCCCAGCTAAATGATAGCGGGCGCGGCCGGTTAATTACGCATACTTTGCCTCAAATTTACACCCAAGAGCAAACGTGTACAGATCACGAAAGCCGCAATTTTGGGTTATTTTCCTGCCACACGGCAGACCGGGGTACTATGTGTGGTATTTTCATTACTTCAGTAACTATGCGACATCTCGAGGGCACACCACAGTTTGGCGGGCTGCTACCGGAAGAGAAATAACTTGAAATTGCCATTTTCCTGATCCGTAAACTTTTGATCGGGGCTGTACATACAGTTTTCTTTGCGCTAAACAACTGGGAGATGTATGACAGGCGCCAGCGGTTCACGAGTTTCAAACGCTTATGACCATATGAACCGCTTGGCTTTCGAAGCCTCTGAGTTACGCCGCGACGACGGAACACCGTGTGGTTCTACTTGGGTCCAGCGAGCGAGCTATACGACGACAAGGCGAGCCACTAAAGTGCTCTGCACTTAATAGTTGCCCTGGAAAATGTGCCTGCGATCAACGCTGAAACCACTAGTTAGTGCCGACCAGGTCCTACTGACCCATTTTTTTTTTTTAAGTACGATTCAGAACTGTTGACACGTATTTCAAGGCACCCTATTGTGGGCCGCTCATGAACCGGTGGCTTGCGTTAACGGAGAATGAGGCGCTGAGAATTTAAGGTAGAAGTCTAGAATTAGCAGGAGTACGCAATTAAATGATTGCGTCTTGAATGCAGTCTTTCTTATCAATGCGAAGGTCACAACCGGAGGTATACCTGTGAGAGGAAGCTGAGTGGGAATATCATGAGTGGACCCACAGTCACGCTTATGTCTTCGGCGCAATTTTTTTCGTCACCGGAAAAAAAAAATGTGCTACCTGACAAATCGCAGGACGTTTCCCGCAGAAGGTGGCGGCAGTCGTCTGTCGAAAGCAAGAAATATCAAAACTCGTACCGCGTAGTTGCTAATTTGCCTGCTCGCTCTCATTCTGTGCTAGCTGCTTGCGGTCCGAGATTTAACCACACTAACGCAAACCACGGCTATGCCTTTACCCAATTAAGCCGAAACCAACAATTGCTGCACTCTCATAAAGGCTAAGCTCATCATCTTTCGCCCTCGTGAGGGCGTCACGCTTGGCTTTGACAGGTTACGGTGACGCCTACAACGTGCATTTAACATTTCGAATCTTTCGGGGAAAGAATGTTGTGGAAATTTTTGGAAGGAGGGTTGAGGAGTCTTAGTTTATGTGGTACAGCGCATCATGCGATTCACGACGGACTGCTGAAATCTTTTTGCACTTCCGGATCTCACTTCTTCTCGTCAGAAGTACCACGTTTTAACAACGTTATCAAACAGCAACCGCATGACCTCGGCATTTATAATTTACTTACAGGCTCCTGATCCCGGGAACACTATACCTTTGAGTCTTCCTAAGTGTCCCAAAATAAAAATTTCAGAGCTTTCTGATGATCGAAGCTATTGACCTCTGCAGCGCCGATTTTGATAAACATAAATAGTAAAGACGAGCTAAAGAGGCCAACTTAGCGGGAAAGAAATAGACTAGAAAGACAGGACAACTCTTGTCCTTCCTGAATGAAGTATTGTCATGTCTTATTATTCAGGTCGTCTTTTTTTATGCGAGTACAATTCTCCGTGGAACCTACACACTAAACTTTTTACACCCTTTTTGGTCAAAAAAATGTGAAAAAAATCTTCTCCCATGCCACACACCTCCAAAGGGCGTTATGGCTAAAAAAGGGTGTAAGTTTGAAAAACGTGTGTGGTTGTGAACACCTTAAAGTAAGTAAATAAGGTTCCTTAAAGCCTACAATAAGCGTAGGGGCAGGGCAGCTGTGCGTAAAAGTGTGGATCGGCTGAGCGCCCTCTTGACATACAGACACATTCAACCCGCGCAAGTCACACTTGGACCACAAATGAACTGAGCAAGGAAACCAACGGGATGCGCGGGGAGACCGAGTATATAATTACTTCCCATACAACTACATCTGTTATTCTTGTTTATTAAATAGCCGGGGTAAATCCTCCGATAGAGTTTGTCACAAAAATCAAAGTTTTTTAGCGCTAATTTTGGAAATATGCACTTTAATCAGCAAATACAAGTCAGCATGCCCATTTGTGAAAAACCTTTTAATCGCGAGGCAGAGCGGGAAACGTGCTGTAGTTATTGTGTAGTTAAATACATGGAACTTTATTAAATATCAAACACCTATTCCACACCCCTTGAACGCCATCCAAGACGCGTGTTCATTATATCAACACCCCTTATACCGCATGAGTGCAAACCTACAAATTAGGGTGTTAGAACCTAAAATAAAGGGTGTAACAAATTTCTGAATTTGGAGTGCTTTTCTACACTTTTACAGGGGCGTTCATTTTCTACGAGAGGGCGGTGTTTTGTGCATCGCGGTGTTTAAAACGCTGTATATCGGCATTATAACCAGCGGAGCTGTTTTAGCTTGAGCTTGGTCCGTTGGCGTTAGCAAAAATATATATAAAAAAAACAGCGGCGGTTGTGCAGGGAACACCAGCGCATATAGGGTATTACAGCAGTGAAGCAGGCTTTCGCGCCGGCATGAGTGTGAGCACAGGGGGTATATGAATATGCGCAACTCATACTATAACATTTCAAATGTTATAGTGAATGGCGCAACTTGCACTAGTTGTGCAAGGCTGGAGAAGCAGCGGGGGTCGACCTAGCTTGTTTCCCCCTGTTATCTGCTGTCAGTTTTGGAGTACCAACCGAAACGACCTTGTAAAATCCAACGAAACTTGGCCTCACCCCTCAGCACTTAGCCTAGCTAGCAGGAACATCGCAAAACCTAACAAAAAAATTGCGCCCACCTCCCCGCGAGGGGAACCCTGTGTAGATGCGACGCATCGTGGGGTTCACTTGGTGTTTCCGTTGGATTGATTCTGAAATCACGTGAAACGTGTCGGGAACGCGTATGATTATTATGTTTTATGATTATTATTACGTTTTATTGGCCAATCTTGGTCAATCTCTCTAAGTGGTATGCTTGGGGCTTCGCTGTCGCAACGACCTTTACTCCATCATTGTTGCTGTAAGTGGGACCTTCTTTTCTTTTATTGCAAGTGTTAATCATTGCCCCATCATGCGTTGTATCAGTAGCATCTTGACGTAATTTGAATGAGTCAAGGATATAAGTCGCGTTCGTAGCATTTGATTGTGTCTCGGTTTTGTGGCGCAGTAGGAAGAGCACCATGTACCTCGCGTTCCGCCCACAGGGTCGTGGGATCGAAACCGAGCGCCGCTATTTTTTTTATAGTGTAGGGGGAGGGGTGTGGACGGACAACAACGCCGTATGGAGGGACAAGTCGAGTGAATGCGATGCAGTCGCATCTAAAACTTAGCAAGCCTAGGAAAACCTAGCGCACAGCAAATCCGGAGGAAGCTAGGTCGACCCCCAGCTCCGCTGTTTCTTTTGCAAGTGAACACGTATTTCGCGCCCCCTCAACTCCCTACAGAAAACTGGTGGTGTTGCAGTGGGTTAACATCCTTTTAGGTGCAAAGCCCTTTTGGGGGAAGCCCCTTGGGGGCTCGCGAGCTGTCGACGTCGTAACTTCGTCGTCGCAACCGTCGTCTCACGTAGTCGCGGTACTAATGCACGGGGCACTCGTTTACGCGTCGCGCTAGAATGCTTCGGGCTTCTAAGACGCGAGACATTTACGGCAAAGCTGTATACCTCTACCGTCCAACGGTTTCTTTCCCGTTGGCAAAAACGCCAAAGCGCCAAGCATTCACTTATACATTGCATGCTTTTTCCCTCCCCAGGTTTCGCGTTAGTGGAGATGGCCCGGAATTTTTTGCCGCAAGAAGGGTGTAAACCTACTGATTATGGCGTTCGAACGTAATAAAAATGGCGTACTGACTTCGGAACACACATATTCCACGTATATTACACCTTTTTCAGGCAATAACGGAGTAAAGAAGTTTAGTGTATACTGTACACAAATATGTTTATTCGAAGCAAACATTGAATATACATCTAATCTAAAAGAAAAATCACCGCTAAGTCTTGGCATTAAAATAAAATTAGATGCAAATATATCATCTGAGAGGGATTGAAGGGAAATATAGACGGTATTCATTGAAAAGTTTAGCGGTCAATTTCTTCGCTTAGCAACACTGGAAACGGCCACAGACATGGCCGATGCGCCACGGACACGGCGCAGCCTGGGCCACTGCGGCCGCACGCCGAAGAAAAAAAAAAGACACCGGCGTGCGTCACCTGCTTTGTTCCAATCCGATTCTAAACTTTGGCGCCAACAGAGATGTTATTAATCGCACTCACAGTGAACTCGACGCAATACTTTGTGTTCGGCAAAGAGCTCGTAACGTGAGACACAGTCATGTGTTTCACAGTCGTGCTTAGCACGGACAAGTGCCGCCATCCCGCGGAGCCCGACGTAACGAGTGACGGCACACCGTGGCCTTCGCGATCGGCAGCAAATCGCGGAGGCCACGGTCGCACTCACACGGTTGCATGGGGGGAAGAGGGGTGCCTGATCTGCGGGCCGTGCGCGCAACGTCGCCTAGCAACAGACGCTTGGCCACAGATATGGCGGCGCACACTTGGTTGCCTACATACATTCCACGCCATTGAATACTGAGGATAACATGGCCATGGTAAGTCGTCTGCTTTGCGGCCCATCGCCCCGCTCTCTGTGTGGCCACGCGAGACAGACTTTTTTGTTGTGGTCACAACTATGTGCTATATATTAGTCTAATTTACTTGGTGCATAACAGCTCTGCAAATATGTCTAATATGTCCCTGTCTGGGCGTTCGTTGTGTTAAACACCTAGTCAACCGACTTCGTGCTTAATTCATTGCGAACTGCATGTGCATACAAGAGACCAATAACTCCAACCCGCTCATCCACCGACGTTGCCACTGCCATTCTTCTTCCCCTTAAAGTTCTTGGTGAACGAGACGAAAATTGAAGACTGGCCCCGGTTCCAGTACAGGGGCCTGCTCGTCGACTGCGTCACCCGATTCCTGCCCGTCAAGACGCTCAAGAGGAACCTGGTGCGTGTCCCCGGGGACAACATTCACCTCACTTACCATACTAAAACAAAACAACAAGGAGATGAGAACCGCATCAGTATCAGCTGTGATATAGATCAAACTCTGTCTCCTTATGGCCCAAAATTATCGCAAAGTCGATTCACATATTTTTCTCCCACCGTTGTACCCCTTAACCGCCAATGAAGAGACTGCGCGTCAAGGTTTTTAAAACTGCTCGTTTTATCGGAACGTCTTTGTTTGGCCAGAGTTATGCAATTGCCATGAGTTGTACCCTTGCAAATACGGCTTTGTTCCGACTCTCTGATCAGGACGCTATGGCTTACAACAAGTTCAACGTATTCCACTGGTTCCTCGGCGACGCCACCGCCTGGCGTCTCCAGCTGGCCGCCTACCCGAACCTCACCAAGGTAAGCTCTATGCACGTCTTCTGGGGACTTCCTGGACTATTTGGACGTCATTTTTTGAACGAGAAAATTCTTGCGAGTGGTCGTTACACGGAGCACAGTTCAGTTTCAATGCAAACGCATTAGGCATATAATTGAGCGATAAAGCCGCCGTCCCAGGAACGGGGCCCATCAATTTCCCTTGGGTTCGATGCGTTCTATACTGCGTGCATCGGAAATTAGAGGGCAGCTTTGAAGGTTTGAACCCCTATTTAGACTCTATGAGCTAGCCTTAGTTAGGCGAGTGCAGTGCAAACTCCGAGCCTGGCGGGAAATGGCCGGAAGAAGACATGAGCGCGTGGTTCGCAGTTTACACGGCTTCCGAGGCACATGTACCGGCAGCAGGACGTCCGAGAAGTCATTGAGCACGCCAGGATGCGAGGAATCCGGGTTATTCCGGAGATCGCCATCTCTCAGCCTCCGAAGCTCTTCTTGGACGCCTTCCCAGGTACAGTGCGACTCGGGCTTCGTTTGCTCCTGCCTCTGTGCATTTTGCTTTGGGTCTGTTGTAGGAACCACGCACCGACCGCTCACTGTGTCCTTAAGCGCTGCATTTGTGGTTTGGGAACTAGACGTGTAGCAAATATCTGTACTTAAACCGACACGAACCTCTAAAGGGACGGCCATGTGTTTGCGGAGCATGTCGCCAGTTGTCCTCCTCTAGGTGTTGCTCTCTTTGTAAAGCTGTTCGACCGCCACCTCCAAAGCTACGAATAAATTCCCGATGCAGTATAAAGTTATTTAGCTTCTAGAAGCGATGTTACCTAGATGGTGAATGTACACCTGCACCGACAAACTCTGCACATAACTGGAAGCCACTGCGCGTGCGCGTAATGGCGACGCGCGTGTGCGATCATGGTAATCGAGAACAAAACTCTACCGTGAAGCTACGATCCCCGAAAACAAGGTGCGGGCTCTCGTGTTGTGCTCGTCCGGTGAAAGCGTGGAACTCAGTAGCTGGCACTCGCGCCGTTTCCCGCAGGCATGGTGACAATGTGCCGGGAAAATGGCTCGAAGGAGCCGGAGCCCGTCTGTCCGAGCGGCTGGGAGTGGGACGTGGCAGACCTCTCGCACGCGCTCACCTACGAGATCTACTCCACCGTCTTCAAGGAGCTTGCGGGACTTTTCAGAGACGAGTACATGCACCTTGGAACGAGAAGGTGCGCACACGATGTGCTCACATTCGAAATTTGGACGCGGGTTCGATTCCCGGCCGCGGCGGCCGCTTTTCTGATCGAGGCGAAAAGCAAAAACGCCCGTGTGTACGAGATTTCGGCGCACGTTAAAGATCCCCAGGTGGTAAAAATTAATCCGGAGCCCTCCACTATCGCCTGCGTAGCGTCGGCGCGATAAACCATAAAATCAATCAAATCAATCAAATCACATTTGAAATCTTCCGCCTACGGAAAGAAGTCTTCCTTACCGTAGCAAAGTAAAATATAAGAACCTCCGCGAAGCTTCTAATTCCAACGCGTATTTCATATTCTTGGATTTAAACAGGCCCACTCAATACCACCTGATCTGACGGGGTTGCCAGAAGTTAGTAGCGTGAGGACCAATGAATAAGCGGAACAAAAAACATGTGTTCACAAATGGGTTACAGGTTTTCGTAAGCACGGATTCGTTTTATTTCCCAACGCCTTTAGACATGGTGCCGTCCTTTTGGCGCATGCGACGTGCTTCCGATCCGGGGCTTGCGCACCAGCGTTCTGCCGGTGACGTCACGCTCCGCCCCCGCGCAGGCGCGGCACCCCGCTCCGGTTGCTTCCTTCATCCCGAGAAACCGATCCGGCCAGTCTGAGCATCTTTTGCTCACGCGTAAAACAAAACACGAAGAAAAAATGGCCGCGTTTCTGCACCTTTCGTTGCAAATGTCGCCGAAAGACGATAGTTGACTGGTGCCACTGCCAAGTAAAGGCCTCCATTCTCTTTCCCGCTCACCTGTCATGGCGATCTTTTCCCGTCTCCTTCCTTCCAAGATAACACGTTTGCTCAAGTAAATTTAAATTCACGGTGTTCTACTGCTCCACATCGGGTGTCTCGATGCCAGCGCTGCCGTACGGCGGAGACGCGCGTGAATTGAGGCACCCTACTATAACATTTATAGAACCAGAATGCCCTACTGAACGAGCGTTCCAAGCGAAACGTGGATCCCAACTAGTGGAATCTTTCGTTGCTATTGCCGTTTGATTTCTTAAATGCCGCCAGGAGGTAGCGCTGGCAACAGCAGGCTATGGTTGTCTGCCGTTGATGTATTTCCTTTGCTATCGGTAAAACGAAGCATCCATGAATTTTTTAATAAAGAAACACTGCAAATATAATTTATGTATTGATTTTCTGCCTTATAGTTGCGTTAAGTCTTGTTCTTGTTCAGCCATGTTGACAAGTATGAACACTGACACTGAACTTAGACATTTAGATTTGGCTGTGAGTATATAGGACTATTTCGCATATTTCGTTTCACTTTCGCCGGGTGGCTGAATCGAGTCACAGACAGACAGACAGACAGACAGACCAAAATTTCTGCGTTTAAGTAGCCCAAGAAAGACTATCGTCTTTAAAAGACTGCATTGCTCTGTCGGATAGAGCGGCGCCAGACAACAAAACATGAAAAGCGCCGGCTCGCCGTGTCAACGGGAGCAATTTCTCGTTCTGGGTACTAAATCGTCAATATCTGGTCAACTTCGACCCCGGTACATGCTTTATTAATCAAGAAAATGGCCGCGTATCTGCACGCTCCGCTGTAGAAAGATTAATCTTATGTCGCCCGTGCTGCGTAACTGTCTCTCCTCTCTCCCACGCAAACGTCTCATGCTCCTCCCATGATAAATGCAGTGGAGGTTTGGTGCATTCAATTTTCCCGCCCTTTGGTGCGACTTTCTGTTACTCTTGGGCTTGGCGCTCGTGCCAAGAGCCCGAGGCGCGGGAGGAATCCCTCGTTGTATTTTCCGGGTAAAATATTGTTTTAACGCATTCTTTTTGTTGTTGTTTTTGCGTAAATAACGCCGAAGTTCTTTTTAATTAAGAGGACTGATATTACCAGTTATGTATTTGTTTTGCCTTAAATGTGTCTTATGTTGTCTTTTTGCTGCACAATATTTGTAAGTATGGAGTATGCTTTCAGATTTAGTCCTCTGGAAATTTCTTGCCTATATGAACGTCTCCCTTAAAGGGGCCATGCAGACAAAACACAAGTTTGGTTCATTTGAAAGATTGCCGAGTCATACGCACACCCCTTTTAACGAAAACGTCGCTCAAATAAGCTATATAATTAGGAAAAAACGGAATGGCCATGCGACCCACTACGTAATTCCCTGCAACAAAACCTATGATGTCCTTATGCCCAGCGGCGTGATTGGCTAGGGCAGGCGAAAGCAAACGCAAATTAGGCAGGGCTTATAAGCTTGCCGAACGAGGTATTTGCGCTTAAATGTAACGCATATTCATTTTACAGCAGTAAAATAGCGCGGTAAACAATAAAAGTTACTGAAATGCTAGTAAACAGAAGTGGCGATGCGCACTGCTGTTGTTACTGGGCGCACTATGCTTGTTTTAGCTGCACAGCAGTCCGCCCCTTTGGAGTTTTGCACGACACTGGCTGATCGCCGTAAGCAACATTGTCTTACGTGACCCTCTTTATCAAGGATACCCCATGCTTCACGAAACGATTACTTTCTACAGTGAAAGAAGCAAGCCAGGTGCGAATGCGGCCAAAAAATTACGCCCACCTCCCCTCGCGGGAACCCTGGTGTGATGCGACGCTGAAGGGGGTTCCATTGGCGTCGCATCAAGTGATCGTCGGGTACGGCAAGAGAGCAAGCGCAAGCGCGGACGATCGTCGACTGAGAGACCGGCTGGAGCGCGGCACTCCGCTTCTATGCGCAGCGCGCCCGAAGAGGAGGAGACCGCGGAGAGAGAGAGTACTGCACATGCGCACAGTGCGCAGCCGCGCGCAGCGCCACGCGCAGCGCGACCGCAGATGTTGGGAGAGAGTGTTCGCTATCAGAGAGAGGAGAGGAGGCGAGCGGAGGAGAGACGCAGCCGTTCGGACGCGGACGACGGACGCACGCAGGACAGGGCCGCCGGCAAGAGATGCTCCTCTCAGCGTCGCATCTAAAAACAAAGCAACGGCGGACAGCAGTCCGTGGCTGAGTGCGGTGGCGCCATTTGGGAGGACTGACAGCAAGCAAAGCTACGGAGACGAATGACGCACTGGAATTTCATTTCAATACGCACGTCTATGACCTCATTGTATACATCACGAAAACGCACGATTTGGCGGGAGAATCGAAATTTTATCCTAATATGATTTTCTCAATGAATACGGCATCATCTGCTGCCGGACAAGCACCGGGGGCACTAAAAACACGAAATCTTTCGAATAAAACAAACTTTTATTTTGTCTGTATGACCCCTTTAAGAACTCTGTTAACTTCTGGCCGGGTGGCAGTATCGAAAGTCATACACGCATACACACACATATATGCATACATGCATACATGCATTCATACATACATACACACATATACATACATACGTACGTGCATGCATGCATACATACATACAACGTACATACATACATACATATGTACATACGTACATACGCACATACATTCATACATATATGCATACATAAATACATGCATGCATACACACATACATACACGCATGCATGCATGCATGCATCCATGCGCACATGCATACATACATGCACACATGCATACATGCATGCATTCACGCCGCATGCATGCATACATACATACATACATACATACATACATACATACATACATACATACATACATACATACATACATACATACATACATACATACATACATACATACATTACACACAAAGGAGAGACAGAACAAATTTTTCTGTTCTGTTTATGTAGCCGGAGAAAGTCTATCGTGTTTAAAAAGACAAATTGTGTTCACGGGACCAACAGCACCACCGCCGGTGACTGGGCTCGTGCGAGAAGTGGCGCTGGATTTCTACGCGACGTGGCCTATGGCAGATCTGCACCGTTGCTATTTTTATTTTACCGTCTCATCTGCCCAGTGTTATACACCCTCTTTCCTTTTGGTATTACAAACTATAGTTCAATCTCAATGTACCTTTGATCATTTTCTCATCGCCCGGACTGGAAAGACAGATGTGACCGAACAAAACTTCGCGGATCCGTATGATGTAGAAGCAACAAGCTTCGGTGTTTTACTGTTAAATGCAATTCGGACCTCATATCGTCACTTGCCTTATTTCATCGTTCTCTCTCCCTCTCTTTCCTGTGAAACGCTCAGGCAGTACCAAGGTGATTCAGAAGACGACCTTGCGGCGAAGTTTGAGCGGTGCGTGAAAAAGTTCCTCAAGATTCCCCGTAAACTGGGCTTCAAGCTCATGGTGTGGCGCGACGGTCTAAACGTCAGCAAAAAGGTACGTGTGAACGTGAAACTGACCGGGTCGCCATCACGTAGACTTCCGTTGTTCTAGCTTTCAAGCAGTACAAACTTGTGCTACGTTACCAGCCGGTGACACGTTTCGTACGATTACGCTCCCCACGGCATTTCATTGCCTTCACTGCCTGCTCGAGCAGTTATCACCATCACGTGCCTATCTTCGTCCACTCCCTAGCTCTCCATATAGTTGATGGTCTTCCCCCCTTCCCTAGCCCCGTCTCTCGATAGTCCCTCTGTTACCTTCGTAGAACAACAGCTGTCATATACGTGCGCACACTAAGCCCACTTCTTTCTCTTAATTTGAGCTACGACATCTTCTACGCGAGTTTGTTCCCTGATCCAAAACGTTCGTCGCCTGTCCGTAAGCGTTATTCCTGTCATACTCACTCCCATGACTCGTTTGGCTGACCAACGTTTTTTTTTTCAACAGCAAGGCCGTTTAGTCTTAAGCTTGGTCCGGTGGCGTTGGCAAATAAGATACCAAGAAAAAAAGCTGCGTCCTGTGTAAAGGGTGCACCACAACAGATAGCGTATTATAACAGCGAAGCCGGCTTTCGCTCCGCCTCGACTGTGAGTACAAGGGGCATATGCGTATGCACACCCCTTACTATACCACTTCACAGACGATAGCTTTTCTTGAGCTACTAAACCGGGGAAAATGGCGCAGTTTTCGCGAGTGGTGCAAGGCTGGAGAAACAGTGCATCTGGGGATCCACCTAGCGTCTTCCCCCTTGGGATCCGTTGTCAGGGGGGGAGTGCAGATCAGAACGGCCTTGTAAAATCGGGCTAAACTTGGCCTCACCCTTCAACACTTAGCCTAGCCTAGCGAGAAGATCGCAAAACCTAACAAAACTTAGCAACACCCAGCAAAACAGCAGAACCGAAAGAAGTTAGGTTGACCATTCAGTTCTGCCGTTTCTCCGGCCTTGCACCAGTAGTGCAAGCTGCGCAAAATTTTAAAAGTGTGTAGTAGGGCTTCATGTTTCTCCACCATATTTCATCACCTGGACTACGTGCTGGTTGCGTACCATCCTTTATAGTGACACATGGGCTACTATTTATTGTCTGAGAGGGCGGCTCGAGGGCAGCCCAGACCATTCTAATTCGGCGCCACATTTCTCCCTAGTTGTCAGTACCAGTCCGTGGTAGTTATACTCATCCACTTCCTCAAGCATTCGATTACATAGCCTGAGGACAGTGTCACCTTCCTGGCTATTTAGTTGCCTTCGACTTATTTCCGTTTACATTTAACTTATAATTGCGCTTCCAGAGTGCAGGTCCTTAAGCATTTTCGCGACTGTTCTCCTGCCTCACTCAACACGACAATGCCTTCGGCAATTATCATGTGGCTCAGATATTCCCCCTATACCCGCAGTACCGGCCTCTCCGGTTCAAGCTTCTTCAATACCCCTTCCACACAGGCTGTGAACATTTCTGGCATGATAGTGTTCCCCTGTTTCCCTCCCTTCTTGATCGGGAACTTGTCAGTCTTCCTGTGAATGGTTTACCGGCTCATGCCTCCCTTGTACGCGTCACCCAAGAACCTTCTGTCTTCTTTATTTCCCATTTTTTATGTTTCCAATATTGTGACAGTGTCGATTGAATCAAAGCCTTTTCCTAATCTCTAAATTCCACGTCAGGGGTTTAACAATACCTTGCATATTTCTCCACTACTTGACTGATCACACCACTATGATCAATTATTTTAGTAGGATGTCCTAAGCACATCTTTTTCTCTAGGTTGCTGGTAATCTAGGGCGTGCTTGTGTGATTAACTCTTATCTTTATAAACGACTTGTGTACAGTAGAGAGTAGGTGTATGGGTCCGTGATTCTTTTATTCCGTAATCCGTTTTACATTGATTCCCCGTTGTCCATAGAGTAAATGCCGTTGGTGCACACGGGTTCCTCGGGAAACCATTGTTCAACTGTGGAACCGGGAGTCCCGTGACTACCGGCCGGGTGTCCGCGACTTGGCCTTGGCGGGCCACCGGATGGTCTTCTCCGACAGCTGGAACTTAAGTGCCTTCAAGTACGGCCCCGACTGGAAGCAGTTCTACACGCGTGGCCCCGGACAGTCGGCAGGTGAGCCATCGCCCGTGCTTCCTGCGCGGGCAATGGAGCCATGAACGCGCATTGTCTTCTTCAGTTTTCTACATTGTAAACTGCGTACATCACTCATCAGGCTACTTACGTCCACTGCAGGAAGAACGCTTCTGCCGGTCTTGGGTATTCGTTTCAGGCGACACTACACTAGTATGCCCGAATATGTTCTTGTGAGGGTGAAAACGATCATCAATCAATCGATCAATCAATCAATAGTTTCTTAATGCCCTCTTAACTGGAGGGCATTCGTGCTGGCGCACGGAACAAAAAAACAAACAAGGCGCGTTATATACCTAACTCGCGAAGGAATGAAATCAATCAACAATCAATCAATCAATCAATCAATCAATCAATCAATCAATCAATCAATCAATCAATCAATCAATCAATCGTTTATTAACGTGACCTGGAATAGCCGGAGCTGGCACACGAAGAAAAAAATAGGCAATATAAGATGCCCACACCTCACAAGTAATGCAATTAAATGAGAGAGTTGCTGACACACACTCACACAAAAATTGCACACTGTCGTTCACCAGAATATGCATGCACTCTGAGCTCTTCGATGTAGGCAGTTGCGAAACTCCGCCTCAAAAAACGGCCGGCACGTGGACCCCCCTGCTTTGGATCGTGCGTACGGTGGCGCCACTGCGGCCGCCGCATGAACTGTCCAAAAAACAAAGTCATTATTCAAACTGACAATTTAACATTAAATTGTGTTTTAAAGTGCATAATTCTTTATTTATGTGCTATCATAAGTCATTCATTGCTATCTTAACTCCGGTTTTTAGGTTGCGGTTATTTCTGCGTCTGCGCAACTGCCTCGAGCCAGTAGCGCTTGTGTGGGCACTCCGCCACAACATAGGTCTGACCTGTAGTACTAAATCTGCAGTTATCGTTTGTCCTACAGCGCACTGTGTGCCAAAACTAATCCAGTAGCCGATCAAGCGGTTCTAAATAATCATTTTCAGCTTGCATAAAGCCGTCGCACCGACTTATTTATTTTTTTGCTGCCAGAAGACCGAGGAGGACGCGCAGCAGACGGCAGTGCGCAAGCTACGGTTGACCCCACGGTTGCATTCCTTATTACCACTCTTGCTTCGTATGTACATAAAACACTTGCATAGTTGAACACATTAGGCTCTTTTGGCATAACAAATTTACGTAAGCACTCAAATACCATTTTTCGCCCAGGTCATCGAGCGGCGAAGCAGGTTGTATAGTTTATCTTGCCACCAAAAGATGGCGCCACTGTAAAACAAGATCCAAAGCAGTCGACCAATCGTAGGGCCACTTTTTGATGCATGGGGCCTATGGGGAGTTTCGCAACTTCTATATCAACTAACTCTGACATGCACCCACAGAAAACACACACACACATACACACAAAAACAAGTACAGTGCCTTGCAGTAAGGCATGTGACACCACGCTGGTGGTTGTAATAATAATAATAATAATAATAATAATAATAATAATAATAATAATAATAATAATAATAACGGAGGAAAGCGAGATGCCAGTCGCAAGGATTAGTGGGAGCTGCGGCGAATAATTGCCGCCTCGTTTCGTTGTGCGCATGCGTGCCTACAGTCCATGGCCGATGAAACGGTGTCTCTGGACTCTTGGTGAAACGTGATATGACAGCACACAACGACTCTCTGCGCGTGGCAGATTAACGAAACAGCCCATGCAATAGCAGCACAGATAAAGCAGGGCGCGTTAAAACAGGACGGCGACCGAACATCCCGTCGGAAGAGAAAGCCCACCACTAAAACAGACTTTCGTGCAGAGCCTTCGGGCCTTTAAAGAGCCGTTGAAATTAGGACAGTAGGCGTAACTCTGAGGAATAAGAAACGGGCATAGGAATTAGCAAATGCACCCGTTTAGCCTCGCTCGAAATGAGCAGGTGTTGAGTCAGCTACGCGACGGCCCGCAACAATGGCCTATGAGGGGCAGAATGTGGAGTAGGAGACAATAGAAGACTCAAAGAAGGGAGGAGTGGGAGAAATCTCGGTCAAAGATGGGATGCGTGTGGGCAGGATTGCACTTGTGTGAAGGCATCAACAGGCGTTATGACGACGGGGAACATAGAACGAAGAGCACTCAATCGAGAAATCATTCCGCATTCACGTAGTGGCCGACTTTCAGAAACAATTTCTAGTAAGCGAAGATTATATGAACAAACACCAGTCACTCACAGACGCTGCACCGCTTGGCCTCGCGCCCAGTGATGGCGCCTGGTACGCACAGAACCCGCCGCTGACCGTCTTCCTTTTGCGGTTGCCTCAGTTGCCGTTGCGCTGATTCCCGTCCGTTTTGTATTTACCCGTATTATTTTGTGCCGGTGAAGTCCTATCGACCCGCTACTTGATACGTGCTGATCTGCGACTCCGGTTCGTCGACGTCGCGGTGTGCAGTAGTGTGTGAAGTGTGAAGCCATACGCTTGCATCGTAACACACGGCTGTTTTGTACATCGCTTTCAAAGGAAAATGGGCCAGCGAACTGGCGTCCAAGAAACAGCGCTCTGTATTTAATTGACAGGGATTAATTGCGCTAGATCAAGGAGCATCATTCGTGATGTGTTTCTGGTCTATAACTTGTTGCACAGTCGGCGATGCGAGTGACTTATCATCGGCGGGAAAGCTTTCATCGCAACACTGCTGTTTTGTACTTCGCTTTCAAAGGAGCATGGCCAGCGAACTGGCGTCCAAGAAACATAGCGCTGTGTGCTTGACAGGGATTAATTGCGATAGATCAAGGAGCATCCTTCGTGATGGGTTTCTGGTCTATAACTTGCTGCGCAGTCGGCGATGTGAGTGACCTTATCATCGGCGGGAAAGCTTGCATCGCCACACACGTCTGTTTTGTAGTTCGCTTTCAAAGGAGCATGTGCCAGCGAATTGGCGTCCAAGAAACAGGGCGCTGTGTGTTTATTCGACAGAGTTTAACTGAGCCAGGTCAAGTAGCATCCGTGCTGACGTATTTCTGTTCTAACCCGTTGCGCAGCCGGCCAAGCCAAGGATCTTATCATCGGTGGGGAAGCCACCCTTTGGAGCCACATCGTCGATGCCACTAACCTCATACCCAGAGTGTGGTAAGCTCTCCTGTGCTGCATCTTCTCGCCGTTGCTCAATTAGGTGCTGTGGGGTTTCTTTTTGGCCGTCCTTCTTTACGAAATTAAATTTGATAACGAGCCATCGATCAGAATCGCGCGAGATGTGAATGTAACAAGACAGGATATGGGGAATACCGTAAAAACCCGCGTATAATACGAACCCGCGTATAATACGAGGTGTAATTCGGGGACAGCAAAATCAGAAAAAAAGTTTTCATCCGCATATAATGCGAGGTAAAGAGCACAGAAAACCTTTATTTGCACTGCAGTTACCGTTCAGTCATTGTCAGTTTTCGGTTGCACTGTCTCCCGACGTGCGTGCAGTCATTGTCAGGTTCGCTGCCGCTGTCTCCTGATGTCGCCTTGTCGGAAATGTCTTCCCTCAGAAAGTGGTCCTCAGTGCCATCAAGGGCGTTCGAGATGCCGAATTTCTTAAAAGAGCGACTGACGAGCTCCTCTGGGATGCTGGCCCACGCAATCGCAATCCAGCCACAAAGCACGGCTGGAGAAACCCGCATCAGCCATTCGGTAGCTGTCACTTACGGGTCTCCTGACCTCATCCACTCTTGGTAGCAGGACCTGATGCTGTCTTTGAAAGGCTTGTTGATGCAAACGTCTAGCGGTTGCAGCAGGGATGTCATTCCTCCTGGCATGACAATGAGTTCGGTGCGGGGTTCTCGCAACAACTTATTCATGGAATCGGCCAGGTGGCAACGAAAGGCGTCCAACACGAGCACTGACGGGAATCCCCAAAAGTGCTCCAGGCCGCCGACACCACACAGACTTTATCCAGCCAAGCACCAGTTGTTAACATTCTGCACCCACGAATGTTGCCTTCGGTGACGCCGAACTGCCATTCTGCGAAGCAATTCTTGATGGTCTCGGCACATAAAATAACTTTTCTTTTAATTGTAGCCGAATACTGTTTTCGTGCACCCGACATCGTGATAGACTTGCGGTGAACGTGCCGAGATTCTTCGCGTGGTCAAAACAATAAAAATGGCGCCGGCTGAGAAAAGCAGCAGCCAGCTAACGCCACCACAAGATGGCGCACCCTCCGCTGAAAGCGAAAGTGAAAATTTTTGGCTGAAAACTTTGGGATCCACATATAATACGAGGCACCAATTTGACATAGTCAAATTTGGAAAAAAAACTCGTATTATACGCGGGTTTTTACGGTAGGTAGCGAGTAATTGGATAGCCGTGGAGATGTTGACATCCTTATACCTGTGCTACGCGAACCTTTGAAAGGACATTTCAGTCGAATGACCTTCAAATGACCTTCAAATGCCATTTGAACTGGGAGGAGTTCCGCCGATGTGCATGACGATTCTCAAAGGCAGTTGAAAGTTTCCGCGTTCGCCCACCATGTTTTAGTGTCGCCACTGCTGTCCTGTTTCGTTATTGACAAAAATTGAATTTTAGAGTTAAAATGAGCAAAAAAACAATTATTAGCGATCAAACCGATAACAATCTACAAGCGCGCAGAAAAAATGCGCTGACAGTCAGTCTTATAGAGATAATATACTGACTCTAGAGGGAAAGCGTGCCGCTGAGCCAATCCATTGGAACCGTACGACACACAGTGGCAGACATGATAAAACGATTTGAAGGTTGCCAGCTGAGCTTTTGCTTACTAAAAACGGCGAAAGCCATGGGTTGTAATCTGGCAACGTGCTACTGTGGCGTTTCCACGTCCGGCTAGCAAAGCATGTGGGCATTAATTGTAACATGGCAGACCGCTGGCCAGGCGGATTTTGTGTAGGCGGCGTCGACAGCATTGCGTAGTTTATCTCCTGTGGGTAGGTAACCGACGTGTTTTCGGTTTAGCGTACGTGTGACTTATATGTACAGAGACTATTTGAGCAAGATGTGGCAACGCTTAAACAACACTTGCGCGCAAGTTCGAATGCGACTGATCGCATGCGCGAGGACGCCAAGGAGTCAGCTGATCCGTACTGGGCGCACAGAAAAATGAATCTCCGTATGATCTCCGTGCATTTTTGCGCTGTGCCGCTTTATTTGCCTTTCTGTGACATTTTGCGAGTCGTTCAATGTTTTTCAAACAAGTGAGTGAACTGTGGCTTTAGCTCAATGTAAAACCTTTATTGACACACACAAAAAACATCGCATGGGCGTTAACACTGATATTGCCGGTGAGTCGCGGCGCTTTGAAGCACAGGAACGAAGCGGTCGATCGCAGGCCAACAGAGTGGAAGAATGCATGCCAAGGGAGTATGCGAAATGCAGTCCGCGGTGTGTCCCGTTTTCCTTTATGTCTGTATTCGTCAAGTTCTAGCTGCTTTCCACCACTTCAAAGGGAAAGCTTGCGGGACTGAATGCGCAGTATTGAATGGGCAGTAATTTACCGCACAGAGCGCGCGAGTAGAGAACACTGACTTATTGATTTATTATGACTGATTAAAAAAGAAACCGCATTTTGTTACCTATTTTTACGTTCTACCTTCACGAACGATTGCGCGAAAGTTCGAAGCACGAAGAGCTGTAAGAAGTTCCATGAACAAAACAACTGGAACCGAACGAGTGAACTTGCGGTAGTCAAGGTCAGATCGGAATCGCTGTTCCGGCGTCAGTTCAGGGGAAATAGATAGGGTGCTTAACGTGGAGAAAGAATGACAGCCTCGCAAGCGCCCGGGGAGGCATTTGCTCAGCGCGTGCATCCGAGTTGTATAACTTGTATACGTTTCGCACGCACGCAGATCTGAACCGGAGACTGCGCGCACACACTGCTCAAGTCAGGCGCAAGGGCCTCGCCACTTCCTAGCACACTTAAAAAAATCGAAACCAAAACTGAACTACGCACATACTCTTTCTCCGCTAATTAGAGCTTAATTAAGGTTTTTTATGAAGCTAGTTTTATTACCGAGGCAATTATTTGTAACTATTTTGCTTCAGTTCTTTGTTTTAGTTAAATAATTACGGCAGAACTTTTTAGCAGGCTGAATACAATTGATCTGGCAACCATGGGAATTGTATCATTTCAGCGCCCACGATTCGTACCATGGAGGAAAGAAAAGGTTAGGAGAGGCCCTGACGTCACATTTGTGAAGCCGAGTCCCGCCATGACTTGAGCCCACGGAGCCTAGCACTCTATCCCATCATCCTTTGCTGTCTCCGGTTTGATTTGACTAACATGGTGTCGCCCTGCCCTCCCGCTTCGAAGCAAAAACAGCTTCGTCGCTAATTCCTCGGTGCGATATTGTCACGGGCTCGGTCTTTGGCTCCTTCCCATAAACGGAACCACTGGCCAACCCCCGCTCTGAGGGTATGCGCCCTCTGGGACAAGTGAGCCCACAGGCTGGGAAAGGAGACGCTCGCTGATGTCGGGGTGCGTGCCGTACGGGAAGCAGTGGTTGGGAAGTTTGGTATCGGCAACAGGACCCGTCGGCAGGTCAAGACGAAGAATACCCTTGGCACAGTCAATAAGCGCGGCGTTGTCGGTGAGAAAGTCAAGCCCGAGAATTATGTCATGGGGGCATGCATCGAACACAGTGAACACGACAGGAATGTGATGGTCACCAACACCAACCCGAGCGGTGCACAGTCCTTCGACGGTGGGCGTACGGCCGTCGGCCACTCTGACAACAGGGGATGGGGCGGGCGTCAAGACCTTACGAAGGCGGCGGCGAAGGTTGGAACTCATTACGGAGATACTGGCACCGGTATCGATTAGAGCGCTCACACGAACACCATCAACATCAACGTCAAGCAAATTGCGTCTCGTCGTCTTTGTAAACAGAGGATTTTCAGGCCGGGTCGGACATGCAGCAATATCATGTTCTAAGCTGTTGATTTCACCTTCAATTTGCCCATTCTAACCCTCACCCAAAGTTTGAATTGAAAAACGGCGTTCGTTTTTGAGATAGAAGGACGATTTTTCAGCTCTTAAGCCTGGCAAAGTAGCGTTTGTCGTCGTCATAGCAACAGGCTCGCGGGATGGCGAACGCAGACGACGGGAGCATTGTTTGGGGTCGTACAGCACTGCGGTCTTTGCGCGCTACGTCTCAGCAGCGATAAATTTCACTTCACTTCATAACGAAGAAACACAAAGTGAGCAAAGAACGAACTGTGGCTCTCGCCAACGCTGAGCGAAGGGGATTTTCCCGGCAGGTCGCCGGCGGCGGCAGCGGCTCGCTCCGCCGATCTCGACGCGACGTAAGAGCCGCTGCGGGCGGGGTACAAGTTAAGGCCGCCTCCGACGGCGGAGTTTTCAAACTGGCCTAAAAAAACGTTTGTCGTAGCGACTGCGCCGGTTTGAAAGCGTAGCGAGGCAGCGACATACTAAGCGACTTAAAAATTTGTCCGTTCTGTTTAACCAAATTTGGCCGCCGCAGTTGTAAAGAAGTAAGCAACATTGTCCATGTGCTCAAGAAAAATGACGTAATTTCCTCCACACTTTTCGCAATGCATTGGGATGCTAGGGGCCTCTCCTGAGTATTCTTTCCTCCATGATTCGTACGGTCTCGGAGTTCGCTTTACCCCATAGAGTTTCTCATTAACTCACTCTATGCTTTACCCCCCTGTTCTTTTTTTTTTTTTTACATCACCGGTGTTGAGAGTACCAAGTTACCTTGTGATCGTAGATTAAGTGATAGAAAACAAAATCAAGAGAGAAATTATGAAGATTGTGCACTTTAAACCCCAATATTTACATTTAAATGATTGTTTTTGTAATTACGGCATGCGTAAACTGCTTCCGAGAGTGCGACTGTTCGCGTTTCGAAAGCCTTTGAGAACCTCAAAAGCCGTTGGTGGTGCTCCTTTACCTCAAATGCCATTTCAACCAAAGGCCTTTGGAAAACGTCGTGTAGCAGCTCAAAGGTGTCATTTGAGACAAATGATTTTCGACTGAAAGGCCTTCGAAACGCTCGTGTAGCACGGGTATTACTCTATTGGCGGTGAGCGCGAACACAGGCGGTGCTGCGAAGCGCGCTTCCGTGACGTCAGCTTAGGGATTCTCGCATTTGTCGTCTGCTTCACTGAGCCAGGCATCTAACCAGTATGGAGGTTTATTGAGCAAAACGAGTCACGTCTTCGTTAAATTTATATAAAACACATATATGTTTGTTAAGACCTGGAGGGATATTTCGGAACATTTTGCACAGCCATATCTTCCCGATAATCGGATATGCGTTATAAGAAAACTGTACTCAAGAGGAGGGGGAGGAGCAAGGGGAGGAGGGGAAAACTTTGTTTCACAATTAAATCGATCTGGTTAGTGGGCCGGGTCCTCAGTCCAGGACAAGAGAGTAAAAGTAATTTTCTTGTAATCATAGAACGCCATCCCGACTAGAATAGGATTTGTTCTTCGCGCCTGGAAGGGTTGAAAAGCAATAAAGAGCTACTTGGAATTCTTCTTCGGTTTCGAGTCTTGTAATTATGCAGGTATACTATTTATTACGTTAGTTAGCGAGTATATCATATGCCTTCAACACCGTAATCATGTCATCATTGTTCGAGTTGAGAGTCAGTTCGTCATGATAACGATATAATTACGATAGAAATTCGGAGCAGAAAAGCCGCCTTCGAGTACTGTGTAACGCGTTGTTTAGGGCGCGATCGCGGTGGCGTAGCACAAACCTTCTCATTGTATTTGCATGTGAATAAACAAAGCACGTTGCGGATATGCACCTTCTTGCACGCAGCCGTAATGAAAGCCAATTTGTGAAGAAGGGAATGTATGCCATACAAAATGAAGGAAATATCCACACGACCTTTGTGAGGCTCCCAAACATCCCGAAACCTTCTGATATGAAGTTGGTGACGGCGCAGAAAAATTAATGCGTTGGGCAGAAAAATAAGCAAGAAACATTAATCCGATACAAGACAACAACGAAAGAAACAGAAGCAAGCCGCTTTATTTCCTGCTGTGCGATGAGCGTGTAGAGGCCGCTGCTTGGTACGTATTATTAGACTGTTGATTCTTCATAGGAGCATCTCAAAAATACTGCAGGGAAGCCTACGCATTTTGAATACTTATCGAGAAGCTCTGATCGCTGATCCTCGCGAATAAGGAAGAAAGGATGAGTTACACACGATCTTCTGACCGATACTCTGAAGAAAGTTGTTCTCTATCTCTTCGTGTGTCGCAAACTTGTGGGGGATACAGCTTCAAATTATTCAGATGCGTCAGAAGCTGGCAAAATAACTGAGTCGCTAGAAATACGTTTTTTAACGCACTACAGCAACGAAGCGGGCGATTTCTAGCCCAGGCACTGTTGCCCCTCACAAGCGGAGTGTAGCAGACGACAGCGGCGCGAATCCCTAAGCCGACGTCAGAGCCAGGGGGCGCCACTCAAAGATCTCACCGCCAATTACCCTTCTTCACCATTTGTCTGTGCCGGGCGTATTAACCAGTTCCAATGTGTACCTAGTGGTTCCCTTACTTTCACAGTGGAGGGTGGCTAGGTGCTGACGAAGACGAGGAGGATCCCAGTATTGTGGCCCACTCAGACTTCCCCTCAGACTCATTGCATTCTCTTTAAATTAGCCACTAGAAACCACGCACAGCACCGATGAGCACGGGCATCATCGAAGGCCACGGCGAGAAACTCGTTCTAGAAAGCCATCTACGGCGAATGACGTTGCATCGTACAGCATGGCCGCGCCCAGGAACCCCTGTAAACCCTCTACTACTGCTGAATGATGATGATGATGGTGATGGTGGTGCCGGTAGTGGTGATGATGATGATGATGGCGCTTGTGGTGTTAATAATCATGATGATTGATTCTAGTAGCGGCGGCGGTGGTATGATTTGTTGTTGTTATTATTATTATTATTATTATTATTATTATTATTATTATTATTATTATTATTATTATTATTATTATTATTATTATTATTAATCTTTGCAAAATGTGAATATCCACGTGGCGAGTGTGCACGCTACGAGCGCGTGCTGTGCCATCCACTTGCAGGCCACGGGCGTCGGCAATAGCGGAACGACTTTGGAGCAACAACTCCATAGACGAGGCGAGAACGAACGATGCCGCATTTCGACTGGACGAGCAGCGCTGTCGAATGCTCAAGTAAGCGTACGCATCGGGTACAACAACCATATCTGGCCCCGGAACATTAGACGTCATGTTGTAATCCGCCCAGGAACAGTTCTGTGGCGAGGCGGTATGCCCTCAGCGATGATAACGCAGAAAGCGAACGGCGCCTGCATAAACATACGGTGGGCTGTACCATGGGTGAACTTCTGAAGCGGGGGTTCAGTGCTGTCGCCATGAAATGCCATTACAGCGAAAGTAGGCTCAAACGTTCTGAGGCTTACCAGAAATATTCGGGGGAAGGACACCGCTAGTTGTACTCCTCCCAACAATTACCTGCCTGTTGGCGTTCCGTCAGAACCACACCAAAGATAATAGTGGCCGCACGTCAAAATGGCGACTGATTGTGGGTCCGATTCCCTCAAAGACAGTATACTTGAACCTGCAGTTTAGATTCGGGGAACAATTATTTACTTTGAACTCCGAAACCATTAGCGTCGTCGCTACAAATTGTCATTCGTTCATTCTGGACGCTTTTTTGGCGCACATGATATATTGTCACAAAGCCAAAGACGACGTAGTTGTCTTGACGAAAAAAAACAAGTTTATTGGAGGGAACTTGCGCTCCCCTAACAACTCAAAAGTATACAGGCGGTGAAGCAGCAGTCAACAAAGTGACGTGCGCAGGCGAGTGTCGGCAAATCGAATACCGCAGCGTCTGCTCTGCGGGCATTTATCTGTGGGTGCGAGTGTTTCTCGAACCGCCAATTTACATCTAGAACACTATAGATCAAAGATTAATATTCTAGGCTCTTGACGTTATTCCTAAACGCTCTCCCGACCAAACCAGATAACACGTGGGGCATAAAAATAAAGAATGGAACACGCGCTTCACTTGGTGCAGTGATAACACAAACCGGCGCAGCCGGGTGGTAAAAACAAAACGAATAGACAAACGCTATATATGCATGCTTCGCAGCAATATGCAATGCACGAAATTATTCCGTACACAAATAAGGCATTGTCTGGCCTTGCTCAATGCCAAAGTTTTCACTCGTGTCGTTGCGTCTTTTCGCAGCCGTGGTATTAAGGCTCAGCCCATACTCAATGGATTCTGCGGAGACCAGGATCTCGACTACGATGGCCATCATTACCCCGAGGATGATTGACTTTTTCACTTTGTTTTCTGAATAAATAAAAATCTTGTCCCTAGATTATGAATCGTCGCTTACCGTCAAACCTGCTTGACTACCGGTTCCTAATTCTAATTACACACGATTGCTTAACGATCATAGTCTCACCTTACAAAGATTCTCTGGATTGAACCTCTGGGGAGTTCTCGAATTTTTTAAAAAGCAGAACTGACACTGTCTTCCCGGATGCTGCAGGCTGTCGCGCAGCCTTTCGACAGTGCATATATTAAAGGTAAGCTCTCACTGCCTTCACAGCAGGTCAGGTACGGTGCATCCTTGATTCGCCGTAAGTGTTGCTAAGCATACGAACGTTCGTTTTAGGTTTGAACAGGGGACGTCTTTTAATGGCGACATGCGACGTCACCACATAAAATGACCACTTTTTCCAAACCACGTAAATGAGAAGTGAGACTGAGCATCAAAAAATCGCAAACCCTCCGCTTAACAACGATGATTGAACGCGAAGGTTTCTCGTGATGGACCATGTGGTTTGCCATACCGACGCTGTATGTATGTTCTACTCTGGAGGCGCGCACTTCTTTTCTAGAATATCCACAGCAACTCTCAAATGGTATCTCCGTAGGCCTAACGTTTGGGTTTGGGGTGTACGGCGCGAATCGGGACGTGCTGCTTGGGAGTCAGCAATTTCGCAGTGAGTGAATGAGTGGGTGACGGTTTGAGGTGTTAAACCGCAAAATGTGACGTTAGGCCTAACGCCCTAACCCTCAAAACGGAAAGTTAGGCCTAACGTCTTGTGGTGAACAACCCTACGGCACACAGAGCAACGCCATTTCTCTCGTGACGGATTCTTCGGTTGTCGTCCTGAGTTTTCTAAACCACTGACGAATTCTTCGGTTGTCGTCGTGAGTTTTACAAACCGCTTCCACCATGCCGAAATGGAGCGATCGGATACACGCTGGCTTCATAACGCGAGGTACCCCGGTTCGATTCCGGCCACGGGAAGCGTTTGTTAAGGGTGAAGCCCCTTAGGGGCTCGGACTGTCGGCGTCTCGTGTAGTCGTAGTATCATATAGTCACGGTACTTAAACACCGGGACACTCTTTTCCCAACGCCTCACGCTCGAACGTTTCATCTCCGCGTGGAAAACGCATACTAAAAGAACACACCGGGACACTCGTTTTCCAACACCTCGCGGTACGCTTCGTGCTTCAAAGACACCTCCCAACGGCTTCATCTCCGTGGGTAAAAACGCGGAGGCACCAAGAATATACTTGTACACTGCATGCTCCGCTAGCTCCTCCTCATGTTGCACGTTACGGTTTAATTTCGGCGGGCAAAAACGCCTAAGCGCCAAGAATACACTCATACACTGCATGCTTCGTCCCTCCCCAGGTTTCACGTTTGCGGAGATGTCCCAGAATTTTTTTTTCTCTTCACCCACGATCATTTATCGTTATTTGGCTTTCCTGCAGAGCGTATTGGCGTACAACGGCGTCAGTGCGACACTAAAGCTTCGCTTAAATAAGCAAAGAAATATGTCTCCGCAGTTTTCGCAACATCTCACTTTAAGGGGTCATGCAGACAAAATACAAGTTTGTTTTATTCGAAAGATTTGGTGTTTTATAGTGTCCCAGCGTTTGTACGGCAGCAAACGATGCTTTATTCACTGAGAAGTTAATGAATTTAAGTTAAAATTTTTTTATTGTCCCGCCAAAACGCGTGCTTCGTGACGTCTGCGATGACGTAACAAGGACAAGTCTTCAAGCGAACGTTAGTGCGCAGTTTACTCTGCAGCGTACTGCAGAACGCCTTTTTTACCATTAGTCCTCCTAGATGGCGCCACCATACTGCGCAGGGCCACGGTCTGCCTTTGCTTTGTTTCTGACCATATTTGCACCTGACTTGTTTTTGTTACGGTAGGTAGTAATAGCTTATTTAAATAGCTTATTTAAGCGAAGGTTGCGTTAAAGGTTTAGTCTGTATGATTCTAACGAGGCAGACTTTCGAATGAATCAAACTTGTTTTTTGTCTGCATGACACCTTTAGGCGCCTCTTGAACCTAAAATTTTGCGATAAATATGGTTCCTTCACTTGACCTGACTCCACGAAAGACAGACAATCAACTACTTAACTGGAGCTATGAATTCCCGTCATCATTCTTAGTTGAAAATATTTTCTGGAATTTGTGGGGACCAGGGCTCTTACGGCGACCAAGCTCGACCCTGGAGACTCGGCCGCAAGGCTAGCTCTACTGACCGGTGCCACGGACCGCCAACTTGGCGTAGCAGCAGTGAACAGCAAGGAACACACACAAGACACGGAAATCGCCAACCCCGACGTTTATTGCACAGCAATAAGGGACGTCGGGCGCATCGCTCCCATTCCTCGGCAAAGTTGGCGCGGCTCACTCAAACTCACTCACATTTTTTTTTTCGAATCACCACTCATTCAAACTCAGACTCAATGCTGAGCAGCACATCTGCGCTCACTCAAACTCAAACTCACATTGAGCTCAAAACTCAGAACTCACTCGGACTCAAAACTCAAAATGTACTCGAACTCAAAATGTACTCACTCAATTTGGACTCAAAACTCAAGATGTACTCAAAACTCAAAATATACTCAAACTCAAAGTGTACTCAAACTCAAAATGGACTCAAAACTCAAAATGTACTCAAACTCAAAATGAACTCAAACTCAAAATGGACTCAAAACTCAAAATGTACTCAAACTCAAAATGAACTCCAAACTCAAAATGGACTCAAAACTCAAAATGTACTCAAACTCAAAGTGAACTCAATACTCAAAATGTACTCAAACCTCAAAATGTACTCAAACTCAAAATGTACTCAAACTCAAAATGTACTCAAAACTCAAAATGTACTCAAAACTCAAAATGGACTCAAAACTCAAAATGTACTCAAAACTCAAAATGTGAGAGTGAGAGTGAGAGTGGGAGTGAGTGTGAGTGTGAGTGCGAGTGTGAGTGAGAGTGAGAGTGAGAGTGAGAGTGTGATTGTGAGTGAGAGTGAGAGTGAGAGTGAGAGTGTGAGTGTGAGTGTGAGTGTGAGTGAGAGTGAGAGTGAGTGTGAGTGTGAGTGTGAGTGTGAGTGAGAGTGAGAGTGTGAGTGAGAGAGTGAGTGAGAGAGTGTGAGAGTGTGAGTGAGTGTGAGTGAGAGTGAGAGTGAGAGTGTGAGTGTGAGTGTGAGTGTGAGTGTGAGTGTGAGTGAGAGTGAGTGAGAGTGAGAGTGAGAGTGTGAGTGAGAGTGAGAGTGAGAGTGTGAGTGTGAGTGTGAGTGAGAGTGAGAGTGTGAGTGTGAGTGAGAGTGTGAGTGAGAGTGTGTACCTTTTGCTGTATACCTTTTGCGATATCCTCATAATTATAACCAGAAAGCATTTTCATACTTGTCCCACGTGACCCCCTCGACGAGACCTTTAATTTGATACCCCACACACCCTAGCAGGGTCATATGGAATTCATACCAGTCAAACTAACCATGACTCATGACTGTAACCAGGACGCATTATTTAGGTGTCCGACATGATTCCCCTAACTGGAACCTTCAATTTGACGCCCCACATGCTTCAGCGGCCTCACCTTGAATTTAACCCCATCTATGACTCATAATGACCATCTCATGATTCGAACTACGAAGCCTTTTTTTATTTGTACCACGTGATTCCCCTCTTCAAGACCGTAAATTTGATACCCTACACTCCCTAGCGGGGTCACTTCGAATTTTACCCCAATATAAGACTCGCCATGACAATCTAATGGTTATAACCAGGAAGCATTTTTGTATTTCTCCCACGTGATTCGGCTCATCAAGACCATTGATTTGATACCCATCACATCCTAGCGGAATCAATTTGAACGTTAAACCAATCAATGAATAACCATGACTATCTCATGATATAGCCCCAGCACATTTTTGTCCCACGTGATTTTCCTTATCGGAACCTTCAATTTGATACCCCGGACACCCAGTGGCATCATTGTGAATTTTAACCTAATTTATGACCCATTTTGACTATGTCATGATAATAATCAGGAAGCACGTGATTACCCTCATCGAGACCTTTAATTTGATACGCCCTAGCGTCATGAACCTGAATTTTAACCGAATCTTTGATTTACCATGACTACGTCATGATATATCCATATCTCATGTTCGTCCCGAATGATTCCCCACATCGAGACCTTGAATTTGATTCCCCACATGCCCTCGCAGCGTCATTTTGAATTTTAACCCAATCTATGACTCATTATGACTGCCTGATGACTACAATCAGGAAGCATTTTTTTTATTTACCCCGCGTGATTCCGTTAATCCGGACCTTTCATTCGATACCTTACACGCCTTAGCCTCATCAGTTTCACTTTTCACCCAATCTAATGTGGTCATTATTCTGTCTTAAGGGGCGCTGCCCAGTCAATTCATTTGATTGATTGTAGGGTTTAACGCGCCGACGCAACGCAGGCGATGAGGCGCGCCGTAGTGGAGGGCTCCGGATTAATTTTGACCACCTGGGGATCTTTAACGTGCGCCGAAATCTCGTACACACGGGCGTTTTTGCTTTTCGCCTCCATCAGAAAAGCGGCCGCCGCGGCCGGGAATCGAACCCGCGACCTCGTGCTCAGCAGCGCAACGCCTTAGCCACTGAGCCACCGCGGCGGGTCCCAGTCAATTCAGCTAATTCATTTGAAACAGTAGAAAGGACAGCCCCCGCCCCCATTTCCCCCCGGCTCTCACCTCTTCCTTTGTAACCCCTAGTATATTAAGCCGTTAACAGCAGCAGGCGAACAACCAGCACGCCAGCGCCGCCGTGTGCTTTCCCACCACCCTTTCCCACGCTCTTAGTGGATCCGTCAGGAGGAAAAGTTAAGACAACCCTTTTTTATGACCTCACCAGTCAATTATCACTCACGCGCCCAGCCGCGAAAATTAGGTATACAGCAAGTGCTTATGGCCATAAAAATTCAACAAGAAACTAAAAAAATCAGACACCACCTCCCTCCCAACCGATCATGCAGATCGCGATTGGTGCCATACCCGCAGGTAACTTGAATTCCGAGCCCACAGTGACGCATGAAACTTAACAGCCAACCATAGCTGCCTGCTAGGCTACTCATATGTACTCAAACTCCAAATGGACTTAAAACTCCTATTTACTCAGAACTCAAAATGTACTCAAAACTCAATATGTAATCAAACTCAAAATGGACTCAAACTCAAAATGTACTCAGAACTCAAAATGGACTCAAACTCAAAATGGACTCAAACTCAAAATGTACTCAGAACTCAAAATGAGCTCAAACTCAAATTGTACTCAGAACTCAAAATGAACTCAAACTCAAAATGGACTCAAACTCAAATTGTACTCAGAACTCAAAATGGACTCAAACTCAAATTGTACTCAGAACTCAAAATGGACTCAAACTCAAAATGTACTCAGAACTCAAAATGGACTCAAACTCAAATTGTACTCAGAACTCAAAATGGACTCAAACTCAAAATGTACTCAGAACTCAAAATGGACTCAAACTCAAAATGTACTCAGAACTCAAAATGGACTCAAACTCAAAATGTACTCAGAACTCAAAATGGACTCAAACTCAAAATGTACTCAGAACTCAAAATGGACTCAAACTCAATCGGACTCAAACTCAGTCGTGATCACTCGGCTCAAACTCACTCAAGCTCAAACTCACCATGCCACACTAGCCTCGCGCTCACTCAAACTCAAACTCACGCGTGAGTTTGAGTCCAAATGATTCTGAGTGAGTGGACTCATGAGTGAGTTTGCCGACCTCTGATCGCTCCACCACCGCCAAGACCACCTTGATCAGGACGGGAGAAACAGGCGCGAGTGCGGACAAAGGAAGGCCAAAAAGGAGCAACACAACTTACGGCCGCTCCCGACGATGGCTGGCATCCAAAGAGGGCCTTCCTTCGTCGTCGGCCCCGGGCCAACCCGCCCGGAGCTTCCAGGCAAAACCGGTCCCATCAGGGAGTCGCCAGCGTCCCCCGCCGTCATCCTCCCGAAGCGGGGGAACGCGCGGCCGCGGGAAGAATGAGGGACCTCCCCCCTTTCGCCTCCGCAGCGAGCCGAGAGAGATATGGAAGATGGTGGACCTCCGTAATTCCCACAAATTGTAACGATTCGTGAAAAGACCGCTAAAATTGTTCTCGCCCACGACATCAGCGTGGACGCACTCCTTCGATTAATGGGTGGATACCCTCGCTTTCGATTTACCAAATGGATATATTCATGGCATGATATGTGTATCAGTTCCGCGCGTGTTTTCCTCCCAAATGTAGTAGCAAGTGGATGTACAAAACGTGACAGTGCGTGGCACGCGGGTGTCGCCAATGCAAAAACGGGAATCTCGTTATCCGCCTGTAGGCGTAAGTGGAGGACGTTGTCAATCAGAGTCCACCGGGTTCTGTAGACACCGTAGAACTGCAATTTGCAAGGCAATACACAATACAGAGGACTCGTGTCTACCACAAAAGAAGCTTTCAAGTGTATCTGTACCGCCCCTATCCGTACGAGTGTATCGAGCCGTCCATCGCGAGAATTCAAGCCGCGCCCTCGGTATACTCTTGGGTTGCGCAAGGCAGTCGTAGAAGCAGGCCTATTTCAGCTTGCCCAACCGTCAAACCTAGGGATTATGTGGCCCTATTAATACGAAAATAACTAGGAGGACCCGATGATTCATCGGTGGGAGGAAATGCTGTCCAACGTAGACTTGAAATTTCAGAACGTGCTGATTAAAGGGGATAAGAACGGCAACAAGAGCCCCAGCCACACATTACCACAGCGTTTTGGAATGTCAGCGAAACCCACATCTTCCCCCATCCACAACTCCTCACGCGAGAATAGGGAGAGTAAGTTGACCAGCTCTTTCCCCGATCCGCAGCTATAGCTAGCGGAAAGAACGAAGACAGCAGCCGCACTAACGCAGTCTTGAACTTAAGGCCCTGTTTAAGTGATTGATTGTAGGGTTTACCGCGCCGATGCAACGCAGGCGATAAGGCGCGCTGTAGTGGAGGGCTCCGTATTAATTTTGGCCACTTGGGGATCTTTAACGTGCGCCGAAATCTCGTACACACGGGCGTTTTAGATGCGAAGCAGCTTATGGTGGCGCCTGTTCCCTCCGCCGTTGTGTGGGCGCCGTTGTGCGGCGTCCACACCCCCACTGCGCATGCCTGCCCAGGCACCGCTGATGATGATTGTGGCAGGATGCTCCTAGGGATTGGCAAACCAAAGAATCCGTCACGAGATAGCTTCGTGTTCAACCACCGTCGTCATCTTCCCGTAGGGGAACCTCCTCCCGCAACGCCGCGATGAGTGCCACGGGCAACGCCGCCGGTAACGCCATCTGCAACGCCAGCGTCAACGCCAGTGTCAGCGCCGCGGACAGCGCCGCGGAGAAGAGGGCACAACTAGAAGAACAAGAAGAAGAAGGAGCAGCACCTCCTCCTGCCGTGATCGTCCACCCGGAACACGAAGACGTCGACCTCATCCCGAGCCAAGGCTTGGTGCGCCTGATCAAACACGCGAGTCCGTGCGCGGCCGTGCGCATGCGCCAGGACATCATGGACCGGGACGAATACTACAACTTGATGAGGATGACAAACGCGGAACATCATGAGCTACTTCGCGAGATCATCCACCGGCAGACAACATCGTCAGCACCTCCGTTACGGGTCTTCTTCACCGGACCAGCCGGTTGCGGCAAGACGTTCGTCCTCCGGCTTGCCATGGACCTCTACAACCGGTGCAGCAACACCGGCAACAACACCGCCTACAACGCGTTCATCATCTGCGCGAGCACCGGAAAGACAGCTGTGGCAGTGAGAGGAACCACGGTGCACGCGGCTTTCAAGCTCTCTCGGAAGACTACCAGCCAAACAAGGACGCAGGCCTCAGCGCCAGCGAGTTAAACACCTTCCGGGTGGCCTTCCGCAACGTGAAATGCGTGATCATAGACGAGGTGAGCATGATGTCTGCGGAAAACCTAAACGCAGTCGACTTGAGTCGACCCCATGGCTGCTTCGCATACTACTCAGGGTTCCCCTACCGGAAGATGGTGAAATTTTTTTTCTTTTCGCCTCCATCAGAAAAGCGGCAGCCGCGGCCAGGAATCGAACCCGCGTCCTCGTACTCAGCAGTACGTTCTTGCTTCAGCGCTTATTAAAGTTTCTTCTCTCTATAACGGGCTCCTGGAATAGAGGTTTCTATCACCAATTTTAGCTCCAACAAAGAATATTTTAATGATCACCGTTTTCATAATCATCATCGTCGTCATCGCCATAGCCTTGCGAGATGAAATGGGCCTCAGGCAATCATTTACTAATTTCATAGTGCTCATGAAACATGAATAGCAGTGATGATTATGATGATGATGAAAAACTTCATTATCGTCTTCGTTCAGGAGGAGTCACTGCTTGGGAGTGGCAGTGTCCTTGTCCCTTCATACGGCGGTCAGGAACCCATGGGCTTCGGCAGCGTCTTCCGCCAGGTGGACGACTGCTGTTTGGACGTCGGGTTGGGAGCTAAGCAGCGCGGCCTCCCATTGCTCGTGTCGCTGTAACATCGTGTACAATGCACACACATCATATACCGGCACTCAGCCAGAGCATCAAGGGCAGACATCCCGCCGTTACGAATCAGCCCGCCGCAGTGCTTTGTGCAGCACTCCTCGGCTGTGTGGCGAAGCCTCCACTACGTGCGCCTATCGGGCTTTCAGAAGCCCTAGGATTTAAGGGTATCAGAGAGGAAGTTAACTTCAAGGCTGTCGAGGGGACGAAAAGAAGATTAGAATGCTGGTGGACGAAAAGCAGAGAGGGGAATATTGCCTAGGACAGTTACCACCTGTAACAGGGAAAAGAAAGTATTTCGGGCCTAATAAGCTTTAGTGCCTGCCCTAAGCAGCGCTAGTATTAAACCAAGAGTGTAAAACATGGTTATATTAGTCCTTTTTTGGTAAGATGACATGTCATCACCCCGCTTCAAAGGGGAAACCAATAGGAATCATCATCATCATCATCGAGTAGGCCCTCTTTGTCAGTGACTCATGCATGCATCGGCAGCCGACGGATCCAAACACGCCGCAGCACGCCTGGAACAGTCGGGTCACTGGCGCCTCGCTGTACTCTAGACCGCCCATGGATTTGAAGGCGTTGAAAAAACCGCAGTTGTTGGAGCTTGCAAAACAGTTGCGCTTGGATGTTTCGGACGCGCTGAGAAAGCCAGAGCTGATACAGGTTATACTCGCTGTTGGGGCTGACGATGACGAGCTGTCTGAGTGCATTGAGCTGATCACTGGCAGGGAGACCGCTAAACGTCGAGCTGCAAAGGCAGAACGCGAGGAGAAAAGGCAAAAGAGGGTACGTGAGCTCGAGGAAAGAAAGTGAGAACAGGAGCTCAAAAGGCAGAAACAGGAACAAGAGGAAAGAAAGTAATAATAGGAGCTCGTGAGGCAGAAACAGGAACAGGAGGAAAAGAGACGACAGCATGAGCTCCTACTCGAGCGAGAGAAGCGACAGCATGAGCTGGAAATGAAGCGTCTAGAGATCGAGGCATCTCGATCTATAGGCGTGAGAGTGACAGCAGCGCGCCAAGCGTGAAGTAAGCAGCGACTGAGCGACCTACGTTGTGAATGAGTGACCTAATGCGACCTTACAAGGTAGGAGAAGACATTGGTCTTTTTTGGTCAATTTCGAGCGTACGTGCGAGAGGGAGGGCCCAGTTTAGCCGAGACTCATGGCCACAAATGCTGCTTACACTTTTTCCGGGTGAGGCATCCGACGGGATGGCCTGCTTGTCAAAGGAGGAGGCGGAGGACTACGAGAACGTCAAGTCGAGTCTCCTGTGTAAGTACAGGCTGTCGGCAGAGGCATTTCGCCAGAAATTCGCATTTCGCATGACAACCTAACTGTAGATATTGAAGCTACCGGCGTGCTTTTCATATGCGAACAGATGGCTGAACCACCTAGTGCTATCCTGTTTCTTCAAGCCATGGCTGCGGAAGGAAAACATATTGCGGACGAAGTCGTTTACCCGGGCATTAACAGGAGCCAGGCGTGAGTGTCCTCATTGGCTCTGATCAAATCCAGAAGTTTATGCCGAGTGCGAGAGAATCCACGTGGGACAAAGGCAACCCTCACTGATCGCCACTAGCACAAAGATGGGCTGGATTCTGCAGGGCCCTTTATTTGGCGGTGGAAGCACACGCAGCAAAGCGAGCAGCCGGGAAATTCCCACTTTAACGGCGAGATTTCATAGCCACTACGAAGAGTTTGGGACCTCCAAGACCCAAGACCTCTGGCGCATTCCTCTGAAAAGACCAATCCGGAAGACCTGGTCAGCAAAAGCAAAACTGCACAGAACCTATTCATGAATAACATGTGGCGGCATGGGCCTCAACGGTAAGCTGGTGCCGAAGAAGCCTGGCCGCAAGGCGAAGGTATTTCTGGAAAGTCGTCAGATGTGCTACCAGCCTCGAGGCAGTGTACCCGATGATGCAATCCGTCAATCACCTTTGCACGAACCTCACCACCGACAGGATGCAGCGGACTCTGCTCCATAGTGATGTAAACGACACTCTTGCGGAACTGCGTGAACAGTTTTGGGTTATTAGGGGCAGACAATGTGTGGGACGTGTCATCTCTAGGTCAAAGTGCGTGTCGTTACAGCTGTTGTGTCCGTTGGAGTTGGGAGAGGGAACTTTGTCGGGCGCGTAGGAAGATGTAAATTGTAGATAACCGCAGTGTACATGTCGATTGTTACGAATCAGCCCGCCGATGGGCTTTGTGCAACGCTCATAGGCTGTGTGGCGAAGCCTCCACTACATGCGCCTTTCAAGCAGGCCCCCCTGTCGGTGACTCACGCTTGCAGCCGACGGATTCAAACGGGGCGCTACATGTCCGGATCGCGGGGCGCCTCGCTATTGGCGTGATCAAACTTCGGTGGTGGCCGACGCAACATGCTTTAACTTGTCCGAAGGACGCGGAAGCCGCTGCGGAGACCTCCACTCTCCCCTCTCTCGGACTGAGCGTGCGCCGCTACTACCAGCTGCTCACGAACTCTGGAAAGAGTGTTGTGTGTGTCTGTGCCGTTTGTGTCGTGTGCATAATCTAGAGGGAACGCTTGTTTGACCGTTAGCGCTTTGGGTATAAATAGGAGCCTCCCAAGCGCTATAGTTAATTCCTGTTTGAGCAGTGAATCAATGCTGTCACTCTGCTCGAGTCCTGTATTGTAAGCTCGCCAGTCGGGGCATTGTTCTTTTGGCTTCGGCTCATCTCTTGCCATGAAGTAAACAAGTTAAGTTTGCCTTCGGCTTCTGGTCTTCTTCAAGGCTGCAACATTGGCTGCCCGCTCGCTTCACCACGCTATTACACGCATGTCGGAGGCGACGGAGCTCGGCTCGGGTACGCCTTCCCGTATGCAGCAACGGGTTGTCAGTGGTGCGATGGCAACGTCGCAACTGGTTGGCAGCGGTCAGATGGCAACTTTGTAACACCTGGATCCAACGGTGCGAGATCCAACACCACGGACGCCAAGGCGGCTTTGTACTTCGCAGAATTCACGGCGGTCAATGGCGAGTGCGGGACTTTTCTTCACTGAGTTTTACCAGGCTTCTGAGGATAGCTGGTAAGGCGTGTGTTTTTGTCGCGTGGGTTACGCGCAAAACATTTTTGGAGCAGTGGGGAAGCAGTACTCAAGACCGGCCATGAATTTGAAGGTGTTGAAAAAACCGCAGTTGTTGGAGCTTGCAAAAGAGTTGCGCTTGGATGTTTCGGACCCGCTGAGAAAGCCAGAGCTGATACAGGCTATACTCGCTGTTGGGGCTGGCGATGACGAGCTGTCGGAATGAATTGAGCTTATCAATTACAGGGAGACCGCTAAACGTCAGGCTGCAGAGGCAGAACGGAAGGAGAAAGAGCGAAAACAGGAGCTCGAGAGGCAGAAACAGGAACGCGAGGAAAGAAAGCGAGAAAAGGAGCTCGAGAGGCAGAAACAGGAACAACAGAAGGAAAAGGGACAAGGGCATGAGAAACTCATACTCGAGCAGGAGGAAAGAAAGCGACAGCATGAGCTGGAAATTAAGCGTCTAGAGGTCAAGGCGTCTCGACCTAGGCGTCAGAGTGACAGCAGCGCGCAGTCTGCGGCGACTGAGCGACCTACGTTGCGGATGAGTGACCTAATGCGACCCTACAAGGTAGGACAAGACAGTAGTATTTTTTTGGTCAATTTAGAGCGTGCGTGGGAGAGGGCAAAGTTTAGCCGAGACTCATGGCCGCAAAAGTTGGTTACGCTTTTGCCAGCTGATGCATCCGACGTGATGGCCCGCTTGCCAAAGGAGGAGGGGATGACTACAAGAAAGTCAAGTCGAGCCTCCTGCGTAAGTACAGCCTGTCGGCAGAGGCGTTTAGCCAGATATTCCCTGAAGCCGAGAAAGCTAAGGGCGAGTCGTACACTGAGTTCGCTTATAAGATGAGGGCTAACATGGAAGAGTGGCTCAAAGAGGCAAAGGCTTTCGGAGAGCACGACAAGGTAGTTGAGTGCTGTGGATCATGCTGTGGATCATACATATATCATGCTGTGGATCATGCAAATACTGTGGATCATGCAGCTCAGTTAGCCGGCGAGTTTGTCGCACGTCGAGGTGAGCAGGGGCCGAAAGACGGCCAAACAGAGTTCAGGCCGAGGCCTGATAAGTAAGGGCCGAAAGGCAGAGCTCCGCAGGAAGATGGTGGAGCTAGCAAAGTCGTTTTCTCGGGTAGTGAAACCGAGCGGGAAAACGAAAAAAGCACAGACGTTAAGGAGCAGCGCCGAAAAAAAAAAGCTTTTGAAGCGCGCAAACAGGCTGCGTGTCACAACTACCACGAGACGGGGCATCGTGGCAACTCGTCTTTCACGTGCTAGACCAGAGTGAGGATAGCAGGCAGTTTCTGGAGCCGTACGTATTTGAACTCGTGGTCAACGGTAAGCCATGCCGAGTTCTTCGCGACTCCGCGCCGACAGTAGACATGGTCCGCCCTTCGTACGTTGAACCAGATCAGCTGACTGGACAGGGTGTTTGGGTGAACCACGCGGTAGCAGCATGAAACATGTGCCTGCCGATTGCTAAGGTCGGCATCGCCGGTCCGTTTGGTGAACTTGTCACGCAGGCGGCAGTATCCCCACAACTTCCGGCATTCAGGTACCTATTCTCGAACAGGTCGGTCAGCTGTTACGCGAACAGGGTCAGATTTCCGAAGCGCTTCCGCGCAAACTGTCAGCTGAGCACGCTGCGAAGGGCTCAAATAAGGATAGTGTCGCCACCTCTGAGAGGAGTGGTGAGACTCAGAAAGATAGCGAGGATAGCGAATTTCCAGAGGCTCACGACAGAGGGCAGCGTAAGTCCACTGTGTTTAAGGCCCCTACTGTGAGCGGAGATGCATCAGCGTCGTGTTCGGAGTGCTCCGGTTCACGGGAGGCTTTGAAAACGGCTTGCGACCCGAACGCGCGTAGTTCGCAGGCTAACGAAGTTTTGCGGGAAAGCCTAAACCGTGACGTTAGTGAAACGAGGCAACGCGAGTCCGTTGAAACGAACGGCGTTTCTCCGAACGCGAGTTCAGAACCGAGCTATGCTGGGGCAGAGCCCGCAGTCGAGACACTTGTAGGCGGCCGATGAGGCGGTGTGGCCGAGCCCACGTTTATTCAGGTTTCGCTGGCCGTGCCATGGTCAGGACGAGGCTAGTAGAAACGGGGTGCCGTTCCAGACCGGGTGCCGAGTGCTGCCTGTCCTCCGTGCCAGCTGGCCAATCTGCTGATGATGATTGGGACGCTGGTGAATATGATGATGATGGCGTCGCTACAGGGCTCCCCCCCCCTAGCGCGCGGCGCGGTGAATAGAAACCGGAGGACATTTTAGCCGGCGCGGGAAAGGAGCGCGACAGTTTGGTAGGGTACAGAAATGCCGAGAGTACATAGCGGCATGCAACTGTGGAGAGGGCTGTGCTGATCGCTATGAATAATATCGACAGCTATGTACAATTTGTCCGTAGTCAGGAAGATTCCGTGGGCAGTCAGTGGTCAAGTGGCAGGGGTTGACTAAATGGCGTGGTCCTGGTCGTCGGCGAGGTAGCGTCCGGGATGTGGGGAAACCTCTGGTGGACGAGGCTGGAAGTGCGGCCGCGGACGCGTGGGGCGACGGCTACAATGGATGGTGGAGCGAACCGCAGCGCAACTCGAAATACAGCGATGAGATGAAGCTGTGCTGAACACTGACGGCCAAATTGCGGGCTTGGCTGCGCTGTGGTGTGAGCTCTGGGGATGCGTCGCTGACTAGGCAACTTGCGCACGCGCCGTGAGAGATGGAGCAGCGGAGGGCGCCAACGACAAGCGTCTCTCGAACTATATCGTGCAGTGCACTTGTGCTGGTTTCGTCCGTGGTCGGAGAGCAGAGCGCCTGTGACACCGTATACCGAATACTCTCCTGTAGCAAGGAATCGGTCGAGGTGGGGTGACCATTTTGTGGCGCGTCTGATTGCATAGGGACAAGAAATTCGTCTTTCGGCGATGTTTGTTGGGAGGTTTGTCCCGCAATCGTCGCTCTGGTGTTTCCATCGTAGCCAGGGTGTCAGGACTATCGGGGGCAGTGTGAGCAGCTTCGAGTGTGAGCTGCACTTCCGAGGATCTCGAGCTGTTGTTGACTGCTGGAAGCTGTTCCACCGGTGATGGGGGAGAGGGTTCACGTGTGCGAGGAGGAGAAGTGTCTGAAAGATCCTTCTCACCCGTGCCGTGCGGCGAAGGCGGTGAAGTTTCCCAGTTATTAGCGGCAAAGCAGTCGACAACTGGGTGGGTTTGTGCAGCAGACGCAACAAAGTGTTGGACTGCACCATGGTGTTGCGTCGAGTTGACTAAGTGAAACGCCAACTCGGAAGCGCCGCAAGTCGCAGTCGGGGCTCGCCTTTGTTGGTCAGGGGATGGTGGACCTGCCGGCGACGTGTAATCCACGGATGCCGTAGGAAGGCGTGGTGGTGTAGACAAAGGCGTTCCTATACCGTAGTGATTTAGGACAGCGTCCTTCAGATCGTCGTATGCACTTGGGCATGGGGCCGGCAGCTGGATGCGCTCAGTGAGGTCCGCAGGTAACTTCTCTAAAGTGACGAGGTACCTTATTTCCAGGGACTGGATGTCGTTGACATAGAAATGACTCTCTAGGATCATGAACCATGCGGTGTGGTGGCGACGAATTGATACAAACGGAATCAGCCCTGGTAGCTCTGGGAGGGCGATGGACGTTGGTCGCGTGCCCTTGTCCGCATTGTGGCTGGGGAAGCAGCGCTGCAATGCCATGGCGAAGCCGCTTGTCCGGGTCACCAAATTGTAGGCGGCCGATGAGGCGGTGTGGCCGAGCCCACGTTTATTCAGGTTGCGCTGGCCGTGCCATGGTCAGGACGAGGCGAGTAGAAACGGGGTGCCGTTCCAGACCGGGTGCCGAGTGCTGCCTGTCCTCCGTGCCAGCTGGCAAATCTTCTGATGATGATTGGGACGCTGGTGAAGATGATGATAATGGCGTCGCTACACACTGAACGGTTTTCACGGTGCAGCTAAGCTAAGTGACGGCGCCACAACTGAGCGGGCCGTTAGCGTTCCACCTCCAACTCAGATACTCGATGTCGAGTAACGGCCAGCCGAGCACGTAGCCATTCCCGTGTCGCCTGGGGTTGATCGGTCTTCCGAGACCGGGCAGTTCGTACTTAGTGTAGCCTTGGCAGCCGGCAAAGAGAACAAAAACACCCTTCAGTGTTCACTTACCGACGGTGTCGCAAAAATGTGCCGCAAGAGTTCCAGTGTGCGCCTGCCGTGTGGCAGCGCCGTGCGCACACTTTGCGCCGGGTCTCAGCGGACCTCGGAGCGGCCGAGAATGAAAGTGCACGCTTTGCTCGAGCGGTGGAAATTAGGGCAGTCTTCTCCGCGCGCTCGAGATACGTCTAGGAATAAGACCGATGTCCACTCGACTGGTCGCAATCGCTTTCAGAGAACGGGCGCACCTAAGCTGCGATTCAAAAGGGGGAAAGCTCAGGGCAATGACGAGAGCTCAAATCGCAGCTCTCCGCGCGAGAAATGGCTTGTAGACGCCTGAATTCCTCAATTTCATTTTTTTCCTGAATCAGGTTTCGCCCTTTATGATTACGTTTCTTTTTGTGCGGGACATTTCCAATCACGCGAAATGTCACCGTTCAAGTTTGTGTGCTTGGCTAAAGTACTGCTGCGCTAAAGTATAACTAGTGTAGTTAATTATTCGCTTATTTTATCGCAACTAAAAGCCTAGTAGAGCTTCAGTGTAGATTTGTATTCGCGCTTCCCGGCGATGCGGTTGCGTCTTCTTGTGTTGTTCTGTTGCTTGCCTCACCAAGCCAGAGACGTTCTTGAAAGCCACCACTCGTCCAGTGACCGGCCCGGTGAAGCTCCAGCACGGTGTCGTACAGCCTAGGCCTGCAGTCGACCGTCTGGCGAGCACTCCTCTCCGAAAGCATCCCTCCGGACAACGGTTGAAGACCCTTATCCATCGGGATCTCGGAACCCCGGCGGAGAAGCTGTTACAAATCAGCCCGCCGCAGTGCTTTGTGCAGCGCTCCTCGGTTGTGTGGCGAATCTTCCACTACGTGCGCCTTTCGAGTAGGCGCCCCTCTTTCGGTGACTCATGCATGCATCGGCAGCCGACGGATCCAAACACGCCGCAGTACGCCTGCAAAAGTCGGCTCGCTGGCGCCTCGCTATCGGCGTGATTCAAACTTCGGTGGCAGCCGACGCAACACGCAGAGACTTGTCCGAAGGACGCGGAAGCCGATGCGGAGACCTCCTCTCTCCCCTCTCTGGGACTCAGCGTGCGCCGCTACTACCGGCCACTCACGAACTCTGGAAAGAGTGTTATGTGTGTCTGTACCGTTCGCGTCGTGTGCACAATCTAGAGGGAACGCTTGTTTGACCATTACAGCTTTGGGTATAAATAAGAACCCCCAAGCGCTGTAGTTCATTCCTGTTGGAGCAGTGAATCAATGCTGTCACTCTGCTCGAGTCCTGTACTGTAACCCCGCCCGTCGGCGCATTGCTCTTGTCTGACTTCGGCCAATTTCTCGCCATGGAGTACACATGTTTGCCTTCGGCTTCTGTTCTTCTTCAAGGCAGCAACATTGGCTGGCCGCTCGCTTCACCACGCTACCACACGCATGTCGGAGGCGACGGAGCTCGGCTCGGGTATGCCCTCCCGTACGCAACACCACCTCACATATGTCCCTCCATATATTGATCTAACCATGATGATTATTGATGATGATGATTGCTATTGGTTTTCCCTTTGTAGCGGGGTGATGGCATGTCATCTTACCAAAAAGGATCAATATACCTATGTTTTATACTCTTGGTTTAATACTAGCGCTGCTTAGGGCAGGCACAAAATACTTTTTTTCCTGCTACAGGCGGTAACTAGCCTTTGAGAGAGATATATTCGGCATCTCTCTCTCTCTCTCGCTCTCTGACTCTCTCTCTTTCTTTCTCCCTTTCTTTCTCTAACTCTCTCTCTTTCTTTCTCTCTCTAACCCTCTCTCTCTTTCTCTCTCTCTAACTCTCTCTCTTTCTCTAACTCCCTCTCTAACTCTCTCTCTCTGTATCTCTCTCTCTCTCTCTCTCTCTCTCTCTCTCTCTCTCTCTCTCTCCCCCACTCTCACTCTCTCCTAGCCTGGATTCAACGAAGCAGAAGTAGCGACGCCAGGCTCACCTCGTAAAACGCGCTCTGTTAATGTTTGGTTCACAATGGCTGGCTCGTTAGCTGCTATCTTTCACCGCGGTCATTGTCTTTCAGATTACGTATCAATTTTCGCAAGACGCTTTGCCTAATAACTTGGAAACTGCCGAGCCCTTGAAAGCAAAAAGAGACGCGATCCCTGAATACAGGTACAGCTTTCCGGCTCATCGCAGTTCTTTCAGAAGTGTTTACTTGGGAGATGTTCAGCCTAGTGCAATGAATTTGCCCGTATCTAATATCGATGGCAAAAGTTCGCTGTGTGCTTAGCTTCGAGATAAGAAATTTGCTCTACCAGATCCATCGAAACTATTCCATTGAATTGTACGGGCAGTAACTTCGGACAACGAATTGCACACAAAAAACTTTTTTTTTAAATTCTGCAATAAATTTTACAGTGTTTACATCTAAGTCGACTCGTTGCTCTGTGCGAAATATCACGTTTCTGCTATGGTATAACTTGGCTCCTGAGCGGTCGGCTTGTTGACCGGGAGTACTGGAGAAGCTATATATAAATGCATACGAGCTTCTCTAAATTCGAATTTCGGAGTTTTACGCTTCGAAGCAACACCTTGGCTATGAGGTGAATCGTATATGAGGGGTCTAGATTAACGTAGGACTACACGGATATCTTAAACGTGCGCTGAAATCTCAACACATAGACGCTTCCGTTTTTAGCCACCGTAAAAAAAGGAAAACGGCCGTGACACCTTCTGCGGTATAGTGTGGACACTTTTTACGGACGCCAGTTGGATGCGTGCTTTCGCAAACCTAGCCAATTAACATTCCCGCATTAATAATGCGGGGACGATTCGATGCATATTCATTCTTGCTGCCCAGGCAAGCTCATTTGTCGCGTTTGCGTCACTGAGCGAGTCCAAATGAATCTTGCTTGTTCTTTTTAACGTGCGCGCATCAGACTCGGCATAAATTCCTTCTCATAAAGCGTTGCCTAATACACCGCTGCGTATATGCACTACTCTGTAGTACGCCCACAGGCTTCAGAGTACGCGCACGGATTGCTTGTGGTTGACCCACTTAGTCGTTGCGCACTCGTTCATTAAGTGATTGATAGTTTGAGATTGTGGACTAAACAAAATATATGTGCTCAGCCTTGTGCAAAGCGTTGACCAATTTTTCGATGTTACTATGTGGGGATGCAACACTTTGCTGTGTTTCAAACTGCGCGCGCACACTCTGAAACATACGACAGTGTTTCTGTAAAGCATAGCATAGCACAGAAATCTGCTCTGAACCCCGTATGCACGCTCAGAGGCTTCAGAGCCGATATATTTCGTCTGGTGGATCCTCCTGGTGCTTGCACCGTATTAAATTTGATCCGTTTGGGGCAAGAAATGTTCACAAAACGGTTAGTAACATAACATTATTAATTACTGTAACACAGCATTTGTAATTAAGCGGGCCATCGTGAAGCTCGAAAACTATCCGGGAAAATTCTAGTGGCTCCCGTCGTACATTTTAGGCTGCGTTCGTATTCGCGGACAGCTTGGTAGGCAGCTTACAAAGCAGTCTAACTAGACGTCTAAAGGAATAAAATCGGAACGGCGCCGCGGTCCCAAACGCAACACCAACGCATACGACAGCCTCGTAGCAGACGTGTTGAAAAATGCAAGCCGCAGGTTTCGCAAATAATATTACCGTTATTATTACAAACTTTACGGGATTTAAAAATTAAACAAAGTCATCTTCACCACTAGTAAATTATACTCAATATATTCAAGTAAAGAACAAGTGCTTTTGTTCCAACATTATTACGCAAGAAGGTGGCGCTGGCGTCACTTATTAGTTTAGACAGGAAAGTAGCCTGCATCGTTGCTGACTTTGATGCCGTTTCCTCGAAGCAGTCTTCGTTGACTGCTTCGTTCGAATTGGAACGATGCTTAACATGGCGGGCTGTCCGCGAAGGCGTCAACGAAGCCGTCTAAAGGGGAAATTGGAACGCAACGTAAGTCGCGGGAATTGAACCTCTGACGATCTACCTCGGGATGACTATCATACTGTGACGCGGCTCTCCCCGGTAAATAGTGGAGACCAATACGATCGGGGATATGACGCTGGGAGGAATAACATTTATTTTTTAAGGGAAAGGGGAGGGAAAAAGGAGAGTGGGTGGTGGCCTCAGTCCAGGCCGCCTTCAGTCTCCCCAGCAGCCCTCGCCCGGGAGATCAGGTACTCCTGATCCTCGAGCTGGAAGCTGGTCAGCCTGTGCTCCCACTGCTACAATGTAGGTGATGGAATTGGGTTGGGATGTTTGACGCACTCCCATACGAGGTGATAGGTGGCGTTTGGTGTATTGCATGTTGTGCAGTTGTAGGGAAAAACAGTTGGTGAAATATGATGCAAAATTACCATGTTGTAGTAAGTCTGTGTTTGGATTCTGCGCCAGATTCGAGAGTCCTGTGTATTGAGTGATGGGTGAGGAGGACGGTAAAGGAGGCGCTCCCGGCGATAATGATATTTTTTTGCAGGGCCCTGCAATTAAATAACTTTTTTTTTACCATTTCTGATTGGCCAATCCCCTGATTGTGTATGTACTATTCTCCAAGGAAAACCTTTCGGTAGCCCGTACATGGGCTGCTGTAAATAAAGTTTCATGTCTCTCTCTCTCCAAGGAACATAGCCGTCGTCGTCGTCGTCGTCGCCATCATCATCATCATCATCATCATCATCATCATCATCATTGACCCTCTAGACGGTTTCGTTGCCGCCTTCGCGGACAGTTGGCCATCCATGTTAAGCCCCGTTCCAGTTCGAACGAAGCCGGCAACGAAGACTGCTTCGTGGAGACAGCCAGACAGCCTCGAAGTCCACAACGATGCAAGCTACCTTTCTGTCTAAACCAAAAAACGACGCCAGCGCCACCTCTTTGCACAGTAGTGTTCTGTCAAACTAACTCGTTCTTTTATTTAAATGTTTTGTATACAATGTAGTACGGGGGAAGCCGATATTGTTTACTTTTTGAATCACGTAATGTGTATAACAAAAATGCTATCATATTTTATGAAACTACGGCCTGAGTTACATGCCTGCTGCAAGGTTTTCGTCTGCGTCGGTGACAGCAGCGCCGTTCCCGTTCTTGTTCCTTTAGGCGTCTAATTAGTCTGCTTCGTAAGCTATTTACCAAGCTGTCCGCGAATTGGAATTTGGAACGCAGCCACTGTAGGAGACATGCGATCACCAACGGCTACTAAAACGGACGGTACGCGGCCACAGCGACCAGCTGTGGCGTCCACCGCATCTACCTTCCGTATCGAAGGGCCTGTGAAGACCCTAAGCCTGTTTCCTCCGCTGCAGGTGCTAACAGCCTCGGCGCATATACACTGGCCGGCTTGGTTCCTTGCCTCATCCTGTTTGGGTCCCTCGTGCAGTGCGCTTGAGATGGGTCACTTTATTGTGCGAACTGCTTGGAAGAATTTTTGTGAGGTTATCAGTGGTGGCTTTTCGTGTCTTTGATGCGGTATGGTGTAGCTTAGGCGGACGAATGACCGGTAATTTCATGCAAGTCCGCCGCAGAAGCTTTCTCCCTTGCGACCTATGAGCCAAAGACCAAACTGCTTCGACCATGTCGGAATGACGCAATTGGATAAACGTCGGCTCTATAACGCGAGGGATCCTGCAGGTTCGGTTCCAACCACGGGAAGTGTCGCTTTTTTTTTTTCTTGAGGCACTTGATGCGCCTTTGTGGAAACATATAAATGTCAGTTAGCGTTCCTGCAGTGCGTTTTGGTCGTAACGATTTGGATTGCGGACTTTGACTTTGAACTTTGAAGAAATTGGCTTTCGACTGGAGGGAAGCTTCGCGTTTCAACCATCTTACATTTCACCCGCTATCATCATCATCGTCAGAGAAAGTTAGCTTTCCTGCAGTGAGCTTTGGTCGCCATCAGTTAGGCAAAGCAAGCTTCGCTCTTATAAACTTGATGTAAGCGATCCTTAGGTGCTCATGTCTGGTCGCCCGCCTAGCGAAAGGGGGGGGGGGGGGGAGTTGCCTCTAGTCAGAGAGAGAAAGAGAGAGAGAGAAAAAAACTTTGTGTCTAGCTGGTATGGCAGGGCCGCAGCTGTCCTTAGCTATGACCGGAGGCTGTAGCTCTCCGGCGACAATGGAGGCTCTGGCTATGAGGCTTTGTTGCTCTTCACAGGTAAGAGCACCTCAACGCTGCCTCCCATTGCTCCGAGAATGAGAAGAGGATGGGATTATGTTGACAAGACCACATCTGATGAAGAACTGCGGCTCGGACTTCACACCGAAGTCATTACAACGCCTAGTCCTGGATGCGTGATTCCAAACGCTTCACTGCACAGCGCACCCACGTGACACGTGTGATGTCACTGCGCGCGCTATTCTTTTGAGCGCCTGCTAAAGAGAACCCGCCGTTCTGCTTCTATAGCCTTGACGTATAGCACTGAGTATTGGCGCTGGCGGCTTGGGTTCGAGCCCCAGCAAGTCGATCTTTCTTTTTTTTTCATTGCCTATTTTATTTCTACATTTCATTTTTCTTCTTCTAAACTGAAATCTACGGGTCGTTTTTGTTAATAATGGTGATTTGGTATGTTTTAGGTCGCTTTAGGCTTGGGGCGCGGCCAATAACCACGTTGAAATACGGTTCTCCATCGCGCGAACAGACATGTCACGTGGGTGCTCTGTGCAGCGAAGCGTTTGGAAATACGCGTCCTGGATACCCTAGCCTGCGCTGGAGTTGGTCACGATTGCGCTTGCGCTGTATTACTCCGTGCTTGGCATTTTATAGTGTAAAGCCCGCGTTTTCACCAAATGTGCATCAACTCGCCCAATGACAAGTTCCTGTTAACTACGCCTTCTCGCCTGAGAGGGAAATTCAAACGCGCATCAGCACACAAGTGCTCCATTCGGGCGGAGACCCGTCCTCCGCGTGCCAGAGGTCGAGGAAGGGTTACGATATCTGTAACGCCCTGGCCAGCCTCGCCCAGTCTAGACTAGCAGTGTATCCGGACGCGCTGTTCTGGCGCCGGCGACGCGCCCACGCAGATAACAAGATTGCTCGGCGCGCGTCCGTCGGCTATCCTACTCGTAAAGGAGAAAGAACGAGCGAGTGAAAGAAAACTTCATTTGACGATTCATGTCGTAATCGTTACCGTGAAGGGGTTGCGGTGTCGGCGTCCACTTTTCGCAGCGTGCGTTGCTGGCAGATAGACTCACATTCGCTCAAAAGACGAGCGGCGGGACGCGTGCTGTCATGCCCGCGAAAGCGGCTGGCACTCGCTGTTTTCTGCCCTGCGCGTTGTGTAAACACTTAGCGATAGGGAATGCGTGTCGTGGATAAGGGATCAAACTCGGGTGAAGGACACCCAGCCAAAGTCGAGAGAAAGGAGCGGGGTTTTGTGAGCGACTTGGGGCAACACCGTCTTGCATCGGGGTCCCACCGAGCGTGCCGTCTCATGATCTGGAAGGAGATGTGTCTTTCCGTATTGCCTGCCACCATGCAGCAATTGCGCATGTCACTGCAAAAAATCGCCGCAGATGGGCTTCCCCGCAACGCTTCATAGCGACCCATCGGCGTGACCAAATGTGCAAATTTGGCGAAAGACGAGGCGGAGCGTGCAATTAGAGTAAAACAATCAAATCCAAGCCAAGCCAATACAAGCCAATCCAATCGAATCCAATCCAATGCCCCTCGCGAGAGAGTGTTATAGCGCCGAAATCGCGCCACCACACGAACGCGTGATGTTGACGTCACGATCACGCCACAGATGTTAGCGACCGGAGCGCGCGCGATCGACAAATTGGGCCCATCTCCCCGCGAGGGGGACTCGAGTAAATGCGTCGCATAGGGGGTGGGTGTATTGCGTTAACGTTTAGTGTTTGGGGAGTTGGTGGTAGTGAATGCGTTGTATCAGCAGCTTCTTGACGTAGTTTGAATGAGTCAAGGAAATTTCGTCATTCTTGCGTGTTTCGCTTTGTTTACAAAGCAAGAAACGCAAATGCTTGCGGAGTTGTTAACTAACTGACTGACTGACTGACTGCAACGGCTTACTTGCACGAATGCTTTGCTCTGTGGACAGCCAATGCACTCGCCATTTGTACAAGTGCGGCACGCACACACACAGCTGGCTGGCGCCGCACCTTTTCAAAGTGCTACGAGTTGTGCCGCGCCTCCGCTAGATGGCGCCACGGGTCCCGCGACCGAGAGAAGACGCAGTGAAACATCCCCCTCGCGAGGGGCACGATCAAATGCAGAGCATTTCCCGGGGGCGCACGACGTTAAGTAGTTTGCGTTACGTTAATGTTGTTGCACTTGTGGCAACTGCTGACGAGAGAGCGCTCGTCAGCAGTAATTTGAATGAGTCAACGATATAAGGCGCGTTCGTAGCGTCCCATTCTGTGTCGGCTTTGTGGCGCAGTGGGTAGAGCACCATGTACATTGCGCTCCGCCCGCAGGGTCGAGGGATCGAAACCGGGCGCCGGATAGTTTTTTTTATATATATAGTAGGGACAACGACGGTGCGGACTACGGACGTCAACGCGGGTGACATCGTGAGTTACTGAAATGCTCTGCATTTAAAATATAATTGCGCTGGGACAGCAGAGCGCACGCACTCCTTTCGCTACTGTACCAGCGCGATTTTATTTTTTACTCCAACTGCACGCTCCATCTCGTTTTTCGCAAAATTTGCAAATTTGGTCACGCCGATGGGTCACTCTGGATCGTTGCAGTGAAGCCCACCTACGGTGATTTCTTATAGTGTACGCCCCATCTCCCACCACCTATGAGAGGTAACCTCCCACAATAATGATGATGAAGACGACGATGATAGGGACACTGAAATGATGTGCAGACACCCATTGCGGCTGCATCACGAACAATAGCTGATGTCACTCTGGTCCTTAGCTTTTTTTGATGGTACAGTAGACCCTCGTTGACTCGAACTCACGTATCTCGAAATATCGGTAAAGTGGAAAATTTTTCTCGCCGTGAATTTATCTCCCATTGGCTATATACTTTCCCTCCTTTATCTCGAAATGTTTTCTGAGGGAACCACGGTCGAAATGTTGGCAGATACGATACAATGCTAAGTCCGCTACAGGCTAAGGTCACCGCGCGAACGCTTCGCTCCCCCTACGCGCCGAACGAGCTCGTGACAGCCAAATTTGAAAATCCCGCCGCCCCGGCGGTTTCCTATCCAACGTGTCAGACAACGGTGGGAGCCACCTGCGCACTAGTGATTACTAGTTTTTGATGGGTAAGTCGCACCACGGCTGAACCCAGCCCTTACATGTGCACGAAGGAGGTTGTTCTGACTGTTTTTCGTTTTCGCCGCGCTACGCGTGCGACGCATGTAGAATTCAGCCTTGCATTTCAGCATTTCCGGCATTCCGCTTAACTCGAAACTCCGCTTATCTCGAACTTGTTATCGGATTTTACGACTTCGAGTTAACGAGGCATTACTGTATATGGGTCTTCTAAACCTCGCTGTTTGCTTTGTACGCCCCTCGTCTAACGTCAGCTTTGGGCTAATTCGAACGCAATTCATGGAGGATAAGCACACTCGCAATTTGTTAAAGGCCTTCCTGCGGACAAGGGACCATAGCTTCACAGCCGACATGAATAGCTCATTTGGGTGGATTGTGCGAACGAGGTGGCCCTTTACACGCATACTAGTCGTAAAAAAAAAAAAAAAAAAAAAGAACGTTTTAATTGGTCGAAAACAACTCGGAACCGGCGCACCACACTCTGAACGTTACCCTAATAGTCATCAAACAACGTTTACAGCTCGCTTTAGTGTCTCTTAAAGGTGTACAATGACTGTATCGACTTGACAAATTTTTTTAAGTCTTCATTAAAAACAATCTTGTCATCGCTATGAAAGGAACCGAATGTTCTAGGTGTTAGTACTATACGTATTAATTGCTCGTTCCAGTACGTATCTGCGCGTCGTGCATCGCTTGGATTTCAGTGATTTCACAAACTGGAGTGACAATGAGTTATTTAATCTACACAAAATCAAGCATTCTCGTTGGAGTAGGATGCGGTCTGTACAAGAGTACATACGTATCTTACATTATCTATACAGACCTCTCTAAAGAAACTCATTTGCAAGGCGCCGACGTGGCGATACCCAAACGAGAGCAATGCCTTATCTCAAGGCCTGCACTGATATACACTACAAGGCGTCTTGGTCCAGTTTGGACAGGGGTTCTGATAGCCGCGCGTGTGAGAGTACCTAACAGGCTACTTTAAGTGCCCTTTCTGGTGATAACAAACGCGTATGTTTTCGACAAGCCGCCTGCACTTGACGCATGCCTATAGTGGACAATTGGTTTTTGTGTTAGACGCTGTATTACCTGTGTGCACTCGACGCGCATTCGAAAGGAGTGGCTCGCCGATTTAGGATTTGTAAAGCGTGTTTACTTGAAGAAATAGGAAAAAGACAAAGACGCTATCGACCTAAGGAAACGCTGTCCTCGAAGGGGAAATGTTGTCGCAAGGTTGGGGTGTGTCCGCTGGAAATCAGTGACAAAGGGGCTGGTTTTTTACACCCGCAGTTCACGCTGCTAGCACTGAAAACAGCCAGTCAGAGCCCGGGAATCGGCAACAAAACCTTGGCAATGAAAGGCGGCTAGAAAAAAATAGACGCATAACACAAAATTACGGCCGAGGAAGATGCAGGCAGACACACGCACGTCCCGTATATACGCAAAAAAAAAAAAAAAAATTGGCCGCGTATTTGCTTGCTTCACTGCAAATGTCGTTGAGAGAAGATAGTTATCTGTTGCACCTTACACGTAGCTCCCTCTCATCTCTCCCCTCCCCACATCTCGCGCTCTTCCCTTCCCCTTTCGCTCCCCTCGTGATGATTGGAATGGAAGTTTGTTCAATGCAATTCAAATTTCCCGCCGTCAGACTACTCGCGCGCCATCTGTCGGGTCAGCGCGCATCTTTTTATTAACCTCGTGTATCTTGTTTTGTTTGGAACAACACGAGCGGAAGCTATGTTACTTTAGTGCTTGCTTTTATTTCGCAAGAGCTGGAGCCTTTCTGGGCCATTTTTAAAGCGTTATTTTTCCACTTGCTACCGTAAAACCCCACAGAACGTATATTCGTAACAAATATCTCGACTAAGTACTTACCGGCTAAGTACTGACATTTCGCCTCAAATGTGCCCGTAATGCCCTTTGGGCTAAATGGGGGAGGGGGGGGGGCATGTATGACTAAGGCCAATAGTTTTAGTAGTTCGGAATAAGCTTCTTGTTGACTAATTTTTCAACTTGACGCCACGTTTTGTCTGTTTTTGAGTGGAGTATCGACTGACATACCACGTTTTGCAGCTCGTTCGACTTTTTTGGACAGCTGTGACATTTCTTAGCGATATAGGTCACATGGGACGCAGGTATACAAAGCCAAATGTTGGCGCAAACACGTGAACCTACGAAGCGACTAAAAGCACGTTGCCAACATCACATGAAAAAATTGGCGTGCTTTATTGATGTTACCGCGTAAAGACCATGTTGCATGCCCCATGCAACAGGGTCTTTTGACCCTGTTGCATGGGTCTTTTGACCCCTGCCACTACCCCAGTTTGGGGTAGTGGCAGGGGTCAACACGGGCGCAGTGCAATGCCCGCTTCTCGCCCTGGGAGCTCCGCCTCGATGATCACGGATACTCCGGCACCAGGTACGTATGCACACTTAAAGCGAATGAGTTATGCGAAGCTCCTTAAACTAATAATGGCGTAACGGCAAATGACATTTTTTTTTCATGCAGTGAATAAATGGCATTAAAACTTATGCCATCAAACCCTCAATTTCATTTTCCGTGCACGCGTATGGCATGGCTATTGAGAGTGATCACCAGGTCGCATGCTGCAATACGTAGTAATATTCAGGAAAACCAAACATAAATAAACTAATATGCAATATAAGTTGTCCCGACCGCGATTGCCACATTGTATAAAGTTCGTCTGTTCATACATGTAGTGTAGCAGACAGCAGACGAGCGAGTCTCATGAGCGCTCGCTTCTGAGCCGAAGCTCGCTATACACGTCACGAAAGTGCTTTTCGCAGTTGCCCCGATATAGGTCGTTCATACCGGGGAACGGAAAGAGGAATGTGCGGAAAAATGCTGAGGCAGGAAAGAATAACAGGATGCACTGCACCTGCGTGCAGGTGGACGTCTGGCCTGGAGATAAGATCGGTGATATTCGACAAAAAAAAAAGAAAAGAAAAGAAAAATGAAACTTTGATGCACCTACGTTCTGCCTGGGCTATGAAAGCCGTGGTGTAGTGTACACGTCTACCGACCAATGTACGTCACCTGGAAATTTTTAGCGTGCTCTGAAACCTCGGCTCTCAGGCGTTCTTGTTTTTTCGCCTCCATCTGAAAAACGGCGGCAGTGGTCGGTACTGAACCCGCGTCCTTGTGCTGAGTTGTGTAACTTTCAACATTAACAACAAAAACACTTTAGCGTGGTCACCGACAGGCACGGTCTAGAAAAAAATGAAGGAAGCTCACACTAACGCGTAAGACTTGAAAGTAGCGAAGCTGTACGCAACCTTCACGACCATCGCGAAGGTTCAAGTCCACGATTGCGGCCGATTTGCTTCTCCTTCGCTGCCGCAACGACATTTGCTCCATCATTATTGCTATAAGTGTGAGCTTCCTTCATTTTTTTTTTTTTTTTTGAAGCGGTAGTCATTGGACATCGCCTTAGAGGGACGTACCCTATGACGCGTCTTTCTCGTTCCGAGCAAGTTTGCCACGATTACGGCGAACGCTGCAGTTCTTTTTTTTTTTTTTTTTGCCGAACTTGTCCAATCTCGCTAAGCGGGTATGTTTGACTTGACAAACGTGCGCAGGGGTCGCTGGGCAGTCGTCGCGAGGCGCTCACGTGTGCGTGCTCGACAATTTCTGGGTATTTTTAACTGCGCACACGAAAAATTACGATTAACTAAACAGCGTCGCTGTTGGAAGAAATTGGGGGGTATGACGTCGTGTTCTCAGTTATGAGGAAAAGGGCTTAAAATGAATAATGATTAAAAACAAATATGACCAAGTCGAAAGTAAAGTCGAAATCACATACAGAAAGCTTCCCCACAGCCTTAGCAATTAAAAATTAAATACTACATGCGGATGACTATCTTGCGCAAGTTGTTGCCGGTGACCCAAGCGTGGCACGACAAGGAAAACAGACGCAGAATTGCCATGGGCTGGAGAGAATTCGGCAAACACTCGAATGTAATGAACAGAAACATACCACTGTCACTAAAAGAAAAGTATATGCAGCCAATGCCTACACCCAGTGATGACGTGTTGGGCAGTTATTTCGGAATGTACTAACCACTTCAAAGGAAAGCCAGGCCGGCCCAACGAGCAGTGGTAAAAAGAATGACAAGTGTAACCCTTAGGGTTAACGTATACGAACGAGCGTCTTGGATTGAGGAGCCAAGTCGGGTGGACGACATGACAGCCCAAATAAAGAGGAAGAAATGGAGACTGGGGCTGAGAATGCAGTGCTGAGATCTGGGGAACCGGTGGGCCACCACCGTTTCGCAGTGGCTACCGAGAGGCAGCACTAGAAGGAGGTTAAGGCAGATGGCTCCATGTAAGGATGAGATGAGGAAGTTTGTTTGCAAGGAATGGAATCGGACTGCTCAGCATAGTAGCAGTTGTAAATCCATGGTAGAGGAGTACTTGGATTTCCATGAGACAGTCAGTCGTCATGCATTGGACGTCAGTAAGATTGCAGAAACTTTGTAGCTAACCATCACTTCTGCATCGACGAGATCATCTTCACCGGTGCCCGTCGTCCCGTGAGCTGCTTCACCTTTACCACACCGCCATCTTGTACATGTATAGAGCCACCACCGCTACGTCGCGGCACTTTGTCTCTCCTCTTGGTGTCTCTTATTATTTTACAAATGTGATTACGATTGCGATTATGATTATTATTGCGCAAGGAGTCGGAGATCAGCCCCACCGCTTTCTTCCCCCAGAGCTAAATTCCCGGCGGCGCCCCTGGCCCATGCGTCGGTATAGTCTATGACCCTGTTCATCACGTGAACTCACTGAAGACGCAGACAAATAGTGTAAAAACTTTGTCCACGCAAACTGAATAAAAAGTGTCGATGTGGTAGGGCCTGTTGCAAATCCCAGTTGGGAATATAGAGTTTCAGCATAGCGGCTAGCGTATGCTACGCTACCGGCGGCGGCGGGTACCGGGCCCGACCGAGTATGCGCGCGCACGAAAGGACGAGGCGCGCCATTCCTCCCCCTGCTAGTGTATACTATACCAGCCGCTGCTAGTGTATACTATAGCGTACGCTTGCCGCTATGCTTTACGGTCACGGATACACGTCACAGACGCATGCCTAAGATTGCTGCTGGTTATGCACGTCACATAAATTTCCGGTACCGTCAGTGCACTGCAGTGAAAAAAAGCAACGGTGCGCCACAAACTAGTGAATATACTGGTATGATACTGATACTGGTGAAAATATACTGGTACGATATTTAATGTGAGTGGCGTTGTTAGCCCAGCAAAGACCCCGAGCTTGCTACGACAGATGTACGCGAAACAAAAAGTGGATATGATGGTGATCATGATGATGATGTGCGTTCAAACGTAAAGTTATTTGCACAGACTAGACTGGTCCTGTGCTTCGAAGGTAGTGGTAGTATTCGTCATTTGGCGGAAAAGAAGGGAAAGGTAGTACCTGACATTCAAAACAGCGCAAAAAAAGACGGGAAAAAAAGGTAGTGCACTTTCTTTCTTTCTTTTTCTTTCTTTCTTAGTACTTAGGCCCTAGTACAGGGGATAACATTCAGCTCAGCAGGGAGCTCTCCTGCTTAGAACCCAGTGTGGCGGAAAGGGAAGTAGGGGGGAGTGAAAGAGCAAAGGAGAGTGTAAAAGAGACATGTAAAGAGAGAAGGCAAGAAAGAAATATGCTTTTACCGGGTCGTAGTCCAAGGGGTGCACGAAGCAAAACACGTTTCTTTGTCATTTGCGATTGGGAATACTTCCTATTTAATTACCTGAATGAAACTGTGACGAACTAGAGCTTTATTACAGTAAACAAACATGGGGCTGTCCATTTATCACCCGTAGATGTCCATTTACTGACGGCACACGAGAACTCAAAAGTATTTACAACTTTATTGTGAGCTATGTAATTTTGAAAAGTAAATAAAATTTGGCGTAATGTTAGAGTCGTCTTAGCGGCTAGTTCTCATATAGTTTGTTTCGGGATAGTTTCAATAAAACAAGAGTTATAGGGTAGCCACATTTGTAATGATACTCCCTCTGAAGGTGGACGTGCTTCACTGTGTAACACTCAATGTGGGAAAGCCATCTTACAAAGACCAAGCTTGTCACGATCGCCTTAACGTTGGCTTCACCTCTAAGCACAAATGCATTGCTGTGGAGACATATTTTCAAGGGAAATATTAGCCGTCCTGTAATATAATATGAAGGCCCTAGTACGTATTTCTGAATATTGTGATTTTTTTCCCTGCGTTGAAGGTACGGCGCACGGTTTTACGATTCCGGGGATTTGAGCGGGCGTCGCAACGTGGAGCTACGCTCGTGTGCGGTTCTTGTTTACATCGCTCTGTTGCCGTCCTAGCCATATACACTTTTGCTGAAAAAAAAAAAAAGAGGAGAACAGTGACTGCATAAGGCAACCTTCGAATATTCCTGAGCGTGCTGCACTTCCCCGAAAATAACGGGAGCGCCTCTAGCCGGCATGCCTGAGGGGCCGGCGCCGTAGTGTCGGTTTTTCGGAACTGTTGGCGGTGGCCCGGAATACAAGCTATTTACAAGCAAGCAAGCAAGAGAGAGAGAGAGAGAGAGAGAGAGAGAGAGAGAGAGAGAGAGAGAGAGAGAGAGAATCAGTCAGTGGCGTTTTTCACGTTTTGACGGTCACACTGAAAAAAAAAGAAAAAGAAAGTTCAAATGTCTCACTCGCACCTCGTTTTACTTTGGTTGCAAACTGCTAGCGTAATATTTCTGAAAAGTTTCTGTTTCGAATGTAAACGGACCATCGTCCGCAGAGCGAACAAATGCAAGTTCCGGTAGATTTTGCCGTGAATTGGCGGGAACGTTTCACAACAGCTTCTGTTTCGGAACGCAGACCGCCAAGTATCCGTTACGACAACTGACGGGAATTACGCCGTTCTGTTCAGTAACCATTTCGCGGCGGGAACGGTACATTGACGTCTCGACAAACGGGACATGTTCTGTCCGACGTTTTCCGTGATTTGACAGAATTTTACGGAACATTAACCCGTTATGGACAAAAACGAGAGATTTCCCTACAACACCACGGAACGGGGCGTCTTCCGTACATTTTCTTTTCGTAAATTGGCAGAATTTTACCGGAAATTTCCCGTTGTGAAGATAAACGAGATGTTTCCCTGACATGCCGCTGTGCAGGAGATGTTCTGCTCAATTTCTCCGCAAATTGACTGATTTTTTTTAACAGTGAGCAGCACAGTCGTTGACAGCGACTGGCAGTGTGTGTCACGCGGTGAATAATACGTGCGTCACGAGATATTTTTATTCATTGCAAATAAGATTGCCGGAGGAGGAAAACAGCGATAAAGCTTTATGCATATGACTGGACATAGTAGTTCGTTGCAGGACGGACTACCACAGCTGATATCTGCAGCTGATATCAAGCACCGAATCAAGCATCGACGTCTATTTTTGTCAACCGGTACGCGCAGATCTACTTACGACGAGCATAACCTTACTCGGCAGGTCGTTATAGGTTACCTAACGTAGGCTTAACGTCACGCTTTGAGATCTGGCATCATCGACAGGTACCCGTTTGAAAAAGAAAAAAAAAGTACGCATTGCATATCAAATTAACGTTCGGCCTAATATCCGGCGCATATCTGACAGCTGCTGTTCAGTTCAGTTCAGCAAAACGTTATTGAGGTTGGAGAGTCGATTAAAGGTGCAAACATGGGTGGAATCCTCTTTCCAGGGCCCCAAAATCTTCTACCGATCAGGCCCTGTCGATCAGCTTTCCCTGGCCTCCCAAGCCTCGCTGGCCAGGGTCACCACCCATGTTTCTAAAGAATAAGGTGTTGTATTGATCGCGGTTTGCCAAACAACTGTGCAGTTCAGTACAGTGTGGGAGACGATGGCGTTTTTTCTATCAAATTTAAAACAATATGCCCGGGAACATAAACGCCAGCATGAATATGTGTAGGATATGTTTGTTTGTATTCTTCTCGGTGTTTGCGCATAATGGGTGTTGAGTCCCGTGTGAGGTGTGGGTAGTGTTTTCCTTTCAAGTCGCGTTCTTTTAAAACAGTCTCCGCAGGATGATTCCAGCAAAACGTAGCACATACCCGCAATGGCGTACTGGCCGACGGAAGACCTGAAAGCGAAACGTTAGGCCTAAACTTGGGCGCATACGTGTCTGGGGAAGAGTTACATTCCGACACAGTAGCCCACACCCGCCGTGATGTATTTCACAAAGCTGTATAAGCAGGAATGTACACGTGCACCTTTCGCGCGATGTTCTGTGGTTGGCGCAGTACTCTCAACTTTCTCCATCGGTATCGTGACCTGCTCTGCTGGACGTGAAGGAAAAACCGCAGTCGTCCTGCACTCGTCCGCACCGCGGGTCAGACGAATGCCGGAGTGCCGCGCCAAATACGCGTAATGCAGGAGAGTATAACTAACCGTACGCCTCGCAGTGCCCCGCCCCCCATGCTATAATTACCCTAAGGGAGTGCAAGCTTTTTCGAGCCAATGGGGTGTGTAAGAAAGCAGATTCACACGTGTGCAGAAGCAGAGAGGAAAGCCAACAATCTAAGCGCCACACCCCACGCGGAACCGAAGTCGTCTGGCCGTTTTTCGGATGTGGGCAAGATCGCAGTGTAGCGTAAGATAACCCTTGTTTAAGATGTTTTAGAAGGCGTAAGACAGTTACATTAACACAACTACCCCAGACAGTGGCTTGATTATTATCTCCATTCGTAAAACCATCAGAATACTACATGTATGCTTTCCTTAGCATTTTAGCCTACTGGCTGTCTTTTCTTCGTTCATTCAACGAGCCCCTCATGCCTCACTATATTAAGCTACAAAACGTACATAACCACACATTTTTTTTACAACTAATTTACGAATCCTTTTCGGAGATACGATTGGTTCTTTTCACGAAGGGCACGTACTATCATCATACCTCGTGTGCCCTCAGGTGACCGAGAACTCGCAGGCAACGGAACGGAGCGCGAGCACGCTGGGCCGCTGGGGAAACCGTGAACGAACAGGGACTTTCCACAAGGAAACGGAACTCGTGAATTAAAACGGTGCGTAATACTTGTTTTAATTCATAGAAACACGTGCTACAAAACACCAGATGAAACAACGTGCTTATAACAATCACGAATTCCTAGCGGAAGAATTTTCATCTCCCACATAGTCGGAAATTCTTGGCTAATAGTTGGCATTTCACCTTCACTAATAAAGACGAAAAAAAAAACAATTAAAAAAAAAGATCACAACACCGTACTGCACAGCCAGCAGTGACGAGGATGCAGGCACAATCATATGATGCCCCTTTTTTTTTTTCTTTTTTCGGTGCATCGCAGATGTAAGTTACTGCAAGCTCAACTGCTAGCAGTCCAGAAGCATTCCTTATTTTCTTTCCACTCGGCGTCGCCGTCCTCGTATATTTCTTTTTTCCAAACTGGCACCCGTCCCTTCACTTCATCGATGGCGTACTTCACAGCCGCCTGGGCTTCCTGGCGATGCTCGGACGAGATGGCGATAAGGACGCTCGCCTCGCCCACGGGAACTTCGCCCAGCCGGTGGACAAGGGCGACGTTCTTGACGTCCCACTGACGCCGAAGCGCACCGCAGATGCGCAGCATTTCGCGCTTCGCCATGGGAGCGTACGCCTCGTAGCTGAGCTTGGCCACTCGCCTGCCTTCGAAGTGATTGCGCGTCGTGCCAAGGAAAAGGGAAATAGCGCCGCAGTCCGGCGATCCAACCTTCGCCAAGATTTTCTCCACGTCCAGCTTGGCCGCCGTCAGTTCCGCGTAATCCATGTGCGCCGGCGATTACCCGCCGCTGATCGGAGGAATGAAGGCGACCTCGTCGCCCGGTCGCAGCGTCACTTCAGCGCCGGCCTCGACGTACACCTCGTTCACTGCGACGACGGCGCTGTGCTGGAGGACTCGAAGCTTCGGGAACGTGCTGAAGATCGTCTGTTTCAGCTCCTCGACGTCTCGAAACACCACGGGCACTTGGAGCGAGGCTTCAGACGCGCCGGCCAGCTCGCGAGCTTTGGCGAACAGCAACAAGCGCACGGCGATTTCCGGCCGCATGGCGCACAACCGCAGCAGCTGCAGGAGACGGCTCGTCTCATCGGCTCTGCGCCGCCAATTCAGATGTTGTTAAAGCATTGTCAAACACACGCCAATGAACTGACGGCTGATGTCGCGCGCAGCAAGGTCACAACGCAAAAGAGCGCGGCGCTCCTGCGGCAGAAATCGGAGCAGACGCAGTTACCCGCTTCATCACATGTGCGCACAGCCGGTCTTTACACTTCCGTACAATGCCGCAAGACGTCGTAGTAAAAATGAAACTGTGGCCAACCCTTGCGGCAAAACTGTGAAGTATTGGCGCTTAGTTTGAGTTAAACCTTATAGACGGCGCTACAAGTCAAAGAATCGGTGAAATTGGACAGTTTAATGCAGAGTATCAGAAAGTGTCTCAAACAAAGCCTCAAAAAACATTCATAATTTTCATACGATGCGTACGACAACTTTCGATGCAGTGCACTGGATTTCTGGAGTGGTTTTTTTGTTTTGAAGGATACTTTCAGAAATACATTCAAAATGTTCATTCAGCTGGTTAGCATTTTTGTTTGTTTGCTACAAAATAGAAACTAATGAGAACGTACATACACGGGAATGTACACCCGTTCGAGTGTTGGAAATTTTCCACGCCCTTCGAAAAGGGGTTCTCGCTTAATCTAATTTGCGCAATGCAAAAAGAAGTACGATGTTTTTTAGTTTTTTTCTGTGTGTATTGATCATGCTCTACGTGCAAAAATATTTAATTTTTGGGCAAATGCCAGGAATGTTTATGCTTTCGATGCCACAAAACTTCACCCACAGCAATCTGTTTCATTTTAACTTGTAACTCTATGCAACTTGCAGAGGGTAGCGTGCCCAATACGCAGCAGTAGCGTACTTGTGTAATTTCTTTTAGCTTTGTTATGACGCCAGTCAGAATTGCACGACTGTTTCACTGATTAGAGGTTAAGAAAATCGCGGCCCTACGCTACCACCAAAACAAACAAGCGCGAACTGCCGTCGCTGCCGTCACCCGCCCCTGGGCACTGAAGCTTTCCCGGAACAGGTTTCGACCGTGCGTCATTTCCGGAAGTTCGTGGTCCGCCGCGCAGCCGCCGTCGGGTCGTGTTTGGCGCATGCGTCGAACAGTCCGCTATTAAATTCAGTACGGGGTCTTTGCCGGTTTGTGCACGGGAGCCGCACCCTGCTCAAAGCGGTCGGGAAAAAAATTTACGAACACGCTCGAGGGTTCTCGTGCACTCGCCGGGCGTCGAAGTGCAGTGGATGCTGAAGTGTGGTTTGTGAGGTTTGTTGGACATACGTAGTGGACTTTCTTCCATGCTGCTCAACGAACTGCTGTGACGGCACGCTGGGACACCATTCGGCCCACGGCAAGCCTGGGACACCCGGCGAATTGTTTCAGCGTTAGGCCTATTATTAGGGGGAAGTTACTCTCGGAAGGTATGGTTGCTCCGTGTTCTTCTTTTTTTCGGAACGTCCGTCCGTTGATGCCGCACGGACTGTGCTTTGCCCAAGCATGCACGCGCGTTCGGAACCGCTCCCGACGCGCCGATTCGGCGGAAACGGTGACAATTATTCTTGAGTTAGGGCTAGTTGCTGCTCCTCCCATCGGCTGTAAAATGGCGGATATTATGTTCCGATCAGCTCAAATTTCGCTTGTCGTGGGCGAACTTGGCCGAACTTACGATTGCATGATGCGTGCTAGTGGTCGCACTTAGTTCCGGAGCCGGCTTTTGATCGCAGCATCGTTTTGTGTCATCGCCGCTTGCGGAAGTGACTGCAAACCCATCGAAGTGCGGGTGGTGGTGTGACATACTTGTTTGCAAAAACAACGTGGCGGCCGTGCTCTCTTCGAGTAACGCCCGCCCGCATTTACTCCTCCTTGTGCACTCGCAGCTATTGCCAGGTGTTAATCGTTAGCCAACACTTCGTTGCGGAAGGCTGGTTCCGATCGGAGCAAAATAACCCTAAACTGCATCGGCGCCTTTCGGTGGGTCGTATTTTTAGGCGCGCGTTCCTTCGTGCTAAAGCAGTGTGTGGCACAGCGCGCGGTCAGTTTTATGTGAACTTGGTTGTCCCTGATTTGGCCAAGTGGCGGGTGTTGTTTGTGTTCAGCCGAACCGGCTAACGAATGCCTCTAGGCCTAACGCACTTGTGACAAGTTGCGGGGTGAGGTGGCCTACAAACGTATGCGCCCAGCGCGAGATGCTTTCGGCAGCTTGAGCGTTTGCGCCCGGAATGTCGCTTTTGGTGGCATTGCGACGGCGTTGTTTGTGCACTTCTCAAGATTACTTTCACGCTGCCTGTTCCGGCTCGATGCAACCGGGTAAGGCTGTGCGGGATAACCCGTTTCCTGCGGCCTGTGGGCGCGGACACCGACGGATGTTTTGAGCAACAAGAGAAGCTCCGCGTACTTGGGCGCACGTCTGTGCGGATTTACGCATTGCAAGAGACAGCGGAAAGTTGTGCGATCGGTTTGTTTTGTGCTTCTTTCCCGATTTCTGCGCTTGGAGAGCATTTAGAAAAACGTGGAATAGTAGTAGCAAATAAGTTTATTTCGCAAGGTGTGTTCTGGCTGGATTTAAAGGCAGTGTTGAAAGCATCTATTTGTAGCATTCTGCTTGGCAGATACAAGCTTTGCTCATCTATAAATCCGCATTTTCTTTCTCATGCATTCTGCCATGTACTGGGGAAAAAGTTTGAGACATGTTTTTGTGGATTTGCTGAACCTTCGAGCGGGGGCAGCGTGTTAGGTTGCACCACTGACAACCTGGGAGTGATCACCTCGTTTCCTCTTGTGGCTGTACCGTGGTGCGAGAGAATTCAAGCCAAGGATTGATCACGCATACCTCGAATGTGTCTTGGTGTGCACGAGAAATCGTGGCGTACATTGTTTGCGGTCGTGAATTTAGGTGCAGTCGCTCATTGTGTGCCTTGGTATTTTCCAGGTCGAGGAGCCTAAACTAACAAAATGAATGAAGTGGAGAGTCTACGTCAAGAAGCAGAGACATTAAAGAACACAATACGAGTAAGTAGACAACAGTCCAGTCGCGATGAATGATGTGAAATGAAAAACGGGGTCAAGTGGGAGGAACACGCTGCATGAACACTACAAAACACCTACAACACGAGTCTGGTCTGTTAGGTAACAACCAGCTGCAACGTACTTGCTCACGTGGTACCTGGGTAATCATAACATTCTTTCCAATTGTTTCCTCATGCAGCGAACAGAGTTTTGGAGGGGCAGTGTATGATGTCGCGCTGCAGTCAGATAGGAGCACTTGCATCTGGTCATTATTGATTTGCTTTGATAAGGGATTGGCGAACAAGATAAACAGTTATTTTGGTGGCTTAAGCTTCTGGGGCATTTCACAGTGACCGATTGTATTTCCGGCTGCAGCTTTATAATCAATTTTGGCCAATGAACACGTTAATTTGTGTGGTGATGTAAACTTAAGCGAGCCTGTGTATTACTGCTCGCCATAAAATATTACCACACCACCTGCTGTAGTCGCTCAGTGGCTACGTTGTTGTGTTAATGTGCCCAAGGACACGGATTTAGTCCCGGCCTTGGTGGCCACGTTTCAGACGGAGCCAAGAAGCAAAGGTAGCAGTCTGTCGAGATTTCGGTGCATCCCAAGGTGGTCAAAATTAATCCAGAGCCTTCACGCCTCATATCCTGGGTGTAGTTCATACACGTTACAAACCCCACAAAATTAGCATACGCATTTAAGAAAATTTACATTTCCTGTGATTAGTGAATCGTTGAGATTCACCTGACGCTGTCAGCCTGCGTCATCACTTCAAACTGTAACAGAAGTTTGCAGCCTGTTTTAGCGCTCCAATGTAGAGGAAGCAACTTGATTTCATAGCTAAATGGCTCAGGTGTTCTACTGCGGACCCAAAAGCACTGGTCCCATCCTATCCGCAATGGCTGGTTTACCAATAAGAAGATCAAAACAAAACCACTCGTGGGCGTAGGTTTACAAGAGGTCCCCGTGGGTTCTGAATTAATCTGTAGCCCTCTATTATGGAGGCATCTCGTAGCACAAGTGTAGCTTTAAGCATGCAATTTTGACAATACGAATTTATGAGAAAATTATTGTGGCATCTACATCAATTTCTGCATGTATTACCTTGCTGTCGATCCCTTATTCAAAGTACTGTTAGATGCTAACTTGCCTTCACAAACGTTAATTGTTATCGGTTTCTACAGGTGCAATGTTCAGACACATACTCATGTCTGTCAAAAACTATAGCCTGTAATCCTGCCAATGTTTCATCACAGCCCGTGTGAAGATGGGCTAGTAGAAGCCTTTTGCCACATCAGCAATAGCAGTGGCACTTTGCAACATGAAACCAAAAACAGCACCATGCGTTGTCAGCTGTTCGAAGCCTTGGCCAAAATGGACATGATGTTGAAGGGGGTGGGTGTGAAGAAAATGAAGTTCAGTGCAAATGCACTCCTAAAACACCCCATAGCATCAGTTGGTGCATCTCCCACCAATTCTTTCTGTGCAAATTTCCTAAGGAAGCACTCGGAGCATGGGTGCAGATTGTCGGAGTGAACAAAAACCGGAAAGGGGGGGGGGGGGGGGGATTTTTTTTGGCCGTAACGAAGATGGAACCTTATTTAATATTTCGTTGAGGAGCGAAACAAATTCGTTTTGGTTTTTAGGTTACAGGATTTCCGTCAACTTCCATGCAGCGAGGTGGGAGATTGCTGTTGGTTCGCTGGCGTAAAATCGCCTTTCGTTTCGCTGGTGCCCTCTTTCCTGCGGCAGGCTTGCTGCCTGCTTCCATACTCTCTCAGTCTATCTCTATAGGCATTGCTTAGCCCCGTGCGCGATTGCGAGCCCCGTGCGCGATTGCCACTCGCTGCTGGATGCACTGCAGATGTGTCGACCTTGTTTATTTATTTACGAGCATACCTTATTCCATTGTTATTCGGGGTGTTATGCATGAGTAAACATGGATATTCTGAAACACGGCATAATATTGAAGAAGAAAAATACAGTGTTTAGTGAGATTACAGGAGCACACACAATGAGCAGTGAAAACAGCAAGGTACAGTGGCACACTCGGTGAAAACAGCTACAGGCCATGTTGCGCTCGTACGCAAGGGCTGCCATAGCGCAGCAGAAATTGTTTTATGAGGGCTGGAAAGAACAGTATTGGGCAGGACAATTCTATTGTTAATTGGTTTTAGAAAAGATGCTTGGAATGCAGATGTGCGCTATGAATATTCAGCTTTTTTTTTTCTGTTCTTTGTCTGGGCGCATTCGGGGGGGGGGCTGCAAGTACTGATGTTGATCCGTTGATAGCTCCGCTCATACAATGTTTTATTATTAAACTCAGAGAAAAGGTGGGCCGGGGTTTTACGGTGTACCATGAGACACGGCGTCTCAAACTTGTAGCGATAATATCGCAACTATGCGACTTGCTAACAAAGCGCACAGCTGAATTTTGAATTGCCTCAAAGTTATTCATTGCAGTTGTAGTGTTTGGTTCCCAGGCCAAGGTGTTATACTTAAGAATTGAGCGCACGCACACAGCATGTTAGTTATTGGAGGCTTGGAGTGTTCGCACGCCATCTGCGACAGTGTCTCAAAAAGAAAAACCTACGGGCCAGATTGAGGCCTGTCAGCATAGCTAGATTTAGGAATTCGGGGGTTTGTTACAGAGGTATATTACAAGGAGTGCTTTGGTGTCTTGGATATTTTTGTGTGCAGTTGATCTATTTAACGTCCTATATTTAAAAAAAAAACGAGAAAGATCGCTGTTTTTAACATAAATTTATAACTCAATTTTTCTTATGCACACTTGCAAATTGTTATGAACTGTTTCGGAACATTATTTTTTTGTTCCGAAGCAGCATTGGAACAAAACTGTTATTTATGGAAAGAAACAAACCGGAATGAAAAACATGTCATTCCGACAGCATGGTTGCACATTATAAACCTTATGATTAGACGGGGTGCAGGACACTTTCCGTTTTCCTTTACACATCACACACCATTAGAATGTACTTTCTTTGTCTTCTTCTTTTTTTTTTTTTATGTCACAGCAGTTGCCTTTGTTGAAAAATACAGTGTGAAATGGACCGAGCATAGAAGGCAAGCGAACAAACTCTGTTATATGTACACTGTACATCTTAACATACTAGCCTGGTTCTGCGTTCAGATGGTCATCTTAGTAACAGGAAGCAGTTGTAAAAATGAACATTGTTGAGGGCTACATGAGGAGGATCCACTTATATGTAGTACAACCAGCCATTAGACCTAACTTGGCTTCATCCTGCAAATTTGTCGACCTTGTTTGGCTACAGCGCTTTCACCGGTTCTTGTTTCTGCTCAGGCGAAAAATGTTAGGCACCCACAATTTTCTTTGCTCTTTTTGTATCGTGCAAAAAAACTTTTCTTACTTTTCTAATATTTTCCCCCGTTTATATGGCAACCTTGCGTTACGAAGTATGAAATTGATGCTAAACAGGTATTTTTCATGTAAACGTCGGGCAGAACTTGCAGGTTGCAATACAGTTTTATTGAAGTGCTAAACATCAGTGGTATTCATGTTGATATCTATTTTTATCTCAAATCAAAAATGCTAAAAATTCTAAAGGGGCAAACATTTTTGCAAAAATTTTCTAAGCCTGAAATCATTTCAAGGTAAAGAAAAGGGTGGGGAGGAGCCATCCGACCTTGCTAAGAGTGGATGCGCAGTGAAACTCTGGACTGAGTCAAGGGTGCACGAATCATAATCATAACATTTATTTTGCGGCAGTCGCAGCGACAGTGGCTATGGGTCACCATGGCGCATAGTGATCTGTATGACGACAACTTTATATTCCCTGATAGCAGGAAGTCTTCACACACTTCACATGCTTCAAAGTTTGGGGCCACCTCAACAACTCGCTTGCAGCTGCCCTTTTACGACGCTGCAGCTGAATCCAAATTCATGGTCTCAGAATTCGGGCTGAAAAAGTTTCCTAATCTAAGAGAATGGCATTTGTGTCTTCTTGCTGCATTCTGCGTTTCAAGAGCTGCATCGTTCTTTTGCCAGGCTCGCTGTCTGTGCGCGACTTCTTAGGCGTGTTGAGATTCTTTTTTCTCAGCATTTTCCGAATTCTCCGTGGTACGTGTTGTCCTATAGTGTGAGCCTCAGTAGCCGTTACAGGGGTGTTTTGCTGACTTAGAATATAAAGAATCCCGACCTGCGAGAGGGCTACAGATTTGCCGTAAAACTGTCCGTAATTGTAACTGCTGTGCTATCGGGCAATCAGCATTGGGTGTGAACCGTTAGCTGAGTGCCTTTCTCTGGTGCAAGCAGCAATTCCATAATACACACTGCATTCCTAGTATCAGTAAAAACATCAAAACCAAACAGAGACATGGGCCAGGAGAAGATAAAACTAATTGATCAGCTGTTTGTTCTTCACCAGTGCTGCTGATAATCTGAGCTGGCAGCGTTGTCACGCTGATTGTGGTTCATCAGAGGAACCAGCTGCAGAGCGAGCGAAAGTAATAAGATTGGTGGTGTTGGAGGAAGGCCTGTGTGAGGACGAAATGCAAGTTTGTTTTATTCGACAGATTACTTCATTAGACTAACACTGATACCACTTCACTGAAATGAAAGCTTAAGAACGGGGAGAACGGGAAAAGAGGCATGGGACTGATTAGTGTTGTACCTGACATGCGGAGGTCCATGTTCACCTCGACATCCTGGGAGAGAAGAGTTCATAAGGCCAGAATGACTACGAAGAAGGCATAATGTGCAGCTTTAGTGCATGGCAGTATTTAGATTGGTCGAGAGAAGGCTGACAATTGGCTGCTGATGTTCGCCTCGGTGGAACCAGGTGGTACTGCTCCCTGGTCACATGATGTTTGCCATAGCACGGGGCCAGCCAGACTGAGTTGCACATTCTGGAAAGGAGGACCCACGGCAAGGTAGAATCATGTGGTGAGCCCTGTTACTGGTCACGAGGCGCCTGCAAGTCGTCCAGAAACTCGGAATAGTGAAACGCTTAGATGAGTCAGGTTTGCTTTTCCTCCTGCTTGCTGGTCCATGAACAGAGAGAGAAGGTCAAGGTCAGTCGGTTGTCACTCGTTGACCTCTTCAAGTGGTTCCAATTGAACCTGGGTTGCTCCAGACTAAAGGCTTTGCTCGATGACGCCTCATCTCCGGAATGCACTCGGGGGCGTATTGCAAATATGTGGCGTCTGGCTGCCCTGAAGCGCGCTACTCATGTATGCCTAGACCATAATGTGATGCCTCGTGTAGGATGAATCGCAGCACCAGCAACCTTTCTGCACTAGAGTTGTGCATTACAGCCGCTTGTGTGATTGGCTGAGGCCGACAAAATAGGGCATAAATGGAAAACATCACAAACAGTTAAAAACCCCTTGCCTACTGAAAGAAACGAGATGACGCCGTTAATTATACGTGCTACTGTGAAATGCTCGTGAAGGAGATGATGAGATTTTTCCCTATTACTTTCTGATGCAATGTTGTCAAGAAGGCTGTTCCTCAAGCGAATGGCTACAGGAAGTACAAAGAAGTTAAAAGCCATGTGTAGAGCCATACAAGCGCAAAGAACTTAATTTGTTTTCAGTCTTTGAGACGTTTTGGATGCAATGTAGATAGGCAATGTGGAACGAGTGCCGTTATAAACGTATTTGTGCTGCAATGATAAAAGAGCGATATTACAGCGCAGAGCCAAAGGTTGGAGTGAATGATGAAGCTTTATTTGTGTTACACTGGAATGGTGGCTGTAATCTCGGGAGGTGAAATGGGCAGCTCTGTTTTGGACCGATTCAATCATGTTGATGAGACCAAATAGTTGTGTACTCGAGTTGCGGGTGAACAAATATCTAATAGGCCAATTTACGAATGCTTGAAAGTCGAATTACTAAGATTGCGCCGTAAATATCCTAGTGTCTTCAATGCTTTTGCACAGATGGCTGTAACATGGGATGACCATGAAAGGTTTTCAGTTAGGCGAACACCCAAATATTTGTAATGTACCGTATGCAACAATTCTTAATGATTGGCGTGGTATGAGAAGTTAATTTTACATGAACAATTTGCACAAAAAAATGAGAAAGAAAATGAAATGTGGGGCATATTCTTTCCGTCGTAGTAAGGATGGTGGGCTAGACAATAGAAGTTTCAGGTGGGCGTGCATACACACCACGTGTGAAATCGTTAACCAGCTAACACTAAAAAACACCACCATCGAGCAGACAATTTTCGGGCGGGCTGGGTGTACATGACAAAGCACCAGTCAATTGGCGTGAGTGACTATTACTGATTTGATCCTATTTGTCGAGTCGTGGCCGCTACTGTTTAAGGACTTCGTTGCTAAGAGCCGCAACAAAATACATTGTGTAGGTTCGATCAGAAGCATACAGAGCACAGGAGTGGCATTGCTGCACCACCTAGGAAGGCTGATAATAACAATGCGCATTTTTGCGTAACCTCTCGCTAGCTTCAGTTGTAATTTCTGCTGGTTTGCAGCGTACAAATGCTTATGGGGTCAATTTACCAACAATCCGTTTTAGGTACCTGTCTCTAATACAGCATTGCTGGTGTCACGAAACATGCGATGCAGTGGGATAATCTAAATTGCTTGTTGAATACAGCTTTGTTTGCTGCCGGACGAGTGCTGAAGATGCTGTAAAACACCAAATCTTTGGAACGAAACAAAGGCTCCTTTAAGAACAAACATTGCTTTTGTCGGACGTCCCGTCCTCTTCTGGGGATTCGCCATGCACCTGGCCGTGCAGGGCCAGAAGAATTCTTTGACTGTACATTCTGTGGGGAATATTATGACATCTGCAGTCCACTCGTTGCACACAAACAGGCAAGATAGGGCCATTCTTGCACTGGGGGCACAGGAGCAGTATGTTTGTGTGGAGAACTGTGCAGGTATCAATAGCTCGGGTTTCTTGTACCCGAGTTGTGCGTGCATGGGGGGCATCAGAGGGAAGGCATGCATGAGCCTTGTGATCTTGTGGAAATGACCGATTGTGGGGCTTCACTGTGATCAGTCAGGAATTGTTCGATATGGAAAGGCAGTAGTTACGAGAACACTGGTTTTATTGGGGCAGGGGCTTGCTCCTGTCACGCTTCGGAGCAGGCATTAGCGCCATTTTCGACAGTGAGATTTCCCCTTCCTTGGGTGTGTGCTGCTTGCATCGAAGCACTAAACTGTTACACAAGTCTTTTAGCAGCATATCTAAGGCTAAATGAAACGAGGGGCGTGCTGGCTATCAATCGCAACCTTTACTGGTGCATCGCTCATGTGACCTTTCCCAACACCTGTTCACTTCACGCTTTGCCGCCCTTCTGTTGCACAGTGGGCAACGGTCATCACATTTGCTTTAAGTTCAGTTCTCATTCAGGTGCAAAAGCCTCTTCTGGAGTGCTGTGCAAAACTGCCAGGGTGCCCTCTTCCTAGCATCTGTTGCAGAGGAACCGTGTGCCGGTGATGAACCTTCGATGCTTTCCCAACTGTCTGTTGACCACGGCATCACCTTCCACGACACTTTTTGTAGACGTAGCTAAAGCACCAAGCATGGGAAGATCTACGAGCTGTTTTATACACTGTTTACAGCGACCTGGGTGCATCCACGTTGGGCAATGTGATGTCACTTGGCATTCTGGCCTTTTTGGGCGCGTTTCTCACCACGGCCTTCATTGGGCCACAGAGTATCAGCGAGTGCCGGAGCGGCTTTATGGGTGGATTGTGCAATTATTTTGGAGTGTTGCTGTGAATCAGGACTTCTTAGACCCGTAGATATTGTGTGCCAACCTTCAGAGACTACTTAGTCCCAAAAAATGCCCCATGAAGCTTCTTAAAGCACTCTTCTGACTAGTGCCCATCGCCAAACTCTTGTTCACACATTCCGTAGCTGTTTCACTATCCCCCCCCCCCCCCCCTTCCCCCTATTTCTACATACACAGCACCCATGTACAGTGGGTGGCAACCTGTAGCCTGCGTGCCACACGAGGGGAGAGGGGAAGTATTACCTGGCCTTTGGCATGACATCAGAACCTCCTTGTCACGTCTGAAGGCTGACATGGCAATTCTAACCTCAAATGAGGTTAGATGGGAACAAAGCAAGATCGCTTTGAGTTGGCATTGTTTCCTATCTTCCCACTTGGCCAGATAACATATTTACTTCCTTTCTTTGCATCGGTCCAAAAAAAGCCCCGCCTCCCCCCAGTCCCTAATTTACCTTCCGGCCATCGCCGTGTCGTCTTCATGTAACTCGGCCCTCCACCCCTAAAAAGGTTGCTGACCCTGATGTGACATTGCTCTAGCTTGTAATGCATTACATTGCTCTAGCTTGTAATGCATTTTCAGGCTATTTTTTACTTGTCTAGATTTACGGTTGACTTTTTTGGTTCCCTTTGCAGGCTTCGCAGGTTAAACTTGCCGGCAGTTCATTAACCCTTTCAGGGTCAATTTTTTTTTTCAAATGCGACCCCTCACATCGATTTTTTTATTGCTGATTTAAATTATTCAGATTAATCTATTTCAAGAAAAAAATTTTGATCTTTTTAGGGTGACCATAAAGGGACAGAAAAATCGTTTCTGTTCTTACATACACATGGTTTATTCTTGAACAACACAAGAAAAATTCTGAAAGTTTTGTGGGCCAAAGAAGGGGTAGAAGCGCAAGAAGTGGGAAGCGCCTTAACTCTTTCCTTACCGCCAGGAAAAGACTCGTTTTTATAAGGTGCAGGAAAATTTTTTATTGTTATATAAAAAAATTTTCATGTTTATTGTAATATACCAAAATGTAGACAAATAAATGCGCTTATAAATAAATAAAAACGTGTGTGTGCAACACAATAGCAGAAAAAAAATCCCAAACAACAAACTTTTTGCAACTACCGCAAAAAAATTTTGGAAAAGTGAGTGTGGGGGGCACAAATAAGTCAGTAAAAAAATTTCAAGATATACGTTTTGTGGCACGTTTATATAGCTAACTATCCTAAAAGTTTCAACAGTACACGTAAAAAATTGTTAGCACAGCAAAAAAAAAAGTTAGCACTCGTCGCTCCATGCCCAGATCGACCCCCGGTCTTCGTCTTGGACAAAACTTCACGCGCTGTGCAGCGGGAGGCATCGAATCGCGCCCATAGGACGTAGAGACCCTGCGGATAGAGATAATAACAGTGACAACACGCTCGGTTCCCTCGCAGGCACTCAAAAACGCGATAAATCCCCCCAAAAAAAACTCACTGTCGAGCTGACGAAGACGTTCCAGGTTGATTGAGGGCTTCATCGCTGTCGGTGCTAAACTCTGATGATAGGGAATCTTCTTCAGGGCCACTGCTACCACTTTCATCAGAAAAATCGACTGTAGCAACGCTAGAATCGCGAGAAACACAACGACTCCTTTCAGACCCGGCGCCCGACGACGACACCATGGCTGCCACTATCGCTCGCTTATCTTCCCAGCAAGGTAAAAAATCACCGGGTCTCCGGAAACCAAAACCGAAACTGACACGGGTTGTGTGCTTCCTGAGCTTCATTGCAAATGGCGCCTCACGTCCATGGAGTGCGTTGGGGCGCGGGAATTTCAACTTAAATCCATCGATTAAATTGATCGAAATTGAATAGGTGCGGTAAGGAAAGAGTTAATTAAGGACGAAACCGATACCAGCCGCTGCGCGCAAGCGCGTGACTGGATGCACGAGTGATGGCCCATGCACTGCTGAAGTAAAACAAAAAAAAAGAGTAGCCATCGGCGCAAGAAAGAAATTGCGCGTATATCCGCAGTGTGGCAGCACATGCCTACTGAGAGAAAGGAATAAAAAAGGCGTGCTTTTTAAACATGCAAGCAATGACGTACATGTACGTCATTGACCCTGAAAGGGTTGAGGTTAACCCAGGAGTCTTACTGGAGTGTCACCATTGTCGGTGTCAGTAAATCGGTGGGAAGGTTTGCATGAGGGAAATGGCGTTTTTAAAAAATGTTTGTGTCATTATAAAGTTCATATAAATGGAACGAAAAAACTCTGAACATGGCCTGTGTGCCCTAGACATTAAGGTTATTAGACTTAAGGTTATTAGACGTTAAGGTTATTAGACATTAAGGTTAAGGTTATTAGACATTACTAGACATTAAGGTTATTAGACATTAAGGTTATTAGACGAGACACACTTCAGTGTCTCGTAAGCTATGACTGAACGCACACTGTTCAAAGCTGGAAGGAAAAAAAGTTGATACGTGAATTTAGCTTGCGCTAACTGCAGTGCTCCGAAACTGGAGCATGAAAGAAATTTGTGGGATCAGGGTTGGCTTAGTCAAACCTTTGTAATTTTATTGCTATGTCATAGTGCAGCAAGCACTTGAGATCCTGGCTCATTTCTTTGTTAGTAAAGACTGTGCTTTAAAGTGTTTTAGGGGCCAAATTCCACTTGGCGACGCAATTAACAGTAGCCAGTGACGCAACTAGAGTGACTACCACTGAAGTGTTCACACTGGCACACAGTACTGGCGACTGCAACAATGCTTTTCTTTTTTTTTTTATTATTTTTTTTTTTCGTTTCTTAATCCCACTGAAGATATGGTTTCAAATATGGTGGAGCTTGTGCTCTCACCCAAACACCTAATTTGGGGCTTCCCTCAATTTCTTTCTGTTGCTAGTGGTGCTACTTGAATTTGTGCAAAAATGGCTTTGAAACAAGGTTTTACAAAAACATGACAAATGTGTATGTATCGCCTACTACTCGAAGTTTATGCCAATATTTACACAGGTTTGGTCTTTGGGGTTTGTGTCCTGGTATTGCAAGGGCCTTTTGACGAACAGAATTTGATTTTTCTTTCACTCCTGACTAGTCGATTGTGGCGGGGTTCAAACACCCCCAGCAACCGAACTGGAAGCGTGCAGCAGCATGCACTTAAGTGTTTGGTTGGCACACTCTCCCAATGGATAATATCCGGGCACTTCGGCAGAAAGTGACGTCTGGAAATCGTGCGACGTCAGCCTGCTTTTTCCACTGCAAGAGAAATGGGTGCCATGGCAGCGACAAAAATTGGTCATAGCCAGTCTCTCTGGTCGCCACAACTGTATCGACTCTGGCCGACTGCCACAGTTCGAATCACTCACTCGTACTGGAAGTAGGAACAGGCCCTTGATGAATGATTACTCTCGCCGGTGACCATCCTAGGGATGGCCACTGCAGAGCACTTACAGGAACCTCTTGTGTTGCATCCTGGCTGCTTTCAATGACGCAACCTGCAGTAGCCCCTTTCTAGCTGTTTTGCTGTGGTTTTGATTTGCAGGCTGGCTTTGTTCGAGGGACGATCAATCCAAAGTGGGTGCTTTGCCGCCCCCTTTTACCTTTGCATCCCGTGCTTGCTCTTTGTAAGCGTGACGGGTGTGAGTGATGGATGCATCGGCAGTCATTCCCGTTCACTTGTCTCCTTGTCGTTCACACGGTGCCCCCGCTTGGCTCGTCGCAGAATCACATTGGCTGATTGAAACTAGGCATACGTACTGCGAATGGACACGTGCCGCAAACTTGCGGCAGTTGCGTGGAGCCGTGCAGGTTGTTGCAAAGGGACAAGGGTAAGCGGCACCTCCAGTGAGAACACTGCGTGCACCAACTAGTATACTCACCGGGAATAGCTGACTGCAGCTTAGGGGCGAACATGCAATCCATTACTGTGGGCCACATTAGTTCAGGTTTCTCGTTTCATTCTTTGAGATCTAGTTTGTTTTCCCATAGGCACTTTTCAGGCAAACTTACTGGGTTGTCCTGGGTTGCCCCGCGATAGAACTTTTGATGTCCTACTAAAGTAGGATTAACGTTTTTCACAAACTTCTAAAAGGACTGGGCCACCTTATAGCGAGGCCCTATGAGGACACAGTTTCAAGACAACCAGGTCACATTTCGCGCATGCGATGGCATTCCTTCGCATCTGCAAGGCTGTGGTCACGTGTCTCCATTCACTCTGCTCCATTGGCACTGCAATGAGTGGTTTGGCGCAATTCATCAAGGCCTATCTCTAAGCTGATTGGATCATATGTCTCGCCAACGATCATTTCGAGTTAGTCAGAGTTAGTCAACAAAGCTTCGCATTCCCTACGACATTGAATGTTTCTAAATATTTCTGATGATTGCATTTTGTGTTTGCAAAGTAAAGGGTTAGTGCTCAGTATGGGGGGTCATGTGTTTCATACTGAACTTTTGAATCATAGCCTTGGTTGTCGGGTTTTAGACAAGGTGCACTCATTTAGTTGGTGTTGTTTGGAAGTTCTTGTCCTTACTCAGATAGTGTGTTTGTTAAGCACGTGGCTTTATTTGGAATATGAATATTTGCTAAATTAGCGCGAGCCAGTTGTGTTGGTAAGAGCAGTAATTTCTGATGCAAAAACATCTACCAAAGAACCACACTGCTCGGAGTTGTGACTTGGGGGTGGGGCGTCGTGTAATGCACTGAGAAAACGTGCCACATAATCCAAGGTCTGGACGACGTTAAAGGCTGCTCGTACCATGATAGGCCTGCAGAGTGAGCACACGAGGACAATGTTTGTGTTAACGAGGTCGTTTTTAGCACTGGTGTACCTAAGATCATGGTTTAGCACGCCATGTTGGGAAATGCTTTTGCGAGATGGGTTCCCAAGGTTGCTCTTGCTTGATCTGAGCGCGTGCTGCTCTGTGCCCAAGAGATTACTTGCAGGTTCCTCTGGGCAAGTCCCCCACGTTCGATGTGCAGTATTTAACGTAGAAGTGCTCTTCCTTACGCATACAGGAAGGCCTGGTCTTTTCCTTCAGGGGACAGGGTGGCAGCCCTTGGTTCTTGCAGTGTGGAGGGAGGGCATGGTGCAAACTTGATATCTCGTGCTAGGACATTGCAATTATTGGGAAGTACTTCAAGTCTTCATTGGTGCTCGTAGAAACAGGGTTTCGGGCTCTGGAGGGCGAGCACTGCAAATGGCAGCCGTGACTAGTTGCCATTGACACGTGCGGATATTGTAAACCACAGGGTGCATTATGCGTGAAGACTGCGTGTGGCCAATTTTGGCCGAATTGCGGATGTGACAGCATCTATGCATAAAACGATCTGACGGCGTGGACTTCTTGCCTTTGGATGCTAATGCTCGCTTTTGAATTAAGAAGTTGTGCATCATGTGTTCTTTTTTCCTAGTTGCGAAAGATTTGCAAACTTTAATGGTTTGCCATTTTGTAGATGGGCGTAGCATGCAAGCGTGGCCTCGGTTCAGGTCCGGCATTGCAGCAGGCGGCTGTTCGATGTTCGGCTGCGACCAGCAGCAGCATCGAATCCGCTTTCGAGTAGGCAGTCCGTGTCTCCGGCTTTTTAGAGAATTCTCCCGCGCCCAGTGACGTGTGTGGCGGCCCCCTCCCTCGCTCGGCCCGGCTCTTTTCGGGAGCTCGGCCTGGGCTCGGGTTGATCGATTTTCGAAAACGGCGGCGCGGAAGGGGGCCCCCTTCCTCGCCAATGACGTCACCCGGAGCGGCGCCCTTTCTGCTGTTCGCCGCCGGTCCCGGGAGTGACGTGCCGGCGGCGTTTGTGTGCTCTTTGATCCTTTGTGCTGCCGTGGAGTGCTTTACTTTTCGTCGCTTGCGGCCGCGTGCGTGCGCCGGGGTGTCGGGCCGTAGGTCGGGCGTGAGTTGTTTTTTTCGACGCGGCGCCGCCTAGCCCCGCGTTAATAGCGTCGCGGGCCGGAAGCGGAGATGAGTGGCCGCCGCTATTGCTTGCTGCTGCTGTGCCGTCCGTAGTCCGGACGGACCATGGTTCCGCCGCAGGAGTGCGGTCGCGCCCCATTCCATTCGCACGTGCATTTCCCGCGGGGCGCTTTCGGTAGCGCCTCCCCCTCGCGGGCCTCGTCGTCACCGTTTAATGAACCGTGCGCGAAAGTCGCCGAGGTGTTCACTGTGGCACCTTGGAGAAAATTAGCCGATGCGTTACCTCATTAAGGGGAAGAGGGAAAAAAAGTGGGGCGGCAGACGTTGAGCAACGTCTGCTGTGCTTGGCGACGGCGCGCTGCAGATGCCGTGGCTGTTCTCAGCGGCGCGGGAAGCTAAGCGGAGAGGTGAATGCGCTCCGCGTAACCGCATCGAGATCTCTGTCGGGTGCAGCTGCGGCATTTGGGGCGGTGAGCTGGCTTTGCGCCGCGCAAAGCACTTCTTCCCCTGGCTTCGCGTCTGCCGCAGCGGGTGGCTGCTGTGGCGTCGGTGCTCTGCGCGAAACGGCGTGCAACCGATCACACGCGCGCGCAAGCGAGTGCAACTTTCGCGTCTGCGGCGTCGGGCAAGCGAGGCGGTTGAGCTCAGTAGCGTTGGGATTTCAGTCTTCACACTGCCGTGTTTGTGCGTTTATAAACAGCCGCGTTTATATGGTTGCGACGGAAGCGCAGCGACGTCGTGTAAACGACACGACGCGGTCCCTTGCCGCTGCGCTAGCTTGCTGCGATGCGCTTCTGTCGCAGCCGTATCCCTGAGCCATGTATGTAATCGCGGCTAGTACTATTCTCTACACCACCCCCCTTTTGATATTTGTTGTTGTGTGGTGAAACACAGTCCATTGCGTGGGAGTGTTTTGCACCGGCTTTGTTTACTGGACGCCGGCCTCGTGGACGTCATCAAACCGGGTTCAGCTTTTGGACGATGGAGATCACGCCGGGGTGCAACTTCTGGAAAGGGACGCGTCGATCCGGTTGTCGACGTGCCCCTTGAAGCGCGCAAAACGAATAGTGCAGTGGAGGGCTTTCTCAAGCCCGAAAAGGCGAAGGCGCGCACGGCACGCGCTGTTTATTCCGATAGGCATCAAAGGGGGCTTTGATCGAGCGGCGGCCCGTGGCAACGTCGTCGTCGTCCGGCCGGCCCGTCGAGCACGTTCCATTCACTGGGCCGCGCGTCGAGGAGAAGGCCCTTTCGCCCACCGGGTCCTCCGATCGGCGGACGTGCCGACGTGCACGCGGGCCCAAGCACCTGCTCGCGACTCGTCGAGCTGGCCGAGGGCTCTCTTTTCTTCGGCGGCACTCCACTCCGGCGTCTCTCCCGAATCCGGGCTCCCCCTCACGGCCCCGCGAGCCGGCGCCTCCTCTCGCCCGCGGGCCCCGGATTTCGGGCTTGACGTCACCTTGACGTCATTCGCCCAGCGCGGGCCTTGAAGGTCACGGGTGTCAGCCCTCCTCGCCCGGCGTTCGGCTGGGGGTGGATGTGGTTCGCCTTCCACCCCCCTTCCCCCCTCAGCTTATGCCGCGGGCAAACTGGGAAGAAGCCTTGGCTCGGCCACCAACCCCGTGCAACTTGGCCTTCCGGGTCGGGTTGTGCGGATGCCCTGGGCTTGTTGCTCGAAAATCGCGTGCTTGTCCAGAGATGGGGGGGGGGGGTTGCAAAAGTTTTTTTCCTTTGTTAAAATTGCAGACTGCACAGAAGTAGGCATTTTGCATTTTATAACTCTGCTAAACCTGTATTCCATCTTTATTTAGCTGGGGACAGGTGATAAAAATTGCCAAATATCTTTGTTCGTCCCTCGTCTTTTTTTCCATTTTTCTCGCTTCCTGTTCAAAGGTAGAAACGAAACTGGGCACTTGCATACCAGAGCAAATAAAATTAATACTGACTTTTCAAGAGGTGGGGGGGCACTGAAGGCACAGCCTGAAGGGGGTTGTTTCCCTGTTGAAGTTCACCACAGTGATGTTCCGTACTGGGAAGGAAAATTCCCATTTCTAGGTTCAGAAATTCCCTATTTTTAGTGTTTTCCCCCACAGGTTTCTCAGAAAATCCAACCAAATTTTCCTGCATCATTATTGTGCAGCTAATAGATCTTTACGCGGGTTCGTATTCGGTTTCGGGCGTTAGCCAGCGCCACCTATGCCTACTTTATGTAGCTTTCTGGACACACGCCGTTCAGGTAATCAAGAGTTTCAGCCGGAACTAAATTCCACTACATCTGCCGCTCAGCAGCATCTGACTATGCATTTCGCGTTTTGTAACAAACAGCATGCTTACTTCGCATGCTAAAGCTCCAAGTTAAAACTGACCACATGAAAAAGAACAAGATATTGTTGGGTAATTGAAGTAATTTCTCAGCAGTGAGGCTGCTGGCGTCATCTCTTGTTGGCAGCACCGCACTAATGTGCACCCGAAATATATATATATTTTTTGTATATATTCGCAAGAATTACAAAACTCAGTCACCTCCGCCTCACACCGTACTAGCTCTTTTTCATAGAGTATTCTTTCGTCTGTCTCTAGTGCACTGTATCTACGCTCCCTCCTGTTTTATAAACTGGAATGGATGCGGTCTGGGATTCTTGTGGCTTGCTGTAACACTACTGCTGATATTTGAACATTAATCCCACGAATCCTGTTTTATAAACTGGAATGGACACGGTCTGAGATTCTTGTGGCTTGCGGTAACGCTACTGCTGATATTTGAACATTAATCCCACGAAGTGTTAAGATAACTTTTAAGTGCGAATGCACTTTATAAGCGACCCCAAACCATCCACCGCCGGCGGCGGCGGCGTCTGCAGTCCTCCTCTCTATATATAAAAAAAAACAGCATCCGGCGCCAGGTTTCGATCCGAGGACTTTGCGGCCGCAGCGCGACGCTTTACCGACTAAGCCACGGACGCGACGCTGATATCAGTGTTAGTAACGCGCTTTATATCTTTAACGCATTCAACTACGTCGTCAGCGGCGTGCGTTGGCGACTCAGCGGCGTTATAGCGGCTTGATAACTGCGTGGTGTACACGTGATACTACAAACCCGATGGAAGAGATGGAAGAGAAGGCGGCGAGGCGGTGGGCTGCGGGGGCCGAGCGCAAGCGCCGCAAGCGGGCCGACAACCGTGCATTCGCACTTTCACATTCTCCCCCTCGGGTAAATGTGGGGGAATTTTTTTAAAAGAAAACAAAGTAATAAATGTTGCGAGTTCTGGTTTACTGACATTATTTTTCCTGTTTACGCCATGACTCCTAAAATTCCCTGAATCCATTGAAAAATTCCCTTTTTCCTTTTGGCGAAAATTCCCCGCATGGAACATCACTGATTCACCACTGTCTGCAGAAGGATGCAACATGGATTATTCAGTGGCTCCCTTTTGTATTTGTGCTTGGTGCTCCCAAAGTATTTTGTTTCGGAAGGCCTTTGGGGGTGGCCTGTTGGTTTATGAAGTGATTGCAGTTGATAAAGTGATGCACGCGCACATATGTACTTGATTGCTTCCGAAAACAAATCGGCCAGGCACCGAAGAATGCACTAAGGGTTGTATTTGTCTCATTCAGGGCTTTATTTTTGCCTGTTTTCATTAGTAGTGCTCTATATTCACTTACATGGAGGTTTGCTGCATAGAACCAATGTTTCATAAAGCATGTGTTTCGGGTGCACTGCCAAAAATGACACCCTTGGTTGCACATTTGCAATAGGTAGGTTGTTCCAGGGGAGCTTTTGGCGCCTGGCATTGACTTTCCGACCAAGCTATGTGGGGACCTTTTTTGACCATTGCGCACAAGTCGCATGTTTCCTTGCAGAGTTGAGTGTTCTGGCCCTTGTTGTTAGTAAGTGGATGAGTTGCTCACGGGCTGCGGCATGTTGTTGTCTTGCAGGATGCACGGAAAGCGGCATGTGATACCACCCTGGTGCAAGCGACGGCCAACATGGAACCCGTGGGGCGTATCCAAATGCGGACGCGGCGCACGCTACGGGGACATTTGGCCAAGATTTACGCAATGCACTGGGGCTCAGATTCCCGGTGAGCCCACCTGCTGGTGCTGCTGCGGTTCCACCAGTGTGGTGGGAACTGTGGGTTCTCGCTCGTTTGGTGCGGCTTGCGGCCCCTTGTTTAGGGAAAGCTAGTGGGGGAGGGAGCCTAGTCGTGTGGGTACTCAGCAGGTGTAGGGGAAAATGCCTCGGCGCATCGTTGTTACGTCAAGTGAGATGCTTTTTGCATTTTTCTTCATGGTGTAATCAGATTTTTCATAAGCAGGGAAAGCAGCGTGTGTGTGTGTCATGTCCTCGCCTCTCACGTAGCAGTTTCTGTAATAGGCTGTGAGGGCACATAGCTTTTTCTGGGCTGTTTTGTGGAGTGTGTGACTAGTTAGTTGTGTAGCAGTTATGAAATAGCTAAAGGTTGAGCTTACTTGTTTGAGGATCCTCCTTTTATCAGATGTAGACCAGAAAGTGGGATAGTTGAAGGCAAACGACACAGGGGCTGTCTATCATATGGAAGTTTATTTCAAAATACACCACCACATAATACACATCAAAATACACCACAACCACAAAGCACACTGAGTTAACGGGTTTCAACAAACAGGAGTTAAATGGTGTTAGCCGGCGGAATTGTATCTATCTTATTACTCTTTTAATGCACGGGGCTTTCAAGGGACATTAAGTCCTGAAACCGAAATAGTGTCATTCTGTACAAGGGATAGTGACACTTTTGTTACACATGTCTGCCCTGGTCAATTCGGTGTGCTTTAACTGTTTCATTACATGTACTGTGTCTGTTCTCTACGTCGTCATGTGACCTTGCCACGGCATGTAGCTAGTCTGCAGTGCAAGTACATTGACAAACCTTTTGACAAATTGCGGTGCTCTTGCAGGCATTGATTCGAACATTGGCCACTTTGACTGATACAATTAAACGTGCACCCTGTACAGGAATCCACTAACCTCATAGCCCCGCTCCCACACCCTTTCTGAAACTCTTTGCACAATTTGTTCCACTTGTGCCTCATAGTCATAGCCATCGTGATTGTGAAGTTTTTGAGAGATCAAGTAAAAAATATGGCAGTGGGAGTGACTGCATCTTTCTTTCCCTGCAACTTGGCAGTGGATGGCTGAGCTTGCGTTTCAGCCGCTTGACGGTTCTCTTGGCCAAAGAAGCCAGGACAGCTTGCAGGGCGGCTCTCTCTCTCTCTGTGTGTGTGTGACTTGCGAGCGTGGTGCTGACGCCCGTCTCTCTGTCCCCTGCAGCTACCTGGTGTCGGCATCTCAGGACGGCAAGCTGATAGTGTGGGACGCATACACCACCAACAAGGTGCATGCGATCCCGCTGAGGTCAAGCTGGGTGATGACGTGCGCGTACGCGCCCTCGGGCAGCTACGTGGCGTGCGGGGGCCTGGACAACATCTGCTCCATCTACAGCCTGAAGACTCGCGAGGGCAACGTGCGCGTCAGCCGCGAGCTGCCGGGCCACACGGGCTACCTCTCCTGCTGCCGCTTCGTCGACGACTCCCAGATCGTCACCAGCTCGGGGGACATGACCTGGTGGGTGGGGCCTCCGCGTCTCCTCTCTTTCCATGGGGGGCACCAGGTGGAGCGAAGAACTGGTGTAGATAGGGGGCACGGGGTGAGGAGGCTGGCATTTAAGGAAGCGTGGTCGACAGGATGCTCGCTAGCCAGCAACTAGGCAAACGGTTTGTGCGTTACGAATGTGCTTGCCCACACGTGGAGGAATTGAACAGGCTCCACCTAGAGAGTGTTGTGCTTAGTATGCAAGTTTGATTGCTTGCTGGGTAGGTTGTGCTGCGAAGCAAAGTGTCTGGTGTTCAGGCGTCCGGCACTCCTCAGAGACTGCCTTCTTTGTCCATGAATGCACGCCACATGGGACGCGCCTTTTGAAACCAATGCTGCCTGCTCAAACTATTTTTGCATGTCTCATTGCCCTGAGATGTTACAAAGGTTGCAGTTGGGATTCTTGTTGCGGAGGCGAAAAACAGAATGCCTGTTGCACACCTTGGCACTTTGTAATGAAGATACCCAGGCAGTCGGTCTCATCGCCTACAATCCTGATACGGAATTTTTATTGTCGTGTCGTCTGGATTCCCCCTTCCCCCCCCCCCCCCCCCCTTCATTTGCTTGTATTTTTACATGCTTCAACCTCCGGGGCTCACAGGACTTTCCCTTTGCGTACCACGCAGTGCACTGTGGGACATTGAGACCGGCCAGCAGTGTACATCATTCACAGGACACACCGGGGATGTCATGTCCCTCTCCCTGTCTCCTGACATGCGGACATTCGTGTCCGGTGCCTGCGACGCCTCTGCCAAGGTGAGCGGCACTCCCTTCTCCTCTGGTGGCGCTCACGAGGCAAGCGGAGAAGTGCACGGTCATAACTTTCTGGGCTCCACAAACGAACAGTTATCAGAAACTAGCTTTTCTTCGGGAAATTGGCAAGTTTATCTTGCAGACAGATTCTACCCTAAATTGTGCAGAGTGTTAGCCCGAAAGTTGTAAGAGAAATTGGAGCGCGAAGTATAAAAGAAAGACAAGGCTAAAACTTGTGGTTAAAGTTTCTGGCTGAAACTTTTGTTCTCAGCTTTTTCTTTTACGTTGTGAGCAATAGACTGGCACTATGGCGAGAATATCGCTAAAAACAAGGCTAAAAACTTGTGGTTAAAGTTTCTGGCTGAAACGTTTGTTCTCAGCTTTTTCTTGTACGTTGTGAGCAATAGACTGGCACTACGGCGAGAATATCGCCACCTGTTCCTAGACAGAGCGACAGAACAGAAAACAGCGGAGCGCCTGCCGGGAGGAGTGAAGCCTGTCAAGCTAGTGGTGGCATTGGCTGCAGCGGTGCTCCGTTTGCACCGCTGGTTCCGGGCCACTGTGGCATTGCTGGAAATGAAGCCGCTGACCAAAGTGCTGCAGCTGCTGCCCTTCGTGAAAGCATAGATATTAAGCTGGTTCCATATGAAGACCTCAAACCTTATGTGAGAAGGAAGCTGCGAGAGCACTGGCAACAACAGTGGGATAAAGAAATAAGCAACAAATTACATGTCATTAAACCTAAAATTGAAAAACCTCCCTCTGAGAAACATGCTAGATCAATAGAAGTGGCCTTATGCAGACTTAGAATTGGCCACACACACATCACACACTCATACCTTTTAACAGACGCAAACAAGCCACAGTGCCATCGATGTGGGGGTCAGCTTTCTGTCCTTCATATGCTTATTGAGTGTGACATGTGCATCATTGAAAGGAAACGTCATTTTAATGAAGCTTACACATATAACATTCCCTTGCACCCTTCACTATTTTTATCAGACCATCCAATGTTCCCATACAAAAAAGTTTTTAGTTACCTAGCAGATGTAGACTTTTTAAAATACATATCATATAGACCATAACCTCACCTGTGTTCATTATGTGTTTTAAAACAGTGGTGGAACCTGAGACTTTACACCTTAGGTGCTTGCACTCACTGTTTTAATATGAACCTATACACCATTTATCTTAGTATACTCACTATGCTTTAATTATGGCCCTATACACCAACCCCCTGAGCAAAGTTTTTTAAACTAGTGCCTCCTCTACAAATCTTTATCATCTCTTTCATCATTGTCATGGCGCTCTTTGCCTTTGTTGGCCTTGCGCCATTAAACCCAAAATCATCATCATCATCATCCGTTTGCACCGCTGCCAACTTAATTTTTAGGGATGCATCAGGTCAGAGTGCGCTCAACTCCTTCATCTGTAGCAAGGTGTCTTGATGCATCTTGTTGCTACCTGCGTGTGCCGTCAAAAGGGGGTGTGCAGTAAGTGCAGGACCGGAAAGGCAGGAAAAGAGAACGGCGTGGAATGAAGGAAACGAAGTGCCGATAAGGGGGGACAATGAAAGGAGCAGCAGGCAAGCAATGCCGCTTGTGAAGCAGGCAAACGGGACCACAGAGACGGCTAGAATGCAAAAAAGCGCAATTGGTGCGTTGTGTGCTGAACACACGATAAATGCATGTTGTTGGTGCGACAGTGAGAGTGCATTGAGGACGCGCTGGAGAGTGATGGAGTAGGCGCTCCTGTTTATCATACAGGGGTGAGACAGCTGAGCATGTTGCACAGTTATGGTACAAATCTGTTTTCCTGTGCCAAGCTGTTCCAAAAGCATTAAAATTGTGCTACGCTGCTCCAAAATAGCCTTGGTAAGCAAGGATTCTGACGCTCACGTCAGTTTCAATGGGATAAACGGGACTTGACCGCATGAAGCTGCTGCAGTGGCTCAGTGGCTAAGGCGTTGTGTTGCTGAGCGTGAGGACATGGGTTCGATTCCCGGCGGCGGCCGCTTTTCTGATGTGGGCAAAAAGCAAAACGCCCGTGAGTATGAGGTTTTGGCGCGCCCAGGTGGTCAAAATTAATCCGGAGTTCTCCACCACGGTGCCCCTCATCGCTTGCATTGCGTCGGCGCTTTAAACCCTACAATCAATCAATCAAAACTTGACAGCATGGGTTTCCAAGCAGCCCCAAGATGATGCCGTTTTTGATTGATTGATTGATCAGTCAATCAATCAAAAGGATGTGGGAATCGGATAGCCAAAATGTCCCAAGTTTTTCCAGAAGTCACATTTTCGAATTGCATGTTATATATTATGTACATTTCCAAGGTTTCCTCATAGAAAACAATTGCAAAGACTGTTTCCACGAGTTGGCGGAAACACGACAATATTTGGTGCTCGGTATCTCCGGAACGACACTAGCGGGCGCCACCATCTTGGTATGGTTAAATTGGCCGTGTCCTAGTCTCCCGCATTCCGGTTGCCTTTTCCATTGTCTCCCACAAGCAAACAAACGGCCGCAAGACAGATGGTGAGACAAAAAAAAGGATAGCTTCTGTTAGGGAGTGATTGGCTCCCTTCTCGCGTTTGTGGAAACAGCCCTCCCGATCTCTGGGCGAAACGGCTGCTGCGTAGTTCAGGTGCTTATACTCGGGGACAACTTTCTGTGGCATCAAGGCTACAGAGCCGAACACGTTATTTCACAATCAAGTACTTCAACAAAAATAATTGGCTGGCGGTAACCTAAGCAAGTAAAAAATATACAGTTCTTATTCTTTAGCCTTGAAATGGTAATGCCACAATATATGAAACAGAGAGCATTATTTTTTAGATTTTCAGATTTCTGTGGTTGCGGCCGTCGCCACTGGCATCGCGTACGTTCTCTCCCGGAAAAAATATGCCGTCCTCCTCGACGGCCTTCGGCAGCTTGCCATTTCATTCCCCGCATAGGATTTTGAGGAAGCTCGAGAAGCAAACGCTGTCAGAACAAACTAAGCAAGTGGTTTGCAAAGTGTACGCTTTCCACAATTCGTTCAGTTAGCCAGTTTTCTGGCGTAAGTGTGCGTAAGCGTTAGTGCACGCTTCTCTTTCGGCATACTGCGCCCGTGCTGTGTAAGCACGCTACACATATCGGTGGTGCTGCCCAGTTTTCAGCTCCAGAAGAGTTTACAGATCAGTGCATGCCTTCAAAACTGTAGCGCTGACAAAATTCACTTCACTTCTGAACGGTACAGAGTTGGACGGTATACTCCACGGTCAGTCTGAGTCCTCCAGTCCAAGCATTGGCTTGTGTTTACAAACAAATGAAGCATGGGGGAGGAGACGCAATATGCCTGCATGCCCGGTGATCGTGGTTCAGCACGCAACCAAGGAGCTGATGCGAAGAAATCAACGGTAGCAAATGCGTATCTGTCACCCTGAAACTGAAACCGAAACCAGTTTATCGGGAACTACTTTGGCGCTCTAACACAGGGCTGCTAGCTCTCCTTCCTCCCCCTCCTCCTATAGCTTGCTTTCTCTTCATTGCCAGAGGAAGTTGTCCCTGAGTATAGTGCGCTTCGCCGATCTTGCCCCTTTTTTAGGTTACACGGCCGGCTGGGTTTATCATTAGCCTATTTATCTCTTGCGATACTGAACAGTGACGTTGTTGCGGCTATAATGCTTGAAAACATGTGCCAGGTTACAGGAAGTTGCACGGTTCGAAAGACTGAGTTCATCGAAAACGACTTCAGCGTCATTTGTCCTTGAGTGTGAAACACTGTGTGTGTGTGTGTGTGTGTGTGTGTGTGTGTGTGTGTGTGTGTGTGTGTGTGTGTGAGAGAGAGAGAGAGAGAGAGATCGAGGTTGTTGAAGCGAAATCTTGAACTCATTGCGCTGTTATAATAGCATAGCAGTTCCTGTTACTATTGCACACGAGTAATAATTGGCGTTGCTGAACTGAAGTTTATTGCCAAAGGCGAGGTAGCTAAGAATAGCAATGTTACTCAAATTACGGTCATGGTGAACATGCACCTTGGAGATAGAAATGGGAGGGGCTGGTGGTGGGCAACCATCATCACCTTATTTTGTGCAACTTTTGCCGTGGCTCTACACTCGGTCGTACAAGGCAGTCTGGGATTACGAAATAATATTTTCAGCACTTAAATAATTTAAAATGCACCTTAGGGTTGCAGCGTTCCGCAATTTTTTAACCACTGTCTTCTTTGTCAATGCGCAGAGCCCCACTTCAACATTGAGATACTACATTAAAAAGTACTCTTTTCTCCCAAGGCTGTTTCAATGTTTGTACTCCAAACTGACTAAAAAATGTACTTTTCCTCCTGAGTTGCTACAAATTTGACAATTTAGACTCCTAAGATGACGTTTTAAATGTCGTTAGCTGCTCCAAAATAAGGTTCTGCTCCAAGATTGAGATTTTGCTGCTCCAGAATTTGTTTCAGCTGTCTCACCTTTGATCATACTTAGTGCTCCAGACCAAAAGTTTTGTTTTGGACTAGCCTTATTTTTGTAGGGAACCATAAGTAACGGAACCACCATCTATCTCTCTTCAGTCTCTTCAAATTTAGGCATTGGCTTTTTGCACTAAGAACACTGTGCTAGCTGACCAGGCATGTCTCGATTATGAGGCATTGATAAACCTTTTCCTTTGTGCGCTTAGTGAGCTTCTAATCATCCACAAAGTTGCTAAGGCACGTGAAGTCGCCTCCGATTGCCGTTTGCTCATCTTGGGGTCTACAACATGGTCTTGGGGGCCGGCGAATGCCACCTTAAAGTCTTGGTGATTGACATTTTACTTGCTACCGTCTGTACTTTTGTCCTGTCTAGGTTGGTGCAGTCAGCAACCGCCTATTGTTCATCCATGCTTTTCGATTCGTTTCCACTAACCACCTCTGAGGAGCACTGGGAGGCCGTGCCGTGCGTTCTGGGCCATCAGGTCCGGTTAATCGATAGGGCTGTGGAGGTTGCTGGCGAGAGGAATATGCCACTGGCTACAAGGGTGACCTGAATGGCATTGACCAGGTTAAAACTCTCTGTCGGTCTTTTTGCCGCGGGTAGGAGTTGACTTCTTCGGCCTCCACTTTTCAATGTAGCAGGCGATGACCAGCGAGCAGTGACCACGTGTAATTCCATGCTTTTGTCCCAGTGGATCTGGACTTGGCTCCACATGCTTTTGCGCACAAGCCAGCCTTTTCAAAGGCTTTCGTTCAGTTTTGTTGGTGGCCTTCTGAGTCATCTCACCAGTATCATGTTTCACGTTCACGCCAGCTTGCTCAAACCTGTCTCACCAAGCCACTGTTTTTGATCACTTGATGTAGCCCCCTCATTAATGGTGCTGTGGATTGTACACAAATTCATTGCTAGTGCTTATCTGCATAAGCAGGCATGCATTTGCTGCAGTGCTCACCACATTTGCTCTGCTCAACAATTAACCTGCCGACACTGCTTTACTGTTGTGTTTCTTCTCCTTGAATGCACGTGCACCTTCCAACACTTGGAATCTTTGTATTCTTTCCCTTGCAGTTATGGGATGTTCGTGATGGCATGTGCAAGCAAACGTTTCCAGGCCACGAGTCTGACATCAATGCAGTGACGGTAAGTTTGGCAGTACGCTTCTAAAGGCAGCACGTATTACAGGTCTAATATACTTTGGTGGCCACGTGCGGTGGCAGTAGTGGTGGTGACTGATCGACCCGTGCCCTGGTGTTGTGCGCAGTTCTTCCCGAACGGGTACGCTTTTGCAACGGGGTCGGACGATGCGACGTGCCGCCTGTTTGACATCCGGGCAGACCAGGAGTTGGCCATGTACTCGCACGACAACATCATCTGCGGCATCACCTCGGTGGCCTTCTCCAAATCGGGACGCCTGCTCTTGGCCGGCTACGACGACTTCAACTGCAACGTCTGGGACTCCATGAAGGCCGAGCGTGCAGGTGAGCAGTCTCAGCAGGGCCCAGGTCTGTCTCTGCCTTGCTGTTGTCAGCCGTGCCTTTCGGCATCACCAACTCCTGTGTGCCCTGGGGCAAAAAACTTTCCATCTCTTCCTGAAGAAGGTTGAGGGAAGCGCAAAAGCTAAAAGTGCATCTAACGTTCGTTGAAAGTGCGCCCACTCAATTGTCAAACCTTCAAAGACCCAAATTGCGAATAAAGAATGAACCCATGCGGGTTCATTCTTTATGTATAAGAACTATATATTGTTGTATTTCTTAGGTTACACGCAGCAAGTTATTTATGTTGAAGGACTTCAAGCTGCACAGCGTTACAGCATGGTTCGGCTCTGTAGCCTTGACTGCATTGCCTCAGAAAGTTGTCCCCGAGTATAGATGTCCCTTCCAGCAGGGTTATGCCACACAAAATAATCTGGAAGGCAGTTCGCGAATTGTCATAGGAAAGGATGCCTGAGGCCTTGCCTTAGCGGCAACTCTGCATAAGGAAACTGTCGAGAGCAATGCAGGCCTATGGTGAACTTTGTTCTGCTGCTGGTTCAAATCCCAAGGCTCCTGTCGTCCACAAGCTTGTGCCTCCAGTGACGCAAATATGGCACCACCATAAGCAGCCAATGGGGTAAACCCTGTGGATCGTTGTTTTGTACCGTTTCTTCAGCCATGATCCGCAGCCCTGAGGATGTTGGAGAAGAATTTGGCAACATTCCAAGGCAAGGAGATAGCCAGCGACGGAAGCGGTGCTGGTGGTGTTATCCGCAAACTCAACACTAGTCTGACCTGTGCGCGGCGGCCATGTCTGCGACACGCAGGAAGTGCGAAGTTGCTGTTGTTGAGGTGGTGATTGAGGGCCTTGCATCGCTTCTAAAACTCCACTCTCCTGGGTGGGTGCGCTGCTGCCGCCAGCCACAAAGGCTCCAACCCGTAACTCTGCTGGGGAACTCCACGCTGCAGTTCTGCAATCAACGTGGAAGCGGTACTTGGTGTATGCACTGTTGGCATAGGGCGTGATTACATGCCAAAGTTTGTGGGGCCCTTGATTTATCCGAACTACCTTACCACAAGACTGTCCACATCGTCTGCGAGGAAGTGTGTGCTGCTGCCCCTAAAGCTGTCCCTGGCGTGCCCTAAATCACAAAATTTTAAAGGAAAAAGTGTTGCTGGCATAGTATATTGGCTGTGCAGAGGGAACATGCATGAAGTGTGTGTTAGTCAAGGCTGCCGGCCAGTTCATCTGTTACAGGCAAGAACAAAAACAGTTCTGCTGGATTATCATTACCAAGCTTCAGTGGCATTTCTTTTTGTGACATCGTGCTCGACGTTGAAAAGTGAATGCAAACTTCATGTGCTGGGATCTGATTGCGACTGAAAGACAACTCTCGGGTGCAGGCAGTGAAGTCCACGTGATAAAGGTTCATCTTTACGGCGCAAAAAAAGGACGAACACAGAGGGAAGGAAAACACAGGGCAAGTGTAAAGATCCACAGGATACCCGCCACGGTGGCTCAGTGGCAAAGGCGTTGCGCTGCTGAGCACGAGGTCACGGGTTCGATTCCCGGCCGCAGCAGCCGCTTTTCTGGTGTAGGCGAAAAGCAACAACGCCTGTGTGTACGAGATTTCGGCGCACGTTAAAGATTCCCAGGTGGTCAAAATTAATCCGGAGCCCTGCACTATGGTGCGTTAAACCCTACAATCAATCAATAAAGATCCACGGGATAAGCTGAGCAAATGAAAAAAATGTTGGATGGATGCTGGAACACTGTTGACCCGTTTGGCAGCAGAATAAGAAGTGGAACACCGTGATGATCTCAAGGCAGCAGAGGAAGGGAAGTGGAAAGGAAAGAATGATTTGTCGCAACATATAAGGAGAGAAGCGCAAGAGTAACTGGTAGCAGAGATCAGTGGTGAAAGGCGAGGCCGGACAGAGCAAGTCAGCAGATAAAAAATGAGTTGCAGAAGGAGAAGCATTGAGCGAGGGAGTGAGGGAAGCAGCGTGGAAGCAGGTAAGAAAGAAACAGCGGGACGATTATCTCTCAACAACCTCTCTATCAAAGCGGTATTCACGTGAGGGAGCCTTTGATGTCTTCACAAGTGTACCTGTGCTCAGCCAGCTCCTTCGGTCACACAGAGGATGCGATTGTTGGAGGGATGTTACTGCTTGCAGACCATATTGGTCGCCAATCTCTGTGACAGAGCAACGCTGCTTAGCGGCTGTTGCTGCTGAATAAAGCCTCTCTGTAGTGCTTCAAAGCGGTATTCACGTGAGGGAGCCTTTGATGTCTTCACAAGTGTACCTGTGCTCAGCCAGCTCCTTCGGTCACACAGAGGATGCGATTGTTGGAGGGATGTTACTGCTTGCAGACCATATTGGTCGCCAATCTCTGTGACAGAGCAACGCTGCTTAGCGGCTGTTGCTGCTGAATAAAGCCCCTCTGTAGTGCTCTCATCCGCCGCCCAAAAAGTGGCCATGGACGTGATGCAGGCGATGCTAGCTAGGGCTTGGCCACCTAGAGATGTTTTAGGCTTACCACTGTGGAGAGTGTTTGACTGCAGCTTTCATTTGGAACACACAACGATTCATAGCGCAGCTTTCAGCCACATTATCTGCTTCTCTGGTACCTGCAAGCTTTGTTGCAGCCTAGAAATACTTTGGAACTTTAGTCGCTGTTAGTTGCCAGATGAGCCTGCCAAGGATCAGATTGTTGGCACCTCAGGAACAAGAACTTCAACCTGCCACTGGGGCAGCGAGCTGGAGAAGAACCGTGACACGCACCCCCAGGAGACACACGGTGGACTGCTCTGCTGTGTGAATACCCCTTGAGAGGGCCACTGTTCCGTATCAGCCGTCGTATGAAGTGGACGATTTGTTCTCTTGCGCTATTAATGGGTAGTTCAAAAATTGCTTCATTACGAAGTTTGCCGGTACTGCGGTGATCAATTGCAAGAAGCAAGTCGCCACATAGCATGGTTTCCTACTTTTAAAAACAAATTGCTCGGGAAGCATCTGTTTGGGAAAAAGATGTCTACTAAACTTTTTTTAAGGGGAAATTACAGTTTAGTGTACATTACAGTGTACAGAATTTTTCTTTTAAGGCAAAGAATGTATTTTTCTGAAGGAATGGGAAAACGCTTTCAGTGAGCAATGCTGCATTCGGCACTACAACAAAGTTCCCAGGAAGCACTTGAGGGCAAGGAACGTGGAGGAAAGAAGGCTTAGGTGAGGCCCTGACGGCCACCAGTGCATTGAGAAAAGTGTGAAAGAAGTCGTGTGGTTTTTATCGCTCTCATCGGCAACCGCGTCTTAGCAACGGTGCCGAAGGCCGGCCCATCCAGACTTTATGTCACTGCGTGGCCCAGCTGCACAAGTCTCCACTGTTGTCCGGCCGGCAGGCAGAGACAACGCAGACGACAGCAGAGCAATCAGAGGCAGAGGTGGCGGTGCGTAGGCGCAAAATACAAGCAAAAAAGGACGACTTCTAAAATATGTGTTTCCGGCTTCAATAGAGATGATGTCAGGGCTTCTCCTGAGCTTTTCTTTCCTGCACGGCAAGGCAACAGATCAGGGTTGAACCAGGGTGGAACTGTCTTTTGCAGTCAAAACTTTTACAAACTGTTGCGTTGCAGTTTGGGGCATCATCTCGCAGCCAGTGCTGCAACTATATAAACGAGGCATGGTTGCTTTAAGACAGGTTCCCGGCCTTTTCCGTGCAGTTGCAAAGCAGCGAAGATGGTTGGCCAGATGTTTTCATCGTGGAAATGGAAACAGTTCATAGAGTAGTTAAGGTCGCTGCTAGACCTTTAGAAGCAGCTACGGGGAGGGAGGTGGGGGTGGGGGTGCGTGCAACCTGTGTTGAGAACAGAATTTTCCCCCGAACAAACCAATTTTAGAGGCTGATGGAGACATTGTCATTGCTGCTGTTTTTGTCATCTTAGTTTAAAAGTTGTACTTGTACAAAGGTTACGGTTGAGTGGAAAGATGTAAATTGTAATTTCTCATTTCCGGAGCTGAACTTTGAACCTTCGTAACTTGTGGGGCAAGTAATACCTAACTTTTGGGAATTATTTTAAAAGATGTTTGAATGAAAATTTCAGGGTGTGTTTATAACACCAACATTATATGGGCTGCCTAGTATCACAATGCTGTGAACATCAGTTTTCAAGCTTGGAGTGTCCAACAATGTTGGTGGGAAATAAAATGAACACCAGTCATGTATTCATTTTGTCCTTCATCGCGGAGCAGTTGCGTTGGTTTGAAGTGTTTTGGCTAGGCTGTGAATTTCCCAAATTTCTTGGGGCCGGCCGAGCGCACTTCTGCTACTTGCACCTTCTTTTTCCGTCCATGCTTGGACGCCGGGGGTGGTCTCCAAGGGGTACGTTTTGTGCTGACGCTGTCTCTCCTCTCCTTTACCCTCGTGCAGGAGTGCTGGCCGGTCACGACAACCGCGTCAGCTGCCTGGGTGTTACCGAAGATGGCATGGCAGTGGCCACTGGGTCCTGGGACAGTTTCCTCAAGATATGGAACTAGGGTGAAGACAGCAGCAGCACCAAGGGATGGGAGACGGCAGAAGGAAGAGAAAGAAGACTGGATATCACCCCCAGCCCTCTTTTTTTCTTTTTTTTTCCCCCTTCCCCTCACCCTGTTCTTTTACGGACGACCCCGTCCTCCTCCTTGCCCCGGCCTGTTTGGTTTTCTTTCTCTGCCTCCCTGCCCAGTCCTTGCTGCACACTTCCTCGTGGCGCTCTCTTCAGCCGGTGTCGACCGGTCCACCACCTCCTCCCGGAAAAAGGCGGAAACTGTTCTGTGGGCACCTTATCGCTGCCGTGCGCCGACCCAGCGTGGGAGTGTCCGCACCACTGCTTTCCCACCGCCGCCACCTGTACACACACACACACACACACACACCGATAGGGCGATACACTTGGGCGGAATTTGAAGGGGGAAAGGAGTTGTGCGGTCCCCTGTGCCGGTCCCCCGTTGCTTCTTTCCACGGGGTGGGGGAAACTGGGGGAAAAGTCGTGTGCTGCTTCGTATTGCACTGGACCAAGAAGCTCGTGTACTTTGTTTTCCACGTACAACCATGCCTTGTGCCCTCCCCCAACCCCTTTCCTCAGTCTCCCACGCTCTCTGGTCTAGCTTGTTTCCTCCCGAGTGGCCGAAGGACATGAATGGTCGGCGGATTTCGTTTGTGCTAGGGGTCTGCATTTCGACGTGAGCGTTGGGCGCCATTTCCACTTGGCCCTCGAGGTCCCGTACCCTTTATCCACATCAGTAGAGTGGCGGCTACCGTCCGGTTGGGAGTGGTCGCATGCACTTTAGCCATCCTCTTCTTTTTAACTTTCCCTCTTTCCTTCAGTCTGTGTGAGGTCATCCTCTGTAGGGTGGCACCTTGGAGTGGCCGAGTCCCTTTTTGGGTCACGAGCATGTGTGCGTGCATGTGTGTGTGTGTGTGGTGTGTGAGTGAACTGCATCAATGGAACAAATATGCTGCTGCGTGAGTGTGTCTGTTTGGGGTCCAGGCTACAGGCACCGAGTCGATGGAGCGAATCGAAACGTCTGGTCAGCCGCCCAAAGCCTCTCTCTGCGGTTGTTTTCTGATGCCCCCCTAGTGCTGCTGGTGTGGGAGAGAGGGCTTTCTAATTTCTGTAGGAGTGGAAGCAAAGCGTATGCGAAAAGGAGATACTTTGGGCACAGCAGTTTTTCAATTCTCTAGTCACAGGTGTGTGAGCATCTGTTTTGTGCGTGCTCAAGCACAGAAAGTATGGGGCTTCTGGCAGAGCCCCTGTCTGCATTTTTCCTCTCTCTCCCCCTCTCCCTCTCTCTCCTGACTTAGCTTCTGAGAGTTCTACATGATTCTTTGTGTGTTTTATTACTATCTTAGAGTATTTGTTCACAATTGATTGCTACTCAGCGTAAGTTTGTTTCGCCTGTTTTAGCGCTTTTCGCTTTGAAGCCTCCTCGTGGCTGCTGTCCGAAGTGCAGCCATTTTGTGTTGCCAAGAGCTGCCAGTGGGACACGTTTGGGGAGGGAGATGTGAACGGACGCATCGTTGTTGTATCTCTTCGTTACGGTTGCCAAGTCTTCCTCATTTTTAAAAGATTTTTTTTTGGCCTTCACCGATGGCCCTCGAAGGCACCTCCTTCCACATTGTACATAGCTTTGTATAAATGTTCAATTGGGTGCTGAGCCCTTCCTCCTGTGTTGGGTGTGGCGCGTGCTGCACTTCGTAAAAGGCTTGGATCTGCTGCATCGTTTGTTCCGTTTCCTTGTTTGGTGGCAAGATCTGGCGAGAAGCTGTGTTGGCCGGATGATGCGCACAAAGGGAGACACGTCTGGGTTGGCAGGTGTGTCTTGTCCTTTCGTTTCGTCTGATAGGAACCGGCTTCTTGCTCGTCTTGGCCTGGCGAGTTTGTTTCCGTTGTGTCTGTGTGCTCACACTGTACAGAGTGTGTGGTTGCTAGTGTGTGCGTGAGGCAAGCTCTGAAAGGGGCTTGAGCTGCAGATGCCGTCACGCTTGCGTGTACCGTTCTTTCTGGTAGAAAGGCTGCGTGCGTGCCGGGTGCTGTCCCCTGCCTTTTGTGGGTCATCGCTTTCCCTCGGCACCCCACTTTTTCTCTCCCCAGCTTACTTTACTGACAAGCACAACACACACAAACACATACAGCGCCTCTCCTCTTGTGCCGAGCTTTTATCACCTTCCCCGGCCCTCCTCTTCCCCTCCTGTGGCTCCTTCCTGAGCACCCTCTGAACCTTCAGTTTTTACTTCGCTGCGCCCACCACAGCGAGCAACAACTGGACAAACCATGTGTGGTGGTGCCGTGAACGTGCGTGTGTGTGCGTGCGCAGACTTGTACGATGACCGCGCTGCTGTTTGCATCTGAACTGTCGTGCAGTTTTTACATCGTGCTTCTGCTCGGTTTCCTCCCTCTCTCCCGCCCTCGGTTGCTTCTCTCTCTCTCTCTCTCGTTCTGTCGCGGAAAGGGCTTCTGTGCGCGTAGTGTTGTACGTGGTGTTGCTGCTTGCGTGCCGGTTCTAAGGGCCCTGCCCGCTACCCTGGCCATGCAGGAGAGAGTGGTGCGAGGCCCAGCGTTTACTTAGGCACACCCATCAGGAGGTGTGCGTGCGGCCAGGCCAAGCGCGGGCGGGCTTCTCATTCTGTACGCTAGCCCTTTCCGCCTGTGTGTACAGAACGGACCCGACATGGACCGCTCTTGGTTTTCTTTTTCCTTTCGCGATGGCTAGCTCTTGGTTGTGGCAGTGTGCTGGACATTTTAACGGGGGGACGCTGTTGCTCTCTCCCTCTCGAGCCCATCTTCTCGGCTGCCAAGGGTGCCCTGTTGTCTGCCCTCTCCGCGGTACTTCATATGCTCAACGGATGAGCCGAGCTAAATGTTGAAAGGCAATGTGGCACCGAGGGGGAGGCTTTTCCCCATCAAACAGGGTTTTGTGGGAGGGGTGGTGTTTGGGCAAGAGCCCCAGTCCATTCACCGCACCCCAGTCACCCTCTTTATTCTAAGGACAGGCAGTCAGGTGCTGTGCGGACGGTGGGGGGGGCGGGAGCACGTGCAAAGCCCCGCGCCGTGTTCCGTGCCCCCTCCAGCTCGCACAAGCGCGCTGGTCAGCCCCAGTGCAATGCTGTGAAGAAGTGCAGACGGCGTGGGTGCCCTGTGGCGGCCTGCCTGCCCCGCTGTTGCTGCCGGCATCCGAGAGGGTGGGCCAAGCCCCGTGCGGCACTTGTGTCGGCTGTAGAGCTGCCTCTTAGTTGTGTTACTCTTTTTCATTAACTCTGCCCCCCCTTTTTCTTTTCCCCCGTTTTCCGGCTGCCATTTTTGTTGTTTGTGTTGCCGTGCTATTGAAGGAGTATTATACACACCTGCCGTGACGAGAGGAGACAAAGTCGTGGGGAATTGCCCCTCCCCTTAGGGAGCTACTGTTTCGAAGCGCAACGGCAGTCTTCTCTGGACGAGGATTTTGAGAAAACGAGAACCTATACATATATTATAAATATGTATACTTGCAGACACTTCTGCGTCGTCGCTCGTATATATATATAAATACATTATATATATTATATATACAAATACACGCACATACACACACACACACTGACACATGCATACCTATAGGACATTGCTCGGGTGGTTATGCCTGGGGGAGTTCCGGCTGCGGCCGACCTGTCCCTGCGCTTTCCCGAGTGCAACAACTGCCATACTTTAAGAAGACGACGACAGTGCTGACACGCCGGTTCTTTCCGAGGTGTGGAAGCAGGGCGGATTCTGCAAAATTGATGCCTCCCTCCGTGAGCCCCTCCGACTAGGAAACGCACGCGTCCGAAGTTGGGGGAGACAGCTAGGAGTGCGGTTTTGTTTTTACGTGGTCCGGAGGGACGGAGTGCGTGTCGGTATTCCCCCGTCTCCCCTTTTTCATCGTTGCTGATGCCGATCGGGCCCCCTCCCCCTCAGTCTGCTGAGTCCCTGCTCTCCGGCTGCGTCGAACTTCCATACACTTCTTTTTTATATACACGCGAGAGGAACGAACGCGATCGGTGAAATCACCTGCCTCGACCGACGGAGGGAGAATCCCTGGCGCGTTGCACCGCTTGCTCTGCCAGATCTCAGCCCGTCTGTTGGCGCGGTTTTTTATCCTTGGGTTCCTCGTCGGTTTCGGAGCACGGAACGCCTTCTCTGCACCCGAGTCTGAGGAGGACGGTCGTGGAGAGCAGGATAAAGAAGTGCGAACAAATTGCCCGAGACTTTATACATACTATACATATAAGCGAGTGTCTCTTCAAATGTCTGTGCGCAAATGGTGAAGCGGATAACTTAGACCAAAACTTGGGACTGAGCCCCGGTCCCGGTTTCTTTTCTGAAGCGAAACTGCCCACTGCAGCTGCTATCCTGGTCGGCCGTGGAGCATCCCACCGACATCGGCGTGCGACGGCCATGTGCGCGCTCGCGCAGCCTCTGAGGTGTCGTTCCCCCGTGGGCGAGAGTGCACTGCACCAGGCAGCGGTGCCACACTTCTCTCCAGTGACCCCGTCGGCTATAATCCGCGCGTTAGTGCTCCGGACACAGTCGCCTCCCAGCCTTAATACACGCGCAGGGAGGTACACAAGTGAGCGCTCCCAAGGTAGTCGAGGCTTCTCGACCTTCCCTACTGAGAATTTTCTTCCCGCCGTCGCGATCTGTGCACAACCACAACACTCGGAGGAACGGAAAAAAAAAAAAAAGAAAAGCCAAGCTTTCAAACAGCTTTGGCGGTAGTTGTCAAGGTTTTGCTTGGCCCTCCTCGTATTCTGAGCCACCCCGTTCGGTTTCCTTTTCTGTTCATCTCCCGCTCCTGCAAAACGTTGGGGAGAACCTTCCCCGCGGCTTTATCATTTCTACTTTATGTTCTTCAGGGACTCAAAAACGAGGGTTTCCATCAGCCACACACAAACGGGCATGATGCAGGCCTGGGGTCGGAGTGGCCCCTCGCAAAGAAACAAACCGCCATGGTGTCGCTAGTGGGTTTAATGGACGCAAATTGTGGGGAGGGGGGGGGGGCGAAAAGATGTTCCCGGGTGTTTTCTTGGGGCACCTGGTCAGCCTGTGTGTCTTATTTCAGTATGTAGCTTTCAGTCTTGTTTGTGAAACCAGTTTCCTTGTGTATGTTATTTAACTTGTCCAATAAAGCTGTTTGTCTTTACGTACAAAATGCCACGTCGGAGCTGTTCCCTCAGTGGTGTTCTTCCCCAAGACCTCTACCAGTGCAAGCCTTTTTGGAACAGCGTGCAGGACGTGAAACAGACCATGCTAGCATACGTGCCCACTTTTGTTGTGCATGTGCTCCTGCTTCTTTCCATTGCCCAAACCTAGGATTAAAAAAAACGGGTGATTGGCTTTTTCCTGGCCTCCAAGGCGCACTTGATGAGTCACTGGTACAAATGGTGAAATTTACCATTTTGCACAGCACATTCACTATTGTCCTGATTTCTGAAAGACAGCATCGGACTTCCGGCTCACTGGAATAGTGGGAAATCGAGCCTGTTGAAACTCGTGCGATTGAGGGTGCGTTGAGCTTTATGGTGGTGACAAAAGTTCCACATTGTGCTCTGGAGAAACGGCACTGTGGACGTACGCGCGCCTTCTGTTCCGTTCTGAAGAAGTCCTCTTGCCGACCTCGTGTGGTTGGTGCGGTCGACCATGGCAGGACGCGTGGGGCTTCAGCCCCACACCCGGACGCTTGAATCCCAGGAGCCTGTGACCACGACCACGCCGTCAGGGCTGACAGACAGGGATGTCACCTTGTTCTCGTGCCCGGTGAGATTGCCTGTAAAGGGTGGCAATGTCACATCGTCCAGCTACTGCAATCTCACCTGCTTTCCGTTTGAATGAGAGATAAGCTTGTTTAATAAAGAAAAGCACAGGATTCGTTTTTAAAGACGATTCATGTTGACATTGCCAAAATATGTTGGCATACGTAAGCCAATTTACCAAGTCAAGTTAAACTGCCACAACTACAGCCTTGTAGGTTGTAGTTATAAAAAATTGCAGTGGGCAAGTAGCTGTACTGACTCATCGCTGCTTTTAAAATGTGTTACTAGAGGTCTTTCAGTGGCGCCCCTTCTGGCAGCGCAGCGCCCATTGCCTCATGCGGGAGGCAAGACTTAAGTTTGACATCTTGGGTATAGAGTATTCGTGCAAAGGCTTTACCCTGAAGCGCGGGTGTCTGAACGGGCGTAAGCAAACCGGGAAGAATTAGATGACTCTGCTACCCAACTCGCGCCATAGGTGAGCAGTGGAAGCGGAAGGGCTCACGGGCACGTCTGCTTCCACCACTTCCGGTTCGAGAACTTCCCTGGCCTTCTGTGCGCCTGCGGCTTTCACGCGCGTGTTCTTTATTTTTCACAAAGTTCTTATCTTCCATAGAAGCTCCTGGTAGCGTCCATCGTTGTTATTCGTTGAAGGCGCGATGTATGAACTTATTTTTTTTTAACCCGCCGGCGCACGGGAGGCCAGGAGAGCTCTCGATCCGGAAATTGCGGGAGCAGACGACGTACCCGTGAGCCTTTACGCCTTTTACCGCTGATAGCTTGCACTGACGTCAGTGAAAGGACTTCTGGAATATGCGTCCGCCATGCATATGAGCCGCTCACATTCCCACAGTCACTGCTAGGCTCGCATGCCATGTTTCGCCGTGGTCATGAGCGCGATTTTAGTTCACACCGCAGTGGCACCCGGGGAAGAAAAAAGCCAACGAACAGCCACTTTTTATCAATACCAAAGGTCGTGGGGAAACAGTGCGACCGCATGAAAGCGTTGACCACGAAGTGGCGCAGCCTATGGTTGGCGCGCATTAAACGCGCCAACCATCGAGAACCGCAACCTGCAAGTCTGCGGCGCGCACTTTATTATATGCAGGGGTTTATCGACGATTTCTGTTTTGAAGGGGGGAGGGGGAGGGGGGGGGGGGGGGCATGGTTATGAATTTCTGGGCAGGGTGCTCGTTGTTGTGGAATCGGGAGGGGGGGGGATGTATAAATCCCTGATTACAGATGAACAATTGATTTCGACTTTGACAGCGTAATAGCGGTGATGCATTGAAAGGTTAGCTTTGTAACTTTTTTCATCTTGTGTTCTTAGGAAATCCAGTTAAGCTGTTCGACGAGATAAACCCTAACTAGGCTCTGTCGTTTCTCCTCGGCTACAGCGCCAACAACACGGATCCCTCACTGCACCAACGTCTTGAAAAACAGCGCGCCGAAAAGCGGGAAGCCGAAGCCCAGGAACGGCGTGCCGAGGCCGGCGCGGCGGCTACCGGGACCCAGCCCTGTGACGACCGGCCCCTCTCGCCGCACCGGACAGTTCTTTTTCACCGCACACCAAAGCTACCTCGCGTTTTGGCAAACTGTGTTTTAACAATCACAGAGCTTTGAAAACAAAAGTGAAGGTAGTGGAACACAAACAATTTGAAACTAATGGTGTGATATCGTATCTGGTGTTTTAACGAGCAACACATGCGCTAATAAACAGGCGCCGTAGTGGAGGGCTCGATACCACCGCGAGTTCTTCAACGTGAATTGATATCGCACGGACCACGGGCGCTTTCTGAATTTCGTTTCCACGTGCCCTCTGGTTCAACAGCCGAGCGTTCTAGCCATTGATACAGCGCGGCGTATGCATTGAAACTGTACAACCAGGTGAAAGACCTTGAAAGAAAAGATACCTCTCCAAGTGGGAGCACTTTGGCTTCTCCGAGCCCCTTCGTCGGCAAACTCTTCAGCCAGCCGCTAGAGAAATAATTGTGGGACTCCAGGAATTTGTAGGCTTTCATCTGGCCGAGGGCCACAAAAATTCACTCGACGATGTCGCCGTGAGCGACATTTGGCGACAGGCTGGCGTCGATGCCTGTGACCATTCCCGCGCGCAGCGTGCAGGGATCGACGTTCTCGCACTGTTCAATCGTTTCTGTGTACCATACACGCGCAGATCCAGTCAACTGTGAGAAGCAGCCCTCGCAAAAGGGATGTGTACTCGAAAACGCTGGAATTTGCAAGCAGAAGACGAATAGAATCCTGTCACAACACCAAGAAGGCAAGACGACGTATCCGCATACGCCGCATAGATGCATGGGCGCCATCATCGTTCACTCCCAGATGTCATCCGCTAATCGAACATTTGCATGTTCATCTAATCACCTTTCGTCATCAACTCATACCCTCTTATCTGTGCCCTGTGGAAAAAAAAATCCCCCCACCTCCCCGAAGGGGATCGTGCGGAAATGTGAATGCATTGGGTGCACCGATGAGTGCGGTGCGAGTAATTATTATTAATGGCGTACTTAATGAAGAATCGCTATCAAGGCGCCAGGCGCGCGCTCCACTGCATTATATAGATTCCGAGCGCAGCGAGCGCGGAGAGGAGAGAGAGCCCGCCGAGCTCCGCGATGCGAGCGCCCTCACACGCCCGAGCGCGCTCCTCCTCTCCACTCACTATCCGCTACTCCGCCCGAGCTCCGCGATGCGAGCGCCCTCACACGCCCGAGCGCGCTCCTCCTTTCCCCTTGCCCTCCGCTACTCCCGCCCGAGCTACCACCTGCTCCGGTTGCTAGGCGCGCCACAGCTGTTGCTAGGGGCGAGGAGGAGCGCGGAGAGATAACACCTGCGGGCGCACGCCGACGGAGCACGACAACCCCCGACTAAGAAATGCATTCTCATTTAAAAGCAGAGGAGGAGAAAGAGGAACTTGCACGCGCTTTGAACGAGGAGGAAGTAGAGAAGAAGAAGGCGAGCTTGCTCGCGGCATCTCGTGTTCTCTCCACAGCTGTTGCTAGGCGCACGCCGACGGAGCACGACAACCCCCGACTAAGAAATGCATTCGCATTTAAAACTGCTCGACGGAATCTCTCAGCGCGCGCGCCTCACACTAGCGACAAGCGGTTCGCAAGCATGGCGGCCGCGAGCCCGCGGATGTGATGTCACGTGCATGCTAAGGCGAAACCTTGATTGCACGCACAAGGCGGCCCGCTGGGCAGAGAACCCTTTGGACGCCGCTCACAGGCCATCGCCCCTCACCGACTCTCCTGGTGGACAAGGTGTCCCAGACGTGGACGTCGTGGTCGTCTGCGCCCGCGAGGATCAGCCTTCCCGACAGCGACAGGCCGCAGCTGGTGAAGGCGGTCGATTCGCGCGGGTTCTGGTATCGGCACACCTGCTGGTCGCTGCGCACGTCGAACAGCCGGCACGTCTTGTCCTCCGAGGCCGTCGCGAACACGTGGCCGCTCTTGTGGAACTGCGCCACGAGTACAGCGTCGGAACATGCGTGCTGTTATTTCCAAAGATACCCACCAGGGAAACTGCGGAGCTTCCCTTGAAGGGTGCCGCATTTGTAAAGTTAGTGGCCGGCTGAGAAAATGGAAATGCTTCGTGTAAATGTGTTTTTCACATTGCTTTAGGTCAGTGGTTCTCAGCCATGGCTGCCTCAGGGACCCCTTGTCGGCTTGCGAAAATGGAGCACATGTTGATCGGTGCCATAATGTCAAGCAATTTGCACTTGCAGCGTACGCCGCCCACACACTTATCGAATGTCCGCCTTTTCTGCTTGACGTTAATGACGATGCGCGTTATAATGTCAAACAATTTGCTCTTGAATCTAAGTCTTCCAAACACCTATATGCTGCTTTTTCTGTCGGATTTTTTTCTTCTCATACCTGACGTGTTGTTCAAAAAACAGATGTTAAAATGTGTGCTACGCGGGGAAACTAAGCGTACGTGTAATGCGGCGAAGCCACCTTTTTGCATTGCAAGAAAGTGCTGGAAAAATCGAGAAAAGAATGGCGGGGGGGAGGGGGGGGGCGCGGGAGTTTTGAGGGAGGCTTCGCGGTCCACTCAAATGCTTTCGCGGACCCTCTAGGGCCGGCGGACCCCCTTTGAGAACCACTGCTTTAGGTTAACGAACTGTTTTACCACCTCTCCTTCCTCTTCACCCTCGCTGTAGTGTAGCTTCACCAGCCGCAACGCCCTTGCTCAGGCCAAAGGTCAAGTCATATTCGAAGGTCTCTGAAAACCTGGTTGGGGTATTGTATAAACATTCTCACGTTGAAAGCAAACAAGGCAACGATCACCGAACGAGAGAAATTTCATTAGCCCTCCTGGGGCAGCCTCATTGCGACAAAAAATGACTGCGGCTTAGTTCAGGTAGGCCCGGTTATGTAAGTAAAGCTTGCGTAGCGAGCTCGGCACAGATAGATTAGAGTCCTCGCTCCCTCCTCCCATCGCACAACGGCTGAACTGAAGCACTGGCCCGTCATAGCAAGTAACTGCGAGGCAGCAAAGAGCGGTGCCGTCTCCCTTTTAAGTGATCGGTGAGTCACGTTGTATCACTTCTTCACTGCAAGGTCAAACTGTCACGCACGCCGAAACTCGCACGACTGGGCCAGTAAAGCTCTCACAACTACCTTCGAAACCCGTTTGCATCTATAGTTTCGGTTTGCGTAGTTGAAACAGTGCCTCTGTATGTGTACTTACGCAGACTGAGCTCACGTCCGCTTCGTGCTCTCGAAACGTCTGGAGGCATTCTTTCTGGCGTATGTCCCATAGCTGTTGGAAGAAAATGAACGGGGTCTTACATGTGCGCCAATAAAGAGCGCGATTGTTCATGCAAGTCTGTCTATTCGGTGGATCAAAGAGTCGTGAATACAACTAAACCACTCCGCAGCAGCAGCTGCTTACGAAGGCAGAAAATGCGAAAACTGAAAACAAGCACCGACGCCTTATACACTTTAACTCTGTAGACTTATTAAAATCGCGAATGCACTGTGAAACGTGATTGGTGGCGCTTCACCAAGCGTTTTGTTAGACGCATGTAGAGACATGTTAAGGCAAAATACTGTATGCGAGAACTTTAGGGAATACGTGCTTTCTGAAAGACAAACCTCGGGCGCCTAACATAAAATAGGATGCGCCGCCGCGGGCGGTATTCTTTGTTTCGGTTCCGATTTCGTTGAAATGCTTCGCCTTGTAGTACCGTAGAAGCGCAGTCAAAACGTGCATGCCGGTGAACGCTAAAGCTTGTCCTACCTACTTACTTCTAGTACTGTATACTACTAGTGCATACATAAATGGTTATACAACAGCCACCGGCAAAAAGTCGGGTTTTAATAAGCGCGATCGGCTAGCTACCGGGAAGCGACGGCCACAATTCATTGCTGACCAATTTTGCGCTGGTGGTTTCTACAGTTACGGCCAATCTTTGTGGCCGAAGTGAAAGACATGAAAACAGTATTTCAGGAAGGTAACGACGATCGAACAATGTCGGGCCCGATTCGATCTCAGCACTTTGTGACGGGTGCTTCAACGTCACGAAAATCTGGGAGGGAAACGGCAGGGAGAAATGGCAGCCTGGAGTATTGATCTCTGAGCAAAACTGGCGGTTTTGCGTCGAATAAAAGCTCCAGAACCAAGCCAGAACTAGCAGGGATGGCTCTAGCTCCATTTGGAGAGGGCTAGTCGAGTGAAAGTGGGGTGCGGTAATGGTTTAAGACAAGTGAAACACGAAACGCAGGATCTGTAAATTAAAATAAAAAGTCATAGAGCCTTTAGCATTTAGTGCCCCTTAACTTGCTCACGAGTGTGCGTGCTTGTGCCCAGTGCAGGAACCAAATCGCAGGTGCGTATAAGTATGATGTTCATAATTTAACCCCATTAGAGTGAAATTTCCAAAAAATATTGATATACAGTCGAGTCCACTTATAACGATACCGTTTATAACAATATATCGGATATAACGATGAACAGTTATGGCACCGTCAACTTTTGTATTCTTCCTATGGTAAAATAAACCGCTTATTACGATGCTCCAGTGCCACGATATTGGATATAACGATTGAATCCGGTTATATTGTGCACCAAAAATGCAACAGTGATGACTCTAATGACGCAGTTGCGCAGCTTACTCAGGTAGTGTCTTCGTAGGAGGCCAAATGCGTCACACAGTCCATTGGGGACTTTATTTCCGCCAAGGACATTTACCTCATCTAGGTGCAGCACCTGACATGCTCTTGGAAAAGATTTGAGCTAGCTTCACACGCGGCAAAAGGTGACCGACTGTGGCTTCTTTTCCGCGAATTAGTGGTACTACAACCTTGCTGGCATGCAAATAAAATGTTTTGAGCTCTGTTCCATCTTTTTATTTCGCAACCCGCTTATAACAATTATCGGTTATAACGATTAGATTTCCTTGGCACTTGGATATTGTTATAAGTGGACTAGACTGTATCTACATTTGCATCTGTAGTGTTGATGCGAGGAAATTAGGGTTGCCACCTTCCCCCGAAAGAAAAAAAAAGTAAAACCCGGCCCTTCAGTGGGTGGTGGGGGGGCGTTAAATATAGAATGTTGAGTTTGCGCTGAAAAAAAAAAGCCATCTTTTTTTCACATGCATTGCCATTTATTGTAGGGGTTTTCTAGACAGAAATCAACACGATGTTCGGGCTAAAAGTGACAGGTTTTGGCAATTGCTCTTAATGTGCTGCACTGAAAAGTACCCGCGCATATTTTTTATTCTTTTCTTCGAATCTCAACCGCGGCGGCGGCATTTCGTTGCGTTCCTCCCCTTATCCACCTCAGGGAGCGCGCTCACCCACGCATTTTCTCTTCTCGCGTGTCTTTGCGCAGCTTGTCGACACACATTTATCGTCGTAGTTGTTGAATTGACGCTTCTAGAACGTAGAAAAGATAATCGCGCCCGGATGGCCAAAAAACCGACCAATGACGGCCGGCTGTCATCTATAAAAAGCCAGTCGGACAGGTCAGAAACCAGGTACGTGGCAACCCAGAGAAAACCGATTCGGCGTCTTAAGCTACCGAAAAATAAAGCACGTTTAAGCCAATTTCATGCCCTTACGAGTGAAATTTCGGAAAATCCGGCCTTAGCTGTCTTCCATGTCGATCAGTTTGTCGGTCAATTAAGCGAGGTTGTTTTTACTAGTGCGCATTTTTCTTTAAATAATCGATTTTTTCGCGCCTCTAATCGGGAAATGTCCTGCCGGCGCCCATGCACGAATGCAATGTTGTTTGTATTGAAATGAGAATGCATAACTTTATTTATTAGAGCGATAGATCTACTATGCAATGCCCAGCAAGTCATTCACCGCGTCGCAACGACCTTGAGTCACCGGAGTGCAGGCGTAGAAAGTGTGACGTCATGCCACGTGATCCTCTACGGAGAGGTGTCGCTGATATACGCTCACGCTCGGAGCCTCGCCGCTGCGGTACCACGTGACTAGGCAAGTGTTCAACGGCTGCTTCGCGGCCGGTGCTTAGTCGCTCAGTTTCTCCATGGGCACACTGGCTGGGTCATCTGTTCGCATCAGCTTTCGCTCGAGATAGCTGGATTTACAAGCGTTAATCCTGCAGCCATTTTCTTCCCCTTAGTGCTGCCTCTCTTGGTATTAGGGGCGAAGCCTCTTAGGGGCTGGAGCTGTTGGCGTCTTCTGTCGTCGTCGTAATTCGTCGTCGTAATCTTCATCTCATGTAGACGGTACTAAAACACCGGGAAACTCGTTCACGCCTCGCCCTAGAACGCAACAAACACCGGCAAACTCGTTTACGCCTCGCGCTAAAACGCGTCGTTCTTCACAGACACGAGACTTTTACAGCAAAGCTGTATATACCTCTACCCCACAAAGGTTTCATCTTCGTCGGCAAAAACGCCAAGGCGCCAAGAATGCACTTATAAACTGCATGCTTCGCCCCTTCCCAGGTTCACGTTAGTGGAGAGGGCCCGGGATTTTTTATTTTGTGACGGCTAATTGCACCACGTCTCTAGCGTCAAAAGAACATAAGCACCTGTTCGTATACGATTCGCGCGTACACCGTGAGAGAGCGAAATGCATGCACATTACACGAGTGGTGTTGTCCACGGATCCAGTGACGAAGGTTGTGCGCTCGGGATGCAGCGACAGGCTTATGACGTCACCCTCGTGACCTTCGAACGTCACCACCTTCTGGCCCCTCTCCAAGTCCCACAGCACGCTGCAAAGAAATAACGCCGGTCAAGAGAAGTCGGCGGTGGCGAATCAAACCAACCGGCCTAGACTTTTTTTGCCGGCGTCGCAGTGACCGCTAGACGCCAAAATTACGCGTCCTCAAAACTTGGAGGCTTATTTTAGAGCAGTTTATTTATTTCCCCGGCCAGCGACGGAAAATTTCGGGGCCGAGCGTTGGCCGATACGCTCCCGCGGACGTGCGCTGTGCACGCCCTCGTCAGGCCTGACATTTGGCAGTCCGAAAGGCCTAACGACGTTCCAGTCAGCGTCAAACTCATTGCACGTCAAGCACCGGGCACCTGGTAATGCCATTAGACCGGGAGGCGTAACGTTAGGCCTAACGACTGGAGAATTCCAGGTAAAAGTGTTGCAGGCTGCAGCGGGTGTTCGCTGCCTCGTGGGTTAGTAACACTACGTGAGCTTTCAGACGCAAAACAGAGGCTAACAGCACCGCTTAAAAATGCCATTCAGGTTAATAGTCTTTAGAATGGTGGCTTGAATTTGCGCAAGAGAAACGGCAGGACGCCGCGCTCTCGTTTTACCCCAAGCCGGTCGGTCGGTTCGCTTAATTGGCCTTGGTCGTGTGCAGCATCGGCACCGCGTGCACTCACATGCGCGTGTCCCCGGAGCCCGTGATGACCTGCGAGTCGCCGAGGAAGCGCACGCTGGACAGGTACCCGTCCATGCCGGCCAGCTCTCGGCGCACCTTGGCGTTGGTGCCGCGCAGGTCGTAGATGGTGCACATGTTGTCCATGCCGCCCACGGCCACGTAGTTGCCCACCTCGTCGAACGCGCACGCCATCACCCAGCTCGAGCGGAGCGGGATCACGCGCATCTGCACGAAATCAATCCAATCAATCAATCAATCAATCAATCAATCAATCAATCAATCAATCAATCAATCAATCAATCAATCAATCAGCAGTACTCCGTACATGTATCCACCATTCAACGAGTTCACCCTCTCTCTGGATCGCTCACTTATATGCACACATTCACTACATACTTCAGCTTTCTTAAAATTGAGGACGGGGATAAAAATTTGAGCCCTTCACCCAATGAAGAGGACAGCCCGGTGAAGCCGGTGCTCTGGTGGGATTCGCTATTTTGGAGTTTAGCTGTAGTGGAGATTTGCTAGGTTGAATTAAAAGTAAACTCTACGTCGCAAAGGAAACACGATTGGCGGGTAGATACAATGACGTTTTATAATAGCGCGATGACGCCAAAGACAGCGCAAGCTCTAATGCGCCGCACACGTGGTCGCCGAAGAGCGTGCGGCTTTGCGCAAAGTCAGGGGGGAGGGATATACGCCGGGCGTGACTGGCCTCGAGGAGATACCGTGGCGCCACCTATGAGTGACGTCACTTCTAGGACGCCTGGTCGTGTTGTCGTCTGCTACAGCACATTTCCTGTGCGTATGCGACCGCATGTTTGTTGTTGTTGTTGTTGTTGTTGTTGTGGTGGTGGTGGTGGCCACCGTCTTTCCCCATCTTGTGGATTCGATGCGAATTACTCAAAATGTTCTCTGCAGACCGAACAATCCGGGCAAGCAATCAGAAACTCGCATCTTCCCGGCGACAGCACCGTGTTTAGGTAGTTGCTACCATCGCGACCCACAGCTCGTACGCAGCCAGCTAACGTCAAGGACGATGCAACTGATGCCGAGAAAAAGTACGCTGTAAATCCATTATGAAATACTTGTGGCGGGACATGTACGAAACTGTGTGCGCAAGGAAACACCTTGTAATAGCGACAGAAGCGCCTCGCTCACTTGTGATCTCAGCGCGCCTACTGCTCGCATTGCCTGGTAAATGAATGACTACGCGAGAACAGTGATCGGATTGTTTCGCCGCACATGTAAATGTGCTGCTATGATCTGCAGTTTGGCTTAACAGTTCCCATTTCCCCTACAATATTTTTATAGTTATACCGGGATTTGATCAACGATCACAGCCGTAGCCTGTACTCGCACGGCTATGTTTACTTTTCGCGACAACTTTTCCTCAATGTATGAATGGTATGAACGCGAGTTTTCAACGCCTTCGAGCGGGTTTTGGCATGGCTATATTTAGTTTTCATTAGGACCTCGGCGTCGGAATTGAGCCTGCCTTTCTCTGGTATCAATTTCGAAACTCACGACTGCTCACAGAAGGCGAGGCTTTGTGCGAGGCAAAACACGCCGTTAATGATTTGGAGTAATGGGGAGTTTTAGAATAGGAGAACCCAGCGTTGGGGACACCCAAGAAGTTAAGGGAACCTAAACGCAACACGCGCGCACGCGACGAGAGGGTCTTCAATAGCTCGCATCCGGGTTCGAATGCACGTAATCGAATGTTGGGAACTTTAGGCTTAGCGTCGCGGCAGATATTGTATCGCCGTTATCATTACAGTAGCGAATGACAGTCCCTAACATAACTTATCACCGCACTGTCACCCCCCTTGCCGTATGTGGAGCTCTGTATCCGCGGTAATTGCCGTTTAAGCGATCGACGATCAAGATGCCTGCCACGGGCTCGACCGATTCCTGCGCGCAGGTATCGCCACCCTTCGGCCACACCGTGCGTGAACGGGACGGCGGTGCCGGTCGGCGTAAATCGCGACGGATATTTGAGCATCGCTTTAAAAACCACTGCTGATGACACTACCTACCAAAATTCTTCACCACACTAAATTCCACTTTCACCAATCTGGAACTTCTTTTCCACAACTTTTGTGATTTTAAAGAGCGGCGGCATTGTTGCTGTCGCGACGTGCGTCGGCTCGAGTCGCTCCGTCGGCCGTGCGGGCACGCACGGCGGGTGCGTGTGCGGAGCGTTTCGGCGATCAATACACGCTTCATGGTTTCCTGCATTATAAATTTCTTGCAAACGAGGGAAATCTAGAAACTTAACTCGGCGATCGTCGTAGTCTACATTGTTGATCGGGGAAACGAGCCGCAGCTTACGCTTACACCGGGTTCGGTCGCATACACCACAACGCTCAAGTTGTTTGCGGATAATGTACCACAGTTGATACGGTTATAAAGTCCCCATGAGGTCAAACTGCGATTGACACACTGAGAATTAACTTCAAACGACGGAAATTAACACGAAAGTACTTTTAGAACGCGCGTCCTAAACGAAGTGGGTTCTGCAAGCTAACCACGCAGCAAGATAGGAACGGTGATCCTACAAGTGACGTCAAAACGATCGCAGCGCCGGCCTCTCCAGTGGTGGGCCTCGCGGCGAGGCTATGAAGTGGGGCTCTAACCATATACTCCGTACGGAGACGGCCATGCTTCACTGCGCAACACAATGTGGGAAAGCCAGCTTGCATGCAAAAGCCAAGCTTACACCCCCAGGCAGCACAGGACTGTTCGGCCTAAAACAGGCCGGTGTACTTTGGCCGGTGATTTTCTGTCCGGCCGTTTTCCGGCAGCCATGTTCGGCCCATGTCCAAATGTGGGCCTTTTGGCCGTATACGGCCGTACTCCGATGGCTGTCCAACGGCCAGTGTCCGTCGGCCAGTCGACCGGCTTACAGTCATACGGCCAGATTCCAGCCGTAGGGCTCCGGCCATTCCAAAGCCACCCGTGTACGGCCGAAGTACGTCCGCCGGAGGACAGCCGAGATGCGGTCGTCGGACTCCAGCCGGACTACAGCTACCGGAAATACGGCCGTGCTACGGGCATTGGAGTTCAGCCACCGTACGTTAGCTGTACTGAGGCCGGTCACTGCATGTCGCGCAAGCAGATGACTCATTCGCGCAGTGCAGAAGCAGCACAAACCCAGCATTTTGGGTCCAATGCAGCCACATCAAAGTGAGTTCGCGCGCAAGCACCAGCCGTCAAGCTTTCAGCGCAGCTTTGCTTAATTACCAGCCTCAGTTGACAGCAAAATTCATTTATTAAACAGTGCTCACAAATTGTCGGTCCTTTAATTGCTGTGCCTCTTTTACTGCCGAACACAGAAAATATTCAGTTCTTTGTAGAGCTTGAATAGATGTATTGTCCAGATCCTGATATCCTCTGTGGGGCGGCTTACCTGTAATAAACGGGGAAAGAGGAGGGGGGGGGGGGGAGCGGCGGAGGGCGCATACATTAGTGGGTTGAATTTCAGAGAGATAAATTGCGCCGCTTTTAGCCAATTTCTTTTAGGGCAATATTCCGGAACACTTTCATGCTATGACTACATAAACTATTTTTATAACAGTTGCTTGACCAATTTTGATGTATATAAAACCGGCGTGAATGCCTTTACGAAGCGTTTTGGTTCTCAACAAAACACTCAGGAGCATTTAATATAACTCCTTCACAAAAAAGTATGTCCAGTTTTTTGCCCATTTTTCTTGCAAAGACATTTTCTACTCGATCAACTTTTCTGATGATCTTGCGCAGGGCTGATCCTAAGAAGGAGCGAACAGGTACTTTCATTTTCAATCTATTTTAATGTTGTTTTCATGAGTGTACGTCCACACCACTCAATAGTCCAAAAGAACTTAATTTTCTTCTAATGTCATACTACGTTAAAAAAATTCTAGACGCGTCGCGAATGACGCCCTGCTTCAGGTGGCTGCAGTTGTATCCCTTTGTGTTCACGCAAGGAAAGGCGTAAAATTAGAGTTACATAATTTGTTTCAAACCAATAACGTAGCAATGGTAGCATGTATACAGGAAACCTTGCATACTGCAACGAATAGGGCAATAAATATTTTATTGGTCAACGTTGAATGCGTAGGGTTCTCAACCCGTCGGAGGCAAACTTGCGCCTCTGGAAGTTTATTTATTTATTTATTTATTTATTTATTTATTGTTTTTTATTTGTTTGTTTATTTATTTATTTATTTTTATTCATGTATTTATCATTGTTTTTTATTTATTTATTTATTTATTTATTTATTGTTTTTTATTTGTTTATTTATTTATTTATTTATTTTTATTCATGTATTTATCATTGTTTTTTTATTTATTTATTTATTTATTTATTTATTTATTTGTTTATTTGATACCTGCTTTCCTTTGCATGCATTACAGAGGGGAGATACATAACACTAAGCATTAAATATGAGACAAAATAACAAAATAATTCTACAAAGCGCGCTGAAAATCGTCAATATAAACAGTTAATGCAATCATACGTCGAAGATAATTACACTGCAGCATTGATGTAAAATAAAAGGAATCGCGCAAGGCGTCACCTTTAAAGAAAAGTTAATAATTTGCTTTAAGCTAGCGGTCCCACTTTGAGATATGTAGAATGGCGCTTGGACATACTTCTCCCCTTCTACAACAGTTTTCGAATAATAGATATTACGAAAAAAGTTAAACCTGTGGTTTCGTCTGTGATCTTTCACGTCCTGCCATTTCAGTTTACTTTTACTTTCTCTCATGCTAAGTTGAGCGTGCCAATAACCTAATACGAATTGCCCTGACATTTCTGTATGTTTTCGAGCGTATCAACGAGCTCTTGTAGGGATCCACGAAAACACATGCGTACTCCAAGATTGAGCGCACATGAGTGAAATACGGTTGTTCTTTTCAGTTAGATGGAGGTTCACTGAGATTTCGTCTCAGAAAGCCAAAAACATATGCAGCCGTAACTTTTATGGTGTGAACCTGCCTATTTAACCTCTAACCACTCCCTAAATAAACTCCTAGGTATTTATATTCCTCGGCCTTTGTCACAGCAGCATAATTTACGGTATACGTATCCAATTGGAATGAAGGTTTTCTTGTAAAGGTGCCGTTAACACACTGTTTAACATCCAAAAACTTTTCTGAATCAGCACACCAGGATGTTATTAAATGCGAATAAAGCTGCAGGTATACGGAATCACGTTCATTCGCTATAGTCCGGTTAACTACACAGTACTTTTGAACAAAGCTATAGGGCCAATAGTAATAACAATGCAAAAACCGATTCATTCAGTTCATAGGATAAAATGTACTACGCAGAAGGTGATATGCAACACCATCATTTGCTTTTCTGCAGTCCAAGAATATAGAGTCAACCACTTTAAGCTTATCTATTGCAAGAGCCAAATCGTGCGTGAACTCAACAATCTGCGTTGAGCAAGAAAATCCTGACAAAATCCGTGTTTGCTAGGATGCTGGCGATTATGTTTAACCAAATGAGTCATGTCCCAAGAGTAGCTAAGCTCACCTTCAAACATCGGAAATAAATTAACAGCTAGGCTTCGTCAGTGACAAGGCTCTGTTGTTATCGCAAACTTAAAATAATTTTTTTTCTAAATAGGCAGTCGTAAAATCCCCTGAAGTAACATAGTGCAGGGCATGAAGTTGATCCTACCAATGCACGAGCGAGTCTCTTCTGCGTTTATCACCAACAACATAGTGCAACATTGCTTGTCGCAGTTTAATTGTAAGCAGAATAACTTGCGCTTTTGCTCGCACTTGCCTTTCTTTGGTGGGGAGTCCTTGACATGGTGGCGGTTTAGCTCCTGCGTGGTTGCCGCTTGCTCGACGCCCTTGAAGGCCAGTTATTTTGGTGAACCATCTCCATCTCGGATCGGACATCTCTGGTGGATCGATGTCTCCAATGCTCTCCATTTCTTGAGGGGGCGAATAGCCTCGAGCTGATGCGTCGACGTAGCCGGCGGCAGAGGGGTGGTAGCGGCGATGACTGGCGAGGCTTAGCTCACCCGTCGGTGTGGCACAGTCTTCTTGTGGCAATAAATGACATTTCGATGGCCTAAAAGGCTCCCTGCTAATGTCCAGTGAGTCCTTGCACCTTGCCCGTTCACCGAGAACACTCATTACTGTTTGACAAACGATGTTCGTTCATTTAAAACGTAGAAACACGGAGCGGATGAAAAACGCGACCCCGTCGTTCGGCTCCCTAACGGCTCTTTGTCCCCCCAGAAAAAAACCGGTCGGTCTCCTTCCAAACACGTCTGTGCATGAATTCTCGGTGCCCAGGCGCGAGCCGTTGTTCGGCTGGATGCCGTTTGCCGAAAAAAGGACGTATAACCAGATACCTTACGTAGGCCGGTCTCCTCTTGAACACCGGTTGCCAAATATTCTGTGGCCATTCGCTGGCCGTAATTCGGCCGAAGACAGCTAACCGAATGCAAAACGTATATTCTGGGGCCGTACGTCCGCCGGACGCGCGGTTCACCGTTGAAACAACAAATGCACGGCAGCCGCGCTCCGGCCGGTCTCCTTTCGAACACCAACTGCCGCAAGAATACGCATATTCTGTGGCCGGTCGCTTGCCGTGCTTCGGCCGATTACCGCTTCCCGAAGAAAAAACGGATGCCCTAAGGCCGTACTTCGGCCGTTCTCTTTCTCAACATCGGCAGCCGTAAGAGAACTGAATATCTGGCAGCCGGTTAGCTGCCGTTGTGCGTCCGGACACGGGCGGACGGAAAAATGCCGAAGCGCTGGTTGCCGAATGTTGGCCGTTCAACGCATGATCAGTGGCTGCCAGAACCTAGATGCTGGCCGGACATGCCAGAAAGCGGCCATAGACGGGCCGGTCTTGGGGCACACTTTCTGTGCCGCCTGGGCCGATCTTCTCAAAGTCGGCTTCTTCCTAAACACGAATACATTGCTGGGAAGACATTTTTTCAGGGCAATAGAATACAGTCGACTCGCGATAATTCAAACTCGAAGGTACCCCAGGATTTTGTTTGAATTATCCGAAGTTTGAATTATCAGAAGTTCTCATATACAGTCTAGCCCGCTTAAACGAACACAACGGGAAACCGAAATCACTTCGTTATATCCGCTTTTCGCTATATCTGGACAAAAAATCTATCTATAGCAATGGTAACGGGAAACGAAGATTTGTTCGCTATAGCCGCTATTTCGTTAAAACTGGGTTCGTTATAAGTGGGCTACACTGTATATGACTCTGGGCAAGGTGACAGCACACAGCATTGCTTTTAATCACATTTTTTTTTTAATTTCTAAGCGTTTTTATACCCCAACTGCACAAAATAAACAGAAAGCAGAGGGGTAAGGTCCACAAGCCGAATGCCGTTCGCGTCACTTTCATAACCGCCGTGTCGTTTTTTTTTTTTTTTGATGACACGCGATTGCGTGATTGCGCGTTTTTTTTTTTTTTTTTTTTGCGACAGTGGCCCGCATGGTTTTGACCGCTTCGGCAAGTGTAGGCAGTCAATCATGTTTAGACGTTTTTTGAGGCCTGTGCATCCTTTTTTCTAATTCTCATTGTAAAAATGATAAATAAGGCTAGAAATTTGAGAAACGTCACGGTCTGTCGTATTTGTGCTTCGTTTCGAACGTTCGTTTACTAGCAACACCTTTTTCCTCGAAGGCTCGAGGCGCTCCTTTTTCATTTTCCGACTGTTATAAGCACGCAGATTTTCAAATATTTTTGGGAAAGCAGTAGCTATTTTCCCGTATGGATACGCAAAAAGTGAGAATTAACCGAATGACGGAGTTTGAATTAAGCGGCTTTTTAATACATTGAAGGAATGGCGGGCCAACCAAAATTTTGAATTTTGTTTGAACTACCCGAAAGTACGAATTATCGGAGTTTGGATTATCGCAAGTCTACTGTAATCTTATATATCAAAGAGGAGGAGGATTTAAGACCTTTTTTTTTATCTCACGTGAATTTTTCCATGCGCTCAACACACTCCGCTGAGTAAATCGTTGCTGCCGGCGCGAGACCCTGGCATCCTAACCGTATACAGCATCGCTGTAAAAAGAGCCACTGCAGTTTAACCGTTCGTCGTCATGTTCCAGCGCTGGTAGATCGCTCGACCAAACGCATCCATCTGCTCTCTCTCTCTCTCTCTCGCTCTCTGTCTGTTGCGCGCGTTCCTCATTATTTTGCTTAACTTTCCTCTGAGTATTCTTTTATCTCCCTGTTTTTTCTTCTGTTTGGCTATAAGTAGACATGTCGTCTAAGCTCGCAACCTATCATACAGTCACCGCTAACTTTCCCGCTAGTGTTGGAAGCTTCAGTGATACAATGGTGTACGCACGAACCGTCAACGGCCGGGGGGCAAGAATGCACATCCGTGTAGAAGCCAGAAGGGTCTTTCTGGTACACTGTGCTCTGTCTGCCAGCAATCACCTAGTGACATAAATGTGGATGGTTTTACGCAAAAAAATGTTGAAATCTTGGTCACGGCGACTATTCGAAGCTTCACATGGGCAATATATGAAGTGCGCTATAGTGCAGGGCTACGGATTAATTTAGACCACCTGGGGATGTTTACCGTGCGCCGATCTCTTAACACACGGGCGTTTTCGGTTTTCGGACCCAACGACCGCCATTACCGGGATAGAACCCGCGACCTTGGGCTCAGCAGCACAATGTCTTAACCGCTAAACCATCGCAGCAGGTAAGGCGGCCATTGTAACTTATGGTTGGTGACAGCAGACGCACCAGGATAGAGATTGGTTGAGAATTTTTTTAATTTGGAAGAGGAGTGCCGGAGGTCGCTAATGTTGGAAGAGAGGGATGTATGGAGGCAGACATTGGCCAACTCACGCGCGTCAGGCCGCTAGACACCCCAAACTGGTCTAATGTGACTAGGTGTTGGAGGGTGTTCAAGTAGGATCTTTATGCACAGCTTCAATATCACCATGCTCAAAAACAATATGGCTGCGTCGATGCAGACCAAAAGTGGAGCAGCGCAAGATGAGATGTTGCATGATGGCTTTACACACGTAATGACAAAGCGTGCACATGGGGGGGGGGGGGGGGAGGGCAATGGTGTCAGTGGCCTTCTTCCGGTCACTCCACGACTTGTACGCCACTTGCAACATAAAGAGAAGGTCATCGCCACCTTTACCACACAATTTACATTTTAGGTTTTGATGCAAAAATCCTGCTATGCATACTTTTCACGTCCAATACCCCCCCCCCCCACACACACGCACGCACGCACGCACACATTCTCTCTCTCTCTCTCTCTCTCTCTCTCTCTCTCTGTCTCTTTTATAACCACCACCAAAAAAGCCACGGATCATCTCCGACGAATTGGGCATCGCCATGTCCGACAGTGTTTCAGCTTTCAAGTATGGTAATTTTCTGTTGCCGTGCTTAAAGATAACAAACTGGGATGAACAGTGTGGGTGAGAGACAATTAACCAAACAGTCGCAGTTTGTCACTGCAAATCTCACATCTGTTCCTGCTCCTCTCCGTTGCACTGTTTAGCTACGGGATCAGCTTATTCGCTAGGACTTTCGGCTCCAAGAGTGGACAAGCAGCACGAAAGATTCGCTTACTTTGTTTCCGGTGAAGACATCCCAGATGATGAGCTTTCCATCCAGTGATCCAGACACTGCCTTCCTGAAAGAGAACAAGAAGCCGTAAGGAAAAAAATTGGCTCCAATCCACGCTGTGAAGGTGGTTGGACTGCGAAGCTGTTAAGGACACCCACAACGACTACCCATGCGGCGTCACTTGAATTCACACACGTGGCTCTACAAAGAGTGAAACCAGAGAGCCTGCCCGCCGTTTCCTAGGATTCGCCGGGGCGGAACCCTGAACGCATATCGTCGGCAAAAAGAAAACGGAGAGGATCATATTTTGAAGGGTGAGGGCGGCACGCGCGACTATGTCGTCATCTCTCTCACTGCCCCCCCCTCACTCTTGTTTAATGTATGACGTCCAAAAAGCGCCCTCCCCCTTTTCAGACGCTGAATCCAAACCACCGTCTGTCGCCCCGTCTCCACGTGTGGGCGTGGCTTAGTCGGCAATACGACGGGCTCTCGTTCCGCTTCTCTTCGGGCCCAGTTTCGATCCCTGGCGGTGCCGGTGGTTTGTTTTTGTAGTCCGGGTGTAGCCATTAGTAGCCTGGATGTTTCTTTGTGTAACCAGTTACAGTAGCCTGTGAGTTTTCTTTTGACGCGGACACGATAATTTCCTTGGATGGTTAGAGGTATACTGCTTCGCAGTAAAATACATTCTGTGCCCCTCACTCTCTGAAGAAGGATCACCAGCGAAGTTGGGCTAAGCCCAAGGAGGGCACGAAACAAAACGCGTTTGTTGGTTTGGAATTTGCGATCGAGCATACTTCCTATACATAGCTAATTATCTGAACGAAGCTTTTAATGACTTGTTTTAACACGAAAGCGTTTTATTCCTGGATACACCAAGATTTCACTAACATCATATCCGTCACGGAAGTGACGTCAGTACAACGAAGCAAGTGACCTGTAAAGGGTGCACCCCTGTAGACAGGGTCTTCATGCGGGAAAGCAACCTTTAGTACTAAGGAGTACGTTATACTTAGGGTTGTTAGTTTTCTGGTTTTATATTTTAACACGAAAGTGTTTTATTCCGGGATACACCGAGATTTCGCTTATATGTCATATCCGTCACGGAAATGACGCCAGTACACCTTTGCCGAAGCGACCCGCCAGCAGGACGTCGCTCGCCAAGCGCACCAACAGGGCAGCCGCCGATCTGCAAATCACGCTCAGCTGCAGATTTCGCTGCACATTTCACTTTCGTGTTTTACCGATTCCTATGACAGAGGAATCAACCACAGTTTTTTTCTAGTGGACAAACACGAGACTGTCCGTTTCCGTCTCGCGTCGTGGGCATCATACTGTTTGTGTAACACATTAACCCAAACCCCTCGACCACGGGGGACAGTAGACAGGACAGGTCGCAACGGGCTTTGAGGCGTCCACGTTGAAATTGCCCACCAACGGGCACATTATTGGTGAGCGCGTGAAGCCTGGTTACGTGTCCAGGCTACCCAAGTGTCCCACCCCACCCCACACCTGTGCGCACTAAACGGGCGACCGGTGATGTGCATGTGCTCAGACGGGAAGGATACCGGCCAAAACGTCGCTCTGGAAGCCATTCAAGAAGGCAGCACAAAACAACAAGTAAAAACAGCTTCAAAAGTAACTCTGAAAACGAAAAATTTCCGTTCTACGCGATTTTACAGATGGATACGATATGTGGAAACCAAGACATTGAAGGAGTCCTGACATAATATTTTTGTGTCGCGTTTTTTTTTTTTGCTTTTCTGCTATTGGCGCCTACCAGCCCACTAATTGTAGAATGGTACATTGGATGGTAGACCGCAGCGTAAACAATTATTCACAGCCTCGTTTGTTCGTGTCAGTTTAAATTTCGACGTCACGAACACCTAGGCGGCCGCCATGACAGGACGGCGCTCTTGACGTCACTGTTTTCGTCGCCCCACGACCGGTCTGGACGCGCATGCTGGAGCGAGCGAGCCTGTCCAGACCTGCCGTCGCCGCACGCGCCCGGGCTGCATGATGTCAGTCATAAAACTGTGACGTAAAGCACAAGGCATAGCAGCGCGTGCCGAACGGCACGGGAGCCCTGGAGCCGGCAGTTTGGGGAGAACGCGTCATGGTGGTGCCGGTGTCGACTGGGTATCCATTCTGAGGTTTTTCGAGCGTGCGAAGATTAAAATTGATTTAAAATATGTTATACATAACAGTTACTGTTGAGACTTCCTGGGTGATATCTCTATAAGCAAAGTAAACTTTTTACATAGTTATCTGAGCCTTGAACTTTCTTGTCAGTACTCATAACAGGTTTGCTGTAAAAGTGTTTTCCGACGACGAACAGGCGTGTGAACAAGACAGTTCTCAGTCCACGGAAACAGGTTCGTAAAGTTAACCAGGGGTCGAAGCCTTTACAACGACGGCTGTCACATTGAAACGACGCGGCATATATAGGCGTGAAAATGCATGTATTCCTCGGTTCAGGAGTTTCTGTGGGTGTCTGATGAACTGTACAAAGCACACGGGGCGTCCCCTTGATCAGGGTCTCCTACAGGGCCCGAAATGACGCACAAAACATTGCTTACTGTGTGCGTTGAGGACGCGGCTCGTAATTTTATTTGTACGTGATTTGGAGACAGATACAGTGTCTCGTTGCATCACCTACGCAGGAGGGTACCGGATATCCGACAATGCTTGCGGAAAGGCACTGACTGTGGCGCACGACATGGCCCTGCCTGTGTCGCTCTTGCTGCCACACTCTTGCAGCAAAGGCCCCTAAAATTCCTTACTTGCTGCTATCTCTTGCTGCCACCCTCGGGGCTTCCTCGTGTCCCCGCGCGTCGGCAGTGGAAAAAGATTTTGATTCAAAAACTGAGCTAATATAGATGTGTTCGACGACGTATCACACGCCTTCTGTCAGTTACGAAAAATGGGATGGAACAGTTTATGCTTGATCGCCAACCTTATAATGCCAGATCCACCTGAAACCGCCAGCCAGATTCACGGTTTTTTTCTTAAATGACATAGTTTTATTTATTACGCACCTCAATATTGCTATAAACATGTATGTCCTAGGCCAGTAGAAATTTTACCATCTGTTCATCACGAAAGTTGAGGGAAGTTGAAAGCTTTCTGACGCCGAAACTGCGTCAAAAGTGCGTCAAAACGTTCGCTAGAAGTGCGTGAAAACCTTCGCTGAAACTGCGCCCAATCAATCGTCAAGCCTTCAAAGGCCCAAATCGTAAACGAAGAACGAACCCACGCGACGATTTTTTGCGCACTAAGTAAACGCATCTAAAGAACGACCTAAATGTATACCGACACGTATAGTTTCCGAGGTAAAGGTGCACACTGTTGTACTCCTTCTTCATAATCGATGCGTGTATTGTCTTATTCAGAACTCTTTCTTTTTCGGCATTTTTAAGCAACCGTTTTGACACAGTGGAAGCCAGGTTCCACCCACGCGCCTTGTGTCCCGAGATCTTATCAGAGCTTTTAGGTCGACCAACGGCCCTATGGGGAAGTCCATTAGCTATTTGACAGGACGCCATCGGTTCTACTAAGAAAGCTTTCGCTTTAATAAAATAGTCGACAATTTCTCGGGGTAATTAACCATCTGGAAGTCAAGTGTACCCTAGCGTAATTAAAGGGACCCCGCAACACTTTTTCCTTTGCGTCTGGAACCACTGGGAAAACTATAGTTATCTGGAAGTCAAGTGTACCGGTCCCTAGCGCAATTAAAGAGACCCTGCAACACTTTTTCCTTCGCGTCTGGAACCACTGCGAAAGCTATAGTTATCGCCAGCACGGAGTGGCACTGCGTGATTCGCTCTTCGCGCCAGATACGCCTTCCATTTCCACTTTGTTTTTGTGGCTTTTTTTTTTAAGTTGCTATCGGAAAGCGTTCATTGCTGCAATTGAAGGAAAACCGGCCAATAGCCGCTACATGACCTTAGTGACGTAACTCGAACCGTTTAAAGAAGGTCAAGCCCGGGAAAGAGAGAAAAATCTTTTGAGCGAGTTTACCAGTTATCAGATGGGCATATAGCCGTAATTTTTGTCTGAGGTACTTTGCGACCCCCTAATCTAAGTACTGGGAGTGTTGGGTCACTACTTTCTGCAAGAATTTAAGATTTAAAAAAAAAGTTGAAGAAAACAAAGCGGGATTACGAGCGCAAATTGTAGCCCGGAGTCCCTAGGCACTGTTTCGACCATTCTGAGCGCGTTTACGCAAATTTATTTAGTAGAAAAATCAATTCGAAAATGCTGTCCTCCTCTCTGCGCTCTCACCCATTTTCTTTGGCGTTTTCGTGTGACGTCAGCAGGAGAGGAGCTGGCAATTGGCTGCGCTACTGCACGGCTCGCCGACCTTCCGCGACCGAGTCAGTCGGCCCAACGTTTAGTCCGCCGGCCGCCGACGGGTCATGGGAATTCGCTCGATCAGTTGAAACTAAGCCACAACACGTTTGTGAATGGAAGAACGTGCCTTTCTTTACTTCGTTAGTTTGTACTCTGTATCTAGCTCCAAGTCAAGGTCGCTTCACACAAGCGCTGCACAAGCGCACAAGCGACGCTTCGCTGACTGGTACGCCAGTAGGAAAATATAAGGCCTCTTGAAGGGGTAGAAGAGTTAGCGAAGTCAATATAGGTACTAAGGAAATAAAATCAACTGAGATTTTTACCGTACAGCGTAAACTAGTGTGCGGGAAGCACTTTTTTGCGCTGGGCGAACAAGCACAGCGGTCAGCAGCACGACTACGCATCTGCGAACGCTTTTCCGTCTAAGAAATGCAATTCCTAGACGTGAGCTATTGTGGAAACTCGGGGGACGCTTACTGCACGAGCGCAATACAACAAATAGTCACCTAAGCTGCTTGAAATACTAAAACTAAATAAAAGTGTAAACTGGTTATACATTATATACCTTATATTTCCATTGTTGGCAGCGCTCTCGCCCGTGGCCGTGTGGTCTGGAGCGCTAGGTATATCATCGCAAGTGCATCGCCCGTCATATGTTCGAGTCCCCGCTGGTGCTACTTTTTTTTTTTTTTAATAAGGTAACTTTTTCGTTTTTCGCCGATGTTTTCTATAGTGAGTTCACCTTTTTTTGGGCCGCAACGTTCACTGCTCCACGAACTAGTCCGCAGAACTCGCGCAGCCTGGCACTGGCGCGCTAGCGAGTTCTCGTTGGCGTACTGTTGCCATAAGCACCGACTGCTTGCGGGCAGTGAGCACAGGCCAGAATCAACAGACCCTTGGCCTGGTGCGAACACGCTTTTTACGATACAGGCATGAGTGAGGCAAGCTCCAAATATGGGGGAAAAGCGCATGCATTTGTGCGTCTGCGGGGACGCGGAGGGCGTTCATGCACTGCGTAGGCCTCGGCTAGTGAATGCTACGATTCCAAGCCGTCCTCGGAGGCTTATCTTATACATTTTACAGCCGACAACATGGCAGAAGCGCGGTACTACGATTACTGGGATATTGAGAATGCCCATCCAACGACGCCATCGGATGTCAAACATGTTGTTTTACAGAACCGAAACCGAAACCGAAACTTGTTTGATTGCTAACCTTGGGCATCGTCCAATCACGGTGCCCCCTCCTCCCAACGTCACAGCTTAGTTGGTGCGGCCGCCGCAAACCGCGCATGGTCGTTTTTCTTCTTTCGCGCTTTGTAAAATAATTACCGATTTGTCAACCGGAAAAAACGATGAAAAGTGTGCTAATTTGAGCCAGTCTACGCAGTGCAAGCAAAAACGGGAGCTTGACAAATTCACTTCAGTGTCCCTTTAAGTGATGTCCGGCTTGCCCCAGCTATAGGGCATGATTAACAGTTTTAAAGCAAAGCTTTTTACCTCTACCCCCCAAGGGTTCTTTCGCGACCGTTGGTGTCACCAGAAAACTCCAGCTAACAAATAAAATAATTTGCTGGCAACGCCGGGAATCGAACCTGGAACTAATAGACTAACAAAGCGAGAGCCCGTTGTCTTACCGATTTAGCTACGAGCCCACACGAAGACTGGGAAGACAGGTGGTGTACTAACCAAGCACATCTACGGGTTTACCCCCTGCGTTCTCGCTGAATGCCACGTGAAAGCGTCACGCGACCAGTCACGCCCATCTAGCGGCCCTGTGCGCACCTTACTCATGTGCTAAGAGTTACAAAAATTAAAGGAAGCTCACACCAATGCATGACATCTCACTTCTACTACGCCAATGTGCTAAAGCCTGTGGCATCCAGTGTTCACGTAAACAATCACAGCTCCTTGTCATCCGCCCTCACGCCAAACCAAGGAATACACTCAAATAATCCTTGATGGCCAGGCCATCACTCCAAGCCCCAGCATCAAGATCCTAGCTGGGCCTACATCTCGAGGCTAACATCAGGAGTGACGTCTCCTTGCAGCGCCTCAAAAACAGCATTAATCAAATCATACACATGATCAGGCGAGTTGCCACCAAGAAGCGAGGCCTAAAGGAATCCGGTACCTTTCGATTAATTGAAGCTTTTGTCCTCTCGAGAGTTACTTACGTCAACCCCCTGTCTTCTTCTAGACAAGGAAGACATAGAGACGCTTTATATAATGATTATAAAGGCGGTCGAGCAGGCCATTGGTCTTCTTATGAGTGCGTCCACACAGAGGCTGCTTGGCACGGGGCTCCACAACACCGTGGAAGAGCTGATATAAGGCCATCTTTCTAACCATAAGGTCCGACTCAGAACTGCGATGGGTAACCGCATGCTTCACCAGATTGGCTGGGCAGCCCAGAATGTCACTCCGCTTGACGTACTCCCAGACTCTTGGCAAGTAAAACTAAAGATGCTCCCTTTGCTTAGAAATATGAACCCCTCACATGACGAGGGTCACCGAAAAGCACGGGCTCAAGCGCTAAACACCACCCTCGATGGGAATCATGCAGTTATCTACACAGACGCCTCCAAACATCGAGGGCAGCGATACGCCATTATCGTGGCTACCTTCAGAACCAACCTCCTTGCGTGTACCTCTCTTAGGACCCAAGAAATGACGCCAGCAGAAGAGGCAGCCATCACCTTGGCTCTCGCTCAACCAGGGGTTCGGAGGGTAGTCATTGATTCCCAGCAAACCTACTGGAATTACCAGTAGGGTTGGGTGTCCTGACCTGCACTGCGTGTGCTAAAAAACCACTCCCCAAACGGTTTCATTCAGCTCATCTGGACACCCCCCTCACACTTCAATGGAGGACAACAAATACGCCCACCCAACAAGCCTGTGCTTTTACCTCCCATGCTATGGAGCTGCACGAGGTCAGTCACCCGCTTGTCACGTTCAGGGAGATAACCCAGCATTATCGCATTCTGAGACAGACCGTACCTTCGCCTTACCCTGACCTTTCCAGAGAACAACAAACTACCCTACGGCTTATACAATCCGGGCTCGTTCCCACAGCCAACGCGTCTTCACTTAACGCATCCGAATCGCTACGACGCTGACTGTAAATTTTGCTCAGAAGTAGGAACACTCCGCCCCGTAATCGGGGTGTGCGGCTTTAGCCTTGAGCACCCTCCTCTCTTTCCGTCAACTACCCAACCAGAGCAATGGGAGATGCTGCTCTCCAGGCCCTCTTTACCTACCCAGCTTCAGTGGGTGGACAGAACACAGGCGCGCGGACTGCATATGGGCCCCACGGAAGAAGGAATCACTCCCCAGGGCTGCACTCTGGGCCGTTCAGAAATCTGAACAGAAGTATTTCTTCCCCCTGCTCCTTCTCTGCCGCAAATCTCGTCGCCTCCGTCCGCGGCGCAGAGACGGAGAAGACAGATCGTCTAACACCGGGTTGGAGCTTACTTTAATTTTATAAAAAAAGTTTCCACTCTTGTGCTACACCAATACAACTCAACCAAACACCGTTCATGCTTCATGCATTGATTTAACCTTAACAAGAAGGTCTCTTTGAAGTAATAAATGGTGTGGTTAAGTGCATTTCACTTCTCTCTGGTTTTGCTATTTGTAGAGCGATGTGAGTGAATTTAAGTGACGTCGCATGGGTAATCGTTATGGGTGCCGTTTACAGCTTTGCTTTCCAACCACATTCACGGGGTGGATTGGCGCGATTTTTTTTGAACGCGCTAACTAGCGCCTGCATCAATCAGCCAATCAGAAGTTTTGATAAATATAGCTTCGGTAGAAGAGGAACTGAAACAGGCTGGAAGCGACGGCTGGAAAGCATGATTACGAGAATTTCGGTTACCCTTGCCACGACGAAACCCGTAGCGAGTATTCGGTGCAGAGGTATTACTACTGCCCATGTACGGTTGCAGACCTTCCCTCGTGCGTGTTATCTTTGCACCGTCCAAACTTCCGCCCAGCCCCGATAGTGCACGTCAGGCGTGACGCCCGTGAGTCGGCATGCGTGTGTGCAACCGGGCGTCGTAATAGACTCCCGCCTGGCTGCTCGGTCGGTGGGCAAAACAGGCCGCCGCAGCGCCCAGTGTGGCTGGCTGGTGAGCCGTTGCGCTACACGCGCCTCACAGTTCGCTGAAAGGTCGCCGATGCATATACATACGTCCCTGAAAGGTTACCTTCCCTGCTGCCAGCGGCGCCGCGAGCCATTCCACGCGTAAAGCTTTCGAGTTGAACCGTAACTCGAGACCATAAAGACAATACACGAGTTCGATTCGTTAAAAAAATAATCCCTGGCCATCTTCATTAATTTGAAACCTGGTGAGGGGCGAAGCTTGCAGTGTATAAGTGTATTCTTGGTGCCTTGACGTTTCTGCCAACGGAGGTCAAACCATTGGGGGTAGAGGTATACAGCTTTGCTGTAAATGTCTATTGTCTTTGAAGCACGAAGCTCTCTAGCGCGAAGCGTAAACGAGTGTCCCGGTGTTTTTTTTAGAACGCGTTGCATTATAGTGCGAGGTGTAAACGAGTGTCCCGGTGTTTTAGTATCGTGACTACATGAGACGAACGATGATTACGACGACGACGACGACGACAGGAGACGCCAACAGACCAAGCCCGTAAGGGGCTTGGCCACTAGAAGACTGTTTTCATCCCATAACAACGATACTAATTTTGCTGAAAACATCGAACAAGAAGTCTAGCTATTCGGGAAAACAGGCGAAGCAGCGGCGACTCGCCAGCCATTTTCCCGCCAGGTTTTTATGACGTCACAGAGTCGTTTTTGTGCGATTGGCGGCTGCTGGCCGGGGCCACCGCCGAGAAGCACGACTTGGCGATTGTAGTGGGCCTCTAGTTCCGTTTGATTGCACCACTTGAATGATAACGTGCAGTTAACACACGGATACTGTAGCCAATAGTGCTGGTCCATATTACGTCACTCCTTCCCATAATGCGTCACTATAATGGGAAATTTGAGTTTCTCGATATTTCTTGCGTTTCCTTGTAGTTGAAAATAAACTCCTTTCGTGGCTGCAGTGGAGCTGAGCGAGTTACCGAAGGCTAGTCCTTTCAAAGTGAACAAATGTATGCTTTGGCTTATTGGCCCCCTTTCCCTGTATTCGTCGTGTTCTTTAACATTTCCTTGTGGACGGGAGTGGTTGGAGTGAGGTGTAGAGGGGATGCTCCCTAGGTGGCGTTGATGCTCCTCCCGCCGGGCCCTTCTCACCTCCTACCAAGCGAAGTCTTACAGGAGTGAAAATAGGAGAACCGCAAGAAAAGGGAGATGTCCTGATTTCCACCTTTCCGTCCTAATTTCCGCTTTTCTGTACGCAACGTCCGTCAAGTTGCGGACACTCCGCCCAGAAGGAGCCCATTTAGCCCCATTTAAATGAACTCGGCTAAGACGACCTACATGGGACCTACATCCACACGTGCAAAGATGAATGAAGACGAATGTCTGACGAACCGCTGAAGAAGAATGTCTGATAATACGAACAAATTTTTAGGGTCCCTTCGAGTTCGTTTAAACGTGAGTCTACATTATATCGGGTCTGCGCAGGCAGAAAGAATGCACGAGAACGCGCTGGTTGACCGCTTAAATACTATCGCATCTAACAAGGCCTCCGCGAAAATCTGAAGCGAAATTTCCTGAAGCATGCAGTAACATTTGAGTTGCGAAAGATTCTTCACAGTTGCGTCCGCATCCCCTAACACAGGCAGCTGACCACTGCTTGTTTCGTTTTAAATCTCTCTCTCTCTCTCTCTCTCTCTCTCTCTCTCTCTCTCTCTCTCTCTCTCTCTCTCTCTCTCTCTCTCTCTCTCTCTCTCTCTCTCTCTCTCTCTCTCTCTCTCTCTCTCTCTCTCTCTCTCTCTCTCTCTCTCTCTTTCTAGCACTGGCCTCTGAACTGGAATTAAACACAAGCGACGAAAAAGAGTGAGCGAGAACTTGTCCTATAGCTCAAATAACAGCAGACCTATACATCATTTGCCAAGACTGACGAAGTCACTGTGCCTGCTGCAGTGCCGGCGCAGTTGTGAAATCAAATACAAAATTTCGACCCCGAGTGGTGAAAATATACGCGCCTTTGTTAGCTTCAGCATAATTTTTTAGAAGTGACTTAAACTTGGATCACACTGAGATGTTTTGTTAGGACATTTCTACCCTAGACGATGAGCCCCAATGTTGAAACTTTGGGCGAAGGCTGCACATACAGTATCCGTAAAGTTTACGGACAACATAGGCTAAAACGACAGAGCGCCGATCGAAAGACACCGGTGACGCGACTCATGCAGTCGCGACAACGGGAAATAGCAACGAGATAAAGCATTCCAACGAGTACGCCGACCACTGCTGCTTGAATCGGATGATGTCGTCTGCGAATTGCCCCCCTCCTGCCTTATCTTGAAGCGTGTTTTTGCAGTGACGACTCGACACAGAGGCACACGCACTGTCCTATTCCCCTTCTCTACGAAATGAGCAACATACTGCGAAAGTGAGCTAGCCAGCCAACCAGTCAGACTACAAACACGTTGCCTTCATTATGGAATGCCTCTCCTCGTTGCCCTTACCCCCTCACGTTACGGCTATGTCTGCCCTTCGCTCGCAGCTGCACGTTGCACACGTGTTCGCCACCCTAGCAGCAGCGCAATTTTACACATCACGGTGGTTGTGGGCGTCAATTTTTGCGTTGAAGTTCGCGCGCTCATCGCTGCCTGTATTTGTACAAATCAGTTCCCGCAAGCGTGGAACCCCTCCTCCAATATCAACAGCCAACATTGTCACGAGTAAAGCGACCGGCGACAGGTAAACGAGGCAGACATCCCGTTACAACCACGTCATCCTCACCCAGATACCCCCTTTACTGTATCCACACCGTCACCGCCTATACCACTAGTGTACCCTTGCCCACACAATCCACACCTTCCACCAAACAAGCCCTGGTTACCTAGCCCTAGGAGCAGCACGGACTCACGGTGTCCTGCACCAATGAGGCTGGCCACGTGACCGTGTTTGTCAAACCTCCCCGGCATCCTTCCGCCCCGTTTCATTGCGCTGTTTTTCGCCAGGATTATGAACCAACTAGCCCGCCTTCACATTTTAGTACTCCCCAACACTCCACCTTATGTTCAATACATGTTCATTACTACTACTGAATAAAGAAAGCATCGTAGGATAGATAAGAAAAGCCGCAGCAAAATGACGTTTTGTTACTTTAGGCAGCCAATCAGTTTGTAACAAAATAAGAAGCGGCAAAGAGAGACCGATGCACCCTTTGCGGTGATTTTTCTGCACGACTTGACTTGATGAAGTCGATAGGCGGCATGCCGTCTGGTCAGGAAGCAAGATTGGGAGTAAGAGAGTCGTAGCGTACACTTATGAACACACGATGTCGCAACACAAGATTAGGTCAAAGCCCAAATGAGTCGTATAGGGCTACTGAAACGTCATTTTGGTCAGTAACCTGTGCTACATGTGCTACATATTTTTGTACGCCTTAATCTACGAAGCGACCCCAGCCCCGAAGATTGTTGTCGCGGTATACGCCCGGTGTTGGCTGATAACTCATCGAAAAATTCCCACTCGTTTATCGAAGCCCTAGCCTGCACTACCGGCGGAAGCTTTGGTAGGAAAAGGGTTGCAGCTCCTCCTGTAATCACCATACCGACCTGACAGTGTTACGAATCGGCTAGAGTGTGGGGGGTGCTGACGCCGAGCAAACTTCAGCAGCGCACAACGCGGCGACACGCCGTAGTACTTTTCCGCAGAGCATCAGTGATGTGAGAGGAAGTACACTCATAGGACCTAACCGGGCAAGTCGGTACACGCTGTGACGCGCTCATGCGACTTCGAGAATACGGCGCGGCTAGAGCCCTCTTGTGCATGCACGGGCTTGCCGTGGCGGCTGATCGCGGCGTGCATTACTCATCTCCGACACTGCGAGAGTGCTTTTGCTTGTGCCTATTTTCTGCTTCGAACGTGTCGGCGCTTGTTTTGAACATTGCATTAGAGACTCTAAAGATAGGATCTCTCTTTTGACAAAAGCAGTGCGCATTCAGACTCAGCTGAGAACGTTTCTCTGCCCGTTCGAGTTGTCATTGTTTAATAACGCCGGTGTGCTGCTTTTGTACCATCGCTTTTCACGACTCGCCATGGCTTTGACTCTCCGTCGTCGGAACGGAGGCAACTCTCGTGCAAGCCGCTCGCCAACCACGCTACCTCGATATGATGGAATGTCACACTCGTGTGTACTGGTCCTTGTAACAATAACTTCAGTGAACCAAACTCTCGAAATGTGGCTTCCCGTGAATGGGTGTTTCTAAACAAGGCACACACGGACACAAAGAGGACTGAAAACTACGCTTGTGTCCATGTACACGCGTTGTTTGCAGGTGGAGGGTATACCACTTGCGAAGTGTTTCGGGTGTGTAGGCTGAATTTGCAATATATTTGTTAATAAAAATTCCGCCTGAGCGGGGAATAGGAGGTAGGCGGCAGAGGTAGACAGCAGGAATGGCGGTATACATTGCCATTGTTGCGTTTAAGCGGAGCTGGATGCTACAAGAAGGAGAAGGTCGAGTGAACACGAAATTTAGTCTTCGGGGCTGAAAAAAAAACAGTGGTCCTAGTTTTATTCCCAAGCTTGCAAATCTGTGAATATGAGCATCAAGAAAATAATTTTTCGTTTGTAGGCTCATGTGGTCATAAAATTGATAAAAACATGCAAACAAAATTTTCTGCTCACCATAGCGGTTTTAAGTGCCAGATGTCCCAATGAATTGCCTCAATAAATAAGTAATTACTTGCACTGCCAATTATATTTTTGTTTGTGGGATTATGGGGTTCGTAAAATTTAGTAGAACAGAAAAAAACATATTTGTGCTTGAAAAAAAAAATAGGGCTGAAAGGGCTAAATTGAGTAATTTCTCAGTGAATAAAGCATCGTTCGCTGCCGAACAAGTGCTGGGGCACTATGAAACACCAAATCTTTAGAATAAAACAAACGTCTTTATGGCCACTTTAAAAGCACTGGCCTGCAGTGTCCACTACGAGACTAGCCTCGCATCCGGGTATTTTCAACTCTTAAAGCACTGCCCTGTAGTGTTCTCTACAAGACTAGCCTCGCATCCGGGTATTTTTAACTCTTATAGCACTGGCCTGCAATGTTCTCTACAAGACTAGCCTCGCATCCGGGTATTTTTAACTCTTATAGCACTGGCCTGCAATGTTCTCTACAAGACTAGCCTCGTTAATAAAGGCATGTTTAGGAGCTAGTTAGTATAGTCTTGAATTCGGTAATAGCGCTCACAGAAAAAGAGATAAAAATGCTGAAAGAAAAGTCCAATTGCACATGAGCGCACGCGCACGAAGATATCATGTTTACCCTATCAATGTACACTTACCATCGCATGCTTAAAAATAACGTTAAAGCTTTCAATAAACCAGTTGCTAGCTTGCGCACCATCGTATGGTTTTGTCTTTTTCGCTGTCCCTGTCCCTCGTCCAAATATGCAGCGCACGTTATTATTGAATTCAATACTAGCCTCGTATCCGGGTATTTTCAACTCTTAAAGCACTGGCCTGCAGTGTTCTTTACAAGATTGGCCTCGCATCCGGGTATTTGCAACCCTTAAAGCACTGGCCTGCAATGTTCTCTACAAGACTAGCCTCGCATATTGGCGTGGCATTTCGGTCTGGGAGCAAAATCGCTGAGAGCCTGTCATTCACAGCGCTCTAAGAGCAGAAATTTCTCGGCCGTGCCTGTGGTAACTCTAGCGGCCTGCCTCCATTTTATATTTCCTGTTCCTGTATTGCAGTATAACTCCAGTATGCGCAGTTCTGGCAGTAAACCGAACTGTGTAGTTCTGCTCGCACTGTATTACCCCGCGCCTCAGTCGGTTATACTTCAGCTTCTGGGGCAGAATTCTGAGTTGCGTCCGTTTCAAGAATCTCCGTTTCGCGTCTATTTTAATGATGACGTAGTTACACTTTCGAGGCCCCTGACCAATGACATACACAGAAACCTACACCGAATCGTCTGCTTTCAGCCAGTCAGGGCTCGCTCTAAATGGACAGTTTGCAGCGGACGTAAAATGGCCAAAAACTAAGAATTCCGCCCCTGATCGTGTCGTGCGTGTAAACGGGTTGTGGGCAGAGCGTAGCGGGGGCGTACTTGCTGTCTCCGCAGAAGTGCGCCGACGTCACCTTGGAGATGTGCCCCTTGAGGACACGGCGCTGCTTTATCCGGAACTTGGCCTCCTTCTCGATGTCCTTGAGCACCTCCTGGAAGCTCTTGTCCGCCGCCGCCTCTTGCGCCGCCTGCGCGAAGAACACGCTCGAATAGCTTGACGTGGTCAGGGTTCATGCAACAGGACGCTTTTCCCTGAAAAGCTGCCTGCCGCTGGCATTTCAATATTTTTTGCCCGTTTATCGCATCTCCGTTGAATTCCCGTAAGAAGTTCTTATTTTCAAGTTGACGCGTTTCGTGCGAAGTAGTGTCACTAGATAAGGTAACCTTATTTAGTGACACTAGTGCGAACTAAACACTCTAGATTTTGTAGGGTGCTTCACCCTTCGAAGATAACAGGGAAAATAACGGAATTAAGGAGGCACGTAAAAGACTATTAGGAGAGCTTGGTGGGCCAGTTGGTAATGCATCTTAGAAGGGGGGCTTCCGCACACGGAGACAGGGATACATTTAGGAATAGAGACTGGACAGAGTTCTTGCTTATGTGTCCTTGTTTCTGTGAGCTGTAATTCCCCTTTTACGATGTAAATGACAGCGCTGCTCTACGTTTTTTATGTGCCACCATTCAATATTCTCTTATTTGCGCTGTTAATGTTCGATCTGCCCACAGGCTCAGGAACTGCGAAAGAAAATTTGACATCCACCTCAATGCAGCCGTACGGCTACTAAGCGAAGCTGTACAGCTTCCTCAGAAACTTCACAGTTGAAGAAACATTCGTCCTGGTCCAGGATTCGAACCCGGGGCCGCCGCCTTACCGGGGAAGTCGCTCTACCAACTGAGCTAACCAGGAGGCTAGCCGTTTGTAGCGCGAGAGCGAATTGATCAACAACGCGAAGTAATAAACAGGTGTTGATCGACCCGATTTAGGGGAAATCCCAAAGGTGGGGTAAGTTTCGTCAAGAGCGTATCATCATGAACCACGTTTCTCAGCCTGCAGGTACATAACGTCGTGTCGCGTGTCTGCTGGCATTTCGAGTGCACCAAGAATACGCGTGCATTCGGCGCTCCCGTGACCTCGCTGTCAAGGGTACAATGCCTTAACCGATGAGCCGCTGTGACGTTCTCACCGATGCCCGGCATGAGAAGTGGCACAGAGCAATCTAAACCTGTCTCTTTCTCTTCCGGCGACTCGGCCGGGGCCAAATCCTACGGCAGCCTCACATCATTGGCTCTGTGCGTCGTTATCCGTGACGTTTTTGCGCGCGCAGCCAATTACGTGCAGCCGCGTGAGGAATCAGCCCCGCCGGAAGTTTCGTAACACACACACACAAAAAAAAAAAAGACAATAGCGTCGACAGCACCCATGATAAAAGCGCTTTCCTTGAGTGTACGAAAGAAAGGTGCATTGTCGTATACTGATTCGGCTGTGCTGATTACGTTGGAATGAAAGAACTTGCCGTTAGCATAGCGGATAACGCATCGTAGCTATAATGCGTAGACTTGTTTAATTGTGAGAGACAAAGCCCATTCTCAACCGCTGTCATCGTCTGTCATTCTGTTGTTTCGCGGGACATTACAGAGATTCGCGACCGTACATCGGCTGCACAAGTTCGAAAAAGTAAGGGCCAAGGAACTAACCGCTTGTAATAATACGTAAGTAACGACAGGGAAGTCTGGGTGCAATTATACTTGGCAATGGAGGAAAATAGCAGCACAGGCCAACACACTTGGTGCAGCGCGCGTTTCGTCGTCAGCGCATCCTGTTCTGGTGCGGCCCTCTGCGGCCCTCTGTCTCGTCATCACTACGCCCGTAAGTGCATACTTGCGGCTTTGACGTCATACCAAATTTTCACACGTGAGCCCCTCTCGTGCTTGTAGCCTTGCTCATATAATCCACACCACACACAAAAAAAAAATCTCTTAAGGGACTTCTATGGGGAATTCTTCGAGCGTCAGTGAGCATTCTAGTCGCGTCCGCCGCATGTTCGCAGAAACCTCCTGGGCCTTACGTCGTTTATTTACTGCACGAAGACTTCACTGCAAAACGCAAAGTAATAAGAGAAAGCCAGCTTTACAGAAGCCCGGCCCCTGTATAATGGGCTTGACCGCCATAAAACAAGCCACTGCGAAGTCGGCGTCATTACAAATTCGGTGCAGGACAGACAACATTTTTTCTGAGGAATTAAAAGCAGTTCTGTATCAAAATATGAAGTTCAAAGGGTCGTTTGTTGAATACCTCCGTAAGACCTCATGTACCCTTGTAGCGGGCAACACCTTACGGAGGGGCGCACGATTTTCTGAGGGGACTTAGCCCCGAAATAAAAATTAAATACAGTGATTGCGGGGAACTTCGCGTATTAACAGTATTAACACGAACAATTAATAATGCGTACCATCATTTAGCGACTACACACGAATGTCTGCCCGTGGTGCCTTCGGCCTCGAGTGGGCGTGCGTAAAAAATGAAAAGCTAAAAATTGGCCGCGTATCTGCTCACTTGGCTGCAAATGTCGTTGAAAGGCGATTGTCTTCGGCCGCCCCTGTTGTGTCGCAGCCTCCCCCCCCCCCCCCTTTTACCACATAATAAGCGCAAAGGGAAGGTTGCTCAGTTGGATTCAGTTTTCCCGCGTTCGAACTGCACATGTGCCACCTGTTCGAGCCTTTCGTCTCGTCTCCGTGGTCTGTGAAACAGCTCGAGGAGACTTCTTTTAGATGCGATGTATCTCTTGCTCTCGGCTCCGTCGTCCGTCGTCCGTCCATCCGCACCTCTCCCCCTACACTATAAAAAAAGGAAATAGTTAGCGGCGCCCGGTTTCGATCCCACGACTCTCTGGCCGCAACGGGAAGTACGTGGCGCTCTTCCCACTGCGCTACAAAACCTAAAGCCCCTCCATACTGCTCTCGTCCGGCCCTGACCGTGATGGAGGGCTTTAACAAAACCGAGACAGGAGCAAGTGCTACGAACGCGCCTTATGTCCTTGACTCATTCAAACTACGTCAAGAAGCTACTGATACAACGAAGGCACGCGAAGCTGAACGTTAACAGAAACGACGAACTGAAAACTTTAGAGGCGGATGTTGAATTTCCCGTGGGAAAGCTGTGGCGTGAAGCGCCACGCGCCTTACAGCTCAACCAGAGAAGAGGACGAAGAGGGCGGGAAGCGGGGTAGGAGCGTGAGCACGCAATAAAGAAAGACGAGAACCAGGAGGTGTTCGATCAGGTAACGCTGGTGTCGGTCTCTTCGCTGTCTCTACATTTCTCCACATTTCTCTGTCCCTACATGGGGGTTCACACTACGTTCCCATTCGTGCTCCGATAAATGAAACAACATAACGGCAACACAATGGAACCTACACGGAACCCCTATGATGCTTCGCATCCTCCTTATGGTTCCCCACGGGAAGATGGTGTAATTTTTTTTTTAGTTCACTTCTATCTCGCCTCTTTTTGACGGCTGTTTTGATGCGGTTTGCTTTATTTGTAGCGTATACGAACCAATTCTACGTCCGTATTTAATGAAAGGAACGCCGCTATACTGCCACTTATCTACACACGTTTTATCTAAAATATGCCTAGTGTTCTCCTTTTTCTAAACAGTGTTGAAATTTACGGCCCATGCCATCAGTATTAGTTCGGAAAGATATTGCCTTTATATACTCTTTTATTAAGCTTTCGTTAAACTTTTGGCCACAGTCGAAAATGACGACAAGAAACATTTCTGCGGTTTGTCGTATTTTCGCGTGTCGTAGTGTCGTCTTCTCATTTTCTTGTCGTGTCGTGATTCTGGGATTGTGTCGTGTGTCGTATTCCTGTCTTGATTTTGATGTTCTGTCCTGCCGAACTCCTGTCTTGTCGTGATCATGATGTTTCATCAATAGGTGCACCCAGTTTGAATGTTATTTATTGCCCGTGGGGAAGAGTAGCGTGAATGGCAGTTCTGTTGTGACTACAGGAATGTTTGTCTTCGAGAAAATTGGCTTTTGTAGTTACGATTACGACAGAAATGTGTGTTGTAACAACAGATAGCTCTTTCGTAACAACAAGACTTCTGTTGTCACAACAAAGCTTTTGCCGTACGGCAGGAATTCTTGTTAGGTTTTTGCGGCATTCCTATTGTGATTTTAAACTGCGCGCAGTCCGTTAGGTTAGGTTAGGTGACAGACAAACAGGCCAAAATTTTTGCTTTAGGTAGCCCAAGAAAGAATTTATTGTTTTTTTTAAATAAAGACAATCTTGTTTTATTCGCCTTTTTTTTGATATAACACTGCTTATATTTCTCCTGGGAAATAGGCCAAAATTTTTGCTTTAGGTAGCCCAAGAAAGAATTTATTGTTTTTTTTTAAATAAAGACAATCTTGTTTTATTCGCCTTTTTTTTGATATAACACTGCTTATATTTCTCCTGGGAAATAGTTTCACAAAAATGTTTTTGTGTATAGCATCGAAACTGTCTATAAAGGGCCTTTGTGTGTAGCATTACAGCACACCATACATGGTCGCGTTTGGAACAATAAATGAGCCTCTTTAAACAATTTTCATTTACAAACAGCTGGGTCCGTCGCACTGAAATTTTTCACAAAGGTTTCAATGTACAGTCTTTTTGGTTTAAAGATAATCACTAGAGAATCAGGGCGCTAGTATTATAGCAATTGAATACAAACCGCTTATCACGTATGGGAGAAAGGGCTGGCAGATTAATTTTTCCGCTGCGAATATGTGTAAAAGCCAAAAAGGCTTAGCCTACGCCCATAGAGGAAAACAGACAAGCATGGCTGCCTGCATTAGCGCTGAAAAAACTGGCGAATCTTGCACTAAGTCGCGCAAGGCTTGAATCTTAGCGAAGCTGCAGGATTTCTTTCTACGTGAGCACTGAAGGACACATCACCACGCATTTGTACAAGTTTGAAATTGACTATTTACGTGTTTCGTTGTCGCTTTGCACTTTGCTAGTAGTAGCCATCGCCATATGCATCGATATGGTTGTGTTCCTGATGCTAAGCCTTACATTCGCGGTAGCGCTTGACGACAGCTGGGGCGCAGCGGCGGCGCGTTCGTGCACGACGCATGCGCGACGTTCCTGGAGTCGCGACGAGGTTCCGTGGAGCAGGTGTCACGCCAGCTGTGGCGTTGTTGGTTGCTAGGCAACGCGAAGCGCTCCTGGGGGTTTTCTCCAGTTTTCCTTATTTTCTTTTTGTGCTGCAGCCACTGCGAGCGACGGTCACCGCGAGGCACGCGCTCACGAGCGCTCGGCATTTTCTTGGTATCTCCAATGCGTTACGCGCCCCACATTACGGCCAGCTATTAAAAATGGAACCCAGAGAGCGACTTTCGCGTTCTTTGAGCGCAACCAAACAAGCAGTTTCTCGAACATAATTTTAGACAGGGTAATTAATTGTTGCAACTCCGTGAACAGCGACTGGGCCTTCGGAAAAGTAGGCTTGCCGAAGCTGCTTTTGCGTATTGCTGCAAAAACAACGTTACGAGCAGTATGTGTGGCAACGTCGCCTCCTGTATTTTAATGCGTAGCTTTCTTTGCCGATTACCCCCGCAGCCAGGACCGGGTAACGCCCTGCATTTCCACAATAATGCAGATTTCCCGAAAGTTCAACCTGCAGTCGTTATAATGCCGTAAATTAAGATAACTGGTCGAACGAAATTTTGAAAAACTATGAAAAGAGAAAATATTAAAAAAAATACGGAAAATGGCGAAACACGTAACGCTCTGCATTTCCACAATAATGGAGACTTCGCGAAGGTTCCACCTATAATCGTAATAATACCGTAAATGGAGATAATTGGTCGAATCAAATTTTGAAACACTAAAAATAAATAAATAAAATATTACGGAAAATGGCGAACAGTGTAACGCCCTGCATTTCCACAATGATGCAGATTTCGCGGTTGGGCAGCATTTAGAAGAAACAAAAGTTGGCTGTAAAGAACTCACACTCAAGACAAGCGGCGTAAGTATGCTGCGCATCAGCAGACAATTCTTTGAATTTCTGCAGATTTTTTTCCATGCCAATTGCAAAACCAAGCTCTTACGTGCTGCTCCTGCTACTCTCGCCCAAATGCTAGTCTTCGCAGTGCTTCAGTCACGTGACCGGTTACTCTTCGGGCGACGCTTGGTGGAAAGCCGCAACGTAGGCAACGTGCTCCACAGCGGCGCTTAGTTTTCTATTTTTGCCCAGAGCGTTACTTCGGCGATCTCGAGCGTGTGTTGCCTTGGGAACCAGGCACACTCTGATCACGAATTCCCGATGGCCAGGTTAAGTTTGGGGTCCCACGTTAGGGAATGTGGCCGAAACAGGCGTACCCATCCCTCTCATTGAGAAGCGGGCGATGCGTTTGGCATTGAAAAAATACAGGAGGTGATAATTACAAGCAGTTTAAAAATTTTAAAATAGACTTTCCGTAATGCATTTGTGTAACGCAGATAAACCGGATTTAGATGATCCTGGTGTATAGAAGTGAAGGCTGCTCGTGTAATTTTGTACATCCTCACGCGAATAATTCTAGAAGTCAGAAACGAAGGGGGAAAAAAAAAACGTCTAGGTTTAAAACCGCGTCGGATAAAGGCGAGATTCCAACAGAAAGACGACAAAAAAACAACAAAAAAGAGTATGCCTTGCGCTGTCACGAGCAAGAACAGAACGAAGGAACTCGCGAGAAACAAGAGGGTTCGGCTGGTTTAAGCAGCTCTGATCGAACAAGCTCTGTCCGGTCGCCTCAAAAGAGAGCGCGGTGAAAACGATTCAACCACGAAGGCTATACATTATATGGCAATCCCCAATAGGAAGTTTCAACTCAAATTTTCATTTTTTATTCGTGTCATTAGAAACATCAGCAGACGTATACGCCCCGCAAGTCAACATTGTAGCACGGTGCGTCAAACGATATCGCCGCACTTTATGGGAAAAGCACGTTATGCCACTGGTACAAAAATATCAATTAAGGCAAGCATGCACGCTTATCTTCCGCAATAATTTACATCACATTCGCCACCTGTTCTTTTTTCTTTCTTTTACTGAGAATAAATTGTACGCCTGCTTCCAGCGCAAACCTGTTCTAGCGTTTATACGGTTAGCACAAATCGAAACAGCAACAGAAGCAAAATTTTACCCGAACACGCAAACTTTAAGATATTTGCTCCTAGACATGAAATTATTACTCGGTGCGGGAATAACAAACGGACGTTACCACTGCCCCTCATCGCTGCAATTCACTTGGCTCCTTACCAAGCGCCTCGAAGGAAAACTTAGGTCAGCCCAACCAGCTAAGGAAACAGGATGGAAATAGTAACGCCTAGGTATGGGAAACGAGCATTCCAATATCAGAGAACAAATTCGCCTGGAAGACATCATAGCTCAAATTCAGAGGAGGAAGGAGTGGACGTAATACGGAGAGCGGACAACCGGTGGACCGTCAGGGTAACAGAGCAACTGCCGAGAGAGGAGATGAGTAGAAGTAGAGAAAGTCCATTGACTCGATGGAAAGATGAAATAAGAAAACTCAGGGTAAAGAATGAAATATGGTATCGCAAGACAGGAAGGGCTGGAAGCGCATGAGGGAGGCCTTCGTCCTGCAGTGGACACGAACAGGCTGGTGATGATGCTGATGATTACGACCATGATGACGATGATGATGGTGGTGATTTGAAGATACGGCTACAGGAAGCCACATACTGGGCCATTCGACTAACAAGAGGGAACGGCCAACATGCGCGCCGGGCAAATCGGAGCTCATTCGCAGCAAGTTCCCCTAAGAAACGATACTACCTGCACGGACATATATGTCGAAGGAAAAACGACACCCCTAAACAGCCAAATTAACTGCAGGGTAACAGCGCCGACTTCACCCCTGCAAAATGTCGGCAAAACTAGCACGCGTCATACTGCGCGTCACCAAAGTCGAGCACGGTATGAGGGAAGAGGACACACGCAGACTCATCCGAGCTTTAATCAAAAGATGAATTGCCTACAGCCTTCCGTATCTCGCTGTCAGCTATGAGAGAACCGAGAAAGCAAACTCCATCATCAGAACGGCGTATAAAGCAGCCGTTGGACTGCGGATCCATACTGCTAACCAAAAGCTATACGACCTCGGAGCATGCAACACATTCGAAGAAATTGGAGGCGCTACCCTGGCCTCCCAGAAAGAACGAATTCTCAAAACCTGATCCTTACTAGAATAGGATCCAGGGCCGAAACAGGACTCATCGGGAAAATGACAGACATGACTCCCGAGTCCCGACCAATGAAAATGATCTTTTGCCCATCCATAATAAAATGTAGTAGACCCTCCACAAAGAGAGGTGAACCCCTAGAGCCAGTTTGCTAAGGAAAAAAATTTCCCCGCATTTACCCGAGGGGAAGAATGTGAAAGTGAGAATGCAGGAGTTGAATTTGCGCGGTTCGGTAATGTTCGCGAAAGAGAGATCACACACACGCACACACAACTACAAAGAAAGAAAGATGCATTTATTCACAGACACCTATTTGTGTTGTCGTTGTACTTGATTGCTAGAGCGGATCTCAGCTTTGAAATTTCGTGTCAGTACTCCTTTAAGCGGGTGCATTAGCCCTTCTCACGCCCGATTCCTGGCCAATCACCCACGTGGGCATGTGCCATGCACAGACACCTATTTGTGTTGTCGTTGTACTTGATTGCTAGAGCGGATCTCAGCTTTGAAATTTCGTGTCAGTACTCCTTTAAGCGGGTGCATTAGCCCTTCTCACGCCCGATTCCTGGCCAATCCCCCACGTGGGTATGTGCCATGTCAGCGGCCAGGCAGCGCGCGCCCATCTCCCCCTGTTGCCAAGGAAGACGAGGAGATTCCTGGCCAATCCCCCACGTGGGTATGTGCCATGTCAGCGGCCAGGCAGCGCGCGCCCATCTCCCCCCGTTGCCAAGGAAGACGAGGAGCGCGCGCACCCGCAGCTGTTGCTATGCGGACTACGGCGGTGGACGCTTCAGGCTCGCTTAAGAAGTGCATTCGCACTTAAAAATCGGTCATCAACTCCGTATACAGTGACGAAAGCGTAGGCTTCAACGAGTTACAAAGCGTAGGCTTCAACGAGTTACATGTCTGAAATAAACTTGAAACTTGAAACTTGAAACTTGAAACTTGAAACTTGAAACTTGAGTCTCCCACCGCGGTCGTGGATGACTTCAGAGGAAGATTTCTTGACTGCATCACCATCAGGAATCAAAGCATACACGAAGCTGAAACGACTGCAGTAATCTAGTTCTAAAATGGGGTGAGCCTAACAACAAGAGCCTAAACATCACAACGGACTCAGAGAGCCATCTGTAACATTGCAGCCGGAAGAACAGAAACGAGCTCCAAGAACACCCTCCCCAGAGACCCGAGGAAACACACATCACATGGTGCCGAGAACTCGAAGGCTTGGAAGACAACGAAGGCGCATACGGCCTCGCGAGGAGGCCCGCTTACCGCAGCGCGCCACTGTATGAAAATTACGGCGAACGCTTTCCCAGAAAATGCCTCGAAAGGAGAATTCTCCTCGTGCCACATAAAGAGCTCTGTGCTTTTTAAACCTCACAGTCAGAAAAATCCAAACACCTTTCCGCACAAACCAACACTATAACTTCCAGATGTTTCCAGACAGATACAGAGAAGATTGCTATCAATGCAAAGAGAAAGCCAACCTCTTCCACACTATATGGAATTTCCCCATCATTTGACAAACACAGGACACTTTCTTCTCAAGAAACATGGGAAGCAACCGTGGCCAGCGGGCACCTGGAGGACCAGCGCAAATTGACCGACAGGGAGGCCTGGACCGAGGCAAGCGCCACAGGGGCCCTGGAAAGAGGGTTCGTCCCTAGTTCCTCCCTCTAACCTCGTCTTTCTCAATAAAGGTGGTGGTGATGATGATGATGACTATTTCACCTTAATCAAAAAATAAAGTTGTGCTGTTTGTCTTTATGCTCGTTTCCGTCGTGTGGTCACTGTGCTTGAAGAAAAGGAGGGGCCGCATCAAAGGGCATATGGGCATGCGGAAAAAAGGCCCATGCTGTTCTCCCCAGCTTACTGCATCGTTTCGTGACGGGGAAGCAGAGGGACTGTTTTCAATAAAATGTATTAGCGGGTATATACGATCCGGTAGCTAAGTCAGCTCCTATGTCCGAGGCACAGCGCGCGTCCGAACAGATCTGAGCGTCGTCGTCTTCTTCCCAATGTTCTTAGCTTCCAATCAGTGCCACGGCGCGTATCTTTGAGGAGAAGTTGGCCATAACTGAACAGCTGGCTAATCTTGGCTACATCGTTGAGGTTCTTTGACAAGGCACAACAGCACACGACAATATTAAATCTGCCGCTGTATCACTGTGTGCCCGATCTTCTGAGCATTCCCCAAGCCCCTTATTCTCGTGTTCCTGGAACCTACCCCCCTCTATCTTTGTCTCTCTCGCCCCCACCCTCTCTCGTGTGGCTAATTTTGGCGAGCTAAACGCATGCCCTTCCGGGCCAGCCGGCTTTTATTTTTGCTCCGGTCAGACTAAAGTAAACAAAGGCCCAGCCGGAGCGGGGCTACTTCACTGCGCTGCAAGGACGTCGTCGAGCTCCGGTGCGGACCCGACGCGGTGGCTTAGTGGCAAAAGCGTTGTGCTGGCTGCAACCACGCAGGTTCGATCTCGGTCGCGATGGCCAAGTTTTTGGTGAAGGTGAAAAGCGAAAACGCCCTCGTGTCGAGATTTCGGAGCACGTTGAAGATCTCCAAGTGCTTTAAATTAATCTCAAGCCTTCCACTACGGCGCGGCTCATAGCCCAAGGGTTATATATATATATATATATATATATATATATATATATATATATATATATATATATATATATATATATATATATATATATATATATATATATATATACCTACATACACTGTAGCGATGAACTGAAGTAAGGAGAGTAAAAATGTTTATTTACAGGGCGAACTTGTGCCCGCAATAACTGGCGATGCCACAGTTGGAACAAACGAGCTTGGGCTTCTTCTTTCTCCTCTGTTCACCAAATAGCACATACCCATAAATCGGGGAATTGCACCCGCAATAATAAAGTCGCGGCATTGCTCCCCCTCCTAGTCGGCATCGGCCCGATGCCACGGAAGCAAAACGAGAAATGGGCACGTAGATGCTGAGTGATCGGCGAGTGTCAGGGCACGTAAGCTCGCATAGCATCATGCTTCGGGTTCGCAAGACCGGGTGTAGTACGGCTTGATGCGTACCACATGCACAACTTCTGGGTCAGACCTCCGTCGTGAAGAACGTGCTGTTGTGTCCTCGGGTACGACCTCGTAGTTAGCGTCTGACAGACGGCGAAGAACACGATAAGGACCAAAGTACCGCCGAAGCAGCTTCTCCGAAAGTCCTCGGCGGCGGCGAATCGTCGTCCACACCCACACAAAGTCGCCTGGTCGATACTCGACGTTACGGCGTCTCTTGTATTTGTCGGCGTGGATTTCTTGTTGATGTCGAATGTTGATGCGTGCGAGCTGGCGTGCTTCCTCCGCCCGTTGGGTCAAAGCCTCGGCATCGGTGCTGGTCACGCCATTTTCATCAAAAGGGAGCATTGCATGTAAGATTGTCGTTACAGAGTGTCTGTAAACAAGTTCAAACGGTGCTTATCTAGTCGTTTCTTGCACGTCAATATTGTAGGGAAGAATTTCGTCCCAGTTTTCGTGCTCCAGATCGACGTACATGAATAGCATGTCACTTAGGGTTCTATTAAAGCGTTCGGGGAGGCCGTTGGTTTGGGGATGATACGCAGTGCATTTGCGGTGAGTGCTATGAGTTAATTTCAAGACGTCCTGTAGGAAGGTGGGGGTAAAAGCGATGCCCTTGTTTGTAATAATAATCACAGGTGCGCCATGGCGTAGAACAATGCGTTCAACGGTGAATTTGGCGACTTCAGAAGCGGTGCCGTTGGGAAGGGCATTTGTCTCGGCATAATGCATCAAGTAATCGGTGGCTACCATGATCCACTTGTTCCCCGACGCCGATGTTCGAAAAGGCCCAAGGAGATCCATCCCAACCGGCCGGAATGACGCGTCGGAAGGATCCACTGAATGAAGGCATCCCGATGGCCTGACGGGAGGTTTCTTGCGGCGTTGGTAATCCCGGCAAGTCCTCAGGTAGTGTCGTATTGATCGAAGAAGGTTCGGCCACTAATACCTTTCATGAATCCGAGCAAACGTGCGACTAACGCTAGGTGTCCGGCGGGAGGCTCGTCATGACAGGTTCGTAAAATTTCGCTTCTCAGAGCAGATGGCACGACCAGAAGAAAAATTTTTTTTTCTGCCGTAGCTTCATTTGCAGAGCACGTTGTTTCGCAGGGAATACGAAGCCAAACCTTGAATAAAGAAGTGTGGTGGCGTTGTGTTTTCGCCGCGAAGGTGGTCGATCAGTGGCCGTAGTTCCGCGTCCTGCTGCTGGTAAAGGGCCATGTTCGCAGTATGGACGACCCCGAGGAACGGGAAATCCTATTCGGTTTCACGTGTGCCATTCAGAATTGGCGCCGACGACAAATAATCGGCATCACTGTGCTTCTTTCCAGATTTATACACAACCGTTACGTCGTACTCCTGCAGCCGTAGGATCCATCGAACAACTCTACCGGAGAGGTCCTTGAGGTTGACAAGCCAGCACAACGAATGGTGGTCGCTTACGGCTCTGAGGGGCCTTCGATACAAATATGGCCGAAATGTAGTTATAGCCCATATCACCGAAAGACACTCTCTTTCTGTTGCCGAATAGTTTCGTTCAGCTTTAGACAGTGCGCGACTGGCGTTCCTGTTGCAGCCTTTGAAGCTCTTCCCGGACAATCTCTCACGAGCTCCCGGAGGCCAAGGCTGTCCATCTCGGATACATTGGACAGGACTGTTTTGTTACGATTGTAGTACCGAGCCGTTTGGTGGAGCGCCCTTTCAATTGTTGTAGCCTCGTGTGCAAATTCGGCAACCGTTCTCGGGAGACTCCGCATCAGCCCGGCGAAGATGTCTGCTTTGACACCGCCCATGAAATGTCGAACCTTCGTGTGGAACATTCGTGTATGCCTAATATATATGTTGTCACGCCGCCAATTATCATGTATGTGTACTAAGCTGTTGCTCGCTACAAAAATCATATTTTTTACGTTTGTTAGCTCAAAAACCCGTTCACTGCGGGGGCAGGGACTTTGTCAAGCCGTTTATTGCAGTTTGAGGGGCAAAGCCACGTAGGAGCTGGGGCTACTGGCGTCTCCTGTCGTCGTCGTCGTAATCGTCATCGTCGTAATCGTCGTCTCATGTAGTCACGCCACTAAAACACAGGGAAACTCGCTTACGCCTCGCGCTAGATCGTGGCGCGTACTAAAAGAACACCGGCAGACTCGTTTACGCCTCGCGCTGGAGCTCTTCGTAACGTGTACTAAAAAAAAAAAAAAAAAAAAAAAACCACCGGGACACCCGTTTACGCCTCGCGCTAGAGAGCTTCGTGCTTCAAAGACAAAAGACTTTTACAGCCAAGCTGTATACCTCTACCCTCCCCCTCCAACGGTTTCTTCTCCGTTGGCAAAACCGCCAAGGCGCCAAGAATGCACTAATACACTGCATGCTTCGCTCCTCCTCAAGTTTCACGTGGGGATGGCCCGGGAAGTTTTTTTTTTTTTTTTCACTATCCCTTTCTTCACCAGATGTACTTTTGGGTGAAAATAAATTCTTTTCGTTTGCCCGTCCGTTCACTCGCTAGTTCGTTCTTTCGTTTTATTGGCTCTCCTTCGTCGATGCGTTTAGTTAGAAAGAAGTTTGGAGAAGAAAGCTTTCTAATTTCGTTGAAGATATCAATTTCACGCTCGCATTTAGTTTCACTCATATAGTTCCTGCTGTACTCGCACATTTTGTAATCCCCATATAGAACATGGTGGCTGCCGCCCTCGTAACGATATCCAAAATAAGCAATTACGAAACTACGGCACAGTGTGCTCCATAGCAGTTATTTAGGGCATCGTAAAATTTACTCCGATAACCAGGGTACCTCAGAGCTCTGTCCTGGCCTCTTTGTTGTTATTACTGCCTTGATCAGTCTTGCGTGGCGACTCGGTGCCGCTCCGCACATTTACAGCATCTTACATGCGGACGACATCACCGTCTGGTCGGTTCACGAAGACCTTCATGTCCAAGAGGGTTGCTTGCAACAGGCTCTGGAGGACACCAGTTCTTGGTGCAGGTATCTGGGCCTCACCCTCTCCCCTACCAAAACAGCCTTACTTACCGTGGCCAACACATGTTGCCGTCAGCGCTTAGCAGCTTCTCCTGTCCATCTTTCTATTCAAAGCACGCCTATACAAGCAACGTCTACTCTGCGGGTCTTAGGCTTGGATATCACAGCTTCCGGTTCTGCGACACCTTGGATTCGCTCTGCATGCAAAGCATAAAGCACCCCAATCGCTGCACCTGTTTCGTCGAATGTCTCAAAAAGCCGGTGGTGCAGCATCCAAGATGATCCGCATGCTGGTCCGAGCCATTCTTCAGGCCCGCATAGTGTATCAGGCTCAATTCAACTGTCCCACAAAGTAAGACTGGGCGCTTCTCGAGTCCATCAACAATTCGGCTATGCGAGCAATAACTGGCACGAGCCCTCACCCCCATCCCAGTTCTCCAACAGGAAGCACAGCTGAACATATTTGATGAATTGGTTCATCAGTGTCGTCAAGCGCGCCCGCAAAAGCAAGCTGCCCTCAACCCAGATGCCGCTGCTCTTGCAGCATACATGACCAATTCACCGACCCCACAGTTATCTAACACCACCATAAGGCCACCGTGGAAGTTTCACCAATACCCAGATAAGCGACCTGTTTCTCGCATCCATCTCCGAACGGTTGGTGCTCCGGTTCCACTTTCTATGGACAGTGCTGCCACTTCCTCTACGACGATGTTTGCCGTCGCCAACGCATCAGATAGTTTGCTCCATACCGCTGTAGTTTGCCCGAACGTGGCTCCCGACCCTATTACGTGCACCTACATCACGACGGAAAAGTGGCCATCCACCCAAGCCGAGCTCCTCGCCGTGCGGGATGCTCTGCTGCACACAACTGTACTGAGTTTTCCGTCCACACTGATTCATCCGCTGTTGTCCGGGAGCTTCGAAAAACATTTACGTCAAACAAACTTGTGCTCCAAATCCAGGACATGGCGGACAAACTTGTGCTCCAAATCCAGGACATGACGGATTCCGTATTCCCTGCCGCATTCGCGTGTCATGGCGTCAACGCAACAGCCACCGTGGAATGCAGGCTGCAGATGCTGGTACGCACCCCGTGCAGGTGCAACATGCCGCTCCGCTGGCACCTTCCTCAGCGGGTATTCGCCTCGTCAGTGTAAAAGAACGTTTTCGGCGCACCGCGCGCACACTCATACCTCCGCTTAGTACTGATCTCCCGGGCTGGTTGTCCCGTTTAGATGAGGTCCTGTTTTGACGACTTCGCTTGGGCGTGGCCCTCACGCCGGCTGTGACGAGGACCTGGCCACCCCAGTGTCATGTCCCGTTTGACTCGACGTGCTCCTTCTGCCCCGCTCTTGTTGAGGGGTCCTCCGCTAGGGGGCTAGAGCGTTCGAATGGGCTCCGTGTGGGTCCCGTGCAAAATCTCTTTTCCCCCCGGAAATTCGCAAGGCACACAAACGTTTCTTGTGTGACGGACTGCTAACATCAAGCGGAACCCGCGGATACCACCCTTTGGACTGTGAGTGAAATATTTTTCATTTTACGTCCATCAGAAGCGGACCGGTGCCCGGCGACCGCGATAAGCCTAACGCTGACCGAGGCAGCGGCGGCCGCGGCTGCTCGCCGCACAGCCCAGGACTTCGGCAGCCATGAAGAAATCCCCGAAGAGCTCCGGAACATCCCGGCAAGAATCCCAAGGCAGTACGCGCACCTCAGGTGAGCGATGTCAAGACAGCGAAATGGAAGAATGTGACAGCGAAGTGCCTTCTGCGTCGAACCAGCATGGCGACGCTGCTGGCCAGCCGACCTTGGACACCGGCACCATGGACGCCAACGACGATGTGGGATGGATACAAGCCCTCAGCAGAAGAGAAAAACAGAGGTTGAACAAGGAAAAGAAAGCAGAGTTGACAGTGAAAGAGAGCGGAAAGGCCTCGCTGTCAAGTAAGCCTTTTTCAAAACCTGAAAATGAAATGCAACGTCTTCAACGCCGGCGACTCCCACCGCTGCCGAGGGATGACGTCAAAATAGTCATGAAGCCGCGTAAGGGCCTCTCGCTCAAAGACTACAGCACCATCGAAATAACGAAAGCCATTGCTGAAGCGTGCGAGCAAGGGGAAAAATATCTGCACAAGTTTGTCGTGCGCCCGCGTCTTGGCTCAAATATTCTAATAATGAGCACGCCAGACACGGAAGCGGCGAACGCGCTGCGAAAAATCTCCCGCATCAACATAAGAGGCACCTCACACGAGGTAGTGACTTACGTAGCCTTTTCGGAAGAAGAGGTGAAAGGAGTTGTGCATGGTTTTCCGCAAGACACGACCCCATCAGAACTCATGGATGGATTACGTATCCGTACCCACAACACCAAAATTATACAAGCCCGCATGCTAGGAAAATCGAAGACTGCTTTGATTACCTTCGAAGGCAACACCGTGCCAAAAGTGGTGTACTTCTACGGCGGAGAAATGCCCTGCTATTTGTACAGACCCACCAGGCAAGTGTGTTACATATGCATGACACCCGGACACCGATCTGATGTGTGCCCCACCCCAGCAGTCAAGAAGTGCCCGAACTGTGCTGTTGAAAACCCAGAAGACTGTCACCCGTGTCAGCCCAGGTGCGTGCTGTGCAACGAACAACATCCTACTGGCTCGAAAGAATGTCCACTGAAGCTCAGGAAAGCAAGGATACCGCAGGGTAACCAAAATCAAAGGAAATCAAGAAGAGACGACACCAAGGACCGCAAACAACAACGTCGCAGGTGGTTCAGCACCGAGTGGCCGGACTTGGACGAGCAGAAAGAGGGAAGAGACAGATCCCAGTCCAGGGTAACGTCCCAACACAAGTCCCCCAGCACCTCAAAGAAGAAAGAGGATACAAAGACGGTTAAGCCTAAAGACTCCAGAGGCGCAGAAACCAAGAAACCCCCCAAGGTGAGCTGGTCTACGGTCGCTGCCTCCCTGGCTAACACCAATACGAAAGTTGACACACACAAATCAGAGCAAGATCGAATAATTGAGGAGCTCAAAGCACAAATTGACAAACAGAACGCAGAGATTGCAGACCTCAAAAAACAACTACGGCAACTCCCCAGGCAAATAGTACGCGAGAACCATCAGTCACAATCCAAAAACCGCATGCCCTTCCCTCAAACTCAGCCCCCACCCATACCTCAGCCCTCGGTCCCGGAAGGTCTCTTAAATGACCCCAGTGGTATTGGGCTCTTCCTAGCTCAAATGCTCGAGGTAATGAACAACCGTTTCGACATACTACAGAGACAAGTAGATGCAAATAAAATAAGAAACACTGACGGTAAGAGAAAACTAGAAATGCCGGGACATCCAAGGAAAGAAAAACAGCAGATCCTAGAAAAGGATGAAAGTGACTCTGATTTCAGCTTTAGCGATGAAGAATAAAGGGATGTCCACTACTAAGAATCACCTTGAAATCTGGCAGTGGAATTGCAGAAGTCTACTACGTAAACAACACAGTTTAGAAAAATACATAGAAACAGCACCAATCCAACCTGATGTCATATGTCTTCAGGAAGCAGGCAACAACGCCAGGCTGCTGGGCTACAATACAATTAAAGGACAAGAAGAAACCCGCATAGCTACTCTCGTCAGAAAGGACATAACAACCATACAACACGCGCTCGAGACAGCCACTTCTCACGCCATTCTCATAGAGATAGTCCCAACGAAAAGAGGGAAGAAAAGCACTTTTGTGCTGAACATTTACAGCCCCCCGCGAAAAAGTGATGAAAGATTCGAGGATCTATTCCAGGAAGCTATCAAGAAATCAAAGGGCAATCAGGTCATCGTACTAGGTGACTTCAATGCTCCCCATAGAGAATGGGGCTATAAACGTAACTCGAGAAAGGGAAACAATATTATTACCGCAGCGGAGATCTGCAACCTAACTCTCGTCAGTGACCCTAATCAACCAACCAGAACTGGCGGAGAAAATACAAGGGATACATGCCCCGATTTAACCTTCGTAAAGGAGGAAGAAGACGTCGTGTGGACAAATTTAGGAGAGAATTTGGGCAGTGATCACTCAATAATTAGTATCTCAATCCGGACTGTCCAATTTCGGAGGCGTCTCGGGACAGTTAGGATTACCGATTGGAAAAAGTTCAGGGAATACTTGAGTGGTGACAGCAATCCGGAGGAAGTAACTTCCATCAGGGATTGGTGTGCCAACGTGAAAGAAAAGTACAAACGTTCCACAGCATTTTTACAAACTTCAACGCAGACTCCAAATATCGACTCCCATCTGGCGCACCTATGGGAAGCAAGAAATAGCCTGACGAGAAGGTGGAAGAGGCAAAAGAGAAACCGAAAGCTAAAAAGAAGGATTGCAGAAATCACTAAGAAAGCGAGAGAATATGCCGATGTCTTAGCAAGACAAAATTGGAACCATTTTTGTGAATCACTGCAAGGAACGTTGAGCACCTCAAAAACATGGGCGATCCTTAGAAGCATGCTAGACCCCCTTGCAACAAGGATGGAAAGCAACCACATGCTCAAAAGGATAGCCCATACATTTGAAGGTAGCAACGAGGACCTCATTGAAGCCTTAAAGAAAAAACTCAAAGGCAAACAGGTCCCAGAGCCCTACAGTGAAGTGTACAGGGGAAAACCAAACCAACTTCTGGACCAAGACATCACCAAGGAGGAGGTTTACAGCGCCATTATGGCTGCCAAAAAGAACAGCGCCCCAGGATCCGATGGTATAACAAATGCGATGATCAGGAACCTCGGTGACAGACAAGTAGAAGAACTAACAGAATATATTAACAATAATCTGTGGATCAAGGGCGAAGTCCCTCCCGATTGGAAGCACTCAGATGTCATAACAATACCGAAACGAGGAAAAAAGCCAGGAATCGACGCACTGAGACCTATATCTTTGACATCATGTGTGGGAAAAATATTCGAAAGAGTCGTTATGAACAGACTGTCAAACTTCATCGAGGACAACAACCTTGTACCACACACCATGTTGGGCTTCAGAAAGGGCATCTCCACGCAGGATGCATTTCTAATCCTCAAAGAAGAAGTGCTACAGAACATCCCAAGAGGAGGCGAACACCTTATCTTGGCTTTAGATTTAAAGGGAGCCTTTGATCATGTGTCCCACAGGGCCATTCTACAAGCACTTAACGAATTACATTGCGGAGTGAGGACATACAACTACGTCAAAGCCTTCTTATCAGGCCGCACAGCATCCATTGGGATTGGAGACGTTCGCTCCGACGCCTTCAAAATGCCAAACAAAGGAACACCACAAGGATCTATTATCTCCCCCTTGCTTTTTAATATTACAATGATTAACATAGCAAAGAAACTCCAAGACATCCCCGACATAGGTTGCATATTGTACGCCGACGACATAACCATCTGGGCCACTAAAGGCTCCCTAGCTCAAAAGGAACAGGCACTCCAAGAAGCCACGAACTGGGTGGAAAAGTTGGCAAGGGATAACGGCCTAGAGTGCGCACCAGAAAAATCCGAAGTTATCAGAGTCCACGACGCCAGATATAGGAGCCCAGGGGAGATAAAAATCAAGGTTGGGGACCACGAAGTAGCAGAGACAGATAAATTAAGAATCCTTGGGATGATTGTTCAAAGCAATGGCAGAGCAAACTTTACAATTGCAAAAATTAAAAAATCAACGCTGCAAATTGCCAAGATAGTTAGGAGGATAACCAAAAAGAGAGCAGGGCTGAAAGAAGAAGAAACCTTGCGTATCATGCAGGCCTTAGTAGTAAGCAGGGTTGCTTACAGTCTGCCTTTTCACTCTCTAAACAGGCAGGAAAAGGAACAGACCAACGTTATATTGCGTACTGCATACAAAGCGGCTCTCGGTCTTCCCAACTACACGGCAAATGAAAAACTCATGAATCTCGGCGTGTCTAACACTTTTGAAGAAATTTGTGAAGCTACCCTTGTTTCACAAAAGGAAAGGCTGCAAAAGACAAGAACTGGCAGGGCCATTCTGCAAAGAGTAGGCTCCAGGTTAGATGTACAATCAATTATCGACAAAGAAGACCTAAGCAACGCCGCCAGAGAGAAATTGAAAGCGCTCCCCATTCCAAGAAACATGGACCCCCACTTGCATCAAGACAGAAGGAAAGCCAGGGTCAATTTCCTACGCAGAAAGTTGGAAAAAAACCCAAACGTTGTATATACAGACGCTGGCTTTTACGACAAGACCAATGCTTCCCTAGTCATCGTCGACCAAGAAGGAGTAATCAGGGACTGTCTCACATTAACGAACACCAGCACAGAGGAGGCCGAAACTGGCGCCCTTCTATTGGCCGTAAGGTATGGAGAATTCCAAGGAAAAAGCCTCCAAATAATTACGGACTCTAAGAAAGCCGTACAAAACATTATAAATGGCCGAATCCACAAAAGGCTCACAAAAATTTTACCTGTAAATATCACAAAGTTCCAAAATATCATTTGGACACCGGGACATGAGGAGCTTCAGGGTAATGAGAGAGCAGACCAAGCTGCGCGAGAACTTACTAACCGCTCAGCCAGTAGTCTTAGCTTCCTCACCCCTCTCCCAAATACCTTCGGTGAGCGACTCAACATTCAAAGAAAAGCCAGAGCTCTCTTTCCTCCACCAGATAAAGGCTTAACAGCTGCAGAGCATCAGTCTCTTAGACAAATACAGACGAACACCTATCCCAACATCCTCAGGCTATCGAAGATGTTCCCCGAGAAATTCACAAACGCATGTAATAAGTGCGGTGAAATATCCACCCTATTCCATGCATCCTGGGGTTGTCGTACTATATGGCCCTCAGTAAACACCAACACCAAGTTATATGAGCTATGGGAGGCAGCTCTGGCCAGCTCTGACCCTGGGGTTCAGAAGTATCTGATCTTTAGGGCCAAGACTGGGGCAGAGGAAACAGGGGCCCTGGAAGGAGGGAACCTACCCTAGTTCAATCAAGACCTTTCAGTTCAAATAAACGTTTCATCTCTCTCTCTCTCTCTCTTGTTGAGCATGCTACAGCATAGTTTGGTGTGGAGCTGCTATGCCTCGTGCACCTCGCCTCCTGCGGCACACACCCCGGCCGTCCCCCGAACTTCGCCTCATGGACACAGGGTCCATATCACGGCCCACTTCTCCAGTTTTTTCGGGAATCCGGGGTCTATATGTATAGATCGTTTTTACGCTTATTAGCAAGCTTCTGCATTAAAAAAAGAACTTAAAAACACTCACCTGACTTCTAAGCGGTCCTTTTACACGATGGTTATACGAAAAAAAAAATCATGAATGACGCGATCGAAGGCACCAAAGGTTGCGACCGCGGCTCGCGCATCGAATGCAGACCTTATAAATCCTTAAGCATTCATCTTAATATCACTGACGGCCCGGGTTAAGATTAAGCTTCGCAAGTATTTGGTTATCACAGCCGAAGCAGTGGGCTGTCGGCCACGATTTCCTCAATTTCCCAAATACCGCCCTTCATGGTTTTGAAGGTACATTGGGTATCGTCAATAGGTCTCTTCGATTAGGCCTGCACTTTCTGCATGAATTCAGAATGAGTTCAGCCAGTTCAGCGCAGGCGCCGCCACTGCAGAACCGGTCATGCACTTTTGTCGTCTGCTTCTGCACCTCCTCCCTGGGAGGTGCAGGGAAAGCCGTGAACCCATCCTGCACTCTCTGCACCGTCGGTAAATCGAAGAGAAAAGTGCAGGCGCCGCGCGCTGCACTCGGATATCGAAGAGGCGAGTGCTGCACTACCTGAATGCAAGGAGTGCAGCCAAATCGAAGACACCTAATGTGAAGGTGAAGGCGATCCGGGCGACTCAGCCGTGGGCGACCATCCACGGAGAAAAGCTACTTTTTAAAGTTAGCCAACACTGTGCCAGAATGCGCGTCGAAAAATCGAACTGTTCCGTATTCAACCATAGCGCGTAACAAAAGCTCAGCATGTACTCAACCATTAGTTTAGGAGCGTCGGTGTCGCGTCAGCGGCAACGAGAGTGTACAGTGATCAAACCTAAAACCTCATTCAGGTTTGCAGTTCAATAATCATCAGACGTATATACTCCTTCATTCACGAAAGTTTCCTGCCATGGCCGGACGTGGTCGTACAGGATGTGAAGAAACAAATTCACGTGAATTTGTGAAGGTTCGAGAACTCGAAGGAATGCGAAGAAACTCTAGAAATGAAGAAATAAATTTGCAAATTTTAGAATCAAGCCACTGGACCAATAAAGCTTTGAAACAAAGTGCGATCGATTAATTCACTGGAACAGTCACAGAGGAAAAAATATTCTCTCATTATGAAATCGAAGTACTACAGTGAAGTTGAAGCTAGCCGAAAAGAATCGCCTTTTCGAAAATACGACCATGCAACGGACAACCCATGAGCACAAACGCGCGTTAATTAGCTGATTGAATGCAAGTGTATCAAAATGTTGGCCGAATGGTTCAAAATAGGTCCTATTGTTCTACGAATACTTATAAAGAACAAAAAAATAACATAATATGGTCGCATCGGCTGTGATCCGAATTGGGAAAACCAAATTACGTCACATAACATTTTTTTTTGTTCTTAGCACGTATTACTCGTAATGCTCCTCGCAAACTGCTCGAAATGACGCAAATAACTGCCGCATTTCTTTTATTTCATTTATGATATACCGGGAGTGCAAGGTTACGTTAACATTTAGTCCTTTCTGAACAACCAAGGGTGAGAAGTTGTTGTTGTTATTGTCGCCTGCAGAAATATATGCAGCTGAATCAATGTCATAGTCGTTCTGAATAACAAGATGCTAGGACTAATAAATTTATCTAGTGAAAGTGCGCAAGTGAAAGTAAGCAAGTTTATCTATCTAATAAATCTAGTGAAAGTAAGCAAGTGACTAAAGTTGTACTTACCGGATCGCTATTTGTCAGCTAAGCAAAAAAGAAAAAAAAAAAAGGAATTAAATGCTGATGACCTTACTGAACACCTCCAAAGCAAGTTGAGTCGGAACAACGAACCGTGGGAAGCATACTGATTGGAGTCAGGCTTAGATATAGGAAACAAGCTTCGTGAAATAGATGTGGGATACCTCCTAGCTGAAATTAAAGGGACCCTGCAACACTTTTTTCAACTTTTTTTGAAATCTTAAATGCTTGCTGAACGTAGTCACCCAACACGCCCAGTTCTTAGATTAGCGGGTGGCAAAGTACCTCAGCGAAAAATTACTGCTTTATGCCCATCAGATAACTTGGAAACGCGTTCAAAAGACTTTGCTTTCTTTCCCGGCCTTGACGTTCTTCGACGCCCGAATTACATCACTGAGGCCATGTAGCGGCTGTTGGCCAGTTTTCCTTCAGTTGCAGCAATGAACGCTTTTCGATAGCAACTTTAAAAATAAAGCCCAAAAACAAAGCAGAAACGGAAGGCGTATCTGGTGCGACGAGCAAATAACGCAGTGCCACTCCGTACTGGCGATAACTGTAGCTTTGCGTCCAGACGTGAAGGAAAGAGTGAAAGCGTTTATCGAAAGTGTTGCAGGGTCCCTATAAGGGGAAGCAGTGGAATTTGGGCGGGAATATAATCTGGAGAACTGTCGACCGATCGGTAGACCACCAATGAACATATTAGATAGCGAGAGGTGGGACTAGCAGACAGTTAATCTGGTGGAAGGGTGTGATAAGATAATGCAGGGGAAAAATGGATTCGGACAGGTCACAACACGAGCATTTGCAAGTCGCTGTCTTCGTCTTGCAGTTGACTTGAAATAAGCTGTTGCTGCCGGTGATGATGATGATGCTGAAGATGCTGAAGTGCCACCATCTTAATTATGGATACCACCGCGCCCTTCGTCTGCTCCATGCGTATTTTGAAATGATTTTGGGCCGCATTGTCGACACTCTTTAATCGCCGCAGACTACCGGCATACCTCGGCGGTGCTGGCAGTTCGGAAAAACAAATTTTACCAATGAAAAGACGAAGAGGCGCTCTTGTTTATTGGATACCGTGGTAATAAGGACATCATTATGATTCAGGTGCCATGGCGACTTTTTTGCAATCAACTGACGGACTGGTAAACGGCAATCACTTGATTATTACCAACATGGGGAAAAAGAAAAAAAGAAGCGATCGTTTCATTTTGGGAAAGCAACCGAAGTAATACACGGAATTCACAAAAGGAGCACCACGACTCCAAACCTTACAAACGATTCATGTGGAAGGCCTGGATTTGTTGTAAACTGAGAGTTACGTTGTTTTAGAGCAAGAGCTCTACTACGCAATGTCTTTCAAAGTCATTGCACCGCGATGAATGACTTGTGCTAGCGCAAGTGTGGCAGCTGTGACGTCACGCCACGTGTAAGCTAGGTTACGTTCGGGTATACGTTGAAACAGCTTTATTTAGATATAGTAATCCCCCGTTAACTCGAAATCGGATATCTTGAAACATCGGTAAAGTCTAAACTTTTTCTCACCGTGCATTCTCATCCCATTGCAATGGTTCTATATATTTTTCCCCCTTTATCTCGAAACAATTTTTCGGGCGGCCGCGGATATCTCGAAATGTTGACAGAGAAGACACAAGGAAAAGTCCGCTACAAGCAGGTGATAAGGTCTCCATTCGGACGCTTCGCTCCCACTACGCGCCGAACGCGGTCGTGAACGGCAAATTTACACGGAGTACGCGCTGTACGAGGTAGATGTCCCCGTTACCGGAATGCTGTCCAACGCCTACACCATTGAGATAGCTATGGCTGACGCAGCTGATCATGCGGACGACGAGGAGCCTTGAGAAGCGCCTCCAACGGCATAAACAAGAAACATGCTGCTCCTGCTTCGCAACAAGGTAGAATGTAGCGGTGGCGACCAACAATTGATACGGTGCGTTGAACAGCTCTGGAACGCAGCATGCAAAACAGGCGAAAGCCGGAACAGGCGAACATCGCCCAGTGTTCGCATCCACAATAATAAAAATTCATATTTCCTGTGAATTATTTTGTCCTTATTACGAAAGCGGTCCCCCGTGCAGAGGAGTTTTTTGTTACCAGCACTACCTGTTATTTCAGTGACCCGGCCACAAATTTTCGGCACTTCGCTTAACTCTAAACTCCGCTTATATCGAAATTTTTAGCGGATTTTACGACTTTAAGTTAGATGAAAGATTACTGTATATGATTTTGCGGAAGTACTTGCAAGCAGACCTCTTGCAGTGGATGCAAGTACGAGCTCATGTTTACGAGCGGGCGCAGTCAGTGTCAAAATATGTAAAAGCGACGACACTCAGAAAGTTATGCATACACATATGCACGGTACACGGTACAGTATTGCTTGCAACAAATTCTCTGACAGTCTTCGCATTTTCTTTGCTTTCAATACAACTAAGCGGATTGACTACACGATTTTGCGTTGTCGATAATATTAACAGCGATGCTGTTTAGCAAATCTTAATTTTTTTGTACCCGCAGTTAAAAATACCAAGAAATTGCCGAGCAGGCGTACGTGATAAAGGGCTTCGCGGTGACCGCCCGGCAGTTAACAAAACCAAAAAAGTGCCTAGCGCTCGTGTGTGCGTGCCCTGCGACGACCGCCCAGCGTCCCCTTCGCATGTTTGTTAAGCCAAGCATATCCACTTACGGAGAGTGGCCAAGATTGCGGCGACCGCCCGGCAGTTAAAAAAAAAACAATAAAATGACGAGCGCTAGTGTCTGCGTGCGTCGCGGCGACCGCCCAGCGTCCCCGGAGCACGTTTGTCGAGCCAAGCACACCCACTTAGGGAGACTGGCCAAGATTGGGCAAAAAAAATCTGCAGCTGTCGCCGTAATCGTGGCAACACTTGCTCGGGACGAGAAAGACTCCTGCGTTCACCGTAATCGTGGCAACATTTGCTCGGAACGAGAAAGACACGTCATAGCGTACGCCCCTCCAAGGTGATGTCCAATGACTACCACTTCCAGAAAAAAAATGAAGGAAGCTCACACTTAAAGCAACAATTATGGAGTAAATGTCGTTGCGGCAGCTGAGAATAAGCAAATGGGCTGGAATCAGGGACTTAAACCATTTTTATGGTCGTGAAGGTTGCGTACAGCTTCGCGACAGTCAAGTCTTGCGCGTTAGTGTGAGCTTCCTTCATCTTTTTTTTTTTCATTTTAGTATCATCTGGAAACCATTTCTAATTGTTCGCTGCTCACGGCTGTGATAACTTATCGTGCGGCTCCAGCATCCACTCTAATCGGTGGGTGCATGGTGAACAGTAGCAACAAAAGAAATAATGGCAGATTTTTTGTCATTCTGAATTTGTGATCAATGGCAGTCTGTCTCCGCAAAGCAAGTGGTATCGGAAAATATTCCAGAAATATATGCAACGGATGTAGGCTTCATGAGGCGGGATTGTATGTAAGAAAATGATGTACAGGAATATGTATCCTGAGGGGAAACGTATTTTTTCAAAAAAAAAAGGGTAGCATACCTGTTTTTCTTGTACAACAGCCGCAGAATGCTTTTGAGAAAGTGGTAAAAGAGTTTAGGAAGGTATTGTGCAAGAACATCATATACCAAGACCGCAGCATGAACTGTGCATGACATTCTGTTGGTTTCGGAAACACCAAATTTGATTTGCGGTTTTACGTGCCGAAGTTGCACCCAGACTACGTGGCGAGTTGTAGTGGAGGGCCACAGGTTGATTTCGACCATCCGGTTTTTTTTTTTTTTTAACACGGTTTCGGGAACAATCTTTTCCGTGTGGTAGGAGATATGACAGCCTGACGATGTATATATGTACGTAGCTCGAACCGGCTCGGATGGGAAACAAGCAGCTTAAGCCTGCTTTCTTCTCTCTCCGTGCTGCAAAAAGGGCCCTAACGGAAGAGGTTATATTATCCCCAAAACCGGTTCCCTCAAATTAGCTCCAGCAGCAACTTTTTACGGAACCCCTTCCGTAAAGACGGGCTCTAATAAAAGCAGTTTATTCTCCGAAAAACCGGTTCCCTCCGAATTGGCACCAGGAACAACCTTTTGCGGAACCCCTCCCGTGAAAACGGACTTTAAAGGAAGGAGTTTATTATTCGAAAAACCTGTTTCCGCGAACAACTGAAACCCCGAGCAACTTTTTACAGAACTCCTTCCGTAAAAACGGGCTCTAACGAAAGTTTATTCTCCGAAATACCGGTTCTCTCCAAACTGAAGCTCCGAGAAACTTTTATGGAACCCCTTCCGTAAAACGGGGCGCTAACGGACGGAGTTTATTCTCAGTAAAACCGATTCCATCTGAATTGGCACCAGAAACAACTTGTACGGAACCTCCTTCGTAAAATCGAGCTCTAACGAGAGGATTTTATTCTCACAGAAACCGTTTATCCATAATTGGCTCCAGGATCAAACTTTTTACGGAACCCCTTCCTCAAAAACAGGCTCTAACGGAAGGGGGTTGGTTCTCCAAAAACCGGTTCCCTCCCAATGGGCACCATGAGGAACTTTTTACGGAATTCCTTCCGTAAAATCGGGCTCTGACGGGTAGGAGTTTATTCGCTCAAAAATGGGTTCTCCCGACTTGGCTCCAGGAGCAACCTTTTGGAAAACCGCTACCGTAAAAACGGGCTCTAACGGAAGGGGGTTCATTCTCCAAAAAACCGGTTCCCTCCAAATTGGTCCCAGGAGCAACTACTTACGGAACCCCTTCCCCAAAAAACATGCTGCAACGGAAGTGGTTCCGTTCTCCCAAACACAGGTTCCCTCCGAATTGGCTCCTGTTTTTTACGGAACCCTTTCCAGTGAAGCTTGTTTTTGCAACATGAAGAGAGAACAGAACAGGCTTTGTTCGGATAGTACTATAGGCACCTGTTTGCGAACATTGCAGCTGCTGCGCGACCATTGCGCTCTGGTTTACACCGAGACTCGGTCCACGCCACCACAACAAGGCACTGTGTCTGGCGAATGAAATTAATTGCGCTCACAAGTGCAAGCACGAGAAAAACAAATAAATAACGTGTTTTTCATCCGTCCAAGCGCTGTGGTTACGTTTGGTGCCACAACTGTTTCCAGCCCCCTTTTCCTGTTTCGTGGGCTGCTGTGCAGAAGTACAGCCCTAGATATATGGTCTCCTGTTTCTTTCTTTTCGTGATTAAAATGTTACGGCGAGAGGCGTTCTTAGATTTATCACTTATGATAAACGAGATGATTACGGTCATGATTAGTTAGTTTGTGAACCCCCTTTTTTTAGTCTTCATGTACAGCTTTCCGGCTCATCACAGTTTTTCGGGAGTGATTACTCGGGGCTTGTTCAGCGCATTGCAAATAATTTTCGCGCATCTAATATTGATGGCAAAACTGCTTGGTGCGCAGTTTCAAGACTACCGCGTTGCTCAACAAGTTTCCACATCCATGGAATGTATCCCATTTAAATGTATGGGTAGTACCTTTTGACAATGAATTACACAAAGATTAATTATAGTTTTCGAAAGAATTTTTTACAGTGTTCATATATGGGTCAACTCCTTGTTCTATGCCAAATATCACTTTTCTGTAACGACTTTCTAGGTTCCTGTGCGGTCAGAATTTTGAGTGGGAAAGCTGGGGATGTTGTAAAGTAAAAGCTCGTTAATTCGAAGTCGGTTAATTCGAACTTACAATTAATTCGAACTGACGCCCTGGTGCCGGCACAGCCCTGTATATTTCAATGGGGGAAAACTCCTGATAATTCTAACGCGTCGGTATACAGAACGGTTAATTCGAACTGGGATCCCCTGCTTTCTATCGCTACTCGCAGAAGAAGTCGGTCCAGAGCGATTACAATAGGTTGCAAATACCAAACGAAACCAAATTTACCAGAGATGCATGCAAATCAGGGTCGAGGCTGGATGTTGCAGCACGTTATTTCTCAGCAGATGAGAATTATGACGCTGCGCTTGAGCTCTTCGGCAAGTTCCAAGCGCTGCTCATGGAGTCGCGACAGAAGAAACGCAAGGCAAATGCATATTACCGATTACATTTAATTTTTACTGCCTCGACCCCGCCTGGTAGATAAACTTGTTTTCGCGCATAGACAGCGTGATTATTTCGACATTACGGCTCACAGCTCACATGAATGCAACGTCAGTGCCTGTTTCGGGCGTATAAATGATTGATCCATTAATTTCGTTCGCTGTTCGACCTCCACGAACGTTATTTAAAAAAATCACCTACCACAAACGTGTAGTAGCCCCTAATTCGCGATAACAAGTGCAGAGGTGGCTTTGTGTTCTGCCCGCGCAGTGAAACGCGATGTCCACTCATTGTAGCGCCCCCATCCACTAATTCGAACTCCGCTTAATTCGAACAATTTTGTGGTCCCCTTCAAGTTCGAATTAACGAGCTTTTACTGTATAACGTTTTCTTATACCCCACTTCTCCGCAACACACACAGCAGGACCTTTTGACCTTCTATCCAGAATAAAGTCACCCATTCCATTCCATATTTCTGCGTCCCCCCAGCGATGCACGCACAAATCAGACCGCATAAACACACGCCGACGGGCACACACGCGCCCGCACGCCTACACGAAAATAATAAAAAAAAACAGAAAAAAAAACGCAGGCAGTACGCGGTTGGAATTTAAAATAAAAGAAAGGTTTGAGTTGGAATTCCAAACACTCCGGGCAATAGCGAAGCGACCCGTTTGACGCGGCAGGGTTTCGGGCCGGCTAATGGAAAAAGCAACCGCTCAAAAAAAAAAAAAAAAAGATTGTCGGAAGTATTAGGGCAGCTTCCACTCAGTTTTACAATACGTTTTCTCCAGGATGTTGATTTAAAATACGGTTTTAAGTGTTTTGTGTTGCCGTAAGTATGTTTAGATTAAAAAGGAAAATAATTCGTTCGCGAAAAGTCTACTGAGTGGCTCTCACGCCACACGTTATAAAGCGTTTCAGATACCCGATATGTCTGGAACAAAAAAAAAAAAATGAATACGCTTCGACGGGAGTGTGTAATGTTACCCACCTTTATCTTCGCAGTTAGTCCATTTAGTTCTTTTTTAAGCTCCTCAGTGTCATCCTGTAAACAAAAGGGCAGGTGCTTCAATTAACAAATTGATCATTTTCCGCTCGTTAAATGCAATAACTTGTGGATGGTCTACACCACACCCTCTGGTTATTTATTTATTTATTTATTTATTATTGTTAATATTGTGGCGCGGAACAACAACTTGGCACTCAGTCCCGTTTGTACGTGTTCCAATCACTTTCACGCCCAAATATATTAAAACGTCATTGAATTTTGACCTCGAACCGCGGGAAATGTGAAAAACAAAACAAAAGCAAAGTGATCAGAAAATTGAATTACGTCGTGCTTGCGACGCATGCGGGTTAAAACACCGTGCAGCGATGGCCCGGCCTGCTACAGTTAGCAACCCGAGGCAACGTATTAGGCGGCCTTGACGTAATCACCGGCGACGCTTGCAGTGACCAAGGCCTCTTCACTCGGCAACAAACTGGTAATAGAGCCGCGTTCCTCCGTTCCAAGCCCGCCCCTTCCTCGCGCACAGCTCGCTTACATCCTGCCCGCCGATCACCCACGGTCGCTTTTCCTCGTAACAAAAACACAATGGCATGCGCTTACCATGTTCGACGATTGTTCGGCCCTGCTTCGACGCAGACACCCACGCCCACTCACTCACTCCCTCAAGCGCAGCTCGGATACTCGTAGCACGACGCGTCAACACGGACCAGTGAAACGAGAGGCCGACCAACAGGTTCGAGTAGAAACAAAACAACAGCGGCGCGCCGCACTCGGGCCAGGTGTACGCCGCACTACTACGACTGCTACTACGGAGAGGCAAGGTTCCAGTCAGGCGCTCGGCGCACACACACACACACTGACACGGGCGCTCGTCCGGGCGGACGAGTCGTTCACGTGCACTACCGTTCGCACGCTGCGCGCGCGCTCTTTTGGTCGACGCTGGGAGGCGACGAAGCCGTTGAATTGTGCTCAGCGTTGCGTGTTCGTGGCGCGACGCGCCTCAATGCCCCCGGCGAGAGGCGCATCCTTCGTGTAATGCAATTAGGGACAAAGCCGGCCGGGGCTTCTTCGTTTCTCCCCGTGCCTGGCCTTGGCGAGCAATCGGCTACTCGGGGACACACACCTTGGGGCAAACTGGCTTACCCTCATCTTCCGCTGACCCTCCCGCAGGTCAATGTTGGCCCGTTGAACTAGCCGTGCGCAGCTGGCCACTGTGCAGGCAAGCGGGACAGGGTGTGACCTAGACCGGAAGATGTACAGCGGTAATCCTAAAAGACCCCCGGTTAATCTACTTTTGATTTTAGTGGGCTAATGGGGGTCACGGAATATCGTTCGTTCTCTGCGTTGTTCGGATGCTTGAAGATGTGGTTTAAATTAGCCAGGTAGGCACCAGGAATTCTGTTCATCCGGGCGTTCACGTACATCTTCGATTCTCCTTGATCCCAGCCTAAATCTGCGTGTGACCCGGCGGGGTGGCTCAGTGGCGAAGCCATTGTGCTGCTGAGCCCAAGGACGCGGGTTCGAATCCCGACCGCGGCGGATGCTTTTATGACGGGAGAAAAGCGGAAACGCCCGTGTATTCGTGATTTAGGCGCCCGTTGAAGATCCCCAGCGGGTCAAAATTAATCCGGAGCCATCCACTACGGCTGCCTCATGAGTCATTAGCTGTGTAGCGTCGGCGGGTCGAACCATGCATGGTCAATAAATCTGCGTGTGTCTAAATTAGTGACACCGAACGGCGCAAATCACGTGATTGGAGTTTGTTATTTTCGGGGAAGAAAAAATGAGCGGAAAGAAAAAAGGCTGGTGGTGCTATTGCAGACAGGACTTGCTTCTTTAGACCTGGGTGATTGCATTCTTGGTGGCGCAGTCGGGCTGTTTTGGCTGAAGTCGGGCTGTTTTTATCCATTAACCGGTTTTATCCATTATACACTTTTCTTCTATTACGCGTTGCGTTCTAGCGCGAGACGTTGGAAAACGAGTGTCCCGGTTTTCAGTACCGGGATTACATGAGACGACGACGTGAGACGCCGACAGCCCGAGCCGCTAAGGGGCTTCGGCCGTAAAAAGGAGCTACAAAGTTGACTGAAAGTATGGGTACACGATTCTACAATCTTGGCAGCTTCACTTTGGTGCTTCCTGTACGGTATACAACAACAGGGCTCGGCGCTGGGTTAACCACACTGTCTTTTCATTCGCTTTCACCTCCTTGCCCAAACGAAGCGAGATATGGAATATTCACACTGGCAGTTTCTGGTCTGTTTTAACACAGTGTTCTAAAATTCAAGTTTAAAAAAACTGCGCAGGTTGCACTATTGGTGCAAGGCTGGAGAAACAGCAGAGTTGGGAGTCGACCTATATCTTTTTTCTGGATTTGCTGCTTTAATTAGGTTGTGCAATGCTCTTGCTATAGTCTAGGCTAAGTATTGAGGGGTCAGGCCAAGTTTAGCCGGACTTTACCAGGCCGTTCCGGTTGGTTCCGCACACTAACAGCGGATCCCAGGGAGGAAGAAGCTAGGGCTATTCCCAGTTCCGGCGTTTCTTAAGCCTTGCACCACAGTGCAAGCTGCGCCGATTCGTTTTGGCGTTTTAATAGCCCCCCAAAAAAGCTATCACTTTTAAAATGGTGTAGTAAGGGGTGAGCACACGCATATGCCCCTTGTGCTCACCCTCGAGCAGGCGCGAAAGCCGGCTTCACTGTTATAATACACTATATGCGGGGGTGTACCCTTTACAGGCGGCGCAGTTCTTTCTTGGTTTTTTTTTTGCTAACGCCTCCGAACCAAGTTCAAGCTTAAACAGCTTCGCTGTTAAAAGTGCGCGAGAGAGCTGCTGTAGTCCTCCGCTCCCTTCTACTCCATACCCCAGTAAAAAGCATTTTGGTGTAAAACGTTCTTGTAGCACAGGGCTAATACAGGCTTTGCGATCATAATTTTTATATGTGATGGTTAATTTTCGTGACATTACAGGTCGCCACCAGTAATTGCCCATTTATTCCCGTATCTGTGGTAACAGCAAAGGCTTGTCCTATTTCTTTAAAAAAAAATCTAAGGCACACTGACGCAAACGCGTCGTACTAGCAGCGCTGATGATAATGTTGCGATTCAATAAAAAGAATTGTGACTGAAAGATTAAATGATAGGCGCTCCCTTTAATGTAGCATATCAGGTTAACTCCTCCCTCGGCCAATTCCGAAATTCCACGCGCACTCGTTTCGCCGGTCGGGGCGGGACAGGCTGGTATCTTATCGGGACATACTAGATCATTGCAGCCTTGAAAGAGCGAGATACCCTGCACCACACAGAACTTTAACTAAGTGACAATCGGTGACTTGGCGTTTGCTCCAGACCAACACGTTCCCTAACCCTGTAGCCTACAGCCGCTGTTACCCGAGGTTGTACACAGCTGAATGCAAAAACTCCCACCTCCCCTCGCGGGAACCCCTGTGTAGATGCGACGCATAGGCGGAGCGGCGAAGGGACCGCGTTTTATAGCGCGCATAACGTTGGGGGGACTGCGTAAGCCGGTCCCAGTCGACGACGACGTTGGCGTACTTGTAAAGCCAAGCGTGGATGTTGCTTCGCCGGAGAACGGCACACCGGTTATATGCGCAGCGCGCCTGAAGGAGAGGAAACCGCGGAAGAGAGAGTACTGCACATGCGCCGGCCCCAGCGCGTCTGCCGCGGCTATGACGTAACGTGCCGCGGCTATGACGCAACACAATCCAACACAATCCACTTTAATCCAATCCAATCCAAATCCAATCCAAGCCAATCCAATGCGCCTCGCGAGAGGGTGTTCGCTATCGGAGAGGAGAGGGGGTGAGCGGCGGAGAGCGCAGCTGGCGCGGCGAAGAGAATGGGGGAGGGGTGGACAACGCCGACGACGACGACGACGACGACGACGCCGGAGGGACAAGGCGAGTGAATCAGATGCTCTGCATCTAAAATTTGTAAAGGCAGAGCGGACCTCCAGCACATGGTTTGGTCGTGTCCCATCAAGAGTAAACAGGCACAGCAGAAAGGACGCCCTTTCTTAGACATTAGAACCGTGGAGCAGTGGGAGACCGCGCTGCTCAGCTCCGATCCCGTAGTGCATGTCGAACTCGTCCGGATGGCTGAAGACGCCACCGGGGTCCAAGGACTCCTGGCTGCCACCTAAAAGGGGGAAGAAGACCGAGGAGGATCTCCAACCTCTTCCTTTTCCCACCGGGCACACAATAAAGCTGTTCTCTCTCTCCCTCAACGTGACATTATCAGGGCATAACTTTACAATGTGGATGTGACGTAGAGGGCGAGGAGTTTGACGAGAAGTTCCACGAGTGCTGCGGTCAGGGCAAAGTAGAAGCATGCGACATTCGCCCCATGCTATTACTCGCGCATGGGGCGCCTGCTGGCGCCCTTCGAGGAGCTGGTGGCCCCCGTGGATGCGGGGCCTGGTGACCCGGATCCTGCTCTGGCGTCTGACGTGCGGCTGGACATCCCGGGCCTGCGCAGCAAGCGGCGGACGCCTCACTACGGGCAATTGCAGCTGGCTCGGGGCGTCGTCTCTGGCGACCTAGACAGCTACGCCCTAGTTTATACGCGGACGGCTCAGTGCGGCAGCAGCAGGGGTCGGCCGCAGCGGCAGCCGTGCTGGGAGAGGCCATCCGACAGTCGCGGCTGTCATATGCTTCCTCTTCGGCCACAGCTGAGCTGGTGGGTGTCGGACTGGGTCTGGACCTGCTGCTGGAGATAGAGCCCTTGCCTAAGCGCTGCGCCCTCCTCTGCGACTCCCTGTTGTTGCGGGGCATCCGGGAGAAAGCGGCGCAGCTGGCGGACCGGGGCACTTGGCCGTGCCTGCAGTGGGTCCCCGCCCACATCGGGCTGCATGGGAACGAGCGGGCGGACGAGCTGGCCGCCGGGGCACACGCGCTGCCTCCCACGGACACGGTCGCCCAGGCGGCAGCGGACGACGCACGCCTGCTCATCTAGCGACACCTCCGGACCATGCATCCAGACCCTCGACTGCGTGTCGGAGGGGGCCCGCCACCTGTGCGGGCTTCACGCCTGCCTCGTCGACAGCGCTCGGCCGTCCTGCGCCTCCGCGTGGGGGACGCGTGGACGGCAGAGCGGAAACAACGACTGGGGCGGGTGGCCAGCCCTGCCCGTACTCACTGCCGAGCGCCCGTGCAGTCACTGCCGCACGTACTGTACGAGTGCCCCGAATTTGCGGCAGGGCGGGTGGAGCTGCTGGCCGTGCTTCGAGGAGTGCGGCCACTTGAAAAACTCCTTTGGCCCCCGGGCAGTGCTAGGGAGTGACCCAAGTGCTCGAGGCCCTGGGTGCATACCTGGGGGCATAGGGGCTGCGCGGAGCACTCCACTACAACACCATCTAACTGCTTAGATTGTAGTGGAGTGCTGTGTGTGCGTGTATATGTGTGTTCCTTTTACATGTTTCATTTCATTTATTGCATCCTTAAAGGCCCGAGGGCATTCACGTTTAGTTTATATGTCTATATGTATAGTGCTCTCTCTGCTTTTATTGTTTAACTCCTTTTTCCCCCTTTGTGTTTTATATATGGTACTTGTTGATGTCCCATTTGTGTTGTATAATTGTACTATGTTAAACTTCTCGCTTATCCCCCTATTCGTATGTACTCTGTCCTCCCTATCCCACCTCCCCTACACCAGCAGGCGCTCCGGTGTCCGCCCCTAGGCGAGACAATTTACACCTGCTGGTGGACCTTCCTCTCTTCCTAATGATCAATTATTTCACACATACATACACGAGGAGCGCGTACGGCATGCGGAAAGCCAAGGGGAGAAGGAGACAGAAACTTTGGTTAAACCGGTTTGATTTCAGCACGCGACGCGCTGACCTCACACTCATGACCCCTTCGCTCCTCTCACCCGACGGCGCAGCAGTCACCAGGGAGCCAGGGCACTCTGCGTGGCACAGATCGCGGTGCGAAGTTTAATTGTACGTTAATGCTTTCACATTAACGAATCGTAAGAAGTGCTTAGGTGTCTCCGAATTTTTTTCTTTGTGATTCCTTGGTGGAATGAATGAATGCTTTATTTTCAACCACAGGGCATGCATCCCGTAAAACTTCCCGTGTCGTGCTCATTCATCAAAAAAAAAAAAAAAAAAAAAAAACAGGCCTGATGTTCTCGGTCATTCGCAACCTCAGCACTCAACAAGACATTTAACCGGCTTTCGGACATTGGCGGTAAGCAAGCTCAGTGCAGAGCCAATTAGTCACGGTACCGGGGCCTTACTTGCCGTGTTTTTCAGTGGAGCTATTATAAGCCAACTCCTCCTGTGTTTTTTAAAACGGTAATCTTTCTTGGGCTAGTTGAACGCGAAAATTTTGCCCTGTCTGTCTGTTCCTCCATATTGCAACCCGGCAAAAAGTTAGAAAAAATCTTGAAAAAGTAGTTTATACAGACAATACCTTTCGAAACTACCAAAATCTGGTGCTGGTCAACATTGTTCATCAAGAAGAAAACATTAGGGTTATTTGGGGCAGAACTTGATACGAATGTTTTTAAATTAAAAATAGACGTGCGCGTAATTTTTGGGACAACAAGAAAAAATGCGTTACAAACATAATTTTAACGACAAAATGCAAAAAGGCCTCGCTCTTGTGACTCGAGCGCCAACTCCAACTGTAACAAATGGTCCCAACAGACGCCGCTCCAGCAGTGCGACAGCGGCAATATTGAACTGAGTTCAGCAAACCTCCTTTACTTTTATCATGGGAGTAGTGAGACAGGCGGGAAACAGCATGAGAGGTGGGCGGGCGAGAAAGGAGAGACAGTTGCGTGGCAGCGGTGGCGTAAGACTATCGTCTTTCGACGACACCTGTAGCGAAGGGAGCAGATAAGCGGCCATCTTTTTTTTGCGTGCGTGCGTGCGTGCGCTAGAAGAACCGCTATCCATCCCCTCACTTCAGCCACCTGTTCGCCTCCGGCGCTTCATTATTTGGTATAAGATGGCGTACATTGCCTCTGGAAAAATGTCTTTCCAGCAAATCATTGGTGTTTAGAGGTTAAGCCGACTTTAACGAGATTGGTGTAAGAGCACTTCCTGCAAGCTGGCTTTCCCATATTGCTTGGCGCTGTACAGTGAAGCTAGCCTACTTAAAAAAGTAGCCAACGTGGCGGAGGGAGACCACCGACGACGATCAGGCCAGCAGATTGCCCACAAACAGCTCTGCTGGTCATCCACCTTCGCCGAGTGGAATGGCAGTAATTTTTTTGCAGCGAAGCTGTAAGCTCCCGCGTCCGTGTGAAACGAAAACTCGGTTATTTGAGTTTAGAATATGGAAATATTCATACAAACTCATACAAAATAAAAAAATACATTCTATGCCTTCCATATTTTGATACAAGATTTTGTACAATTCCTCTGGAAGAATGGCTTCCCAGCAATGCATCTGTGTTTAGAGGTGAAGCCGGCTTTAGAAAGATCAATGTAAGCTTAGTTTTTGTAAGCTGGCTTCCCCACACTATGTGTTCTGCAGTGAAGCATAGCCATCTACGGAAGGAATATGGTTACAGCCCCACTTCACATTCCTCTCCCCCGCCGCTGCCTCTTTACGAGTCGTGTGTACTGCGCGCCACGCGCGAGAGTAGTCGAGCGGTTTGGTTTGGTGGGTTACACAGACAGTAAGATGCGTAAGACGCGGAGGGAAACGGACAACCCCAACTGTGTACGCTAGAATAAAGCTCGAATCCTCTAGCTGGTGAAGAGAGCCCAAGAAGCCGGGCGGTGTCAAGGGTTCCTGGAATGAGGACTCTTCCCTAAAGCTGACTGCTTTACTAAAAACGTTTATTCATCCTTCCCCTTCCAAGTATTATTTAGCTAATCGGCTAGGAACTGTGCTCAATCGCAAATTACAAACAAACGTGTTTTGGTTCGGGCACTCCTTGCTGCCTTACTCACGGAGTGGAAAGACAGCGATTTTTTAGTCTCATGTTTTTATTTGTGTTTTTTTTTTTGTAGCATTATCAGCCGTCTCCTTTGGCGTCAAAGTGACGTCCACCAGCAGTGCCGTGCCGGCACTGGCACTGCTTATACGTTGGTGTCAGATTTAGTCGTGCACGATAATTTACCGCCCGTCTGAAAAACCGCTGGTTGGAGTAAGAAGATCAGAGCGTATTTCCCAACTTTCGCGTCACCATTCAGATGATGCTAACCATAGCAGTTTTTATCGTTGGCTACGACAGATACTGCAGCAAGAGGCCATGAGAGATTTTGTGAGCCTCCGCTGGGTGTAGAAAGAGAAGAAAGGAAAATGGCGTTATGGATCAATTCACTTAAAGGGACACTGAAGGCAACCAGATTGGTTGCAAACGAAAGTCTGGCCTTCCCATAGCCATTTTAGCCTTGATTCGGTGCCGAAAGATACCTTAATTGCTGAGGAATAGCCAATCAAACGTGACGCAAATAGCAGCTGCAGTCGCTGTTTGCGTCACGATAAACCTGAAGCAAGCGGGGCAGCGGTAATGTATGGCGGTGCCGAAGCAACCGAATACAACGCTACCACGTACCGAGTGGCTTGGTCAGTTTCGTGCTTCCCCGCACTCCCACGTCTTTTGCAGCTCCGGACCACTAAGCAAAATGCGCCTTCATGGAACTCGTGATCAGTATTGACACTTTGTTGAAGAAAAAAACATATTGTCCTTTTGAGGCCCCGCGAATGTTGGCGTCGAACCAACCGCTGGTGCGTAGCTCGCATGCTTCCTTGAAAATCGGTACCGCCGCCCCAAGTATGGACGAGAAGCGCCACCCAGCTGCAGCCAGGAAAGCCGTTTCGCGCGCCAGACGTTTTAAGCACTTCCGATGCAAGTTGCGGGGTATAGCCAGTGGCGGGACTACCTGCATTCACTTTATGGCTATTTTCTCCCTTATTAAAAAAAGCTGATTTATTGATTGATTGATTCTTGAATTGAACGCGCCAACGCTTCACAGGCGATGAGGCACGCCGTAGTTAAGGGCTACGGATTAATTTTGACCACCTGGGCGTCTTTAGCGTGCGCCGAAATTTCGGAAAAAGCTACGCGTAAAGGTGGTATATTCATGTTCTCGGTGAGCTAATCTTTCGGTCTAGGAACACCTTGTATTTTGACTTCAGTATCCCTTTAATGGAAAGTATGAGACGTGCTGCGCAGTTCTTCTTATTATTTATGTCTTTCTTATTCTTCATATTTTGTTATAATAATCAAATGGCGTCACTGAAGCGTCTCAAACATAAATGCCACATTTTTCGTTGACAGGAAATTCCTGACGGGTGCTAGCGCTTGCGTCACGAAGTGAGGTGACATGCGACGAGGAGGCGCGCTTGCCATTACCACAAATAAAAAAAATATGGTCGCGGATCTACTTGCCTCGCTGCAAATGTCGAAAGACGATAGCCGCCCTTTCCCCGTAACTGCCTCTTTTTTCCCACTCCTCTTCTCACCCTTCGCCCTCCTCCTATGGCGAATACAATGGAAGTTGGTTCAACTCAATGAAAATTTTCAGCGTTACGTATTTTTATTAATCCTTGTTTTTTTGTTCTGCTTGGAAAAGCACGAGTCGAAATCTTTTTTTGTCGTAGTTTTCGTTTATCTCACCTCCCTTCTACACCTTTTTTTAACAAGTAATTTTTTCGTATGCCATCGTAAACACAAACTCAACGTGTATTCGTAAAAGAACACTGTACATTTTGTCTCAGATATGCTGAGGTTTCTTTTGGTCTGAATAATGGGGACGTGTATGAGCCACGACAACAGTTTTAGTAGTAGTTTGGAACGTTTTTGTCTATGTATACTTCGTGCTCAAGCATTCTTTCACTTTGGCCTGGCGGCTGAATCGACAGACGTACGGACGGACGGACGGCGGACGGACGGACGGACAGACAGACAGACAGACAGACAGACAGACAGACAGACAGACAGACAGACAGACAGACAGACAGACAAAAGTTGTCGCATCAGATAGCCCAACAACTGCCGTCTTTAATAAATTGCGCGTAGTGTGCCAGAAATGGTTTTTGAGCAGTTCATCTTATGGTAGCGCAGCGAAAATCGCTAGGAACTGTTTACGCACGCCTACCGTGTCGTGCTTTTATGTGTAATTAAACATAATAATTTACGAGCTCAGCCTGTTTCGTGCGGAGCGAGAAAACAGCAGGTGGCTGCCAAGGCCCTTTTCTGCTCTCACATTATTTTTTAACTTGGCAAACTTCCGGAGTACGGTAGTAGATGCACCGATGTGCTAAGAGAGAGAGTAAACATTTATTGAGCCTAAGTGCAGATGGCAGCGCACTCTCCCGGTGGATGGCATCCTTATTCCGGGATACCCAGGCTGCGACTTGCCGTCCAGGCCCTCTTTACCAGTTCTTGCTGGTGTTCAAGGTCCTAAAACATAAGCTGCTGAGGCAGCGGCATGAATCGAGCACTTATGCGCTCGGCTACGCAAAAAAGTGGCGACCTACAAGCGGAAAACCTGGCCGCTTGCGTCCTTCAAAAATTCGTCACTTTTCGTGAAGACAGGAAATCATCATCATCATCACCACCAGCCTATCTACGCCCACTACAGGGCAAATGCCTCTCCCATTAATATCAAATTGTCCCGGTCCTGTGCTAACTGCGACCAATTTATCCCCGCAAACTTCTTGATCCCACCTGCCCATCTAACTCTCTGCCGCCCTCTGCCACCCTTGCCTTCTCCACTCTGTTACCCTTAACGTCCAACGGTTATCTTGCCTCCGCAACACATGCCCTGCCCACACCCCTTTCTTCTTAATTCCTATTAATATGTACTTAACACGCGTTTGTTCCCTGACCCACTCCACTCTCTTCATGTCCCTTAATGTTACACCTATCATCTTCCGTTCCATTGCTCGCTCAGTCGTCCTTAATTTAAGTTGAACCCCCTTAGTGAACCTCCAAGTTTCTGCCCCGTAGGTCAGTACCGGTAAGATGCAGCTGTCATACACTCTCTTCGTAAGGGACAATGGTAGGCTGTCATTCATTATCTGAGAATGCCTGCCTAATGCACTCAGTCCCATTCTTATCCTTATAATTATCTCTGCCTCATGGTTGGGATCCGGGGTCACAACTTAGCCGAAGTAGATATATTCGTTTACCACTTCCACTGCCTCGCCTCCTATCTGTGCTGTCCCGATGTTATTGATCAATTACTTTAGTTTTCCGAATGTTAATTTTCAGGCCCACGGTTCTGCTCTGTTTGTCCAGTGCGGTACGCATGCTTTGCAATTCGTCCCCCGAGTTACTTGGCCAGGCAACGTCATCAGCAAATCTGAGGTTACTGGGGTATTCTCCATTAACAGGAAATACCGGGTACTAATATTTTGTGTCCCTACAAATTCCTGGGATTGAGGAATTAACCTGAAACTTTTCAGTTTTCCTCACTGGGGCCATGCTTGGACGCCGATATGACGAGCGTATACGTCGAACAAGCAGTTGCGAAATGAAATTTTAGCGCGCTTTCCGACTTCCGCGAGACATCAGAGGCGAGCGAGGGTTACAGCCGGGAGCATACGGCACGCTCCCGGCGCCACGAGAGCTGCCAAGTGCAACGAGATCCGCTTGACTTTCGTTCGCGGCCAGCTTGGTTATCTTTTTACTTCGGGCCTCGGCCTCGATTACGTTTTTTGTTTCAAAGAGCGCTCCTCGGGGTCACGTACACAGACCAGAAGCGCGGCGCTGGCCCGTCGGTTTTGAGATCGCTCATTCTTCAAGCCTAGATAGGAGCATCGATGACGTGGCTCTGTCTGGTGAAATTCGTGGGGCCGATTCTTTTTTTCTTTCTTATTTTCCCAGAGCGCTAGGTGGAACATGTAGGTTTAGAAATGTTAACCGAATGATGATTGATGAAGCCGCGTATGTCGGTCGTTTCTATACACGCGAACTGGCGATTTTTACCGACATTGATCCTAAAAGCTCAGTAAGGCTCCAGTCTTTTAACCTAACTAAAATCCCAGGGAAGAAAGGCATTTTCTGCTTCCTCCCCCAAGCAGTGCGCGCTCCATTCCATGCGTAGGCCCATTTCATGGCGCTATACACAGAACAAAAAGGTCTACATTATGTATCCGCACGCAACATGTTAATTAAATTATCTTTAGCAGTAACAAACGAACTTATACATAGCATTGCCCGAAAAAATTTGAAGCGTCCCGTTTTAGTGGGAAATTTCGGCAGTAAATTTCGCCTCCACCCTTAAACTAAGCTATCCTTTATAAACACGATGCCGGTGTGAATAAACAACCCATCGAAGTTGTTGTTGATACTTTTTTCAAACTTGGGAGAGTATGGAAAAGAACCCACACGAGAAAACTCGTGATGTCCATCTCCGCGTATCGGCGTCCGCAGTAAATGCGGAAAAGGTAGCTTATACTTGCCCCCACAGATATTTCCTATATGTATACGCTGGCTGTAGAAAAGTGGCGCGTGCGAAAATTAACACCGCAGTCATGCCGCAGACTTTGGGTTCTGAACAACCAAAGGCGCACGCACCTCATGCTCTTACGTCTCATTTGGGTACATTATAGTTATCAACAGGCCCCATTTTCAAGATCAGCAGAATCCCCAAAAGTGTGTGCGTGCATGTATGTTTTATTAGATGAACGCTGTCATCATCATCATCATCATCATCATCATCATACTCAGGTTCACTGCAGGGTGAAGGCCTCTCCCATCGGCTTCCAAAGCACTCGCGAAAAATAAAATTTGCTCATACCTTTCACCTAAAGTGGTGTGTCATATCATTGTCGTGTGCTTTTTTAAACGCTTCGCTGGTCATCCACCTTCGCAAAGTGGAACGGCTCATGATTTTTGAAATATATAACGTGAAAATAGTTTGTGCTTCTGCGATGCGTACTACTGTAGAATTAAACTTTACAAACTATTAGTTTCGCCTAAGTCACGTGCTTCGAAAGCAATATTCTGTCGGTTTGTAGCTCCGGCTTTGTGACTTTGACGTCATTGCTGTTGAATCAGCGTAGTACCTGCAGCAACTAAAAATTCTTTAGTTTTTGCTTTTAAGCTTTTTATCACTTCCTTGCGGGAAATTTCGCCGGATGATCTAGATCGATCTAATTTATATATATATATATATATATATATATATATATATATATATATATATATATATATATATATATATATATATATATATATATATATATATATATATATATATATATATTCATCTGGAGTGGGTAGCTTAGATATTCCTCCGGTCATTTCGGATATCTTATCTCTAGTGCAGCCCTGCCGGATTCGCGTTTTTGATGTCGGCTTTTGTTGATTCTTTCCGCATTTTTGTAACCTCTTCACATCGACGGTGAAATGAACTGTTAAAAGGAATAATGTTTCCTCTAAGCACGCTATTTCGCTTTGGCCGTGAGACCTGGCTGCTTGGAAAATGTCAATCGATAAGCCGTGCGAATTAGTGCAAAAATAAAAGGCACTTTTATTGTTTCTTTCCAGTTTTTTGTTACAAATATTTTGGTCCAGCTACGAACGCCAGACACTACAAGGAATTGATTTTCTAAATTTCCGTAAATACCTTCCCAGGTACTAAATTTAATCATTAACTACGGTTTTTAAGGAGAAATTGAGTTTCGCAATGTCAAACGCTGCTGGCACCAAAGCAAAATACGGGCTTGATAGCTTTAATTGTTATCGTACGTCTACCTTTCAAGATGTAGCATTTACTCGGGGACCTTTAACGTTCTTGAATGACCCTTCTTGAAGCCACAGTAACCGGGATTTCTCTCCTCCGTATGGCCAGGGTGCCGGAACCCGCCAGCAGTCACTACAATCGCAGTCATATGTGCCACGCTGCACTGGCAGTTTTAGCGCTGATCTTTCCGACGTCGGCCGCGCCCTAGCGCTCCCTCGCAACACACGTTGCAGACGGGACGGCGAGGCCGTATGCGAGCCAGGCGCGAGAGAGAAAGCGCGAATTGAAGCCATAGAAGGCGTACGAGGGGAAAGGGAAAAGATCGCCGAAGCAGCGAAAGTTGAATGAGCAGCAAAAAAGATGCCGAAGAGAAAACGGCCGCTCCGGAGTCGGAGGATGAAAGGAGAAGCAGAAAGGGAGGAGCCTTGGAGCGAGAGCGAGGGACTGCCGCCTTGCCCCGTTCGTTTCAACATGGCCGCGCTCCGGTTGGTGGTCCTCGTCTTGTTAGCAACTTTTTCACGTCACACGGCCGCTGATGAGGATTCTCAAGGAAAACCAGGTGCGTGAATTGATTATGAATGAGTGCGGAATGCTCTTCGCTCGCGAGCGGGCTTGTTTGGTGTGTCGAACACTCTCAAAAGAGCACTTTTCACTGGCGGGTTGTTCCGCGTTTTCGTCCGACGGACGGTCTTGCGTGCGCGGATACAGTATGCAGTTTTTGATACAATTAAATACCTAAGAGGTGCAGACGTTAGTAGGCTTTGCTACACATTTTTGTTGTGTGCTGTATCAATTTTTGCTGGTGGCACCTTTTCCACACGGCAGGAAGCTACACAGAGTTTGTGTTCGCATCGTACCTACGATCCGTGCCCCCTACGCTTTTTCCTCCTGAAGCAAGTTTGCAACTGTTGTAACTTAGGCTTTTAAGTTACTTAAGTTCCTCTTATAATCGACTTCCTTAGGAAACTTAAACTGGTGTTATTAACTTATTGGATTCCTAAACAACACGCTGGGACTCACAATCAGTAAACCGGAACTTCAGGTAACGCAAGCTTCGCCGGCTTACCTGCACTACACAGTTCCTAAAGCGCGAAGAAGTTGGCTGAATTAATGGAATAAGATAAGTAACAGCAAGAGTGTGTTCACGTAAACTGTATACAATGATTTTACGCGTTGAAATGTGCTGCGGCTCACTCAATGGTCGTTTGCTATTGAATGTGTATAAATATCTAATTAATGTTCGACAGCATAGATAATGTAGAAAAAAATGTTACGTGATGCACGCTGCTTTTTTTCTTTAAAATATTTATGTGTGGCAGGTTTCTGCGGCGTCGCGGCCGATAGCGATGGCCAGAGCATTGCTTGCCAGCCTCCTGTGGATGCCTCTGAACACGTCAAGTCAGTCTACGTCGGAAACGACTCGGAATCGACAAAGCTTGGTGAGCGCCACGAGCTACCCTTGTGTAACTGTATTCATGTCACAACCGTGCTGATTTAGCGAAAGAAAAAAAATGGCATAATAATCTCTTCTTTGAAAGAACAAAAAGACTGAAAGTGTTGACTTCATACGTGCGACGGCAAAATTGTGAAACAATAGGGTAAGGGATGCCTGAGGCAGAACACGGTATCAGCATTAATTTCAGCTGTTATGATGCACCTCTCCCAGTTGTGCAAAAATGGCTGTCATGACCTGCACCTGCTCACAGCTGCCGGGCAGTTGGTTGGCAAAACATTTGGATGGGCGTATGGTAAGGACGCAGTGAGGTTTCCTTGCACGTGGACCGGCTGCAGCGGCTCAGTGGCTAAGGCGTTGTGCTGCTTAGGACACGGATTCTATTCCCGGCCATGGCGGCTGCTTTTCTGATGGAGGCGAAAAGCAAAAACGCCCGTCTGTACGAGATTTTGACACTCGTTAAAGATCCCCAGGTGGTCAAAATTAATCCGGAGCCCTCCACTACGTCGCGCCTTGTTGCCTGCGTTGCGTCAGCGTGTTAAACCCTACAAACAATCAACCAATCAATCAATGCCTTGCACGTGCACAAAAGTGGATATTTTCTTGTGTTTTGATTGTCTGATGCTGGTGAGCTGTTTCGCCATCGGCTCCACAAATCACACAATGAAAGAAAGCTGTATGAAATCGGGAAGTGGCAAAGGAAGCAGCCGTATGCTGCCTGATTCAACAATTTATGCAATGGGACCTAGAGAAAGAAAAAAAAAAAGCCTATGTTGCTATTTAGCAGTACCTAAAGGAGCCTTAAAGGAGTACTGACACCAATTTTCAGCGTTAATATTATTGCACAGTTCGCTTCCCATGCTCAACAGAATACCCTGGCTGAAATATGAGTGGCCTGCGACGCGAAGAACATACTTTAATTGGATCTCATTTATTGCGCCAACGGAACAGCACGCAGAGCGGCACTCAGCAAATGGACATCAGCGTGACATCATCCCGTGGTAGCCAAAAGATGTGACACGGACACTGCTCGTCAAAAACTCGTGACGTCACTTCACACGCGCGGTCCCGTGAGCGGCGACTGGGCGCTGGCACATTCCCGAACAGGTGCACGTAACCAGGGATACAGGCATAACCGCTGCCCAGGAAGGCACTGTCGGAAAAAATAAAGTTCCACACACTGGAAAGGAAGCGACAATATGGCCCGGAATCGCAATAGAAGTCGCCATCAGGACTTTTATTGAAAGCGGTCATCGAATTTCCGCCGCAATGGTTGGCCTAGCACCTTCAGGCAGCTCAGCCGTTCAGCTCCGGTGGCGGAGCGGTCGAAACAATGCCCCCACCGGCCTTCGCAGTCTTTGATGTCCGCAGAAAGCGGTGAGGTCATGCCGGGATTCTGTCATATGCGCCTTTCAGGCTGAAAGCGCGGGAAATTGAAATGAACGATTTTCAGGCCGTTCTATGTAATTAATTATTGCGCGCTGAAGTATTTAAAGTGCTGTGTCGGGTTCGCCAGACCATTAAGTATGGATAAAAGAAATAAAAATAGATCATAAAATTTTGGTGTCAGTACTCCTTCAAAAGCATTCTTGGAGTGTGTCACAAGTGCACCTACCGCAAGTGCACTGTACGCGTGCTATTATTCGGTAGTATATGTCCCAGTCTGCAGTCGACCGTACAGCTTGGACTGGTGCTGTGTAGGTTGTAGGCGCGGTGAAAAGACTCGTGGAGGTTCGATGACCACAGCTTTCTGTGCTTCTCTCCCCTCAATGAAGGCGAGAAACTACAGCAGACTGCTCTTCGTGGGTGCCCCACTGTTGGCAGAGACACGGCTGCTGCAAGTTGGCGCTGCAGTTGTACTCGTGCATTTCGAAATGTCACGGTTTTTACAAAAACAGGGTCCATTGGTGGTGGGACTGTGGGGCATGGTGAAATCCACTGGATGATCTGAATTGGGCAAATGAATCTTCAGTGGAGTCCAACATCCAACATGGACAGATTAGATCCATGTCAGTCAGGGAAAAACAATTGTGCTCCGCACAGAGCCTGACAGACCTTTTAAAAACGTGTCATCAAAATTGGTGCATGAAGAAGCATGGTCTAGCGACAATATGCTAGCAGACGGCGCTAGCAGATTATGGGTTTTTAGCTTTCCACTGTCATCAGCATTGCCTCGAGCATGTACCAAAGGTAACGGTGATGTACTCGTAGAATTCTGGTCGAATTTAACCGATTGGGCTGGAACAAGTTAAAGCACCTTATCTCAGAGGAACTTTGTCCCATTCGGTTAGTGAAACCAATGGATGCACTCCAGATCAACCAGCGAAGCATGGATTTTACCTTTTTGTAACAACAAAACCTGCTCCAGTGCAACCAGTGGAATTCACAATTAGGAATTAATGTTTAATTCATTGGTGGATGTACAGGTTTCTTTAGTTTCTTAGTTTTATTTTTACTATTTCGGGCACAACAAACCTGCCACTGCAAATTACGCGGTGCTTCTATCTAAAGCACTTCAGTGAGATGCTGTTTTTTATGAAGCCAAGCAGAGTTGCTCTCTGCTTGCTTTGTCGTGGTAGGCATATATTGATCATTACTGTGTAAATCTAGCTTGAAGATGTGAAGTCACTTGGCCTTTGCTTTTTTTTTTCTCTCCTATGAAGTATGGTAAACATGGTTCTTAAGTTCACACAATAGTGCTGCTGCCAATAGTAGTATCCAAAATGTTTTTTTTTGTTGGACTGCTGATACTTCAGTGGAGACATTGGAGAGAAAAGCCACCAGTGATTTATGGCCATTATGGTGTCATAGCGAAGTGTCATAGTGTGTCTTTGTGCAAGCCATATAAATATTTTGACTTCAGTAATAATAAGTATAGCATTGCCTTAACGATTCTGGGTTTGCCTTCTTGTCCTTTCAGGAGCTCACCGGCTGATGATATTCACTGTGGCTAGTGATGAAACGGACGGATTCAGGCGTTTTGCGCGGTCTGCTCAAATCTATGGCCTACAGCCCAAGGTAAGGACCAAGCAATGCTGCCAGGAGGTCATTCGCAGGCCCACTGGGATATGTCTAACGGGTTTCACAATCTCAATTGCTTCTTGGGTTGTGGTACACGCATGCCAATTTGTCAGACCCACCATGGTGGCTCTGTGGCTAGAGTGTTGTGCTGATGAGCACAAGGACGCGGGTTCGATCCTAGCCGCGGTCAGCCTTTTTCTGGTGAAGGTGAAAAATGAAAAACCCTGTATATTAAGATTTTGGGGGTACATTAAAGATCCTGAGGCGGGCAAAATAATCTGGAGCTTTAATTTTTTTTAGCCAAGCTAATTTTCTTAGCTAAGCTGCTGTCCAAGATTTGGGTTAGCCAAATGCGGAGACCATGTTTTTGTGAAGCTCAACAAATTAGCCTGTAAAGCAAAGGAGGTCTTGCCGCTTGTTGGCCTACAGCTTAGAGAGGATGAGGTTGTCTGATGGTGGTGAAGGGGATAAAATGTAGTGGAACGTGGTTGATGGGCAGGGAAGATTGCTCTGCTGATTGGCTAATATTGCTAAGGGAAGGTTCTTACAGAATGCCCGGGTTTATAAACCGATTATCAATGGTGCTATCACTTTTTTGGAGTACTGTTTTGCACGCACGGTTGTAAGTGTTGAGCTACCCGGCGATAAGTGACGTGGTTCGAAAATGCTTGGTTGATTGAACGATATGAGCTAAAAGAGAACGTTTCGCGTACGCTACGCAATTGCTTAGGAATTTTTTATTTTAGCGTAACAGGATGTGCTTGCAGGAAAAATGATTGCTGTGTATTTCAGCTTCAGAGGCCACCAAAACGAGGTCTCTTTACTTGACTTCTTAAAGATCTTGAAAACTGTCAGAATTTTCTATAAATATCCCACTACTCTGTCATGAATTGAAGTATATCAAATGCGTGTCCCTGCTTGGTTAACAAACATTGAAAGATCACAGCAAGAATGTAGTGCTATGCAAGAGCCCACAGAACTGAAAGGAGTGAGGCTTGTTTGCATCTGCTTCTTTCAGATCCTTGGAATGCATGAAGAGTGGCTAGGAGGCGACATGTCTAAAGGAATGGGAGGAGGGTACAAAGTGAGGCTCCTCAAAAAGGCCATTGAGGGGTACAAGGATGACACGTCCACGATAATCATGTTTGTCGACAGGTAAGGCTGCTGTTGGCTTGACACCCCAACTCCCCCTGCCTTTTTTTACATTTCATTTCATGTTCCTAAATGCACATTGCAAATCAAATGTTTTAACTGGTGCTATTTCATAGGCAGTAATCATTTCTTAAAGCTCCCAACTCCCCCAGCCTCTTTTACATTTCATTTCATGCTCCTACAACGCACATTGCGGATCAAATGTTTTAACTGATGCTAGTTCATAGGCAGTAATCATTTCTTAAAGCTTAATACCATGGCTTGCGAATAAACCAACTCAATGCCATTGTCACCTCGAACCATATACCTATATTCAGTTCCCCCTATATGCTTGCACGCACACTCACTAGTAAGTTGGAACGTGCAATGGGTTATGATACTTGCCGTGCTACTTGCACATGGGCACCGAGTTTATTTGCAGGGCTTCCCGCACATGCATAAATAGTGTCACTGCCTGTCTGCTGTGAGCCTGTCCGTTCCTACTTGTTCGTAGTTATGAACATGGAGGCTGCAGTTGTTGGCAGCAATGAATGAATGAATGACTTTATTGCAGAGAGGAGGCTAAAAAGCCCTGTGGGTAGGGGATGGAAAAGGGGATTGGGAAAGCTGTCACTAATTAGTTGTAGTACATCTGACTAAGTAATCTTCAAGTTTCACTGTCAATGTAGCTGTCTCTCTAGGTGCCGTTGGAGATGGCAATGAAAATTAAAAGAGTAGCTGTACATATGGTTGCAGAAAGTAGTGATGGCTCTGGGATGTTTTCATTGTTGAAGTAAACTGTAAAACTGTAAACACTAACAAGAATGAATTTTCTCGGAATAAAGGTACTGATTTTACAAAAAAATAAAACATGAGGCATCATATTTTATGTATGTGCTTGTAGCAACGCTTGTTGACTGTGAATGTGCAGTCAGTATTTTAAAAGGCATTGTGGGTTTGGCTAGAACATCGGGGGAATGACAAGGTGATGTCCTTCTCGTTTTTTCAGCTATGATGTCGTCTTCGCTGCTGGAGAGGATGAAATTCTCCGGAAATTCTACAAGTTTAACTCGAACGTAGTGTTCTCTGCTGAGGGTTTCTGCTGGCCTGACAAAAGCCTTGCGGTGCGTATGATTTGCTGTCTCTAGGGGTGCTTGTTGCGATTTTTATTTAATTACGTGTCAGATTGGAGGCCGCTCACATTTGAAACGTGCTGCTCAGTCACATGCCAGTAATCTCTGCAATGTAAGGTTAACACTGAACTAGTAGGGAACATATGTCATGACGACATCATTCGAATTAATTGAAGCTGGAGATGTGTTTTCGTGGCAGGTGAGTCTGCTACTTAATTCAGATGCTACTGTTTGCTTTTTTTGTTGCATGTTAGAGACGGAGTGCGAAGTAGAAATGATGTTGTATTGCTTGCTTGACTGTTCTCGTGGGAATTGCGCTGGAACATGTGAAGAGAAATTCGTTCTTGCATAAATGTGCATCATAGTATGCTCTTAACAAACGACTGGGGATTGTTCTTCGTGCAGGATTCCTACCCAAAAGCAAATGGCGAACGCTTTCTCAATTCTGGAGGTGAGACTGTTTTTTAGTGCATATAGCCTTAGTTATTCTTTTGTGTTTGCAGTTATACAGCCCCAAATTGATATCCATCTATGCCCAAGAACTTAGAGTGCAGTTATTTTAGGACTTTAGTTTAGTTTAGGACATGACAGCCAAATAAAAAGTGCAGGGTGACCATGCGTTGTGTTTACAAAGGTTGTTTGATAAGTTTGGTAAATTTCTGCGAGATGGCGCCACTATTTATTGATGTGGTGATGTTGGGCCTCCTCGATTTACCAGTCCTGGACGGTCCGCGGGCAGTCCGAGGACTGCGTCCGGACCGGAGCTCCCATAGGAATACATGAGAAAATCGAGCGCCGGATCGCGTCTCGGGCAGTCTGCGGACGATCCGGGACTGATAATCGAGGAGGCCCATTATTTCATGCTGGTATCACTCTTCAAGTAAGCTCCAGGGCAGAATTGCATAAATTTTGTTTTCGACTGATTCCCCACTCGCTGTTTTCTCTGGGTTTGGCCTTGTCTGATCTTTTGAAAAAAATCTGGTCTGGCGGGATGAAACTTTCACTTGTTGAAGATGCCATCACTACCGTCAATGCGTATTTCACTGAACTTGACAACCCCTACTTTTGCGATCAAATTAAAAAAATTGGGAGCTCAGCATACTAAGTGGGCAGATTTCAACAGCGACTGTGTTTAGATGTAGAATTCATTTTTTAACTTGCTTGATTCAATTACTTGCAAGAAGCCCTCTCCTAAATAAGTTTTTATTGAGTTACTGCTGTGATGGTGTGTCTCATCGCTTTTCGGTGCAAAAACTGAGCTGTAATGCCGTGTTGATGACGGGACTGAACTATAAAACTGCAGTGACTGAATGCTCAGGTATTTTCTTTAAGGAACTAAACATAAGCCCTGCTTCTACAATTCAAGATAAGTAATAGGGTTTTTGGGCCCGCTGTAAGTCATTTTCGTCGCCATGTGATGCTTATTTGTGATGCTTACTTGTTCTAGTTTAGTCAACTTAGCTGTATGAGTTGAAAGCATTCACTTTCACTAAGTATTGTGACTCATTATTTGAACGTTACAAGTATTTTCACGCCGTTACTTGAGTCCTCACCCACCTCTAGTTGAGCTTATGCTAACTGAGGTGCACCTAGGTAACATTTGTCGCATTGTTATAACTAAATTGAAAGTTTCGGTCACTTCTCTAAAGTGATTTAATTTGCATTATAATTAAGGGGGTGTACGCACCTTTCAATGGTGGCTATTATTGCTGATAGGGCAGCGAGACAGGCAAGCTTGATGCAGGAAAATGTGCGATTATGGTTGTGCACACTATGCGTGCATTTCAGTCCAGAGAATATCGCATCAATGTACATTGTTTTTTCTCTTACCTTTGTTTTCTGGCGTGTGTACTTATAAATGTTGTTGTGGCAAGTGCGCACACCTAGCAGTCATGTGAAAACGTGAGTAGATGCCGGTGGGCGCAGTTCCATGTGCAGATGTGCGCGCCTAGCAGTGTGGCACTGTTTTGTATACTCACCTTGCTTATTCCCATTTTGTGCTGTTCTTTGCCGTGAATGGCTCTAACTCCCTAGCTTGCCCCGATTTCTCTTTTGCAGGTGAGTAACACGCGTGGGTTCTGAATTTGCCTGTTCTGCCTGATGTCTCGCTTGTCGTTCTTGCATTTGGCTATTTTGAGGGTGTGCTCGCGCGAAAAGCATGCTACATGCATGTAGACTTGTTGTCGATTGTTGTCGAGTACTATTACGTATGCTTGATCCTTGGCTCGTGAGTGCAGATTTATGTGGTGTCAAAACCTGTCAACGGATTTGTGCAGTTTGTACAGTTTGTGTTCAATGTGGTTGAAAAAAAAAACTGTTTTTGCAACTTGGCAACTTGCCTGGAATTGTGTGATGCTGATGGTGCACCCTTGATTGCCTTGTGCTGCATGGCTTTGTAGCACATCATTTGATAACCCTTTAACTTGGGAGTTATTTACTCAAGAATGACCGTGCACTCCCCGTTATGGGTGTCGGCAGGGAGGTGTAAAAGGGACACTTGCCCCCCCCCCCCCCCCTCTTTTCAAAGCCAGCCCAGCACAAGTACCCCACCCCCTCACCCTCTCCCCCAAGCTAAAAAAAAACAATTGGTGGCCTATTGGACCTGCTGAAAACACAATTTGGGTCAAATGGAACCATTTGCCTTACGAAATGGTTCCAGTTGAACCAGTTGTGTTTTCAGCAAGTTGAAATGGACCTCCAATCGTTTTTTTTTCAACTCCCCCCTCAATACAACGGGTTTCCCCCCTTGAAGACAAAACCCTGTCGATGCCCATGCTGCTCCCCATTTTGTGAAACACAAAAAGAATGCGGCGATGCGTGGAAAATGAACATCTCACTACGGTTTACCATTTTTTTTGTGTGAAATGGCAGCAAGCATTTTATACCCGATAAAAAAATTGTTTTCCTCGAATCGTACTTTTGCTCGCAGACAGTCTGTAGATGCAGACCGTGTGCTACTGCAGAATTAATGTAGCTGTTCCTCACAGTGGAGCAGTTTACACGGACTTCCATGGCACTGTGGTACAAGGGTCAGTGTAGACGTTGTTTCAATGATTAACTGCTATGCCGTGCTACACTGTCGGTGTTAGAGTGGGACTTTGTAGCCAGTTAAGGTCAAGTCATCGTACTCTGAAGTCAGCAACTGGCAGTGACAGACTCCTTGATCATTTCGAGGTCTGCTGGCTGTAGACATGGAAGACTCCTGTGTAACAAGTTTCATCTGCATGAGATGCATGTAAGGCTTCTTTGATGCTAGCTGCAAGAAATGAGGAAGGCATTTGGTTTGGGTAGGATGATAAGTCCTGTCTATTTTACAGAATGGCATTAAGCCTTTGTAAAATAGTGTGAAAATGTTATCCAGTTTTGCACGTCCTGATGTGCCTCCTTGGCGTATTTCCTTTACCCCTCAGGCTTCATGGGATATGCCCCTCAGGTGCACAGCATTGTCTCCAGCTCAGACTTGGAGGATGAGGCTGACGACCAGCTGTTTTACACAAAAGTTTATCTCAACGAAGACCTTCGGGTGAGTAATCTGCATTTACAGGTTTGCTGCCTTTTAAACTTTGCCTGTTTTTTATGAGGGTTATTTATGAAGCTAAATCTATAATTAAACGTTTTGGTTGGTGCCTGTGTTGTCAGCTACAGAAATCTCAGGTGTTTTTTTTAAAGGAGAATATTCTCTGCTTCACATAAGCGACAAGGTTGCCTTTACTAGCTGATGCAAGCTTGCAGTTAGGGATTTTGTGCCAGCACTTTTTGTTTTAGATCAAAACTTCGCCGTAAACTCTCACAGTCATGTCAAGCCAGGTTTCTTTGTGCGGCTAGCTCTACCTTCACACCCGAGTCCATTACAAAATGCTGAAACTAATGCTTGATTAGTTTTTAATGTGTAATGAACTAGTTTTTAATGTTCTTGGGCATTAGTTGAGCATTTTGTGCCGACGTCTGAGGCTTCACCATCGCTGCGCGAGCATGTTCTCACCCAGGCTTCCCAAGAGAAAATATTCTGCTGGTTTCTGCTGGTCCCCGTTGAGGTGGTTTATGGCCAAATTCCCAGCTGGGACCAGCAGGCTGCTGGTCCCAGTTGGGACCAGCAAAGCAGCTGGGACCAGCAGGCTGTTGGTCCCCATTGGGACCAGTAAGCTGTTGGTCCCAGCAGGCTGTTGGTCCCCGTTGGGACCAGCAAGCTGTTGGTCCCAGCAGGCTGTTGGTCCCCGTTGGGACCCACAGGCTTGCTGCTGCCAGTTAGAATTAGTCACTTGGTGGGCAAAATATATATCGCCAGTGGCATGTGCCTCCAGCTAGAACAGCGTGATGTACACATTACACATGATGCATTCAGATGCATTTTATTTACCAGCAAATGTTGCAACTGCCATGCACACTTCCCTTGTCGTTTTTACAGCGAATTAATTTCCTGGCGTCTTGAACTCCTCTGGACAACTTATGCAATGAATATTGAACAGCATTCCCATTATGAATTTATATCAGAATGGCATTCACCTTTGCACAGCAAGCGATGCAGGTAGCGTCTTTTCGTCGTCATCAGGAATTTAGTACACAGGACGCACGACCTCTAACAAAGACACACGAAGCGGCGAGTCCTACGTACCACACCATGACGCCGCGACATGCGGCCGTGTTCACGCTCACAAAAGTTCGGTGGGCAAAAAAAAAACGTCTTCGGCAACACTCGATGACATGACGCCGACTGTTTTGATGTCGAATTTCGCTACAAGAGGCTCAGTTGGCGCCATATTCGTCCCGCGCAAACACACGATCACACACCGCACTTCGTAATCGTTGCCATGTTGGCTAGGAAACAACTAGCTGGGCATGGCTTCAGTTGGCCAAGTTGGCTTCGCGGCCGGCTTGTTAAAAAAACGTTGCCGGTACGTTAACGGACAATCAGCGGCAAAAACACATTTATACCTTGAAGCTGCAAATTCAGGTTCCTTGTACAATTGTCAGCTTTTAGGCCCGCTCCGACTTGGCTGCTTTATGAAGGGCATAAGTGTGGGTTGGGGCATGGCCGATTTTTGCATTGTTGGTGGGCGAGGGTCCGTTTTTCTTTCTCTTTCTCTTTGGTTAGAAAATAGAATATTCGGCGAGTATATTATGCCTAGAAATAGCTATAAAACCAGGACTCAAGGACCGAAGTGGGCACATACACTGCAGCTCTCCAATTGTTTCGGGACCAGGCTTATATTTATTCGTTTTAAGAGCACAAAGTTGAGCTGTAGACGTCCTAGACGACCTTCGGCTAATGATTTGATTTGCTGATTCCAGTAGGTCCTTTAGCAGAGACCGTCTGGGTACAAAGAAGTCTTGGGAGCAACTTTTGGTCCCAAATGCAGCCATTATGGTCCCAACTGCAGCCTTGTTGGTCCCAACAGCAGCCCAGCTGGTCCCAACTGAAGCCTTGCTGGTCCCAATAGCAGCCCAGCTGGGACCAACTGGAGCCTTGCTGGTCCCAACTGAAGCCCTGTTGGGACCAACAGTGGCCTAGCTGGGACCAGCAGCACCCTATCTGTGACCAGCAGCGGCCCAGCTGGGACCAGCAGCAGCCCAACTGGGACCAGCAGCGGCCCAGCTGGGACCAGCAGAAACCAGAAGAGACCAGCAGAGACCAGCTAAAACCAGTTCAAATATTTTCTCTTGGGTTCCATCCGGAGAACGAACATCCCGGCATATCGTTTGCATGTGGTCGTCATCAAAACAGTCCGTCTCATGAAGCGTGGTCTAGATACCGGACATGGTTTCAAGGCAAGAAGATTTTATGTAGCATGGGAGAGTACCGCATTATGACAAGTGGAGACAGTGCCACCCCCTGCTGCCCACATTTATTATCCATAGACCAGACAGGGGATGGGAGATGATGTCCGTCGGGGCGGCGCGTCATTCTAGTTCTGGTTAGGGTAACATTGACTGCCACAGGTACTAACCAAACTGAGGGGTAACAGTGTGAGTGCCAACACCCAGACTAAGAAGGAGAGCTTGGCTCTTTGGGAGACATAGAGAAGAAAGATACAGGCATAAACCGATAGTATCTATCCTTGCTGAATTTCCTACTCTTGGAAAGGAAGGGTCATCATCATCATCAGCCTATCTACGCCCACTGCAGGGAAAAGGCTTCTCCCACTAATCTCCAACTATCCTGGTCCTGTGCTAACTGCGACCAATTTATCCCCGCAAACTTATTGATCTCGTCTGCCCATCTAACTTTCTTGCCCCCCCCCCCTGCTGTGCATGCCTTCTCTAGGGATCCACTCTGTTACCCTGACCAACGGTTATCTTGCATTCGCATTACATGCCCTGCCCACACCCCTTTCTTCTTCTTCTTAATTTCTACTAATATGTCCTTAACCCGCGTTTGTTCCCTGACCCACTCCACTCTCTTCTTGTCCCTTAATGTTGCACCTATCATTTTCCGTTCCATTGCTTGCTGAGTCGTCCTCAATTTAAGTTGAGCCCTCTTAGTGAGCCTCCAAGTTTCTGCCCCATAGGTGAGTACCAGTAAGTTGCAGCCGTCATGCACTTTCTTCTTCAGGGACAACGGTAGGCTGCCATTCATTATCTGAGAATGCCTGCCGAATGCACTCCATCCCATTCTTATCCTTCTTATTATCTCGGCTTCATGGTTGGGATCTGGAGACACAACTTATCCTAAGTAGACCTACTATTCGTTTACCACTTCCACTGCCTCACCAATCTGAAGGATAATTGAAGGGTGATTGCAGTTTAATAAAATGACGTATGTGTCTTTAATCAGCCATGAGTATGGTTGGAGTTAGGTGAAGTGTTACAAAGTATGAACGCTTAACAAGTGCAACACGAATGCCTAGCAAGTTGTTGTAGAGCTTTTAAAAGTTTTATTTTAAGTAACCACTTAGTGCGTTGACCTCTGCATTCTGTGCACTTTATCCGTTCTGTAGTTATTTTTAATGATGCCTGCGTCTTTTTTTTTTTTTAGCTAGCCTTCCACAGTAAGTAAGTGAAAACATCCTTCGTGGCAAACCTGACAAAAATGATAGAAGCTCACACTAACGCATAAGGCTTGAAGGTAGCGAAGCTTTACGCCACTTTTACGACTGTCATGACAGTTTAAGTCCACGATTGCAGCCAATTTGCTTCTTCACTGTCGCAACAACCTACATTCCATCATTGTTGCTATAAGTGTGAACTTCTTCATTTTTTTGGAAGTGATAATCATTGGACATCACCTTGGAGGGGCGTATGCTATGACATGTATTTCTTGTCCTGAGCAAGTGTTACCACAATTACGGCGAACGCTGGAGTCTTTCTCGTTCCGAGCAAGCGTTGCCGCATGCATAATTACGGCGAACGCTGGAGTTTTTTCCTTTTTTTTTTGCCAATCTTGGACAATCTCCCCAAGTGGGTAGGCTTGGCTTGACAAACATGCGTTGGGGGCCCTGGGCACGTGTTTGGGCGCATACATGTATGTGCTGGGTGCATACATGAGCGCTTGGAATTTTCTTGGTATTTTTAACTCGGAAAAGAAAAATTATGATTTGCTGAACAGCTTCGCTTTTAAAAGAGGATGTCTCATTTGCCTTTGTTTCGTGATTAGGGAAGCAGCAGTGCCTTCCCCTTCTCATGCCTATGGTTTAGTATTTAGAGACGATTTTTTGGGGTTAGGCTGCATTTTTGCCCTTAAAAGGTCCTGAAAAATGTTTTGAAAATGCACACATACAGATTTGAACAGTTGTAACCTTATGTGCTTAAGGACATTTTAGTTAAGTATTGCTTTTTCACGAACAGCGGCAAGCTCTCTCAGATCATGCCGGAATGTTTGGCCTTCCTCTTGTGTGCCTATTCTGAATCGCCGCCCTTCGTCGTGGAGCTTTTACACACAGTTTTAGCTTTTGCACATTGTGGAGCAGAGGTCTCCGCTGTTGGTAGCTCTTGTTTTTGTACTTTTGGTGATGCACAAGCGTCGTAACTCGCCTGCTCCCGCTCGAAGGCGACAAATTTCATTAATGAAGGTTGCCTGCACCAGGCCTATGCGCCATCATGTACATCTGTGTTCATCCTTGCTTTAGGACATCTGATCCTACACTGTCAGATGAAACTCCTTTCCTCCACATGCGCTTTGTCAAAAGGAATTGTGAATCACACCTGAACCCATTTAAGTACCTTATCAAGCAGTCCATGTAGTTTATGAATTGAGCTTCCTAAAATAGGGCTTCTCTATGAAGGAGAAATGATGGAATTACACAAAGCGATTTACAAAAACAGGCAGCTGCTTTTCTTGTCCAGGCGCGTGCCTGCAACATGTTTTAGAAACTTGGTGGACGCATCAGTTTGTACAGCTATGTCAGGTGGCGCTGGATTGAATCACAGGACTGCCGCAATCAGTTTGTGTGTTGTCATGTTGGTGTGGGTAGTGTTTAAAAGTTCTGGTGAAATAGGGAAAGACTGCTTGTAGGCTGAGCCACAACAATTCAGCTTTGGTAATTCAAAGAGGACTTTGTTGTGTGCACAGCTTGGGTCACCACAGTACTGTAAAATTGAAGCGTAAACGGAGCCTGTTTGACATTTTTTGAATGTGACATGGGAGAAGGAATAAAATGGGCACCCTTTTAATATTTCGGGAGCACCATTAGTAGTAGTTACATTAACAAACTTGTTATGGGAGGGGATACTTCGGTTGGACTTATGAGAAAACCTATGTGCTCCCTAATGACAACAGAGTCTGTCACTTTAGAGCAGATAAAATACGTCGTAGTGTGTTGCTGCAACCTAATATTTGTGGTATTTTTTTGTGTTGATCCGTATTGCAGAAAAAATGGGGCATCAAGCTGGACCACAGAGCCGAAATCTTCCAAAACCTAAATGGCGCTGTAGGTAAGGAAGCGCACGTCGTTGACGTGATGGTTCTTTGTTTAGGACACTCGTGCTTTTGCATCAACACAAACACACAAATCAGCTGGAATTTTTTTCTAATTTGAAACTTGCTTTAAACCGAAGCTTTGTATGCCTTACTGGTGGCGACTTTTCCCCAAAACACACTACAGGGACGCCAACTTTCTCTGATGATGCTGATGATTGTGGGGGAAGTGAAACATGGTTTAAACGCGAAGCTTTTTCTGGTCCAAAGTCAAAGGCCAAAATCCAAATGACCAAAGTCAAAAACATTGGCTTTCTACCAGAGGAAGCTTCCCATTTCAACAGTCTTGAACTTTTGAATTTTTAAAGCAAAGCTTTACTAATCTCGTCGAGCAGCTTCGCCATCGCGGGGAATTCGACCTTCATTTGATCGCAGCTGCACCGTATCCTTGGCACCGCATCACGTGACTCGCCAGGCTGAGCTCCGTTGACGGCCGCGTTCGTTAGCAGCCGCCGCCGCCACCTGCTTGGCGCATGCTCTCTGCAGCTGGGTCGCCGCCCGACCACATGACTCACCGCACATATTCGAGCTTGGCCATGGATGAGAGCGAGGACGGGCTGTCTTCTCTAAGTATTGCGCGGGAGCTTGAGGCTTTGAGAAGTCATCGACAAGGGGCGACTGACCACCCCGCGGATATCGCTCGGCGAGCTACTTTACTGGAGGGTGTCCGGAAGGCCAATAGTGCGAAGCTAGCGTCGGATACTGAAAAAGGCGTAAGTGGGAAAAAGGCGTAAGTGGGACCACAATTGTCGACAAAGCAGCCTTTGGATGAATGGTATAAAAATTACAGCTAAATCAAAAGGTAACCAAGTGAAACCAAGATTGAACAAGGCTAAGCCGAGCTTTTTGCTTTGCATATCTAGGGTTAGCTGAGCCAATTTTTTAAAACCTGACAGCCTTCTCAGTAAGTAAGCATCACGCATTGCGTCAAGGAAGAGAGAAAAAATGTCGTAGGATCGGCAGCTGAGTGCAAGTTCGAGTTTAAATTTATACTGCAGAAATTTATCCCTTTTTCACTGTACTGAGTGGTGACTCACCTGTAGAAAAGTTTGAGTTTGATGATGATGTTTCAAATACCCCCACAAGACGAAAATGTCTACTCCGTTTAGGTTGGCACTGGGTGTGGAAAAGTAATTTATAGAGAGAAAAAATGTGCAAATATTATGTGCAAAGATATTCCATCACAAGCCCCCCTTGCCCCCATGCAAGGGTGAAGCATGAGACGTGTGAGCAGAGACAACACAAGATTCGCATGTGACTGGTCGTGATGACAGTTGCGCAGGACTGGTTTTGGCGTCGTACGCTCATCAGAGGAGGCTCATGACATACAACTGGCGAGCCAGATATTTTTTCTCTTCTCATACGACTGTAGTGCGGCTGCAGCCAATGAGAGCACGATGGGAGGTTGTGCATCACAAGGAAATCACTACGTAAGCTTCATACAAGGCATCAAAAAGGCACAATGACAAAAAGGTCTAGCGAACACCTCAGAGTAGCAACAGAAGATAGAGATAACGCAGCATGCATCGTGCATGAACAGCGACAATGCAAACACCTGGAAGACACATGCTGCTAGCAGCACCAACAGCATGAACAAGCACAAGCGTCATTGCTTAATGTCCCCGCACTGCTGTACTGAACATATAAAATGCAGTGTATAACTGAGCAGCACTACTTGTCTTTACTTCAAGTTGATAAATGTTTCCTTTTCCTTCTCGGATTTCTCTTACACATGCCTGAATGGGCCAGAGTGCGCTAAAACAGGAATGCAACCATGGATTAAAAACAGTGGGTGGAGTGACGCCGACGACACACTGCACGCACACATCGGAGCATGTGTCTCAAACTCGCGCGTAGGGCTAGTCGTGGCAGCCATATTTCCAACCATTCGTGCATAGCAACGGACTGCTCTGTGGGACATGTTTCTCGCGCTTTACTCGCAAAGGAATTAGCCAAGACTTAATGTGAATTCCCCAAGTGCCGCAAAGATTTGAAACCTTTCATTTGACAGTTTAAAACAGTTATGTTCCCTGCTTGAACAGACAGCAGCTAGAAAAATTCAGAAGAAAGTCCCCTGAAAAAACAAGCTGATCAGTCATGTAAATATTAGTCGATGTGCGAGATTGTTAGGTTGTCTAGTTTTGAATTTTGATGGTTACAAAGCTGTTGGAAGTGTGCCTAGCGAACCATAATTTAGTTCCTCAAAATACAATCAGAAAGGTGAGAGAACAAATGCCATTGCTGATTTTCTAGCTCCACCACTCCCAATGACAACAGTCTGGACACAGTAGGTTTGTACATCAGTGGCTAGACATTGTGTATATAATGCCATATAATGAGGTGTACACAATGTCATGGTTATGTACCTACCGTATTTATTCAATTATAAGACGGTCACGATTATAAGGCGAGGGTGCAGTTTGGAGAGTAAAAAAAATAGCCATATACATATACTGTGCTTCGAATATAGGGTGGGGTATCACTTTGAGACTACTGATTTTAGAATAAAAACTTCTCCTTATATTCCAATAAATACAACCCCTCAATATAACGAAACCGCTTTACTCGATATATCGCTTTATTTGAAATTTCTTCTTGTCCCAACCCAAACGCATGCATTTTTTGCCGCATTACTCGAAGCGCATGAACAGGTTCACCCGCTTAGAGCGAAGTGGAGAGCGGAGGCGTTGCCGAGCGGTGGCGACCCAGCGGCGAGTCAGGCTGTCATCATGGCGGGTCAACACAAGCTGGTGTCTCCTCCATGATTTTCTTGAACCACTCATGCTCGATTAGCGCTATCTGACGATAAACAAACGACCCAAATCCGTGGTATCGTAATTGAATTTTGTTCCTAGACATCGGTCAATGGTGTAGACGCGACGTTTTGTGAACACTGACACTCGAACCATAGGTGTAGCAGTGCCGTCGACAATGCGGCGCCGAAAAACTCCTGTTTTGCAAGCTTCGAGGCTTCACACACCGAAAAAAAATTCCCAGTTACGCGAAGGATCGGCAAGTGCTTTTCCTATTTAACAATTGTCCCAGCCACGGGAAGGTCGACAACCTCAAGGAGCTCGCTTTACTGCAACCTGTGGATCAGGGTATCATTGAAACCACCTGGAAGCTGTACAGCAAGACTCTTATGCAGCGCATGCGCACAGCGTATGACGCCAGTAAGAGGTACAACATTGATTTGCTCAGTGGGATCCATTTTTTCAAGTTTTCATGGAAGGAACTCGCACCTTCAAAGGTTTACAACTGCTTTGCGCACGCCGGCTTTTTCCACACCGTTGTCAGCGACACTGACGATAACCAGCCTGATGATGACCAGCCTGACGATGACCAGACTGGAAGCGATCTACACGAGGCTGTTCATAAAATTGCTGGCCAAGACGTAGAAGGTGACTTCGAGACGTTTGCGTTGGCGAACGTTGCAGCTCTCGTGGTCGCACCAGCGATGGATGCGGAGATAATTTACACTTGGTGGCCCCGACGAGGACAAAGAGCCACGTGAAGTGGCAACTATGCTGCAGACGTGGGAGTTCCTACGCGTGCTGTGAAATAAAGTTGAATGCATGGGCGGCGACCTTGGCCTCATGCAGTGCTTGGTCAAATGGGAGCAGGGGTTGCTTGCACCTGGCAAGAACATTAAACAGCCAAAACTCACCCTCATTTTTCAGCTGAACAAAAATTTTGCTTCACTAAATGCATTGCGTGTTGGTTCCTCGCAGTTGTGGCACAATTAAAGATCAACTTTTTAGTTTTTCTCGATTGGTTGCTTATATCTAAATACCGCTTATAATGAAATTTTTCGGCGTCCCGTTGACTTTGTTATAACGAGGGATTACTGTACTGTATATAGCAGTGTATGCTGAGCAGAGTTATACCTCAATAGCTCAGAGTTGTGCACAATGCCGCATGAATGAGGTCACATGATATTGCATCAGTTCAATTCAATTCAGTTTTACTAGTACTTTAAAATAAAATAAGAAGAATACACTACGAAGCGCAAGTAGAGTTCTCAGGGTGCTTGTTTTGATTGACTACACGCTTACCAAGTGCATGCACTTACAGCCAAGCAAACAGTGCCTTTGAGTGAGTGAACTAAAGCACCGCTAGACGAGGTGCATACGTATCACACACATTCAGTCAGACTTGCACCACTCCGGGATCGCAGCCCCTAAATGGCTATTTCTCCGTGACCTGGACAGTAATTGTGTTCTGTGGAATCCCTTTAAGAAGCTGGAAGAGACCAGTCAAGTGTACTGCAATGGTTGGCAGGTTCAGTTGCAGAGAGAGTTTTGCAGAGGCTTCTCTGAGGTTTGGAAGTTCTGTTTGGTTTTCTGCTTAGGAAACCAAACAAGTGGGACTTAACCAGCTTCAGCTTACTAATAAATCAGCCTCAGTAAGTAAATTCAAATTCAAATTAAAATTCAAATTCATTCAGAAAAGTACACGAGTGTATTGAAATTGACATTGGGGGGAATTTACAGGAGGAGGTCCCAAGGTTTCCGAACCGAAGGCTGTACAAAGCTCAGCTGAAAAAAATTGTTGGCACTGGGGCATTTCTCTCGTTGAACATGTTTCCCCACAACAGTGGGGGGAAATTATATGTTTAGGGGCAAGCCCCTTAGGGTCTAGGGCTGTTGGCGTCTCCTGTCGTCGTTGCCGTAATCGTGTCTCGTGTAGTCACGGCACTACAACACCGGGAAACTCGTTTACGCCTCGCGCCAGAATGTAACGTGTACTAAAAATAAACGCCGGCACACTCGTTTACGCCTCACGCTAGAGAGCTTCATGCTTCAAAGACGAGAGACCTTTGCATCAAAGCTGTCTACCGCCACCCCCAACGGTTTGGCCTCTGTTGGCAGAAGTGCCAAGGCGTCGAGATTACACTTATACACTGGATGCTTCGCCCCTCCCCTGGGGTCACGTTAGTGGAGATAGCCCTGGATTTTCTCATCGGTGTGCTTCAAAGTTGTGTGCTGTTATTTTTCTTTTTTGCAAAATGCGAAGCTATAATATGGCGTGAAGAGGGGCAGGAAGATTGCAGAAGTTTAGTTCATAGATAGTTCTGGATGGTTTGCGTGTTGTAACGAACGTGTTTCCCTGCAGGGGACGTGCAGCTGTTGGGCTTTGACTCTGAGCCGTACGTGCACAACTCGGCCTATGGAACTACACCCTTGGTCATCCATGGTAATGGGCCAAGCAAGGTATCCAACCCTCCAGTTTTTTTTTTTAACGACCAACTGACTACGTCTGATGTTTAGGTTGCGCATCTTCTACCAACGTTCTGGGCCCCCGAATGTCGTGCAGCTCTATTAAATATGTTAAAGAAACATTACTTTTTCCCTGCTTACTTCAGGGAGTAATTTTTTTTGTACCTTAATTATGCTTAGAAACAATTTTCTATGCATAGGTGAAGTGTGGCTGGAAAACAAGAAAGACCTCTATTTTTTGTGGGCGTGGTATACAATGAGGCCCCGTGTATAATAAATCCGGTACAGTCGAACTTCGCTATAATAAAGTAGTATCGGGACAGCGAATTAGCTCGTTATAACCGATGTTAGTTATAACGGTAGAGGTAAAAATTGGCTATAACAGATCGGAAATCTGGGTCGCGCAAAAATACTTGATACAAGAATGCATTTTTTGGGGCTTCGAACCCACTATACACAAAGTAACCCTTACCTTTCTCATTTTTGCATTTCGAGCTCAATGAACCGGAACATGAGTACGTGAAATTAGAACAGAACAGAGTTCACTCGACTAAACGGGACTGCGTCCTTATTTATTTGATGAGGGATGTGATCTTCGTCTGGTGGATACTCACAGCACTGAACAGGATGAAGTTTTCCACAGTGTCCACGAACAAAAGGGCCTTTATACTACTGCAGTTTAGGACTAAGGAAGGGGTTTCCAATTAGCTGCTCAGCCTCCTGGTCAAATATTTCTTTGTTATATCCGATATCGCGCAGCTCTCACGGTTTCAGTTTCGTTAGAAAAGAATAACTGTCATTGATATAAAGTGTGACCAACCAAAGTCCGTATTTAGTTCGCTATGGCCGATAATTCGCTATATCAGTGTTTGTTATAATGAGGTTCAACTGTAGATGTTTAACCCCATGCACTTAAATTACCCTAGAGCATGGTTTCTCAAAGTGGGTTCCCCAGGCCCCTCCTCAGGGTTCCGCGAGCCACTGATAAATTTTCCCTGGTTCCGCAGTCGCAAAGTATTATATGGTGAACTTGAGGTGCGATCGATCTAAGGAACCTCCATTACTCACGCCCGACTGTCAGTAAGCACATCTCGGCGCATAACAGAAACGCGCGAGCTGCGCAATAAATCTCGCCAGCAGCTTGTAGCCAGCCAGACTCCGAAAATGGGCCACGTGGTTAAACTATTGCACTTGAATCTCGGCCTTATATTACCCCCATACGCATTTCTCCTGTTTGGAGATAGGTGCCGCTAATGTACGCATTCGCGTAAAGTTGACGGCAAAAAAAAAAAACGATACCCTTCCTTGCTTTTGAATTTATTGCACGTTAATGTAGCATGAACGGAATGAAAAATGGTGGAAGGGGGGGGGGGGGGAGGGGGTTCCTTGGCACTTAACGGAACTTATCAGGGTTCCCTGGGACCAACATGCTTGAGAACCGCTGCCCTAGAGTCCTGCACTGTGATGGGCTTCATTGAAGTGCACTTGCTGTTTAACGCACATTAAGCTGCAAATTTGAAATCGCCATTCCTCTGGATTTACCTAACCTAATTGTCTGTTTCTCCTTGGCCCACAGATCACCCTGAACAACTTGGGAAACTACATTGCCAAGGCCTGGAACGACATGGCTGGCTGTCGCGTCTGCTTCGACACCTTCAGCCTTTCCGACAAGGAGGTTAGCGTTGCCACCTGGCATCCCTTGCGGGAGCCGCGGAGTAAAGGCTGTTCCTGCTGTTTGCAGGCGGCGGAATTGCCCAGGGTCCTGCTCGCCGTCTTTGTGGAGCAGCCCGTGCCGTTTCTGCGGGAGGCCCTGATGAAGCTGTACAGGCTCAACTACCCCAGGGACAAGATCCACCTGTTCGTGCACAACACTGTAAGTGTTGTGGGCAAGCGCACCCCTGTGTCGTAGTAGTGTCACAGAATAGGAACAGGAGGTCACTGTGACAGGAATTGGGGCGATTAGAGGAGTACTGGTACAGAATTTCAATGCTGAGGTAACTATGTTAAAGGATTCCTTTGTATATGGAGGTATCTCCCAGCAATGTTTAACAGTAACTGATATGATATACTCTTCAGTATATCATATTTTAAATTTATTTAAATCTTTTTGTGCACATGAAAGCTCAGAACGAATACCCTTTCAACATCAGCATCCGCGTAATGCCATCTGCTCCTGGCATGGCCCCTGGCCCCAAACTGCTGACGGGAGGGCTCCCATGACGTGGCCAACGCACTGGCTGCGGTCGGTGTATTCCACCGTGTGTATCACGTCATGGTTTTAAGATTGACATCATGCTGCCCGGGCACATGGAGATGGGGGAAATCGCGACCGGTCTGGATGCACACGTGTCCACACCAGCAGTGGTGCAACAAGAACGGTGACATCACGAGTCCTGTCCTGTCATGGCGGCTGCCTCAGTGTTCGTTTTGTAACCGAAACTGAAACGAATAGGTAAATGAGGTTGTAAATGATTATTTATACGCTGCAATCGACTGTCTAATGTGCCATTCTATGATGAATGGGCTCAAGGCACCTTGCTAAGATTAGTGCCATAGCAGCGAAAAAGACGTAACACGACAATTTCGTGTCAGTACTACTTCAAAGCAAGGATGCAGAAAAGCCAGGACGTGCTAGGGTGCCTCAGCTGGGGATTTAAGGGGTTTCTCAAAAGCAAGACACTTATCGAGCTATACATGTAGGGCTCTTGCCTTGGTTTGATGAGAATGGGGTGAATTACGAATTGGAAGAATTATCAATTGCTGATAAAAAATGATAGAAACCAACAATGGGGGGTGAACGTTTTGGAGCATGGTCTGTTGAGGGGAGGCTAGGAGGGGCCGGCGCACACCATATTTTTGAGAGTGCCAGGGAGCAAAATGGTCGAGTGTAAGTTCAACCACCCTCTTTGCCACCGTGCCTACCACTGCCATCACTAATCTCTTTTAAGGGCTCCACAAGCACATTACATAAAAAAAGGGTCCCCAAACAACTTTGACTTGTAGGTGTTGGCTCATCACGTATGAGTTTTCTTTTACATGCCATTACTGAATGCCGCTGTGTCATTATGAGGTTACATTTCTCAGAATCGTGTAAAGCTGGTTTGCTTGGTTGGTGGGTGTGTGGGCTAATTTATTTGTTTACTATCATCGACCTGCTCCAGTCTCAGTGCCAGGCTTACTCAGGCTTCCATAGTGTGCTTCTTTGTCCCTGCCTCTCATGTTACTGCTAGCGTACGCAATATTGTGTAACTTTAAATAATTAACTTTTTTGGATGTACCACCAACTTTGCAATAAGTATGGTGGTGAAGCTTGAGAAGACTTTTTTTATCAAAGGAAACAAAGAATTGTGAAAAAATGTAGTACACAGTACCATAAGGTCTAGCGTTAGCTTGGAGCCCCACCTTGCACCAGATTACGATGTTAAAAAGGGGGACTAGCCTGTTAACTTTCCTATGGGACTTACTGTATTTTAGTGCGTATAACCCGCCCCTGCATGTAACCTGCACCCCCACTTTCTGTCGACGAATAAAAAATATATCTCCGCGTATTTCCCGCATATTTTATACGTAAAAGGATGGACCAAAGCTACTACTCAAGCAACATTACACATTTGTTTATGCAAAAGAACTTACCTAGCTGACCACGTAACTAGATGACCTGCCGCACACATGTTTTTAGGTTGGTATATTGTTGAGCTGTGCGGGCAAAATAAGCACTGTCAGTGGGATAACAGTGGCTTAGTCACTACTACTGCTTGTAGGTGCGTCACGGCCCACGCGCATTGCAGTGAAACTGCACCAAAGGAAATACCTCGCATATAATCCGCACCTCTACTTCACCCCTAAAATTTTCCCATTTTTGGTGCGGGTTATACGCGCGAAAATACGGTACTACTTTATGACCCACGGGCTTAAAAACCATCTAGCACCAACACGAAAAGGTTTACAGATACATAAAAAATGCTCTGAGCGGTCTAGTTTGCTTATTTTGGAAATGTGTCACTCCTGTACTGAAATCAAGAAATAAAACTCTTGCTCACTAGACAGGTAGCGCCATCTTAGGCAAATTACGTAAACCAAAATGTGTTTCTTGTTTCCTTTTGATTTCAGTAAAGAAATAACATATTTCTAAAATAAGCTAACTAGGTCGTTAGAGACATTTTCATGTATCTGTAAAACTTTTTTTTGTCGGTACACGATGCTTTTCAAGCCCATGGGTCATGAGTTAGCAAGTCCCATATGGGAATGTGGTCGGGTGAGTCCCCCTTGAAATGCGAATTTGGAATTCATTCATGATTCTTGTTAAACATACATTTTCTTAGAAATGAGATTGCCATCACAGCAGTAATCCCGATTGTTGGAAATTCAAACAGCAGTGGAAACCAAACAAGCAAGCTGAGGATTGTTTAATTTTGTAAACTGAACATTCAGCAAATTTAGGTCCCACTAAGTGGAAACACTGCTCTCAAAATGGCTTCCTTTAATTGTCAAGTAAACTCTGTGAAACTTGTTAGTCTTGCTGATTTTTTTTTCACTGATTTCAAATATGCCATTAGTTTATGAGTCAGTCAATTAGTTCCCAAGATAATTAGAGATAATTAGCGATCTTTGGAGGAACAATAGACAAAAACAGTGTTAGGCATAAAACTGTAATCTTTATATTCTCTAATTATATGAACCCTGGTGAGTGCAAAGAGAATTGGTTTTTTGATGCACCACTTGGAACTAATTTTACAGCTCATGAAACCTTGGTGGCAACAATGGCAAGAAACCATTTCGAATGCCCATTTCAAGCACCAAAGTTTAATGAGCTGTAAAATTAGTTCCAAGTGGTGCATCTAAAAACCGATTCTGTTATTGCACTCACCAGGGTTCAGTCGGAGAATATAAAGATCACAGTTTTATGGCTAACACTGTTTTTGTCTATTGTTCCTCCAAAAATGACTGATTGTCTCTAATTATCCTGGGAACTGATTGACTAACTCAAAAAACAATGGCAGATTTTAAATCAGTGGAAAAAAAGCAGCAAGACTGACAAGTTTCACAGAGTTTACTTGACAATTTAAAAATTGTTTTGAGAGCCATGTTCCCCCCCTTAAATGTAAGTTCTGACAGGCTGAGTAGATTTGGGATGGAACACAAAGGAAGCTTAACAGACTTTAATAGTGACTTGTCCTCTGCTGCAGTTACCTGGGTGCTGTGGTGTCAGTTTTGATGCATCTTGATTTGAGACATGTGAGGCCTTGAGGAGCTAACGGTACTATTGAGAAGCAAGAGATCTTATTAGCCCTAGGCATGCAATCCTGTTTTTCTGTGCTACGAACCAGACATTGTGTCAATAGAATGATAATTGGTCGTTCTAACGGATTGTGGTTACCTTTCAAGCACTGTGCCTGCTAGGTGCACTTCTATCACGTGGGCATTTGAGCCAATTGTTACCCAACTTTTCAGTGTTATATATCTACTGAGAAGCTAAATGATGATCGACTCAGTGATTGGTGAAACTGACTGCATGAACGTGCGCTGCAATTAATTGCATCGGCCTGCACCAGTTTTTGTGCAGTTCAACACCTCAAATATGAAGTTACTCGATGATGGGACTTCATTAGTAGATTCAAACCTTGGTTGAATAAGTTCACTTAGGTCTTTTGGTTGTTTGGCATAGATGATGGAGCTTGAGCTAGGCCATAATTTGCTCGTAGAATGGTAAGGTTGTTGCATCAAGATGTCTCTAACAACAAAACTTTTATCTCAGCGTTACCAGTTTTAGTCTGTGATGTTGGGGGGCACAATACTTATTGCCGTTGCCCTTTTTCTTCATGATTTCGTGCACTCCTAGTATCAGCCTATAGTTAGTGTCTAAAGTCAGTTGCCTGCTGCCCACTGGCCTACCGCTGCTAAAACTTGCCTCATAAGCGAAAGGGACAACTTTTCCGCCATGTTGATCTAATGCATTGCATTCGTGTGTAAACCTCACCCGCTGCGGTGGCTCAGTGGCTAAGGCATTGTGCTACTGAGCTTGAGGATGCGGGTTCAATTCCTGGCCATGGCGGCCACTTTCCTGGTGGAGGAAAAAAGCAAAAACACCTGTGTGTACGCGATTTCGGCGCACGTTACAGATCCCCAGGTGGTCAAAATTAATCCAGAGCCTTCCACTACGGCACGCCTCATCGCCTGCGTTGTGTTAGCACATTAAATGCTACAATCAATGAGTCAAGCAAATCAATCGTGTGTGAACCCTCAACTCGTAGTTTTTGCTATCCGTCTTGTCCCCAGGTGGAGTTTCACGAAGCCGAGGTGAACAAATTTGTGGAGGAACAAGGACCGTCGTACCGCTCCGTCAAGTACCTGGATGTGTTCGAGGCCAAGAAAGAGTGGCACGCACGTAACCTCGCCCTGTGAGTTGCTCATTGTTTTCTCTCCTCGGCTTATTTCCAAACTAAGAGACCAGTAAGGGGTGGCAATCCATATGCACAGTGTCGTTGTTTCTTGGCACTTATAATTGTAGTCTGCTGTTAAAAGTGGTTCTCAGCACTCTAAAGCCTGTTGCCACAATTTTGTTCTCGCAACCTCGACCGTTGTGTGAACATAAAAAGGTCGAAATTAAGATTTTCGAGTTTAGTTCCTGAGACATCCTTCACGGGTGCTGTCCATAATCATGGAAGGAGTTGCACCTGCACATTTTAAGGGGGGGCACTGGTCTTGAGGACTGAAAATTTGCCAAAAAATCAGTTTTCTGTATTATTTTATTTGCATCTACAGGCGCTAAAGAATGTGCGTGCAAAATTTTATAGCTGCACCATAAGTATTTACAAAGCTGTCGTCCTTTGAAGTCGCCTGAATGACCATTTTTGCTTATGCTTCCAAACTTCGTGCCTCGTTTTCTCGGAAACAATTTTTTTCCGATGAGTTGAACTGTCGGGTACAGGATCTTGGGATGTACTGGTCAGATTTACATCATTCTTGCTGCCTTCGAGAGCTTATGAACTGAACAGGGCAATAAAACCACAACAATATAGAATTTCTCTTTGCTAGCACAAGAATTTATGCTGTCGCTTTTACGAAAACATTGTTAATTCATCACCTGACATTTATCAAGTTTAGAGTGTTTGCAGGGACTATGGTAAAATTACTGCTGGGGTATAGTTGCACTCCCTGGTTCTTCTAGAGCACAAGGGGATAAGAAATATTCGAGTAATTCATAGGTAAATAATGAGAAAACTGCCTGAAATGAAACGGCATATCATGTCACACAACTCTGATTTTATGCTGCATAGATGAAAATGGACTGCATATTTGTGCTCGGGATATTAAAATACACCTACTGTGTAAATATCAAGCACAAAGGGTAAAGAATAACAAAAATATCCTCAAGACCAGTCGTCCCCTTTAAGTGGGCTCAAACATTTTCCATTTGGTTGTATTATCTCTGACTTCTCCCAGTCAAGCTTCCTAAATGCTTCCAATCACCTTCTGACTCCTGCAGACGGGCTCTAAGCGATTTTTAGGAGAGAGATAGTGTCCCCTTATCTCATGCCCTTCATGATAGGAAACTTCCCACTCTTCTTTATGGGGGATTATCAGGCCCATATGTACCTCATAACTGTCCTCCAAGAGCGCTTTGTTAATCTCCTCTATTCTTTCATCGCACAAGGTTTCCTGTACTGCAGCAGGGTCCACTGCATCAAACTTTTTGTAATCTATAAATGCCTTGTAAAGGAATTTACCGTATAATGCGGAATATAGGTCAAGATTTTTTACAGAAAAATTTGCCGAAAAGTCACCCCTCGACCTATATTGCAGTCATTTGGCAGTTGTCATCTGGCGACCGGGCAGCCCATCGAGCCCATCCAAACCCCAAAGGCACCATCGCCACCACCATCAATCGGACAAGACGCCATTTCTCTCGCTGTCGGCGAGTGTGTGCATGCTATTTTCTTCTTGCTCAAAATGAGTTTAGGCACTTGGGTGCCAGTTCACAGCAGCATTTAAAGAAAGGGTGGGGATTTTCCCAGGCCAATGACGCGTCTGCCTTGCGCCAGTTCGGTATCACCAAGAAGTGTTGCTAGCGGCGTTAGCTGAAGGGGCAGCTCTCCGTATGCAACGCTCGGCCGACCTCGCTTCATGGGCGCTGCTCTGTGCACCTGTGCTGCTGTACAAAGGGGCAAATTTTGTCCGCTAGCGTCATGCGATGTCTCTACGAATGGATACCCCAAGATGTTTGCTGACCGCCTGCACAGACTGGCTGTCGCTACGGTCTGCACACAAGTGTCCCAATTGCGCTCGCTTCACGATGACATGGTCTTGCGAGTGTTTAAGTGCTGCATAAGCAATTCCCTGGACTGCACCGAGGACGACCTGCTGTGTCGGCGACAGCGAGCCATAAGCAGTCGTCCGACGATACTTCAGACAGTTTGAAATGAGTAATCTGAGACGAAACAAGTTATAGTCTCAATAAAACAATGTTTGGTACCTAATTATTTTTTTTTTGCATTTTTCGGCTACAAGATAAGGGGGTCGACCTATATTCCGCCTCGACCTATATTCCGCATTATACGGTATTCTGCTTTGTAGATTCTTTTATTACCTGATTAATGACATGAATGTCATTCATTGTTTAATAACCTCTCCTCAATATAGACTGTTCCTCAGTTCTTGGGAATGCAGTCAAACCTGGTTATACATTGAACTCGCAAAATAACACCTATCAGTTTGATATAGGGGATAGTTCGATATAAGTTTGCTAAGGAACTGGATGTCATAGAAGCACATATTATTTATAAAAACACTTTATTGATGAAAATGCCTTGCTCTTGCATGAAATAGCTCTGTATCATTTGCTTGAACAACCTAGTTGCCTGAGGCACTATGCACTCCTTCACACTGTCTAAAGAGTCAGAGCAGCTGAGGCCGCAACCTTTCACCTTCAGGAAGAAGCGCCGGACCACCAATCACTGCACCAATCACCTGCACCAATCGACTGCACCAATCACCTCAGAGGTTGTGAGCAAAGGATCGTCGTTGCTTTCCTCGTTGCACCCGCTTTCGCTTGCGTTTGGTATGATGTTGGTAATGTGGTATTACAAATGACACCATCATCCACACACAGACTTGCCGCCGTTGATCCGACAATGGCGTGGGGAAATGCCTACAGCTCACTCCGCACTTTGGCAACACCGGCGGTGGCTTCGCTGCACTCCTTAGTATTTTCGAAGTCATCACTGGCACGTACAAGTGGCGGATTTGAAGCAATTTCGGGCAGTTTCTTCAGTAACATCTGCCCAGAACCTATTTCGAGAAGGCTAATCTAAGCTCCCTGCCGATCATGCTGAGGGGGCTCTTGTGAATCTCGTGTGCTGCAGGGACGCCCAACTTTTCCCCGTGGTCGACTCAATCAATTTATGATTGCCAGCTTCACGGCGAAAGGCAAATTCAGTCGCTTTGTGCCATCTAATAAGCCTATATTTAGTGACACTAGTGCTAGCCACCACAACTACATTTCAGGGGCAGTGTTTTAAAGCTTTGTCTGTTTCGTGTCCATTTCAAAAGTAAACGTTTTGAGCGAGCCCTGATTGGCTATAAACGAACAACTGGATGTGACACAACGCAAGCACGGCGGATCAGCACGTTGAACCGTGGGTTCTCGGAGCTGACGATTTTGGCAGTTCTAATGTGAACGTACTGGTTATCACCTTGTTGTTGGCTCGCCGGCGGAACCGGAGGGCAAGAAGTAATATTAGCCCGTTCAAAATGCCTGCAGCAGCATTCTGCCTCTCAGTGGCTGTGCAACAAGCTTCGAGACAAACTTGTCCAGTGGCACCGTGGGCTCAGTGTGTAGGACTAAGTGATATGCGCCCGACGTTTCTTCACTCTCGGTGGCTTTCAGTAAGTGTCGGTTGCGAAAAAACGATATCGCTGTCGCAGCCCTCTACAAGCCAATGCATTTATGCCGTGGCCATCATGTAGTGAAATAAACTATCGTCTGCAAGTTTGATATCTGTCAAGCAGACGACCAAAATTACTTAAGCACTCGAAATGAACTTTATAAACATTTATTGGTACTTGACGAATACATATACCAGCTTAACGTTTGTAGACTTTACGCGAAGCAGGCACGTAGTTAAGAAACGAAAATAGCAACTGCTCACACGTTTTCACTCGGATAGTACCACAGAAATGCCAACACCGTAACGAACCATTCTTGGCTCTTGGAAAACCTCGCGTCAGCATGCCGCAAGTGTGTCTGTGCCGAAGTATGTAACAGAGGGTTATTATCTTGATACACGGTCATTGCCGTGGATATAAAAATCGTGGTCCAAGCATGCAAAAAAATGAGGAGCCGTAGCATTGTTTACGCTTTACTTCCACAGGAAACAGCTGGCTATTCAGCTGCCATGTTCGGAATCCATCCCCTTGTGGTGAAAACTTCCAGCTTCATCATAGAAAAATCTTATCATGTTTGGGTTTCCAAAATATGTTTGGATAAACTCATAAAAGATAGTTTAAAAGAGGTTTAGTTGTTTAAAATGTTTTTGCAAGAACAGTTGTGCAAAAGTCAACCCAAAGCCTGCCTGCAACCGGGTGTATGTCACGACGAAATGGACACACAAGGGAATTTTCAAAATGGACAAGGTCAGAATACCACCCCAGAAGAAAGCCCACAAAGTGCGAACGATGCAAACACAATGAACAACAACAAAAAAAGCATGGTGGGCAGGCCAGGATCATTTTTTGCATGGGGGTGTCGATAGCTTGCCCCCTACACGGCACAGTGGTGCAGTCATGATATAAAGAGCGAGAAAACAGGGGAAAAAGCCGCCCGCTGCCCATGAATGGCTGGACTAAACCACTTTCAGGGGTGTGCCGGCGGAATTTCTCCTCCGCCGTGAGGGAAAGCCAATGTGGAGGGCACTTCTGCAGCATTTGGCATTCGATATATCAGGAGTTGCTGGTATTTTTGTTTGATATAGGCTTAATTTTTGCACTATATATTCTCACTGCAAATATACCGTGACCAGAAACAGTTCGATGTACAGGATAATTCGATCAAAACGGGTTTGACATATTCAGGTTTGGCTGCATACGGTGTTTGTTTACACAGATCAAGGGCAACTGCAGTGGAAATTTTGACCCCTTGAAAACACTGAAAAGACTGCAAGGTGCAAAATACGACAGCCGAAATAATGCACATGCACGCCACAACCGACCAGAAAAAATCGTCGATTTTGAAACCTAAAAAATCTACCACCCCTTCCTAAAGAAATTTGAGAGAAGCGCAAAAGTGATGATTTTTCCATGCACTAAGTGAACATATCTAGGAACGATCTAAATGTATACTGATACATGATTTATGAGATAAAGGTAAATTACTGCACTCCTTCTTCATGATGGATGCATGCATTGTCTTTCGAGAACGGATCTTTTTTTTTCAATTTTCAACTGACCGTTCTAACACAATAGAAACCCAGTTTCACGCTTGTAGAGTTGTCTTAGGGGGTAATTGTCACGTAATTTGTTTCTGGATACTTTCAATAACACAAGAGTTTGAGCCGCTCTCTGTAATAATACTTCCTCCACGGATGGCCGTGCTTCTCTGCAGAACAGGCAATGTGGGAAAGCCAGCTTACACGGACACCCTAAAGGTCGGCTTCACCTCCAAACATGACTGCGTTTCTGGGAAGGCATTTCTCCAGGAACAACATGTCAACTTGTATCAAAATATGGAGGTGCTAGGACCCTGTTTTATTTTTTAAGTTCAGAGCACCTTAGGGGCTCGCCTTGTCGTCATAGCTTGCTCGCTGGATCCAAGTAGAGCCCCAGGTGTTCCGTCGTACCGGCTGTCATCGTGACGTAACTCAAAGGTTTCGAAAGCCAAGTGGTTTATGTAGTCATAAGCATTCGAAACTCGTGAACCGCTGGCGCCTGTCATACATCTCTCCGTTGTTTAGTGCAAAGAAAACTAGGTACATTTGAGGCAAAATATACGTAATTAACCGGCAGTGCCCACGTTCAGGTAGTTAGGAATGCTCGTTAGGGTGGTTTCTACGATAGTAAGCGAAAAAAAGTGGCAGTGCAATGCCGGCACATGCGGGAGGAAAAACAAGCACAAAAAGAACAGAACTCCCACTGGTGCAGTTTTCAAGCAGGGGGCTCATGAGCACAGCGAAGGCAAGAAATTTGACTTCCATTGGTTAGTAGGAGGGAGCGGACAACGGCGCTGCAGCCCATTATAGCAAATCACTGCTCTGCACTTCCAACAGCTTTCACATTGAGTGGAACGGCTTTAATTTGTTATGAGAGCTTTTCGATCTGCCAACCGGTCAGTGAGGAAATGCATTAGTTTTTTTGACAGGACGCCATCGGTCCGGTTAAGAAAACTTTCGCTTTAAAAGCGGGCTCATTATGGTGAGGCTGAAGTGGCATTGCAGCTGGCGAGGGAGCAGCCAGCAGCTGAGGAGCAAGCCTGTGCACAATCTCTTTGCGCACACGGCCACCTTAGGAAAAGTACGCCCAGCGGGGTCCGACCGGTTCTCCAGCTGCATGTTTAGCC